>NC_135285.1:0-625000 GCF_051311805.1 Agelaius phoeniceus
TACAAGTCCTCAGAACCCCAAAGGCCACCTTTCATCTGACACCCAGACCCTGGGAAAGGACTTCTTTTTCCCATGGCAAATGGCCTCCCTTGGCAGCCACTCACCCTGGCAGAAAGTGGGAGCCTAGCTAGAATGATGCAATCGTTGCTGGATTTTTCCAAAAGAAAAGCTGGCAGCAACTAGGGCCCTGGAAGTACTTAGAGCCTCAAACGCCACCTTGAACATATTACTGAGACCCTGGGGAAAGGACTTCGTTTTTCCCATGGAAAATGGCCTTCATTTCTGGCCACTTGGCCTGGCAGGCAGGGCAGTGCCAAGCCAGGAATCTACAAACTCTGCTGGATCCTTCCAGAACGAAAGCTGCCAGCAACTAGGACCCTGCAAGTCCTTAGAGCCCCAGATGCCACCAGTCATCTGACACCCAGAGCCTGGGCCAATGACTTCGTTTTCCCCATGGAAAATGGCCTCCATTTCTGGCCACTCGCCCTGACCAAGAGGGTGGTGCCCAGCAAGAAATTTGCAAGCTTTGCTGGATTGCTCCAAATCTAAAGCTGCCACTTGTTGTTGTTCTATTTCTCTAGAGTCCCATCATGCTGTTCTCAGATTGCTAAAGTCCATACCTCCTCGGTGTGTTCTTATGGCTGCAGATCTTCACAGCACAGACGCTTTCTTCTGCATGCTGTTCTTTCCCAGTTCAGGGCTCCTTCAAGGCTCTCCCTGAATGGCTACGCCGCCCCCTTTTATCCCAGTTCTCTTCAATGCTCACAGCTGCAGCCCATCAAGGACAACCAGGACCTGTGGGACAGATATTCAAATAGAATCCATTTCCTCTACTCTAGCCAGTAAGTACTACCCTACAAGTCCTCAGAACCCAAAGGCCACCTTTCATCTGACACCCAGACCCTGGGGAAAGGACTTCTTTTTCCCATGGCAAATGGCCTCCCTTGGCAGCCACTCACCCTGGCAGAAAGTGGGAGCCTAGCTAGAATGATGCAATCGTTGCTGGATTTTTCCAAAAGAAAAGCTGGCAGCAACTAGGGCCCTGGAAGTACTTAGAGCCTCAAACGCCACCTTGAACATATTCCTGAGACCCTGGGGAAAGGACTTCGTTTTTCCCATGGAAAATGGCCTTCATTTGTGGCCACTTGGCCTGGCAGGCAGGGCAGTGCCAAGCCAGGAATCTACAAACTCTGCTGGATCCTTCCAGAACGAAAGCTGCCAGCAACTAGGACCCTGCAAGTCCTTAGAGCCCCAGATGCCACCAGTCATCTGACACCCAGAGCCTGGGCCAATGACTTCGTTTTCCCCATGGAAAATGGCCTCCATTTCTGGCCACTCGCCCTGACCAAGAGGGTGGTGCCCAGCAAGAAATTTGCAAGCTTTGCTGGATTGCTCCAAATCGAAAGCTGCCACTTGTTGTTGTTCTATTTCTCTAGAGTCCCATCATGCTGTTCTCAGATTGCTAAAGTCCATACCTCCTCGGTGTGTTCTTATGGCTGCAGATCTTCACAGCACAGACGCTTTCTTCTGCATGCTGTTCTTTCCCAGTTCAGGGCTCCTTCAAGGCTCTCCCTGAATGGCTACGCCGCCCCCTTTTATCCCAGTTCTCTTCAATGCTCACAGCTGCAGCCCATCAAGGACAACCAGGACCTGTGGGGCAAAGCCTCTAGACAGATATTCAAATAGAATCCATTTCCTCTACTCTAGCCAGTAAGTACTACCCTACAAGTCCTCAGAACCCCAAAGGCCACCTTTCATCTGACACCCAGACCCTGGGGAAAGGACTTCTTTTTCCCATGGCAAATGGCCTCCCTTGGCAGCCACTCACCCTGGCAGAAAGTGGGAGCCTAGCTAGAATGATGCAATCGTTGCTGGATTTTTCCAAAAGAAAAGCTGCCAGCAACTAGGGCCCTGGAAGTACTTAGAGCCTCAAACGCCACCTTGAACATATTACTGAGACCCTGGGGAAAGGACTTCGTTTTTCCCATGGAAAATGGCCTTCATTTCTGGCCACTTGGCCTGGCAGGCAGGGCAGTGCCAAGCCAGGAATCTACAAACTCTGCTGGATCCTTCCAGAACGAAAGCTGCCAGCAACTAGGACCCTGCAAGTCCTTAGAGCCCCAGATGCCACCAGTCATCTGACACCCAGAGCCTGGGCCAATGACTTCGTTTTCCCCATGGAAAATGGCCTCCATTTCTGGCCACTCGCCCTGACCAAGAGGGTGGTGCCCAGCAAGAAATTTGCAAGCTTTGCTGGATTGCTCCAAATCGAAAGCTGCCACTTGTTGTTGTTCTATTTCTCTAGAGTCCCATCATGCTGTTCTCAGATTGCTAAAGGCCATACCTCCTCGGTGTGTTCTTATGGCTGCAGATCTTCACAGCACAGACGCTTTCTTCTGCATGCTGTTCTTTCCCAGTTCAGGGCTCCTTCAAGGCTCTCCCTGAATGGCTACGCCGCCCCCTTTTATCCCAGTTCTCTTCAATGCTCACAGCTGCAGCCCATCAAGGACAACCAGGACCTGTGGGCAAAGCTCTAGACAGATATTCAAATAGAATCCATTTCCTCTACTCTAGCCAGTAAGTACTACCCTACAAGTCCTCAGAACCCCAAAGGCCACCTTTCATCTGACACCCAGACCCTGGGGAAAGGACTTCTTTTTCCCATGGCAAATGGCCTCCCTTGGCAGCCACTCACCCTGGCAGAAAGTGGGAGCCTAGCTAGAATGATGCAATCGTTGCTGGATTTTTCCAAAAGAAAAGCTGGCAGCAACTAGGGCCCTGGAAGTACTTAGAGCCTCAAACGCCACCTTGAACATATTCCTGAGACCCTGGGGAAAGGACTTCGTTTTTCCCATGGAAAATGGCCTTCATTTCTGGCCACTTGGCCTGGCAGGCAGGGCAGTGCCAAGCCAGGAATCTACAAACTCTGCTGGATCCTTCCAGAACGAAAGCTGCCAGCAACTAGGACCCTGCAAGTCCTTAGAGCCCCAGATGCCACCTGTCATCTGACACCCAGAGCCTGGGCCAATGACTTCGTTTTCCCCATGGAAAATGGCCTCCATTTCTGGCCACTCGCCCTGACCAAGAGGGTGGTGCCCAGCAAGAAATTTGCAAGCTTTGCTGGATTGCTCCAAATCGAAAGCTGCCACTTGTTGTTGTTCTATTTCTCTAGAGTCCCATCATGCTGTTCTCAGATTGCTAAAGTCCATACCTCCTCGGTGTGTTCTTATGGCTGCAGATCTTCACAGCACAGACGCTTTCTTCTGCATGCTGTTCTTTCCCAGTTCAGGGCTCCTTCAAGGCTCTCCCTGAATGGCTACGCCGCCCCCTTTTATCCCAGTTCTCTTCAATGCTCACAGCTGCAGCCCATCAAGGACAACCAGGACCTGTGGGACAGATATTCAAATAGAATCCATTTCCTCTACTCTAGCCAGTAAGTACTACCCTACAAGTCCTCAGAACCCCAAAGGCCACCTTTCATCTGACACCCAGACCCTGGGGAAAGGACTTCTTTTTCCCATGGCAAATGGCCTCCCTTGGCAGCCACTCACCCTGGCAGAAAGTGGGAGCCTAGCTAGAATGATGCAATCGTTGCTGGATTTTTCCAAAAGAAAAGCTGGCAGCAACTAGGGCCCTGGAAGTACTTAGAGCCTCAAACGCCACCTTGAACATATTACTGAGACCCTGGGGAAAGGACTTCGTTTTTCCCATGGAAAATGGCCTTCATTTCTGGCCACTTGGCCTGGCAGGCAGGGCAGTGCCAAGCCAGGAATCTACAAACTCTGCTGGATCCTTCCAGAACGAAAGCTGCCAGCAACTAGGACCCTGCAAGTCCTTAGAGCCCCAGATGCCACCAGTCATCTGACACCCAGAGCCTGGGCCAATGACTTCGTTTTCCCCATGGAAAATGGCCTCCATTTCTGGCCACTCGCCCTGACCAAGAGGGTGGTGCCCAGCAAGAAATTTGCAAGCTTTGCTGGATTGCTCCAAATCTAAAGCTGCCACTTGTTGTTGTTCTATTTCTCTAGAGTCCCATCATGCTGTTCTCAGATTGCTAAAGTCCATACCTCCTCGGTGTGTTCTTATGGCTGCAGATCTTCACAGCACAGACGCTTTCTTCTGCATGCTGTTCTTTCCCAGTTCAGGGCTCCTTCAAGGCTCTCCCTGAATGGCTACGCCGCCCCCTTTTATCCCAGTTCTCTTCAATGCTCACAGCTGCAGCCCATCAAGGACAACCAGGACCTGTGGGGCAAAGCCTCTAGACAGATATTCAAATAGAATCCATTTCCTCTACTCTAGCCAGTAAGTACTACCCTACAAGTCCTCAGAACCCCAAAGGCCACCTTTCATCTGACACCCAGACCCTGGGGAAAGGACTTCTTTTTCCCATGGCAAATGGCCTCCCTTGGCAGCCACTCACCCTGGCAGAAAGTGGGAGCCTAGCTAGAATGATGCAATCGTTGCTGGATTTTTCCAAAAGAAAAGCTGGCAGCAACTAGGGCCCTGGAAGTACTTAGAGCCTCAAACGCCACCTTGAACATATTCCTGAGACCCTGGGGAAAGGACTTCGTTTTTCCCATGGAAAATGGCCTTCATTTCTGGCCACTTGGCCTGGCAGGCAGGGCAGTGCCAAGCCAGGAATCTACAAACTCTGCTGGATCCTTCCAGAACGAAAGCTGCCAGCAACTAGGACCCTGCAAGTCCTTAGAGCCCCAGATGCCACCAGTCATCTGACACCCAGAGCCTGGGCCAATGACTTCGTTTTCCCCATGGAAAATGGCCTCCATTTCTGGCCACTCGCCCTGACCAAGAGGGTGGTGCCCAGCAAGAAATTTGCAAGCTTTGCTGGATTGCTCCAAATCTAAAGCTGCCACTTGTTGTTGTTCTATTTCTCTAGAGTCCCATCATGCTGTTCTCAGATTGCTAAAGTCCATACCTCCTCGGTGTGTTCTTATGGCTGCAGATCTTCACAGCACAGACGCTTTCTTCTGCATGCTGTTCTTTCCCAGTTCAGGGCTCCTTCAAGGCTCTCCCTGAATGGCTACGCCGCCCCCTTTTATCCCAGTTCTCTTCAATGCTCACAGCTGCAGCCCATCAAGGACAACCAGGACCTGTGGGGCAAAGCCTCTAGACAGATATTCAAATAGAATCCATTTCCTCTACTCTAGCCAGTAAGTACTACCCTACAAGTCCTCAGAACCCCAAAGGCCACCTTTCATCTGACACCCAGACCCTGGGGAAAGGACTTCTTTTTCCCATGGCAAATGGCCTCCCTTGGCAGCCACTCACCCTGGCAGAAAGTGGGAGCCTAGCTAGAATGATGCAATCGTTGCTGGATTTTTCCAAAAGAAAAGCTGGCAGCAACTAGGGCCCTGGAAGTACTTAGAGCCTCAAACGCCACCTTGAACATATTACTGAGACCCTGGGGAAAGGACTTCGTTTTTCCCATGGAAAATGGCCTTCATTTCTGGCCACTTGGCCTGGCAGGCAGGGCAGTGCCAAGCCAGGAATCTACAAACTCTGCTGGATCCTTCCAGAACGAAAGCTGCCAGCAACTAGGACCCTGCAAGTCCTTAGAGCCCCAGATGCCACCAGTCATCTGACACCCAGAGCCTGGGCCAATGACTTCGTTTTCCCCATGGAAAATGGCCTCCATTTCTGGCCACTCGCCCTGACCAAGAGGGTGGTGCCCAGCAAGAAATTTGCAAGCTTTGCTGGATTGCTCCAAATCTAAAGCTGCCACTTGTTGTTGTTCTATTTCTCTAGAGTCCCATCATGCTGTTCTCAGATTGCTAAAGTCCATACCTCCTCGGTGTGTTCTTATGGCTGCAGATCTTCACAGCACAGACGCTTTCTTCTGCATGCTGTTCTTTCCCAGTTCAGGGCTCCTTCAAGGCTCTCCCTGAATGGCTACGCCGCCCCCTTTTATCCCAGTTCTCTTCAATGCTCACAGCTGCAGCCCATCAAGGACAACCAGGACCTGTGGGGCAAAGCCTCTAGACAGATATTCAAATAGAATCCATTTCCTCTACTCTAGCCAGTAAGTACTACCCTACAAGTCCTCAGAACCCCAAAGGCCACCTTTCATCTGACACCCAGACCCTGGGGAAAGGACTTCTTTTTCCCATGGCAAATGGCCTCCCTTGGCAGCCACTCACCCTGGCAGAAAGTGGGAGCCTAGCTAGAATGATGCAATCGTTGCTGGATTTTTCCAAAAGAAAAGCTGGCAGCAACTAGGGCCCTGGAAGTACTTAGAGCCTCAAACGCCACCTTGAACATATTACTGAGACCCTGGGGAAAGGACTTCGTTTTTCCCATGGAAAATGGCCTTCATTTGTGGCCACTTGGCCTGGCAGGCAGGGCAGTGCCAAGCCAGGAATCTACAAACTGTGCTGGATCCTTCCAGAACGAAAGCTGCCAGCAACTAGGACCCTGCAAGTCCTTAGAGCCCCAGATGCCACCAGTCATCTGACACCCAGAGCCTGGGCCAATGACTTCGTTTTCCCCATGGAAAATGGCCTCCATTTCTGGCCACTCGCCCTGACCAAGAGGGTGGTGCCCAGCAAGAAATTTGCAAGCTTTGCTGGATTGCTCCAAATCGAAAGCTGCCACTTGTTGTTGTTCTATTTCTCTAGAGTCCCATCATGCTGTTCTCAGATTGCTAAAGTCCATACCTCCTCGGTGTGTTCTTATGGCTGCAGATCTTCACAGCACAGACGCTTTCTTCTGCATGCTGTTCTTTCCCAGTTCAGGGCTCCTTCAAGGCTCTCCCTGAATGGCTACGCCGCCCCCTTTTATCCCAGTTCTCTTCAATGCTCACAGCTGCAGCCCATCAAGGACAACCAGGACCTGTGGGGCAAAGCCTCTAGACAGATATTCAAATAGAATCCATTTCCTCTACTCTAGCCAGTAAGTACTACCCTACAAGTCCTCAGAACCCCAAAGGCCACCTTTCATCTGACACCCAGACCCTGGGGAAAGGACTTCTTTTTCCCATGGCAAATGGCCTCCCTTGGCAGCCACTCACCCTGGCAGAAAGTGGGAGCCTAGCTAGAATGATGCAATCGTTGCTGGATTTTTCCAAAAGAAAAGCTGGCAGCAACTAGGGCCCTGGAAGTACTTAGAGCCTCAAACGCCACCTTGAACATATTACTGAGACCCTGGGGAAAGGACTTCGTTTTTCCCATGGAAAATGGCCTTCATTTCTGGCCACTTGGCCTGGCAGGCAGGGCAGTGCCAAGCCAGGAATCTACAAACTGTGCTGGATCCTTCCAGAACGAAAGCTGCCAGCAACTAGGACCCTGCAAGTCCTTAGAGCCCCAGATGCCACCAGTCATCTGACACCCAGAGCCTGGGCCAATGACTTCGTTTTCCCCATGGAAAATGGCCTCCATTTCTGGCCACTCGCCCTGACCAAGAGGGTGGTGCCCAGCAAGAAATTTGCAAGCTTTGCTGGATTGCTCCAAATCTAAAGCTGCCACTTGTTGTTGTTCTATTTCTCTAGAGTCCCATCATGCTGTTCTCAGATTGCTAAAGTCCATACCTCCTCGGTGTGTTCTTATGGCTGCAGATCTTCACAGCACAGACGCTTTCTTCTGCATGCTGTTCTTTCCCAGTTCAGGGCTCCTTCAAGGCTCTCCCTGAATGGCTACGCCGCCCCCTTTTATCCCAGTTCTCTTCAATGCTCACAGCTGCAGCCCATCAAGGACAACCAGGACCTGTGGGACAGATATTCAAATAGAATCCATTTCCTCTACTCTAGCCAGTAAGTACTACCCTACAAGTCCTCAGAACCCCAAAGGCCACCTTTCATCTGACACCCAGACCCTGGGGAAAGGACTTCTTTTTCCCATGGCAAATGGCCTCCCTTGGCAGCCACTCACCCTGGCAGAAAGTGGGAGCCTAGCTAGAATGATGCAATCGTTGCTGGATTTTTCCAAAAGAAAAGCTGGCAGCAACTAGGGCCCTGGAAGTACTTAGAGCCTCAAACGCCACCTTGAACATATTACTGAGACCCTGGGGAAAGGACTTCGTTTTTCCCATGGAAAATGGCCTTCATTTGTGGCCACTTGGCCTGGCAGGCAGGGCAGTGCCAAGCCAGGAATCTACAAACTCTGCTGGATCCTTCCAGAACGAAAGCTGCCAGCAACTAGGACCCTGCAAGTCCTTAGAGCCCCAGATGCCACCAGTCATCTGACACCCAGAGCCTGGGCCAATGACTTCGTTTTCCCCATGGAAAATGGCCTCCATTTCTGGCCACTCGCCCTGACCAAGAGGGTGGTGCCCAGCAAGAAATTTGCAAGCTTTGCTGGATTGCTCCAAATCGAAAGCTGCCACTTGTTGTTGTTCTATTTCTCTAGAGTCCCATCATGCTGTTCTCAGATTGCTAAAGTCCATACCTCCTCGGTGTGTTCTTATGGCTGCAGATCTTCACAGCACAGACGCTTTCTTCTGCATGCTGTTCTTTCCCAGTTCAGGGCTCCTTCAAGGCTCTCCCTGAATGGCTACGCCGCCCCCTTTTATCCCAGTTCTCTTCAATGCTCACAGCTGCAGCCCATCAAGGACAACCAGGACCTGTGGGGCAAAGCCTCTAGACAGATATTCAAATAGAATCCATTTCCTCTACTCTAGCCAGTAAGTACTACCCTACAAGTCCTCAGAACCCCAAAGGCCACCTTTCATCTGACACCCAGACCCTGGGGAAAGGACTTCTTTTTCCCATGGCAAATGGCCTCCCTTGGCAGCCACTCACCCTGGCAGAAAGTGGGAGCCTAGCTAGAATGATGCAATCGTTGCTGGATTTTTCCAAAAGAAAAGCTGCCAGCAACTAGGGCCCTGGAAGTACTTAGAGCCTCAAACGCCACCTTGAACATATTACTGAGACCCTGGGGAAAGGACTTCGTTTTTCCCATGGAAAATGGCCTTCATTTCTGGCCACTTGGCCTGGCAGGCAGGGCAGTGCCAAGCCAGGAATCTACAAACTCTGCTGGATCCTTCCAGAACGAAAGCTGCCAGCAACTAGGACCCTGCAAGTCCTTAGAGCCCCAGATGCCACCAGTCATCTGACACCCAGAGCCTGGGCCAATGACTTCGTTTTCCCCATGGAAAATGGCCTCCATTTCTGGCCACTCGCCCTGACCAAGAGGGTGGTGCCCAGCAAGAAATTTGCAAGCTTTGCTGGATTGCTCCAAATCGAAAGCTGCCACTTGTTGTTGTTCTATTTCTCTAGAGTCCCATCATGCTGTTCTCAGATTGCTAAAGGCCATACCTCCTCGGTGTGTTCTTATGGCTGCAGATCTTCACAGCACAGACGCTTTCTTCTGCATGCTGTTCTTTCCCAGTTCAGGGCTCCTTCAAGGCTCTCCCTGAATGGCTACGCCGCCCCCTTTTATCCCAGTTCTCTTCAATGCTCACAGCTGCAGCCCATCAAGGACAACCAGGACCTGTGGGGCAAAGCCTCTAGACAGATATTCAAATAGAATCCATTTCCTCTACTCTAGCCAGTAAGTACTACCCTACAAGTCCTCAGAACCCCAAAGGCCACCTTTCATCTGACACCCAGACCCTGGGGAAAGGACTTCTTTTTCCCATGGCAAATGGCCTCCCTTGGCAGCCACTCACCCTGGCAGAAAGTGGGAGCCTAGCTAGAATGATGCAATCGTTGCTGGATTTTTCCAAAAGAAAAGCTGGCAGCAACTAGGGCCCTGGAAGTACTTAGAGCCTCAAACGCCACCTTGAACATATTCCTGAGACCCTGGGGAAAGGACTTCGTTTTTCCCATGGAAAATGGCCTTCATTTCTGGCCACTTGGCCTGGCAGGCAGGGCAGTGCCAAGCCAGGAATCTACAAACTCTGCTGGATCCTTCCAGAACGAAAGCTGCCAGCAACTAGGACCCTGCAAGTCCTTAGAGCCCCAGATGCCACCTGTCATCTGACACCCAGAGCCTGGGCCAATGACTTCGTTTTCCCCATGGAAAATGGCCTCCATTTCTGGCCACTCGCCCTGACCAAGAGGGTGGTGCCCAGCAAGAAATTTGCAAGCTTTGCTGGATTGCTCCAAATCGAAAGCTGCCACTTGTTGTTGTTCTATTTCTCTAGAGTCCCATCATGCTGTTCTCAGATTGCTAAAGTCCATACCTCCTCGGTGTGTTCTTATGGCTGCAGATCTTCACAGCACAGACGCTTTCTTCTGCATGCTGTTCTTTCCCAGTTCAGGGCTCCTTCAAGGCTCTCCCTGAATGGCTACGCCGCCCCCTTTTATCCCAGTTCTCTTCAATGCTCACAGCTGCAGCCCATCAAGGACAACCAGGACCTGTGGGACAGATATTCAAATAGAATCCATTTCCTCTACTCTAGCCAGTAAGTACTACCCTACAAGTCCTCAGAACCCCAAAGGCCACCTTTCATCTGACACCCAGACCCTGGGGAAAGGACTTCTTTTTCCCATGGCAAATGGCCTCCCTTGGCAGCCACTCACCCTGGCAGAAAGTGGGAGCCTAGCTAGAATGATGCAATCGTTGCTGGATTTTTCCAAAAGAAAAGCTGGCAGCAACTAGGGCCCTGGAAGTACTTAGAGCCTCAAACGCCACCTTGAACATATTCCTGAGACCCTGGGGAAAGGACTTCGTTTTTCCCATGGAAAATGGCCTTCATTTCTGGCCACTTGGCCTGGCAGGCAGGGCAGTGCCAAGCCAGGAATCTACAAACTCTGCTGGATCCTTCCAGAACGAAAGCTGCCAGCAACTAGGACCCTGCAAGTCCTTAGAGCCCCAGATGCCACCAGTCATCTGACACCCAGAGCCTGGGCCAATGACTTCGTTTTCCCCATGGAAAATGGCCTCCATTTCTGGCCACTCGCCCTGACCAAGAGGGTGGTGCCCAGCAAGAAATTTGCAAGCTTTGCTGGATTGCTCCAAATCTAAAGCTGCCACTTGTTGTTGTTCTATTTCTCTAGAGTCCCATCATGCTGTTCTCAGATTGCTAAAGTCCATACCTCCTCGGTGTGTTCTTATGGCTGCAGATCTTCACAGCACAGACGCTTTCTTCTGCATGCTGTTCTTTCCCAGTTCAGGGCTCCTTCAAGGCTCTCCCTGAATGGCTACGCCGCCCCCTTTTATCCCAGTTCTCTTCAATGCTCACAGCTGCAGCCCATCAAGGACAACCAGGACCTGTGGGGCAAAGCCTCTAGACAGATATTCAAATAGAATCCATTTCCTCTACTCTAGCCAGTAAGTACTACCCTACAAGTCCTCAGAACCCCAAAGGCCACCTTTCATCTGACACCCAGACCCTGGGGAAAGGACTTCTTTTTCCCATGGCAAATGGCCTCCCTTGGCAGCCACTCACCCTGGCAGAAAGTGGGAGCCTAGCTAGAATGATGCAATCGTTGCTGGATTTTTCCAAAAGAAAAGCTGGCAGCAACTAGGGCCCTGGAAGTACTTAGAGCCTCAAACGCCACCTTGAACATATTACTGAGACCCTGGGGAAAGGACTTCGTTTTTCCCATGGAAAATGGCCTTCATTTCTGGCCACTTGGCCTGGCAGGCAGGGCAGTGCCAAGCCAGGAATCTACAAACTCTGCTGGATCCTTCCAGAACGAAAGCTGCCAGCAACTAGGACCCTGCAAGTCCTTAGAGCCCCAGATGCCACCAGTCATCTGACACCCAGAGCCTGGGCCAATGACTTCGTTTTCCCCATGGAAAATGGCCTCCATTTCTGGCCACTCGCCCTGACCAAGAGGGTGGTGCCCAGCAAGAAATTTGCAAGCTTTGCTGGATTGCTCCAAATCTAAAGCTGCCACTTGTTGTTGTTCTATTTCTCTAGAGTCCCATCATGCTGTTCTCAGATTGCTAAAGTCCATACCTCCTCGGTGTGTTCTTATGGCTGCAGATCTTCACAGCACAGACGCTTTCTTCTGCATGCTGTTCTTTCCCAGTTCAGGGCTCCTTCAAGGCTCTCCCTGAATGGCTACGCCGCCCCCTTTTATCCCAGTTCTCTTCAATGCTCACAGCTGCAGCCCATCAAGGACAACCAGGACCTGTGGGGCAAAGCCTCTAGACAGATATTCAAATAGAATCCATTTCCTCTACTCTAGCCAGTAAGTACTACCCTACAAGTCCTCAGAACCCCAAAGGCCACCTTTCATCTGACACCCAGACCCTGGGGAAAGGACTTCTTTTTCCCATGGCAAATGGCCTCCCTTGGCAGCCACTCACCCTGGCAGAAAGTGGGAGCCTAGCTAGAATGATGCAATCGTTGCTGGATTTTTCCAAAAGAAAAGCTGGCAGCAACTAGGGCCCTGGAAGTACTTAGAGCCTCAAACGCCACCTTGAACATATTACTGAGACCCTGGGGAAAGGACTTCGTTTTTCCCATGGAAAATGGCCTTCATTTGTGGCCACTTGGCCTGGCAGGCAGGGCAGTGCCAAGCCAGGAATCTACAAACTGTGCTGGATCCTTCCAGAACGAAAGCTGCCAGCAACTAGGACCCTGCAAGTCCTTAGAGCCCCAGATGCCACCAGTCATCTGACACCCAGAGCCTGGGCCAATGACTTCGTTTTCCCCATGGAAAATGGCCTCCATTTCTGGCCACTCGCCCTGACCAAGAGGGTGGTGCCCAGCAAGAAATTTGCAAGCTTTGCTGGATTGCTCCAAATCGAAAGCTGCCACTTGTTGTTGTTCTATTTCTCTAGAGTCCCATCATGCTGTTCTCAGATTGCTAAAGTCCATACCTCCTCGGTGTGTTCTTATGGCTGCAGATCTTCACAGCACAGACGCTTTCTTCTGCATGCTGTTCTTTCCCAGTTCAGGGCTCCTTCAAGGCTCTCCCTGAATGGCTACGCCGCCCCCTTTTATCCCAGTTCTCTTCAATGCTCACAGCTGCAGCCCATCAAGGACAACCAGGACCTGTGGGGCAAAGCCTCTAGACAGATATTCAAATAGAATCCATTTCCTCTACTCTAGCCAGTAAGTACTACCCTACAAGTCCTCAGAACCCCAAAGGCCACCTTTCATCTGACACCCAGACCCTGGGGAAAGGACTTCTTTTTCCCATGGCAAATGGCCTCCCTTGGCAGCCACTCACCCTGGCAGAAAGTGGGAGCCTAGCTAGAATGATGCAATCGTTGCTGGATTTTTCCAAAAGAAAAGCTGGCAGCAACTAGGGCCCTGGAAGTACTTAGAGCCTCAAACGCCACCTTGAACATATTCCTGAGACCCTGGGGAAAGGACTTCGTTTTTCCCATGGAAAATGGCCTTCATTTCTGGCCACTTGGCCTGGCAGGCAGGGCAGTGCCAAGCCAGGAATCTACAAACTCTGCTGGATCCTTCCAGAACGAAAGCTGCCAGCAACTAGGACCCTGCAAGTCCTTACAGCCCCAGATGCCACCTGTCATCTGACACCCAGAGCCTGGGCCAATGACTTCGTTTTCCCCATGGAAAATGGCCTCCATTTCTGGCCACTCACCCTGACCAAGAGGGTGGTGCCCAGCAAGAAATTTGCAAGCTTTGCTGGATTGCTCCAAATCTAAAGCTGCCACTTGTTGTTGTTCTATTTCTCTAGAGTCCCATCATGCTGTTCTCAGATTGCTAAAGTCCATACCTCCTCGGTGTGTTCTTATGGCTGCAGATCTTCACAGCACAGACGCTTTCTTCTGCATGCTGTTCTTTCCCAGTTCAGGGCTCCTTCAAGGCTCTCCCTGAATGGCTACGCCGCCCCCTTTTATCCCAGTTCTCTTCAATGCTCACAGCTGCAGCCCATCAAGGACAACCAGGACCTGTGGGGCAAAGCCTCTAGACAGATATTCAAATAGAATCCATTTCCTCTACTCTAGCCAGTAAGTACTACCCTACAAGTCCTCAGAACCCCAAAGGCCACCTTTCATCTGACACCCAGACCCTGGGGAAAGGACTTCTTTTTCCCATGGCAAATGGCCTCCCTTGGCAGCCACTCACCCTGGCAGAAAGTGGGAGCCTAGCTAGAATGATGCAATCGTTGCTGGATTTTTCCAAAAGAAAAGCTGGCAGCAACTAGGGCCCTGGAAGTACTTAGAGCCTCAAACGCCACCTTGAACATATTCCTGAGACCCTGGGGAAAGGACTTCGTTTTTCCCATGGAAAATGGCCTTCATTTGTGGCCACTTGGCCTGGCAGGCAGGGCAGTGCCAAGCCAGGAATCTACAAACTCTGCTGGATCCTTCCAGAACGAAAGCTGCCAGCAACTAGGACCCTGCAAGTCCTTAGAGCCCCAGATGCCACCAGTCATCTGACACCCAGAGCCTGGGCCAATGACTTCGTTTTCCCCATGGAAAATGGCCTCCATTTCTGGCCACTCGCCCTGACCAAGAGGGTGGTGCCCAGCAAGAAATTTGCAAGCTTTGCTGGATTGCTCCAAATCTAAAGCTGCCACTTGTTGTTGTTCTATTTCTCTAGAGTCCCATCATGCTGTTCTCAGATTGCTAAAGTCCATACCTCCTCGGTGTGTTCTTATGGCTGCAGATCTTCACAGCACAGACGCTTTCTTCTGCATGCTGTTCTTTCCCAGTTCAGGGCTCCTTCAAGGCTCTCCCTGAATGGCTACGCCGCCCCCTTTTATCCCAGTTCTCTTCAATGCTCACAGCTGCAGCCCATCAAGGACAACCAGGACCTGTGGGGCAAAGCCTCTAGACAGATATTCAAATAGAATCCATTTCCTCTACTCTAGCCAGTAAGTACTACCCTACAAGTCCTCAGAACCCCAAAGGCCACCTTTCATCTGACACCCAGACCCTGGGGAAAGGACTTCTTTTTCCCATGGCAAATGGCCTCCCTTGGCAGCCACTCACCCTGGCAGAAAGTGGGAGCCTAGCTAGAATGATGCAATCGTTGCTGGATTTTTCCAAAAGAAAAGCTGGCAGCAACTAGGGCCCTGGAAGTACTTAGAGCCTCAAACGCCACCTTGAACATATTCCTGAGACCCTGGGGAAAGGACTTCGTTTTTCCCATGGAAAATGGCCTTCATTTCTGGCCACTTGGCCTGGCAGGCAGGGCAGTGCCAAGCCAGGAATCTACAAACTCTGCTGGATCCTTCCAGAACGAAAGCTGCCAGCAACTAGGACCCTGCAAGTCCTTAGAGCCCCAGATGCCACCAGTCATCTGACACCCAGAGCCTGGGCCAATGACTTCGTTTTCCCCATGGAAAATGGCCTCCATTTCTGGCCACTCGCCCTGACCAAGAGGGTGGTGCCCAGCAAGAAATTTGCAAGCTTTGCTGGATTGCTCCAAATCGAAAGCTGCCACTTGTTGTTGTTCTATTTCTCTAGAGTCCCATCATGCTGTTCTCAGATTGCTAAAGTCCATACCTCCTCGGTGTGTTCTTATGGCTGCAGATCTTCACAGCACAGACGCTTTCTTCTGCATGCTGTTCTTTCCCAGTTCAGGGCTCCTTCAAGGCTCTCCCTGAATGGCTACGCCGCCCCCTTTTATCCCAGTTCTCTTCAATGCTCACAGCTGCAGCCCATCAAGGACAACCAGGACCTGTGGGGCAAAGCCTCTAGACAGATATTCAAATAGAATCCATTTCCTCTACTCTAGCCAGTAAGTACTACCCTACAAGTCCTCAGAACCCCAAAGGCCACCTTTCATCTGACACCCAGACCCTGGGGAAAGGACTTCTTTTTCCCATGGCAAATGGCCTCCCTTGGCAGCCACTCACCCTGGCAGAAAGTGGGAGCCTAGCTAGAATGATGCAATCGTTGCTGGATTTTTCCAAAAGAAAAGCTGGCAGCAACTAGGGCCCTGGAAGTACTTAGAGCCTCAAACGCCACCTTGAACATATTACTGAGACCCTGGGGAAAGGACTTCGTTTTTCCCATGGAAAATGGCCTTCATTTCCGGCCACTTGGCCTGGCAGGCAGGGCAGTGCCAAGCCAGGAATCTACAAACTGTGCTGGATCCTTCCAGAACGAAAGCTGCCAGCAACTAGGACCCTGCAAGTCCTTAGAGCCCCAGATGCCACCAGTCATCTGACACCCAGAGCCTGGGCCAATGACTTCGTTTTCCCCATGGAAAATGGCCTCCATTTCTGGCCACTCGCCCTGACCAAGAGGGTGGTGCCCAGCAAGAAATTTGCAAGCTTTGCTGGATTGCTCCAAATCTAAAGCTGCCACTTGTTGTTGTTCTATTTCTCTAGAGTCCCATCATGCTGTTCTCAGATTGCTAAAGGCCATACCTCCTCGGTGTGTTCTTATGGCTGCAGATCTTCACAGCACAGACGCTTTCTTCTGCATGCTGTTCTTTCCCAGTTCAGGGCTCCTTCAAGGCTCTCCCTGAATGGCTACGCCGCCCCCTTTTATCCCAGTTCTCTTCAATGCTCACAGCTGCAGCCCATCAAGGACAACCAGGACCTGTGGGGCAAAGCCTCTAGACAGATATTCAAATAGAATCCATTTCCTCTACTCTAGCCAGTAAGTACTACCCTACAAGTCCTCAGAACCCCAAAGGCCACCTTTCATCTGACACCCAGACCCTGGGGAAAGGACTTCTTTTTCCCATGGCAAATGGCCTCCCTTGGCAGCCACTCACCCTGGCAGAAAGTGGGAGCCTAGCTAGAATGATGCAATCGTTGCTGGATTTTTCCAAAAGAAAAGCTGCCAGCAACTAGGGCCCTGGAAGTATTTAGAGCCTCAAACGCCACCTTGAACATATTACTGAGACCCTGGGGAAAGGACTTCGTTTTTCCCATGGAAAATGGCCTTCATTTGTGGCCACTTGGCCTGGCAGGCAGGGCAGTGCCAAGCCAGGAATCTACAAACTCTGCTGGATCCTTCCAGAACGAAAGCTGCCAGCAACTAGGACCCTGCAAGTCCTTACAGCCCCAGATGCCACCTGTCATCTGACACCCAGAGCCTGGGCCAATGACTTCGTTTTCCCCATGGAAAATGGCCTCCATTTCTGGCCACTCGCCCTGACCAAGAGGGTGGTGCCCAGCAAGAAATTTGCAAGCTTTGCTGGATTGCTCCAAATCGAAAGCTGCCACTTGTTGTTGTTCTATTTCTCTAGAGTCCCATCATGCTGTTCTCAGATTGCTAAAGTCCATACCTCCTCGGTGTGTTCTTATGGCTGCAGATCTTCACAGCACAGACGCTTTCTTCTGCATGCTGTTCTTTCCCAGTTCAGGGCTCCTTCAAGGCTCTCCCTGAATGGCTACGCCGCCCCCTTTTATCCCAGTTCTCTTCAATGCTCACAGCTGCAGCCCATCAAGGACAACCAGGACCTGTGGGACAGATATTCAAATAGAATCCATTTCCTCTACTCTAGCCAGTAAGTACTACCCTACAAGTCCTCAGAACCCCAAAGGCCACCTTTCATCTGACACCCAGACCCTGGGGAAAGGACTTCTTTTTCCCATGGCAAATGGCCTCCCTTGGCAGCCACTCACCCTGGCAGAAAGTGGGAGCCTAGCTAGAATGATGCAATCGTTGCTGGATTTTTCCAAAAGAAAAGCTGGCAGCAACTAGGGCCCTGGAAGTACTTAGAGCCTCAAACGCCACCTTGAACATATTACTGAGACCCTGGGGAAAGGACTTCGTTTTTCCCATGGAAAATGGCCTTCATTTGTGGCCACTTGGCCTGGCAGGCAGGGCAGTGCCAAGCCAGGAATCTACAAACTGTGCTGGATCCTTCCAGAACGAAAGCTGCCAGCAACTAGGACCCTGCAAGTCCTTACAGCCCCAGATGCCACCTGTCATCTGACACCCAGAGCCTGGGCCAATGACTTCGTTTTCCCCATGGAAAATGGCCTCCATTTCTGGCCACTCGCCCTGACCAAGAGGGTGGTGCCCAGCAAGAAATTTGCAAGCTTTGCTGGATTGCTCCAAATCTAAAGCTGCCACTTGTTGTTGTTCTATTTCTCTAGAGTCCCATCATGCTGTTCTCAGATTGCTAAAGTCCATACCTCCTCGGTGTGTTCTTATGGCTGCAGATCTTCACAGCACAGACGCTTTCTTCTGCATGCTGTTCTTTCCCAGTTCAGGGCTCCTTCAAGGCTCTCTCTGAATGGCTACGCCGCCCCCTTTTATCCCAGTTCTCTTCAATGCTCACAGCTGCAGCCCATCAAGGACAACCAGGACCTGTGGGGCAAAGCCTCTAGACAGATATTCAAATAGAATCCATTTCCTCTACTCTAGCCAGTAAGTACTACCCTACAAGTCCTCAGAACCCCAAAGGCCACCTTTCATCTGACACCCAGACCCTGGGGAAAGGACTTCTTTTTCCCATGGCAAATGGCCTCCCTTGGCAGCCACTCACCCTGGCAGAAAGTGGGAGCCTAGCTAGAATGATGCAATCGTTGCTGGATTTTTCCAAAAGAAAAGCTGGCAGCAACTAGGGCCCTGGAAGTACTTAGAGCCTCAAACGCCACCTTGAACATATTACTGAGACCCTGGGGAAAGGACTTCGTTTTTCCCATGGAAAATGGCCTTCATTTCTGGCCACTTGGCCTGGCAGGCAGGGCAGTGCCAAGCCAGGAATCTACAAACTCTGCTGGATCCTTCCAGAACGAAAGCTGCCAGCAACTAGGACCCTGCAAGTCCTTACAGCCCCAGATGCCACCAGTCATCTGACACCCAGAGCCTGGGCCAATGACTTCGTTTTCCCCATGGAAAATGGCCTCCATTTCTGGCCACTCGCCCTGACCAAGAGGGTGGTGCCCAGCAAGAAATTTGCAAGCTTTGCTGGATTGCTCCAAATCTAAAGCTGCCACTTGTTGTTGTTCTATTTCTCTAGAGTCCCATCATGCTGTTCTCAGATTGCTAAAGTCCATACCTCCTCGGTGTGTTCTTATGGCTGCAGATCTTCACAGCACAGACGCTTTCTTCTGCATGCTGTTCTTTCCCAGTTCAGGGCTCCTTCAAGGCTCTCCCTGAATGGCTACGCCGCCCCCTTTTATCCCAGTTCTCTTCAATGCTCACAGCTGCAGCCCATCAAGGACAACCAGGACCTGTGGGACAGATATTCAAATAGAATCCATTTCCTCTACTCTAGCCAGTAAGTACTACCCTACAAGTCCTCAGAACCCCAAAGGCCACCTTTCATCTGACACCCAGACCCTGGGGAAAGGACTTCTTTTTCCCATGGCAAATGGCCTCCCTTGGCAGCCACTCACCCTGGCAGAAAGTGGGAGCCTAGCTAGAATGATGCAATCGTTGCTGGATTTTTCCAAAAGAAAAGCTGGCAGCAACTAGGGCCCTGGAAGTACTTAGAGCCTCAAACGCCACCTTGAACATATTACTGAGACCCTGGGGAAAGGACTTCGTTTTTCCCATGGAAAATGGCCTTCATTTCTGGCCACTTGGCCTGGCAGGCAGGGCAGTGCCAAGCCAGGAATCTACAAACTGTGCTGGATCCTTCCAGAACGAAAGCTGCCAGCAACTAGGACCCTGCAAGTCCTTACAGCCCCAGATGCCACCTGTCATCTGACACCCAGAGCCTGGGCCAATGACTTCGTTTTCCCCATGGAAAATGGCCTCCATTTCTGGCCACTCGCCCTGACCAAGAGGGTGGTGCCCAGCAAGAAATTTGCAAGCTTTGCTGGATTGCTCCAAATCTAAAGCTGCCACTTGTTGTTGTTCTATTTCTCTAGAGTCCCATCATGCTGTTCTCAGATTGCTAAAGTCCATACCTCCTCGGTGTGTTCTTATGGCTGCAGATCTTCACAGCACAGACGCTTTCTTCTGCATGCTGTTCTTTCCCAGTTCAGGGCTCCTTCAAGGCTCTCCCTGAATGGCTACGCCGCCCCCTTTTATCCCAGTTCTCTTCAATGCTCACAGCTGCAGCCCATCAAGGACAACCAGGACCTGTGGGGCAAAGCCTCTAGACAGATATTCAAATAGAATCCATTTCCTCTACTCTAGCCAGTAAGTACTACCCTACAAGTCCTCAGAACCCCAAAGGCCACCTTTCATCTGACACCCAGACCCTGGGGAAAGGACTTCTTTTTCCCATGGCAAATGGCCTCCCTTGGCAGCCACTCACCCTGGCAGAAAGTGGGAGCCTAGCTAGAATGATGCAATCGTTGCTGGATTTTTCCAAAAGAAAAGCTGGCAGCAACTAGGGCCCTGGAAGTACTTAGAGCCTCAAACGCCACCTTGAACATATTCCTGAGACCCTGGGGAAAGGACTTCTTTTTCCCATGGAAAATGGCCTTCATTTCTGGCCACTTGGCCTGGCAGGCAGGGCAGTGCCAAGCCAGGAATCTACAAACTCTGCTGGATCCTTCCAGAACGAAAGCTGCCAGCAACTAGGACCCTGCAAGTCCTTACAGCCCCAGATGCCACCAGTCATCTGACACCCAGAGCCTGGGCCAATGACTTTGTTTTCCCCATGGAAAATGGCCTCCATTTCTGGCCACTCGCCCTGACCAAGAGGGTGGTGCCCAGCAAGAAATTTGCAAGCTTTGCTGGATTGCTCCAAATCTAAAGCTGCCACTTGTTGTTGTTCTATTTCTCTAGAGTCCCATCATGCTGTTCTCAGATTGCTAAAGTCCATACCTCCTCGGTGTGTTCTTATGGCTGCAGATCTTCACAGCACAGACGCTTTCTTCTGCATGCTATTCTTTCCCAGTTCAGGGCTCCTTCAAGGCTCTCCCTGAATGGCTACGCCGCCCCCTTTTATCCCAGTTCTCTTCAATGCTCACAGCTGCAGCCCATCAAGGACAACCAGGACCTGTGGGGCAAAGCCTCTAGACAGATATTCAAATAGAATCCATTTCCTCTACTCTAGCCAGTAAGTACTACCCTACAAGTCCTCAGAACCCCAAAGGCCACCTTTCATCTGACACCCAGACCCTGGGGAAAGGACTTCTTTTTCCCATGGCAAATGGCCTCCCTTGGCAGCCACTCACCCTGGCAGAAAGTGGGAGCCTAGCTAGAATGATGCAATCGTTGCTGGATTTTTCCAAAAGAAAAGCTGGCAGCAACTAGGGCCCTGGAAGTACTTAGAGCCTCAAACGCCACCTTGAACATATTCCTGAGACCCTGGGGAAAGGACTTCGTTTTTCCCATGGAAAATGGCCTTCATTTCTGGCCACTTGGCCTGGCAGGCAGGGCAGTGCCAAGCCAGGAATCTACAAACTCTGCTGGATCCTTCCAGAACGAAAGCTGCCAGCAACTAGGACCCTGCAAGTCCTTACAGCCCCAGATGCCACCTGTCATCTGACACCCAGAGCCTGGGCCAATGACTTCGTTTTCCCCATGGAAAATGGCCTCCATTTCTGGCCACTCGCCCTGACCAAGAGGGTGGTGCCCAGCAAGAAATTTGCAAGCTTTGCTGGATTGCTCCAAATCTAAAGCTGCCACTTGTTGTTGTTCTATTTCTCTAGAGTCCCATCATGCTGTTCTCAGATTGCTAAAGTCCATACCTCCTCGGTGTGTTCTTATGGCTGCAGATCTTCACAGCACAGACGCTTTCTTCTGCATGCTGTTCTTTCCCAGTTCAGGGCTCCTTCAAGGCTCTCCCTGAATGGCTACGCCGCCCCCTTTTATCCCAGTTCTCTTCAATGCTCACAGCTGCAGCCCATCAAGGACAACCAGGACCTGTGGGGCAAAGCCTCTAGACAGATATTCAAATAGAATCCATTTCCTCTACTCTAGCCAGTAAGTACTACCCTACAAGTCCTCAGAACCCCAAAGGCCACCTTTCATCTGACACCCAGACCCTGGGGAAAGGACTTCTTTTTCCCATGGCAAATGGCCTCCCTTGGCAGCCACTCACCCTGGCAGAAAGTGGGAGCCTAGCTAGAATGATGCAATCGTTGCTGGATTTTTCCAAAAGAAAAGCTGGCAGCAACTAGGGCCCTGGAAGTACTTAGAGCCTCAAACGCCACCTTGAACATATTCCTGAGACCCTGGGGAAAGGACTTCTTTTTCCCATGGAAAATGGCCTTCATTTCTGGCCACTTGGCCTGGCAGGCAGGGCAGTGCCAAGCCAGGAATCTACAAACTCTGCTGGATCCTTCCAGAACGAAAGCTGCCAGCAACTAGGACCCTGCAAGTCCTTAGAGCCCCAGATGCCACCTGTCATCTGACACCCAGAGCCTGGGCCAATGACTTCGTTTTCCCCATGGAAAATGGCCTCCATTTCTGGCCACTCGCCCTGACCAAGAGGGTGGTGCCCAGCAAGAAATTTGCAAGCTTTGCTGGATTGCTCCAAATCGAAAGCTGCCACTTGTTGTTGTTCTATTTCTCTAGAGTCCCATCATGCTGTTCTCAGATTGCTAAAGTCCATACCTCCTCGGTGTGTTCTTATGGCTGCAGATCTTCACAGCACAGACGCTTTCTTCTGCATGCTGTTCTTTCCCAGTTCAGGGCTCCTTCAAGGCTCTCCCTGAATGGCTACGCCGCCCCCTTTTATCCCAGTTCTCTTCAATGCTCACAGCTGCAGCCCATCAAGGACAACCAGGACCTGTGGGGCAAAGCCTCTAGACAGATATTCAAATAGAATCCATTTCCTCTACTCTAGCCAGTAAGTACTACCCTACAAGTCCTCAGAACCCCAAAGGCCACCTTTCATCTGACACCCAGACCCTGGGGAAAGGACTTCTTTTTCCCATGGCAAATGGCCTCCCTTGGCAGCCACTCACCCTGGCAGAAAGTGGGAGCCTAGCTAGAATGATGCAATCGTTGCTGGATTTTTCCAAAAGAAAAGCTGGCAGCAACTAGGGCCCTGGAAGTACTTAGAGCCTCAAACGCCACCTTGAACATATTCCTGAGACCCTGGGGAAAGGACTTCGTTTTTCCCATGGAAAATGGCCTTCATTTCTGGCCACTTGGCCTGGCAGGCAGGGCAGTGCCAAGCCAGGAATCTACAAACTCTGCTGGATCCTTCCAGAACGAAAGCTGCCAGCAACTAGGACCCTGCAAGTCCTTACAGCCCCAGATGCCACCAGTCATCTGACACCCAGAGCCTGGGCCAATGACTTCGTTTTCCCCATGGAAAATGGCCTCCATTTCTGGCCACTCGCCCTGACCAAGAGGGTGGTGCCCAGCAAGAAATTTGCAAGCTTTGCTGGATTGCTCCAAATCGAAAGCTGCCACTTGTTGTTGTTCTATTTCTCTAGAGTCCCATCATGCTGTTCTCAGATTGCTAAAGTCCATACCTCCTCGGTGTGTTCTTATGGCTGCAGATCTTCACAGCACAGACGCTTTCTTCTGCATGCTGTTCTTTCCCAGTTCAGGGCTCCTTCAAGGCTCTCCCTGAATGGCTACGCCGCCCCCTTTTATCCCAGTTCTCTTCAATGCTCACAGCTGCAGCCCATCAAGGACAACCAGGACCTGTGGGGCAAAGCCTCTAGACAGATATTCAAATAGAATCCATTTCCTCTACTCTAGCCAGTAAGTACTACCCTACAAGTCCTCAGAACCCCAAAGGCCACCTTTCATCTGACACCCAGACCCTGGGGAAAGGACTTCTTTTTCCCATGGCAAATGGCCTCCCTTGGCAGCCACTCACCCTGGCAGAAAGTGGGAGCCTAGCTAGAATGATGCAATCGTTGCTGGATTTTTCCAAAAGAAAAGCTGGCAGCAACTAGGGCCCTGGAAGTACTTAGAGCCTCAAACGCCACCTTGAACATATTACTGAGACCCTGGGGAAAGGACTTCGTTTTTCCCATGGAAAATGGCCTTCATTTCTGGCCACTTGGCCTGGCAGGCAGGGCAGTGCCAAGCCAGGAATCTACAAACTCTGCTGGATCCTTCCAGAACGAAAGCTGCCAGCAACTAGGACCCTGCAAGTCCTTAGAGCCCCAGATGCCACCAGTCATCTGACACCCAGAGCCTGGGCCAATGACTTCGTTTTCCCCATGGAAAATGGCCTCCATTTCTGGCCACTCGCCCTGACCAAGAGGGTGGTGCCCAGCAAGAAATTTGCAAGCTTTGCTGGATTGCTCCAAATCTAAAGCTGCCACTTGTTGTTGTTCTATTTCTCTAGAGTCCCATCATGCTGTTCTCAGATTGCTAAAGTCCATACCTCCTCGGTGTGTTCTTATGGCTGCAGATCTTCACAGCACAGACGCTTTCTTCTGCATGCTGTTCTTTCCCAGTTCAGGGCTCCTTCAAGGCTCTCCCTGAATGGCTACGCCGCCCCCTTTTATCCCAGTTCTCTTCAATGCTCACAGCTGCAGCCCATCAAGGACAACCAGGACCTGTGGGACAGATATTCAAATAGAATCCATTTCCTCTACTCTAGCCAGTAAGTACTACCCTACAAGTCCTCAGAACCCCAAAGGCCACCTTTCATCTGACACCCAGACCCTGGGGAAAGGACTTCTTTTTCCCATGGCAAATGGCCTCCCTTGGCAGCCACTCACCCTGGCAGAAAGTGGGAGCCTAGCTAGAATGATGCAATCGTTGCTGGATTTTTCCAAAAGAAAAGCTGGCAGCAACTAGGGCCCTGGAAGTACTTAGAGCCTCAAACGCCACCTTGAACATATTCCTGAGACCCTGGGGAAAGGACTTCGTTTTTCCCATGGAAAATGGCCTTCATTTGTGGGTACTTGGCCTGGCAGGCAGGGCAGTGCCAAGCCAGGAATCTACAAACTCTGCTGGATCCTTCCAGAACGAAAGCTGCCAGCAACTAGGACCCTGCAAGTCCTTACAGCCCCAGATGCCACCAGTCATCTGACACCCAGAGCCTGGGCCAATGACTTTGTTTTCCCCATGGAAAATGGCCTCCATTTCTGGCCACTCGCCCTGACCAAGAGGGTGGTGCCCAGCAAGAAATTTGCAAGCTTTGCTGGATTGCTCCAAATCTAAAGCTGCCACTTGTTGTTGTTCTATTTCTCTAGAGTCCCATCATGCTGTTCTCAGATTGCTAAAGGCCATACCTCCTCGGTGTGTTCTTATGGCTGCAGATCTTCACAGCACAGACGCTTTCTTCTGCATGCTGTTCTTTCCCAGTTCAGGGCTCCTTCAAGGCTCTCCCTGAATGGCTACGCCGCCCCCTTTTATCCCAGTTCTCTTCAATGCTCACAGCTGCAGCCCATCAAGGACAACCAGGACCTGTGGGACAGATATTCAAATAGAATCCATTTCCTCTACTCTAGCCAGTAAGTACTACCCTACAAGTCCTCAGAACCCCAAAGGCCACCTTTCATCTGACACCCAGACCCTGGGGAAAGGACTTCTTTTTCCCATGGCAAATGGCCTCCCTTGGCAGCCACTCACCCTGGCAGAAAGTGGGAGCCTAGCTAGAATGATGCAATCGTTGCTGGATTTTTCCAAAAGAAAAGCTGGCAGCAACTAGGGCCCTGGAAGTACTTAGAGCCTCAAACGCCACCTTGAACATATTCCTGAGACCCTGGGGAAAGGACTTCGTTTTTCCCATGGAAAATGGCCTTCATTTCTGGCCACTTGGCCTGGCAGGCAGGGCAGTGCCAAGCCAGGAATCTACAAACTCTGCTGGATCCTTCCAGAACGAAAGCTGCCAGCAACTAGGACCCTGCAAGTCCTTAGAGCCCCAGATGCCACCTGTCATCTGACACCCAGAGCCTGGGCCAATGACTTCGTTTTCCCCATGGAAAATGGCCTCCATTTCTGGCCACTCGCCCTGACCAAGAGGGTGGTGCCCAGCAAGAAATTTGCAAGCTTTGCTGGATTGCTCCAAATCGAAAGCTGCCACTTGTTGTTGTTCTATTTCTCTAGAGTCCCATCATGCTGTTCTCAGATTGCTAAAGTCCATACCTCCTCGGTGTGTTCTTATGGCTGCAGATCTTCACAGCACAGACGCTTTCTTCTGCATGCTGTTCTTTCCCAGTTCAGGGCTCCTTCAAGGCTCTCCCTGAATGGCTACGCCGCCCCCTTTTATCCCAGTTCTCTTCAATGCTCACAGCTGCAGCCCATCAAGGACAACCAGGACCTGTGGGACAGATATTCAAATAGAATCCATTTCCTCTACTCTAGCCAGTAAGTACTACCCTACAAGTCCTCAGAACCCCAAAGGCCACCTTTCATCTGACACCCAGACCCTGGGGAAAGGACTTCTTTTTCCCATGGCAAATGGCCTCCCTTGGCAGCCACTCACCCTGGCAGAAAGTGGGAGCCTAGCTAGAATGATGCAATCGTTGCTGGATTTTTCCAAAAGAAAAGCTGGCAGCAACTAGGGCCCTGGAAGTACTTAGAGCCTCAAACGCCACCTTGAACATATTCCTGAGACCCTGGGGAAAGGACTTCGTTTTTCCCATGGAAAATGGCCTTCATTTCTGGCCACTTGGCCTGGCAGGCAGGGCAGTGCCAAGCCAGGAATCTACAAACTGTGCTGGATCCTTCCAGAACGAAAGCTGCCAGCAACTAGGACCCTGCAAGTCCTTAGAGCCCCAGATGCCACCAGTCATCTGACACCCAGAGCCTGGGCCAATGACTTCGTTTTCCCCATGGAAAATGGCCTCCATTTCTGGCCACTCGCCCTGACCAAGAGGGTGGTGCCCAGCAAGAAATTTGCAAGCTTTGCTGGATTGCTCCAAATCGAAAGCTGCCACTTGTTGTTGTTCTATTTCTCTAGAGTCCCATCATGCTGTTCTCAGATTGCTAAAGTCCATACCTCCTCGGTGTGTTCTTATGGCTGCAGATCTTCACAGCACAGACGCTTTCTTCTGCATGCTGTTCTTTCCCAGTTCAGGGCTCCTTCAAGGCTCTCCCTGAATGGCTACGCCGCCCCCTTTTATCCCAGTTCTCTTCAATGCTCACAGCTGCAGCCCATCAAGGACAACCAGGACCTGTGGGGCAAAGCCTCTAGACAGATATTCAAATAGAATCCATTTCCTCTACTCTAGCCAGTAAGTACTACCCTACAAGTCCTCAGAACCCCAAAGGCCACCTTTCATCTGACACCCAGACCCTGGGGAAAGGACTTCTTTTTCCCATGGCAAATGGCCTCCCTTGGCAGCCACTCACCCTGGCAGAAAGTGGGAGCCTAGCTAGAATGATGCAATCGTTGCTGGATTTTTCCAAAAGAAAAGCTGGCAGCAACTAGGGCCCTGGAAGTACTTAGAGCCTCAAACGCCACCTTGAACATATTACTGAGACCCTGGGGAAAGGACTTCGTTTTTCCCATGGAAAATGGCCTTCATTTCTGGCCACTTGGCCTGGCAGGCAGGGCAGTGCCAAGCCAGGAATCTACAAACTCTGCTGGATCCTTCCAGAACGAAAGCTGCCAGCAACTAGGACCCTGCAAGTCCTTACAGCCCCAGATGCCACCAGTCATCTGACACCCAGAGCCTGGGCCAATGACTTTGTTTTCCCCATGGAAAATGGCCTCCATTTCTGGCCACTCGCCCTGACCAAGAGGGTGGTGCCCAGCAAGAAATTTGCAAGCTTTGCTGGATTGCTCCAAATCGAAAGCTGCCACTTGTTGTTGTTCTATTTCTCTAGAGTCCCATCATGCTGTTCTCAGATTGCTAAAGTCCATACCTCCTCGGTGTGTTCTTATGGCTGCAGATCTTCACAGCACAGACGCTTTCTTCTGCATGCTGTTCTTTCCCAGTTCAGGGCTCCTTCAAGGCTCTCCCTGAATGGCTACGCCGCCCCCTTTTATCCCAGTTCTCTTCAATGCTCACAGCTGCAGCCCATCAAGGACAACCAGGACCTGTGGGGCAAAGCCTCTAGACAGATATTCAAATAGAATCCATTTCCTCTACTCTAGCCAGTAAGTACTACCCTACAAGTCCTCAGAACCCCAAAGGCCACCTTTCATCTGACACCCAGACCCTGGGGAAAGGACTTCTTTTTCCCATGGCAAATGGCCTCCCTTGGCAGCCACTCACCCTGGCAGAAAGTGGGAGCCTAGCTAGAATGATGCAATCGTTGCTGGATTTTTCCAAAAGAAAAGCTGGCAGCAACTAGGGCCCTGGAAGTACTTAGAGCCTCAAACGCCACCTTGAACATATTACTGAGACCCTGGGGAAAGGACTTCGTTTTTCCCATGGAAAATGGCCTTCATTTCTGGCCACTTGGCCTGGCAGGCAGGGCAGTGCCAAGCCAGGAATCTACAAACTGTGCTGGATCCTTCCAGAACGAAAGCTGCCAGCAACTAGGACCCTGCAAGTCCTTAGAGCCCCAGATGCCACCAGTCATCTGACACCCAGAGCCTGGGCCAATGACTTCGTTTTCCCCATGGAAAATGGCCTCCATTTCTGGCCACTCGCCCTGACCAAGAGGGTGGTGCCCAGCAAGAAATTTGCAAGCTTTGCTGGATTGCTCCAAATCGAAAGCTGCCACTTGTTGTTGTTCTATTTCTCTAGAGTCCCATCATGCTGTTCTCAGATTGCTAAAGTCCATACCTCCTCGGTGTGTTCTTATGGCTGCAGATCTTCACAGCACAGACGCTTTCTTCTGCATGCTGTTCTTTCCCAGTTCAGGGCTCCTTCAAGGCTCTCCCTGAATGGCTACGCCGCCCCCTTTTATCCCAGTTCTCTTCAATGCTCACAGCTGCAGCCCATCAAGGACAACCAGGACCTGTGGGACAGATATTCAAATAGAATCCATTTCCTCTACTCTAGCCAGTAAGTACTACCCTACAAGTCCTCAGAACCCCAAAGGCCACCTTTCATCTGACACCCAGACCCTGGGGAAAGGACTTCTTTTTCCCATGGCAAATGGCCTCCCTTGGCAGCCACTCACCCTGGCAGAAAGTGGGAGCCTAGCTAGAATGATGCAATCGTTGCTGGATTTTTCCAAAAGAAAAGCTGGCAGCAACTAGGGCCCTGGAAGTACTTAGAGCCTCAAACGCCACCTTGAACATATTCCTGAGACCCTGGGGAAAGGACTTCGTTTTTCCCATGGAAAATGGCCTTCATTTCTGGCCACTTGGCCTGGCAGGCAGGGCAGTGCCAAGCCAGGAATCTACAAACTCTGCTGGATCCTTCCAGAACGAAAGCTGCCAGCAACTAGGACCCTGCAAGTCCTTAGAGCCCCAGATGCCACCTGTCATCTGACACCCAGAGCCTGGGCCAATGACTTCGTTTTCCCCATGGAAAATGGCCTCCATTTCTGGCCACTCGCCCTGACCAAGAGGGTGGTGCCCAGCAAGAAATTTGCAAGCTTTGCTGGATTGCTCCAAATCGAAAGCTGCCACTTGTTGTTGTTCTATTTCTCTAGAGTCCCATCATGCTGTTCTCAGATTGCTAAAGTCCATACCTCCTCGGTGTGTTCTTATGGCTGCAGATCTTCACAGCACAGACGCTTTCTTCTGCATGCTGTTCTTTCCCAGTTCAGGGCTCCTTCAAGGCTCTCCCTGAATGGCTACGCCGCCCCCTTTTATCCCAGTTCTCTTCAATGCTCACAGCTGCAGCCCATCAAGGACAACCAGGACCTGTGGGACAGATATTCAAATAGAATCCATTTCCTCTACTCTAGCCAGTAAGTACTACCCTACAAGTCCTCAGAACCCCAAAGGCCACCTTTCATCTGACACCCAGACCCTGGGGAAAGGACTTCTTTTTCCCATGGCAAATGGCCTCCCTTGGCAGCCACTCACCCTGGCAGAAAGTGGGAGCCTAGCTAGAATGATGCAATCGTTGCTGGATTTTTCCAAAAGAAAAGCTGGCAGCAACTAGGGCCCTGGAAGTACTTAGAGCCTCAAACGCCACCTTGAACATATTCCTGAGACCCTGGGGAAAGGACTTCGTTTTTCCCATGGAAAATGGCCTTCATTTCTGGCCACTTGGCCTGGCAGGCAGGGCAGTGCCAAGCCAGGAATCTACAAACTCTGCTGGATCCTTCCAGAACGAAAGCTGCCAGCAACTAGGACCCTGCAAGTCCTTAGAGCCCCAGATGCCACCTGTCATCTGACACCCAGAGCCTGGGCCAATGACTTCGTTTTCCCCATGGAAAATGGCCTCCATTTCTGGCCACTCGCCCTGACCAAGAGGGTGGTGCCCAGCAAGAAATTTGCAAGCTTTGCTGGATTGCTCCAAATCGAAAGCTGCCACTTGTTGTTGTTCTATTTCTCTAGAGTCCCATCATGCTGTTCTCAGATTGCTAAAGTCCATACCTCCTCGGTGTGTTCTTATGGCTGCAGATCTTCACAGCACAGACGCTTTCTTCTGCATGCTGTTCTTTCCCAGTTCAGGGCTCCTTCAAGGCTCTCCCTGAATGGCTACGCCGCCCCCTTTTATCCCAGTTCTCTTCAATGCTCACAGCTGCAGCCCATCAAGGACAACCAGGACCTGTGGGACAGATATTCAAATAGAATCCATTTCCTCTACTCTAGCCAGTAAGTACTACCCTACAAGTCCTCAGAACCCCAAAGGCCACCTTTCATCTGACACCCAGACCCTGGGGAAAGGACTTCTTTTTCCCATGGCAAATGGCCTCCCTTGGCAGCCACTCACCCTGGCAGAAAGTGGGAGCCTAGCTAGAATGATGCAATCGTTGCTGGATTTTTCCAAAAGAAAAGCTGGCAGCAACTAGGGCCCTGGAAGTACTTAGAGCCTCAAACGCCACCTTGAACATATTCCTGAGACCCTGGGGAAAGGACTTCGTTTTTCCCATGGAAAATGGCCTTCATTTCTGGCCACTTGGCCTGGCAGGCAGGGCAGTGCCAAGCCAGGAATCTACAAACTCTGCTGGATCCTTCCAGAACGAAAGCTGCCAGCAACTAGGACCCTGCAAGTCCTTAGAGCCCCAGATGCCACCAGTCATCTGACACCCAGAGCCTGGGCCAATGACTTCGTTTTCCCCATGGAAAATGGCCTCCATTTCTGGCCACTCGCCCTGACCAAGAGGGTGGTGCCCAGCAAGAAATTTGCAAGCTTTGCTGGATTGCTCCAAATCGAAAGCTGCCACTTGTTGTTGTTCTATTTCTCTAGAGTCCCATCATGCTGTTCTCAGATTGCTAAAGTCCATACCTCCTCGGTGTGTTCTTATGGCTGCAGATCTTCACAGCACAGACGCTTTCTTCTGCATGCTGTTCTTTCCCAGTTCAGGGCTCCTTCAAGGCTCTCCCTGAATGGCTACGCCGCCCCCTTTTATCCCAGTTCTCTTCAATGCTCACAGCTGCAGCCCATCAAGGACAACCAGGACCTGTGGGGCAAAGCCTCTAGACAGATATTCAAATAGAATCCATTTCCTCTACTCTAGCCAGTAAGTACTACCCTACAAGTCCTCAGAACCCCAAAGGCCACCTTTCATCTGACACCCAGACCCTGGGGAAAGGACTTCTTTTTCCCATGGCAAATGGCCTCCCTTGGCAGCCACTCACCCTGGCAGAAAGTGGGAGCCTAGCTAGAATGATGCAATCGTTGCTGGATTTTTCCAAAAGAAAAGCTGGCAGCAACTAGGGCCCTGGAAGTACTTAGAGCCTCAAACGCCACCTTGAACATATTCCTGAGACCCTGGGGAAAGGACTTCGTTTTTCCCATGGAAAATGGCCTTCATTTCTGGCCACTTGGCCTGGCAGGCAGGGCAGTGCCAAGCCAGGAATCTACAAACTCTGCTGGATCCTTCCAGAACGAAAGCTGCCAGCAACTAGGACCCTGCAAGTCCTTACAGCCCCAGATGCCACCAGTCATCTGACACCCAGAGCCTGGGCCAATGACTTCGTTTTCCCCATGGAAAATGGCCTCCATTTCTGGCCACTCGCCCTGACCAAGAGGGTGGTGCCCAGCAAGAAATTTGCAAGCTTTGCTGGATTGCTCCAAATCGAAAGCTGCCACTTGTTGTTGTTCTATTTCTCTAGAGTCCCATCATGCTGTTCTCAGATTGCTAAAGTCCATACCTCCTCGGTGTGTTCTTATGGCTGCAGATCTTCACAGCACAGACGCTTTCTTCTGCATGCTGTTCTTTCCCAGTTCAGGGCTCCTTCAAGGCTCTCCCTGAATGGCTACGCCGCCCCCTTTTATCCCAGTTCTCTTCAATGCTCACAGCTGCAGCCCATCAAGGACAACCAGGACCTGTGGGGCAAAGCCTCTAGACAGATATTCAAATAGAATCCATTTCCTCTACTCTAGCCAGTAAGTACTACCCTACAAGTCCTCAGAACCCCAAAGGCCACCTTTCATCTGACACCCAGACCCTGGGGAAAGGACTTCTTTTTCCCATGGCAAATGGCCTCCCTTGGCAGCCACTCACCCTGGCAGAAAGTGGGAGCCTAGCTAGAATGATGCAATCGTTGCTGGATTTTTCCAAAAGAAAAGCTGGCAGCAACTAGGGCCCTGGAAGTACTTAGAGCCTCAAACGCCACCTTGAACATATTACTGAGACCCTGGGGAAAGGACTTCGTTTTTCCCATGGAAAATGGCCTTCATTTCTGGCCACTTGGCCTGGCAGGCAGGGCAGTGCCAAGCCAGGAATCTACAAACTCTGCTGGATCCTTCCAGAACGAAAGCTGCCAGCAACTAGGACCCTGCAAGTCCTTAGAGCCCCAGATGCCACCAGTCATCTGACACCCAGAGCCTGGGCCAATGACTTCGTTTTCCCCATGGAAAATGGCCTCCATTTCTGGCCACTCGCCCTGACCAAGAGGGTGGTGCCCAGCAAGAAATTTGCAAGCTTTGCTGGATTGCTCCAAATCTAAAGCTGCCACTTGTTGTTGTTCTATTTCTCTAGAGTCCCATCATGCTGTTCTCAGATTGCTAAAGTCCATACCTCCTCGGTGTGTTCTTATGGCTGCAGATCTTCACAGCACAGACGCTTTCTTCTGCATGCTGTTCTTTCCCAGTTCAGGGCTCCTTCAAGGCTCTCCCTGAATGGCTACGCCGCCCCCTTTTATCCCAGTTCTCTTCAATGCTCACAGCTGCAGCCCATCAAGGACAACCAGGACCTGTGGGACAGATATTCAAATAGAATCCATTTCCTCTACTCTAGCCAGTAAGTACTACCCTACAAGTCCTCAGAACCCCAAAGGCCACCTTTCATCTGACACCCAGACCCTGGGGAAAGGACTTCTTTTTCCCATGGCAAATGGCCTCCCTTGGCAGCCACTCACCCTGGCAGAAAGTGGGAGCCTAGCTAGAATGATGCAATCGTTGCTGGATTTTTCCAAAAGAAAAGCTGGCAGCAACTAGGGCCCTGGAAGTACTTAGAGCCTCAAACGCCACCTTGAACATATTCCTGAGACCCTGGGGAAAGGACTTCGTTTTTCCCATGGAAAATGGCCTTCATTTGTGGCCACTTGGCCTGGCAGGCAGGGCAGTGCCAAGCCAGGAATCTACAAACTCTGCTGGATCCTTCCAGAACGAAAGCTGCCAGCAACTAGGACCCTGCAAGTCCTTACAGCCCCAGATGCCACCAGTCATCTGACACCCAGAGCCTGGGCCAATGACTTTGTTTTCCCCATGGAAAATGGCCTCCATTTCTGGCCACTCGCCCTGACCAAGAGGGTGGTGCCCAGCAAGAAATTTGCAAGCTTTGCTGGATTGCTCCAAATCTAAAGCTGCCACTTGTTGTTGTTCTATTTCTCTAGAGTCCCATCATGCTGTTCTCAGATTGCTAAAGGCCATACCTCCTCGGTGTGTTCTTATGGCTGCAGATCTTCACAGCACAGACGCTTTCTTCTGCACGCTGTTCTTTCCCAGTTCAGGGCTCCTTCAAGGCTCTCCCTGAATGGCTACGCCGCCCCCTTTTATCCCAGTTCTCTTCAATGCTCACAGCTGCAGCCCATCAAGGACAACCAGGACCTGTGGGACAGATATTCAAATAGAATCCATTTCCTCTACTCTAGCCAGTAAGTACTACCCTACAAGTCCTCAGAACCCCAAAGGCCACCTTTCATCTGACACCCAGACCCTGGGGAAAGGACTTCTTTTTCCCATGGCAAATGGCCTCCCTTGGCAGCCACTCACCCTGGCAGAAAGTGGGAGCCTAGCTAGAATGATGCAATCGTTGCTGGATTTTTCCAAAAGAAAAGCTGGCAGCAACTAGGGCCCTGGAAGTACTTAGAGCCTCAAACGCCACCTTGAACATATTACTGAGACCCTGGGGAAAGGACTTCGTTTTTCCCATGGAAAATGGCCTTCATTTCTGGCCACTTGGCCTGGCAGGCAGGGCAGTGCCAAGCCAGGAATCTACAAACTGTGCTGGATCCTTCCAGAACGAAAGCTGCCAGCAACTAGGACCCTGCAAGTCCTTAGAGCCCCAGATGCCACCTGTCATCTGACACCCAGAGCCTGGGCCAATGACTTCGTTTTCCCCATGGAAAATGGCCTCCATTTCTGGCCACTCGCCCTGACCAAGAGGGTGGTGCCCAGCAAGAAATTTGCAAGCTTTGCTGGATTGCTCCAAATCGAAAGCTGCCACTTGTTGTTGTTCTATTTCTCTAGAGTCCCATCATGCTGTTCTCAGATTGCTAAAGTCCATACCTCCTCGGTGTGTTCTTATGGCTGCAGATCTTCACAGCACAGACGCTTTCTTCTGCATGCTGTTCTTTCCCAGTTCAGGGCTCCTTCAAGGCTCTCCCTGAATGGCTACGCCGCCCCCTTTTATCCCAGTTCTCTTCAATGCTCACAGCTGCAGCCCATCAAGGACAACCAGGACCTGTGGGACAGATATTCAAATAGAATCCATTTCCTCTACTCTAGCCAGTAAGTACTACCCTACAAGTCCTCAGAACCCCAAAGGCCACCTTTCATCTGACACCCAGACCCTGGGGAAAGGACTTCTTTTTCCCATGGCAAATGGCCTCCCTTGGCAGCCACTCACCCTGGCAGAAAGTGGGAGCCTAGCTAGAATGATGCAATCGTTGCTGGATTTTTCCAAAAGAAAAGCTGGCAGCAACTAGGGCCCTGGAAGTACTTAGAGCCTCAAACGCCACCTTGAACATATTCCTGAGACCCTGGGGAAAGGACTTCGTTTTTCCCATGGAAAATGGCCTTCATTTCTGGCCACTTGGCCTGGCAGGCAGGGCAGTGCCAAGCCAGGAATCTACAAACTCTGCTGGATCCTTCCAGAACGAAAGCTGCCAGCAACTAGGACCCTGCAAGTCCTTAGAGCCCCAGATGCCACCAGTCATCTGACACCCAGAGCCTGGGCCAATGACTTCGTTTTCCCCATGGAAAATGGCCTCCATTTCTGGCCACTCGCCCTGACCAAGAGGGTGGTGCCCAGCAAGAAATTTGCAAGCTTTGCTGGATTGCTCCAAATCGAAAGCTGCCACTTGTTGTTGTTCTATTTCTCTAGAGTCCCATCATGCTGTTCTCAGATTGCTAAAGTCCATACCTCCTCGGTGTGTTCTTATGGCTGCAGATCTTCACAGCACAGACGCTTTCTTCTGCATGCTGTTCTTTCCCAGTTCAGGGCTCCTTCAAGGCTCTCCCTGAATGGCTACGCCGCCCCCTTTTATCCCAGTTCTCTTCAATGCTCACAGCTGCAGCCCATCAAGGACAACCAGGACCTGTGGGGCAAAGCCTCTAGACAGATATTCAAATAGAATCCATTTCCTCTACTCTAGCCAGTAAGTACTACCCTACAAGTCCTCAGAACCCCAAAGGCCACCTTTCATCTGACACCCAGACCCTGGGGAAAGGACTTCTTTTTCCCATGGCAAATGGCCTCCCTTGGCAGCCACTCACCCTGGCAGAAAGTGGGAGCCTAGCTAGAATGATGCAATCGTTGCTGGATTTTTCCAAAAGAAAAGCTGGCAGCAACTAGGGCCCTGGAAGTACTTAGAGCCTCAAACGCCACCTTGAACATATTACTGAGACCCTGGGGAAAGGACTTCGTTTTTCCCATGGAAAATGGCCTTCATTTCTGGCCACTTGGCCTGGCAGGCAGGGCAGTGCCAAGCCAGGAATCTACAAACTCTGCTGGATCCTTCCAGAACGAAAGCTGCCAGCAACTAGGACCCTGCAAGTCCTTAGAGCCCCAGATGCCACCTGTCATCTGACACCCAGAGCCTGGGCCAATGACTTTGTTTTCCCCATGGAAAATGGCCTCCATTTCTGGCCACTCGCCCTGACCAAGAGGGTGGTGCCCAGCAAGAAATTTGCAAGCTTTGCTGGATTGCTCCAAATCTAAAGCTGCCACTTGTTGTTGTTCTATTTCTCTAGAGTCCCATCATGCTGTTCTCAGATTGCTAAAGTCCATACCTCCTCGGTGTGTTCTTATGGCTGCAGATCTTCACAGCACAGACGCTTTCTTCTGCATGCTGTTCTTTCCCAGTTCAGGGCTCCTTCAAGGCTCTCCCTGAATGGCTACGCCGCCCCCTTTTATCCCAGTTCTCTTCAATGCTCACAGCTGCAGCCCATCAAGGACAACCAGGACCTGTGGGGCAAAGCCTCTAGACAGATATTCAAATAGAATCCATTTCCTCTACTCTAGCCAGTAAGTACTACCCTACAAGTCCTCAGAACCCCAAAGGCCACCTTTCATCTGACACCCAGACCCTGGGGAAAGGACTTCTTTTTCCCATGGCAAATGGCCTCCCTTGGCAGCCACTCACCCTGGCAGAAAGTGGGAGCCTAGCTAGAATGATGCAATCGTTGCTGGATTTTTCCAAAAGAAAAGCTGGCAGCAACTAGGGCCCTGGAAGTACTTAGAGCCTCAAACGCCACCTTGAACATATTACTGAGACCCTGGGGAAAGGACTTCGTTTTTCCCATGGAAAATGGCCTTCATTTCTGGCCACTTGGCCTGGCAGGCAGGGCAGTGCCAAGCCAGGAATCTACAAACTGTGCTGGATCCTTCCAGAACGAAAGCTGCCAGCAACTAGGACCCTGCAAGTCCTTAGAGCCCCAGATGCCACCAGTCATCTGACACCCAGAGCCTGGGCCAATGACTTCGTTTTCCCCATGGAAAATGGCCTCCATTTCTGGCCACTCGCCCTGACCAAGAGGGTGGTGCCCAGCAAGAAATTTGCAAGCTTTGCTGGATTGCTCCAAATCGAAAGCTGCCACTTGTTGTTGTTCTATTTCTCTAGAGTCCCATCATGCTGTTCTCAGATTGCTAAAGTCCATACCTCCTCGGTGTGTTCTTATGGCTGCAGATCTTCACAGCACAGACGCTTTCTTCTGCATGCTGTTCTTTCCCAGTTCAGGGCTCCTTCAAGGCTCTCCCTGAATGGCTACGCCGCCCCCTTTTATCCCAGTTCTCTTCAATGCTCACAGCTGCAGCCCATCAAGGACAACCAGGACCTGTGGGACAGATATTCAAATAGAATCCATTTCCTCTACTCTAGCCAGTAAGTACTACCCTACAAGTCCTCAGAACCCCAAAGGCCACCTTTCATCTGACACCCAGACCCTGGGGAAAGGACTTCTTTTTCCCATGGCAAATGGCCTCCCTTGGCAGCCACTCACCCTGGCAGAAAGTGGGAGCCTAGCTAGAATGATGCAATCGTTGCTGGATTTTTCCAAAAGAAAAGCTGGCAGCAACTAGGGCCCTGGAAGTACTTAGAGCCTCAAACGCCACCTTGAACATATTCCTGAGACCCTGGGGAAAGGACTTCGTTTTTCCCATGGAAAATGGCCTTCATTTCTGGCCACTTGGCCTGGCAGGCAGGGCAGTGCCAAGCCAGGAATCTACAAACTCTGCTGGATCCTTCCAGAACGAAAGCTGCCAGCAACTAGGACCCTGCAAGTCCTTAGAGCCCCAGATGCCACCTGTCATCTGACACCCAGAGCCTGGGCCAATGACTTCGTTTTCCCCATGGAAAATGGCCTCCATTTCTGGCCACTCGCCCTGACCAAGAGGGTGGTGCCCAGCAAGAAATTTGCAAGCTTTGCTGGATTGCTCCAAATCTAAAGCTGCCACTTGTTGTTGTTCTATTTCTCTAGAGTCCCATCATGCTGTTCTCAGATTGCTAAAGTCCATACCTCCTCGGTGTGTTCTTATGGCTGCAGATCTTCACAGCACAGACGCTTTCTTCTGCATGCTGTTCTTTCCCAGTTCAGGGCTCCTTCAAGGCTCTCCCTGAATGGCTACGCCGCCCCCTTTTATCCCAGTTCTCTTCAATGCTCACAGCTGCAGCCCATCAAGGACAACCAGGACCTGTGGGACAGATATTCAAATAGAATCCATTTCCTCTACTCTAGCCAGTAAGTACTACCCTACAAGTCCTCAGAACCCCAAAGGCCACCTTTCATCTGACACCCAGACCCTGGGGAAAGGACTTCTTTTTCCCATGGCAAATGGCCTCCCTTGGCAGCCACTCACCCTGGCAGAAAGTGGGAGCCTAGCTAGAATGATGCAATCGTTGCTGGATTTTTCCAAAAGAAAAGCTGGCAGCAACTAGGGCCCTGGAAGTACTTAGAGCCTCAAACGCCACCTTGAACATATTCCTGAGACCCTGGGGAAAGGACTTCGTTTTTCCCATGGAAAATGGCCTTCATTTCTGGCCACTTGGCCTGGCAGGCAGGGCAGTGCCAAGCCAGGAATCTACAAACTCTGCTGGATCCTTCCAGAACGAAAGCTGCCAGCAACTAGGACCCTGCAAGTCCTTAGAGCCCCAGATGCCACCTGTCATCTGACACCCAGAGCCTGGGCCAATGACTTCGTTTTCCCCATGGAAAATGGCCTCCATTTCTGGCCACTCGCCCTGACCAAGAGGGTGGTGCCCAGCAAGAAATTTGCAAGCTTTGCTGGATTGCTCCAAATCGAAAGCTGCCACTTGTTGTTGTTCTATTTCTCTAGAGTCCCATCATGCTGTTCTCAGATTGCTAAAGTCCATACCTCCTCGGTGTGTTCTTATGGCTGCAGATCTTCACAGCACAGACGCTTTCTTCTGCATGCTGTTCTTTCCCAGTTCAGGGCTCCTTCAAGGCTCTCCCTGAATGGCTACGCCGCCCCCTTTTATCCCAGTTCTCTTCAATGCTCACAGCTGCAGCCCATCAAGGACAACCAGGACCTGTGGGACAGATATTCAAATAGAATGCATTTCCTCTACTCTAGCCAGTAAGTACTACCCTACAAGTCCTCAGAACCCCAAAGGCCACCTTTCATCTGACACCCAGACCCTGGGGAAAGGACTTCTTTTTCCCATGGCAAATGGCCTCCCTTGGCAGCCACTCACCCTGGCAGAAAGTGGGAGCCTAGCTAGAATGATGCAATCGTTGCTGGATTTTTCCAAAAGAAAAGCTGGCAGCAACTAGGGCCCTGGAAGTACTTAGAGCCTCAAACGCCACCTTGAACATATTCCTGAGACCCTGGGGAAAGGACTTCGTTTTTCCCATGGAAAATGGCCTTCATTTCTGGCCACTTGGCCTGGCAGGCAGGGCAGTGCCAAGCCAGGAATCTACAAACTGTGCTGGATCCTTCCAGAACGAAAGCTGCCAGCAACTAGGACCCTGCAAGTCCTTAGAGCCCCAGATGCCACCAGTCATCTGACACCCAGAGCCTGGGCCAATGACTTCGTTTTCCCCATGGAAAATGGCCTCCATTTCTGGCCACTCGCCCTGACCAAGAGGGTGGTGCCCAGCAAGAAATTTGCAAGCTTTGCTGGATTGCTCCAAATCGAAAGCTGCCACTTGTTGTTGTTCTATTTCTCTAGAGTCCCATCATGCTGTTCTCAGATTGCTAAAGTCCATACCTCCTCGGTGTGTTCTTATGGCTGCAGATCTTCACAGCACAGACGCTTTCTTCTGCATGCTGTTCTTTCCCAGTTCAGGGCTCCTTCAAGGCTCTCCCTGAATGGCTACGCCGCCCCCTTTTATCCCAGTTCTCTTCAATGCTCACAGCTGCAGCCCATCAAGGACAACCAGGACCTGTGGGGCAAAGCCTCTAGACAGATATTCAAATAGAATCCATTTCCTCTACTCTAGCCAGTAAGTACTACCCTACAAGTCCTCAGAACCCCAAAGGCCACCTTTCATCTGACACCCAGACCCTGGGGAAAGGACTTCTTTTTCCCATGGCAAATGGCCTCCCTTGGCAGCCACTCACCCTGGCAGAAAGTGGGAGCCTAGCTAGAATGATGCAATCGTTGCTGGATTTTTCCAAAAGAAAAGCTGGCAGCAACTAGGGCCCTGGAAGTACTTAGAGCCTCAAACGCCACCTTGAACATATTACTGAGACCCTGGGGAAAGGACTTCGTTTTTCCCATGGAAAATGGCCTTCATTTCTGGCCACTTGGCCTGGCAGGCAGGGCAGTGCCAAGCCAGGAATCTACAAACTCTGCTGGATCCTTCCAGAACGAAAGCTGCCAGCAACTAGGACCCTGCAAGTCCTTACAGCCCCAGATGCCACCAGTCATCTGACACCCAGAGCCTGGGCCAATGACTTTGTTTTCCCCATGGAAAATGGCCTCCATTTCTGGCCACTCGCCCTGACCAAGAGGGTGGTGCCCAGCAAGAAATTTGCAAGCTTTGCTGGATTGCTCCAAATCTAAAGCTGCCACTTGTTGTTGTTCTATTTCTCTAGAGTCCCATCATGCTGTTCTCAGATTGCTAAAGTCCATACCTCCTCGGTGTGTTCTTATGGCTGCAGATCTTCACAGCACAGACGCTTTCTTCTGCATGCTGTTCTTTCCCAGTTCAGGGCTCCTTCAAGGCTCTCCCTGAATGGCTACGCCGCCCCCTTTTATCCCAGTTCTCTTCAATGCTCACAGCTGCAGCCCATCAAGGACAACCAGGACCTGTGGGGCAAAGCCTCTAGACAGATATTCAAATAGAATCCATTTCCTCTACTCTAGCCAGTAAGTACTACCCTACAAGTCCTCAGAACCCCAAAGGCCACCTTTCATCTGACACCCAGACCCTGGGGAAAGGACTTCTTTTTCCCATGGCAAATGGCCTCCCTTGGCAGCCACTCACCCTGGCAGAAAGTGGGAGCCTAGCTAGAATGATGCAATCGTTGCTGGATTTTTCCAAAAGAAAAGCTGGCAGCAACTAGGGCCCTGGAAGTACTTAGAGCCTCAAACGCCACCTTGAACATATTACTGAGACCCTGGGGAAAGGACTTCGTTTTTCCCATGGAAAATGGCCTTCATTTCTGGCCACTTGGCCTGGCAGGCAGGGCAGTGCCAAGCCAGGAATCTACAAACTCTGCTGGATCCTTCCAGAACGAAAGCTGCCAGCAACTAGGACCCTGCAAGTCCTTAGAGCCCCAGATGCCACCAGTCATCTGACACCCAGAGCCTGGGCCAATGACTTCGTTTTCCCCATGGAAAATGGCCTCCATTTCTGGCCACTCGCCCTGACCAAGAGGGTGGTGCCCAGCAAGAAATTTGCAAGCTTTGCTGGATTGCTCCAAATCGAAAGCTGCCACTTGTTGTTGTTCTATTTCTCTAGAGTCCCATCATGCTGTTCTCAGATTGCTAAAGTCCATACCTCCTCGGTGTGTTCTTATGGCTGCAGATCTTCACAGCACAGACGCTTTCTTCTGCATGCTGTTCTTTCCCAGTTCAGGGCTCCTTCAAGGCTCTCCCTGAATGGCTACGCCGCCCCCTTTTATCCCAGTTCTCTTCAATGCTCACAGCTGCAGCCCATCAAGGACAACCAGGACCTGTGGGACAGATATTCAAATAGAATCCATTTCCTCTACTCTAGCCAGTAAGTACTACCCTACAAGTCCTCAGAACCCCAAAGGCCACCTTTCATCTGACACCCAGACCCTGGGGAAAGGACTTCTTTTTCCCATGGCAAATGGCCTCCCTTGGCAGCCACTCACCCTGGCAGAAAGTGGGAGCCTAGCTAGAATGATGCAATCGTTGCTGGATTTTTCCAAAAGAAAAGCTGGCAGCAACTAGGGCCCTGGAAGTACTTAGAGCCTCAAACGCCACCTTGAACATATTCCTGAGACCCTGGGGAAAGGACTTCGTTTTTCCCATGGAAAATGGCCTTCATTTCTGGCCACTTGGCCTGGCAGGCAGGGCAGTGCCAAGCCAGGAATCTACAAACTCTGCTGGATCCTTCCAGAACGAAAGCTGCCAGCAACTAGGACCCTGCAAGTCCTTAGAGCCCCAGATGCCACCTGTCATCTGACACCCAGAGCCTGGGCCAATGACTTCGTTTTCCCCATGGAAAATGGCCTCCATTTCTGGCCACTCGCCCTGACCAAGAGGGTGGTGCCCAGCAAGAAATTTGCAAGCTTTGCTGGATTGCTCCAAATCGAAAGCTGCCACTTGTTGTTGTTCTATTTCTCTAGAGTCCCATCATGCTGTTCTCAGATTGCTAAAGTCCATACCTCCTCGGTGTGTTCTTATGGCTGCAGATCTTCACAGCACAGACGCTTTCTTCTGCATGCTGTTCTTTCCCAGTTCAGGGCTCCTTCAAGGCTCTCCCTGAATGGCTACGCCGCCCCCTTTTATCCCAGTTCTCTTCAATGCTCACAGCTGCAGCCCATCAAGGACAACCAGGACCTGTGGGACAGATATTCAAATAGAATCCATTTCCTCTACTCTAGCCAGTAAGTACTACCCTACAAGTCCTCAGAACCCCAAAGGCCACCTTTCATCTGACACCCAGACCCTGGGGAAAGGACTTCTTTTTCCCATGGCAAATGGCCTCCCTTGGCAGCCACTCACCCTGGCAGAAAGTGGGAGCCTAGCTAGAATGATGCAATCGTTGCTGGATTTTTCCAAAAGAAAAGCTGGCAGCAACTAGGGCCCTGGAAGTACTTAGAGCCTCAAATGCCACCTTGAACATATTCCTGAGACCCTGGGGAAAGGACTTCGTTTTTCCCATGGAAAATGGCCTTCATTTGTGGCCACTCTGCCTGGCAGGCAGGGCAGTGCCAAGCCAGGAATCTACAAACTGTGCTGGATCCTTCCAGAACGAAAGCTGCCAGCAACTAGGACCCTGCAAGTCCTTACAGCCCCAGATGCCACCAGTCATCTGACACCCAGAGCCTGGGCCAATGACTTCGTTTTCCCCATGGAAAATGGCCTCCATTTCTGGCCACTCGCCCTGACCAAGAGGGTGGTGCCCAGCAAGAAATTTGCAAGCTTTGCTGGATTGCTCCAAATCTAAAGCTGCCACTTGTTGTTGTTCTATTTCTCTAGAGTCCCATCATGCTGTTCTCAGATTGCTAAAGTCCATACCTCCTCGGTGTGTTCTTATGGCTGCAGATCTTCACAGCACAGACGCTTTCTTCTGCATGCTGTTCTTTCCCAGTTCAGGGCTCCTTCAAGGCTCTCCCTGAATGGCTACGCTGCCCCCTTTTATCCCAATTCTCTTCAATGCTCACAGCTGCAGCCCATCAAGGACAACCAGGACCTGTGGGGCAAAGCCTCTAGACAGATATTCAAATAGAATCCATTTCCTCTACTCTAGCCAGTAAGTACTACCCTACAAGTCCTCAGAACCCCAAAGGCCACCTTTCATCTGACACCCAGACCCTGGGGAAAGGACTTCTTTTTCCCATGGCAAATGGCCTCCCTTGGCAGCCACTCACCCTGGCAGAAAGTGGGAGCCTAGCTAGAATGATGCAATCGTTGCTGGATTTTTCCAAAAGAAAAGCTGGCAGCAACTAGGGCCCTGGAAGTACTTAGAGCCTCAAACGCCACCTTGAACATATTACTGAGACCCTGGGGAAAGGACTTCGTTTTTCCCATGGAAAATGGCCTTCATTTCTGGCCACTTGGCCTGGCAGGCAGGGCAGTGCCAAGCCAGGAATCTACAAACTCTGCTGGATCCTTCCAGAACGAAAGCTGCCAGCAACTAGGACCCTGCAAGTCCTTACAGCCCCAGATGCCACCAGTCATCTGACACCCAGAGCCTGGGCCAATGACTTCGTTTTCCCCATGGAAAATGGCCTCCATTTCTGGCCACTCGCCCTGACCAAGAGGGTGGTGCCCAGCAAGAAATTTGCAAGCTTTGCTGGATTGCTCCAAATCTAAAGCTGCCACTTGTTGTTGTTCTATTTCTCTAGAGTCCCATCATGCTGTTCTCAGATTGCTAAAGTCCATACCTCCTCGGTGTGTTCTTATGGCTGCAGATCTTCACAGCACAGACGCTTTCTTCTGCATGCTGTTCTTTCCCAGTTCAGGGCTCCTTCAAGGCTCTCCCTGAATGGCTACGCCGCCCCCTTTTATCCCAGTTCTCTTCAATGCTCACAGCTGCAGCCCATCAAGGACAACCAGGACCTGTGGGGCAAAGCCTCTAGACAGATATTCAAATAGAATCCATTTCCTCTACTCTAGCCAGTAAGTACTACCCTACAAGTCCTCAGAACCCCAAAGGCCACCTTTCATCTGACACCCAGACCCTGGGGAAAGGACTTCTTTTTCCCATGGCAAATGGCCTCCCTTGGCAGCCACTCACCCTGGCAGAAAGTGGGAGCCTAGCTAGAATGATGCAATCGTTGCTGGATTTTTCCAAAAGAAAAGCTGGCAGCAACTAGGGCCCTGGAAGTACTTAGAGCCTCAAACGCCACCTTGAACATATTACTGAGACCCTGGGGAAAGGACTTCGTTTTTCCCATGGAAAATGGCCTTCATTTCTGGCCACTTGGCCTGGCAGGCAGGGCAGTGCCAAGCCAGGAATCTACAAACTCTGCTGGATCCTTCCAGAACGAAAGCTGCCAGCAACTAGGACCCTGCAAGTCCTTACAGCCCCAGATGCCACCAGTCATCTGACACCCAGAGCCTGGGCCAATGACTTTGTTTTCCCCATGGAAAATGGCCTCCATTTCTGGCCACTCGCCCTGACCAAGAGGGTGGTGCCCAGCAAGAAATTTGCAAGCTTTGCTGGATTGCTCCAAATCTAAAGCTGCCACTTGTTGTTGTTCTATTTCTCTAGAGTCCCATCATGCTGTTCTCAGATTGCTAAAGTCCATACCTCCTCGGTGTGTTCTTATGGCTGCAGATCTTCACAGCACAGACGCTTTCTTCTGCATGCTGTTCTTTCCCAGTTCAGGGCTCCTTCAAGGCTCTCCCTGAATGGCTACGCTGCCCCCTTTTATCCCAATTCTCTTCAATGCTCACAGCTGCAGCCCATCAAGGACAACCAGGACCTGTGGGGCAAAGCCTCTAGACAGATATTCAAATAGAATCCATTTCCTCTACTCTAGCCAGTAAGTACTACCCTACAAGTCCTCAGAACCCCAAAGGCCACCTTTCATCTGACACCCAGACCCTGGGGAAAGGACTTCTTTTTCCCATGGCAAATGGCCTCCCTTGGCAGCCACTCACCCTGGCAGAAAGTGGGAGCCTAGCTAGAATGATGCAATCGTTGCTGGATTTTTCCAAAAGAAAAGCTGGCAGCAACTAGGGCCCTGGAAGTACTTAGAGCCTCAAACGCCACCTTGAACATATTACTGAGACCCTGGGGAAAGGACTTCGTTTTTCCCATGGAAAATGGCCTTCATTTCTGGCCACTTGGCCTGGCAGGCAGGGCAGTGCCAAGCCAGGAATCTACAAACTCTGCTGGATCCTTCCAGAACGAAAGCTGCCAGCAACTAGGACCCTGCAAGTCCTTAGAGCCCCAGATGCCACCAGTCATCTGACACCCAGAGCCTGGGCCAATGACTTCGTTTTCCCCATGGAAAATGGCCTCCATTTCTGGCCACTCGCCCTGACCAAGAGGGTGGTGCCCAGCAAGAAATTTGCAAGCTTTGCTGGATTGCTCCAAATCGAAAGCTGCCACTTGTTGTTGTTCTATTTCTCTAGAGTCCCATCATGCTGTTCTCAGATTGCTAAAGTCCATACCTCCTCGGTGTGTTCTTATGGCTGCAGATCTTCACAGCACAGACGCTTTCTTCTGCATGCTGTTCTTTCCCAGTTCAGGGCTCCTTCAAGGCTCTCCCTGAATGGCTACGCCGCCCCCTTTTATCCCAGTTCTCTTCAATGCTCACAGCTGCAGCCCATCAAGGACAACCAGGACCTGTGGGACAGATATTCAAATAGAATCCATTTCCTCTACTCTAGCCAGTAAGTACTACCCTACAAGTCCTCAGAACCCCAAAGGCCACCTTTCATCTGACACCCAGACCCTGGGGAAAGGACTTCTTTTTCCCATGGCAAATGGCCTCCCTTGGCAGCCACTCACCCTGGCAGAAAGTGGGAGCCTAGCTAGAATGATGCAATCGTTGCTGGATTTTTCCAAAAGAAAAGCTGGCAGCAACTAGGGCCCTGGAAGTACTTAGAGCCTCAAACGCCACCTTGAACATATTCCTGAGACCCTGGGGAAAGGACTTCGTTTTTCCCATGGAAAATGGCCTTCATTTCTGGCCACTTGGCCTGGCAGGCAGGGCAGTGCCAAGCCAGGAATCTACAAACTCTGCTGGATCCTTCCAGAACGAAAGCTGCCAGCAACTAGGACCCTGCAAGTCCTTAGAGCCCCAGATGCCACCTGTCATCTGACACCCAGAGCCTGGGCCAATGACTTCGTTTTCCCCATGGAAAATGGCCTCCATTTCTGGCCACTCGCCCTGACCAAGAGGGTGGTGCCCAGCAAGAAATTTGCAAGCTTTGCTGGATTGCTCCAAATCGAAAGCTGCCACTTGTTGTTGTTCTATTTCTCTAGAGTCCCATCATGCTGTTCTCAGATTGCTAAAGTCCATACCTCCTCGGTGTGTTCTTATGGCTGCAGATCTTCACAGCACAGACGCTTTCTTCTGCATGCTGTTCTTTCCCAGTTCAGGGCTCCTTCAAGGCTCTCCCTGAATGGCTACGCCGCCCCCTTTTATCCCAGTTCTCTTCAATGCTCACAGCTGCAGCCCATCAAGGACAACCAGGACCTGTGGGACAGATATTCAAATAGAATCCATTTCCTCTACTCTAGCCAGTAAGTACTACCCTACAAGTCCTCAGAACCCCAAAGGCCACCTTTCATCTGACACCCAGACCCTGGGGAAAGGACTTCTTTTTCCCATGGCAAATGGCCTCCCTTGGCAGCCACTCACCCTGGCAGAAAGTGGGAGCCTAGCTAGAATGATGCAATCGTTGCTGGATTTTTCCAAAAGAAAAGCTGGCAGCAACTAGGGCCCTGGAAGTACTTAGAGCCTCAAACGCCACCTTGAACATATTCCTGAGACCCTGGGGAAAGGACTTCGTTTTTCCCATGGAAAATGGCCTTCATTTCTGGCCACTTGGCCTGGCAGGCAGGGCAGTGCCAAGCCAGGAATCTACAAACTCTGCTGGATCCTTCCAGAACGAAAGCTGCCAGCAACTAGGACCCTGCAAGTCCTTAGAGCCCCAGATGCCACCTGTCATCTGACACCCAGAGCCTGGGCCAATGACTTCGTTTTCCCCATGGAAAATGGCCTCCATTTCTGGCCACTCGCCCTGACCAAGAGGGTGGTGCCCAGCAAGAAATTTGCAAGCTTTGCTGGATTGCTCCAAATCGAAAGCTGCCACTTGTTGTTGTTCTATTTCTCTAGAGTCCCATCATGCTGTTCTCAGATTGCTAAAGTCCATACCTCCTCGGTGTGTTCTTATGGCTGCAGATCTTCACAGCACAGACGCTTTCTTCTGCATGCTGTTCTTTCCCAGTTCAGGGCTCCTTCAAGGCTCTCCCTGAATGGCTACGCCGCCCCCTTTTATCCCAGTTCTCTTCAATGCTCACAGCTGCAGCCCATCAAGGACAACCAGGACCTGTGGGACAGATATTCAAATAGAATCCATTTCCTCTACTCTAGCCAGTAAGTACTACCCTACAAGTCCTCAGAACCCCAAAGGCCACCTTTCATCTGACACCCAGACCCTGGGGAAAGGACTTCTTTTTCCCATGGCAAATGGCCTCCCTTGGCAGCCACTCACCCTGGCAGAAAGTGGGAGCCTAGCTAGAATGATGCAATCGTTGCTGGATTTTTCCAAAAGAAAAGCTGGCAGCAACTAGGGCCCTGGAAGTACTTAGAGCCTCAAATGCCACCTTGAACATATTCCTGAGACCCTGGGGAAAGGACTTCGTTTTTCCCATGGAAAATGGCCTTCATTTGTGGCCACTCTGCCTGGCAGGCAGGGCAGTGCCAAGCCAGGAATCTACAAACTGTGCTGGATCCTTCCAGAACGAAAGCTGCCAGCAACTAGGACCCTGCAAGTCCTTACAGCCCCAGATGCCACCAGTCATCTGACACCCAGAGCCTGGGCCAATGACTTCGTTTTCCCCATGGAAAATGGCCTCCATTTCTGGCCACTCGCCCTGACCAAGAGGGTGGTGCCCAGCAAGAAATTTGCAAGCTTTGCTGGATTGCTCCAAATCTAAAGCTGCCACTTGTTGTTGTTCTATTTCTCTAGAGTCCCATCATGCTGTTCTCAGATTGCTAAAGTCCATACCTCCTCGGTGTGTTCTTATGGCTGCAGATCTTCACAGCACAGACGCTTTCTTCTGCATGCTGTTCTTTCCCAGTTCAGGGCTCCTTCAAGGCTCTCCCTGAATGGCTACGCCGCCCCCTTTTATCCCAGTTCTCTTCAATGCTCACAGCTGCAGCCCATCAAGGACAACCAGGACCTGTGGGACAGATATTCAAATAGAATCCATTTCCTCTACTCTAGCCAGTAAGTACTACCCTACAAGTCCTCAGAACCCCAAAGGCCACCTTTCATCTGACACCCAGACCCTGGGGAAAGGACTTCTTTTTCCCATGGCAAATGGCCTCCCTTGGCAGCCACTCACCCTGGCAGAAAGTGGGAGCCTAGCTAGAATGATGCAATCGTTGCTGGATTTTTCCAAAAGAAAAGCTGGCAGCAACTAGGGCCCTGGAAGTACTTAGAGCCTCAAACGCCACCTTGAACATATTCCTGAGACCCTGGGGAAAGGACTTCGTTTTTCCCATGGAAAATGGCCTTCATTTCTGGCCACTTGGCCTGGCAGGCAGGGCAGTGCCAAGCCAGGAATCTACAAACTCTGCTGGATCCTTCCAGAACGAAAGCTGCCAGCAACTAGGACCCTGCAAGTCCTTAGAGCCCCAGATGCCACCTGTCATCTGACACCCAGAGCCTGGGCCAATGACTTCGTTTTCCCCATGGAAAATGGCCTCCATTTCTGGCCACTCGCCCTGACCAAGAGGGTGGTGCCCAGCAAGAAATTTGCAAGCTTTGCTGGATTGCTCCAAATCGAAAGCTGCCACTTGTTGTTGTTCTATTTCTCTAGAGTCCCATCATGCTGTTCTCAGATTGCTAAAGTCCATACCTCCTCGGTGTGTTCTTATGGCTGCAGATCTTCACAGCACAGACGCTTTCTTCTGCATGCTGTTCTTTCCCAGTTCAGGGCTCCTTCAAGGCTCTCCCTGAATGGCTACGCCGCCCCCTTTTATCCCAGTTCTCTTCAATGCTCACAGCTGCAGCCCATCAAGGACAACCAGGACCTGTGGGACAGATATTCAAATAGAATCCATTTCCTCTACTCTAGCCAGTAAGTACTACCCTACAAGTCCTCAGAACCCCAAAGGCCACCTTTCATCTGACACCCAGACCCTGGGGAAAGGACTTCTTTTTCCCATGGCAAATGGCCTCCCTTGGCAGCCACTCACCCTGGCAGAAAGTGGGAGCCTAGCTAGAATGATGCAATCGTTGCTGGATTTTTCCAAAAGAAAAGCTGGCAGCAACTAGGGCCCTGGAAGTACTTAGAGCCTCAAATGCCACCTTGAACATATTCCTGAGACCCTGGGGAAAGGACTTCGTTTTTCCCATGGAAAATGGCCTTCATTTGTGGCCACTCTGCCTGGCAGGCAGGGCAGTGCCAAGCCAGGAATCTACAAACTGTGCTGGATCCTTCCAGAACGAAAGCTGCCAGCAACTAGGACCCTGCAAGTCCTTACAGCCCCAGATGCCACCAGTCATCTGACACCCAGAGCCTGGGCCAATGACTTCGTTTTCCCCATGGAAAATGGCCTCCATTTCTGGCCACTCGCCCTGACCAAGAGGGTGGTGCCCAGCAAGAAATTTGCAAGCTTTGCTGGATTGCTCCAAATCTAAAGCTGCCACTTGTTGTTGTTCTATTTCTCTAGAGTCCCATAATGCTGTTCTCAGATTGCTAAAGTCCATACCTCCTCGGTGTGTTCTTATGGCTGCAGATCTTCACAGCACAGACGCTTTCTTCTGCATGCTGTTCTTTCCCAGTTCAGGGCTCCTTCAAGGCTCTCCCTGAATGGCTACGCTGCCCCCTTTTATCCCAATTCTCTTCAATGCTCACAGCTGCAGCCCATCAAGGACAACCAGGACCTGTGGGGCAAAGCCTCTAGACAGATATTCAAATAGAATCCATTTCCTCTACTCTAGCCAGTAAGTACTACCCTACAAGTCCTCAGAACCCCAAAGGCCACCTTTCATCTGACACCCAGACCCTGGGGAAAGGACTTCTTTTTCCCATGGCAAATGGCCTCCCTTGGCAGCCACTCACCCTGGCAGAAAGTGGGAGCCTAGCTAGAATGATGCAATCGTTGCTGGATTTTTCCAAAAGAAAAGCTGGCAGCAACTAGGGCCCTGGAAGTACTTAGAGCCTCAAACGCCACCTTGAACATATTACTGAGACCCTGGGGAAAGGACTTCGTTTTTCCCATGGAAAATGGCCTTCATTTCTGGCCACTTGGCCTGGCAGGCAGGGCAGTGCCAAGCCAGGAATCTACAAACTCTGCTGGATCCTTCCAGAACGAAAGCTGCCAGCAACTAGGACCCTGCAAGTCCTTACAGCCCCAGATGCCACCAGTCATCTGACACCCAGAGCCTGGGCCAATGACTTCGTTTTCCCCATGGAAAATGGCCTCCATTTCTGGCCACTCGCCCTGACCAAGAGGGTGGTGCCCAGCAAGAAATTTGCAAGCTTTGCTGGATTGCTCCAAATCGAAAGCTGCCACTTGTTGTTGTTCTATTTCTCTAGAGTCCCATCATGCTGTTCTCAGATTGCTAAAGTCCATACCTCCTCGGTGTGTTCTTATGGCTGCAGATCTTCACAGCACAGACGCTTTCTTCTGCATGCTGTTCTTTCCCAGTTCAGGGCTCCTTCAAGGCTCTCCCTGAATGGCTACGCCGCCCCCTTTTATCCCAGTTCTCTTCAATGCTCACAGCTGCAGCCCATCAAGGACAACCAGGACCTGTGGGGCAAAGCCTCTAGACAGATATTCAAATAGAATCCATTTCCTCTACTCTAGCCAGTAAGTACTACCCTACAAGTCCTCAGAACCCCAAAGGCCACCTTTCATCTGACACCCAGACCCTGGGGAAAGGACTTCTTTTTCCCATGGCAAATGGCCTCCCTTGGCAGCCACTCACCCTGGCAGAAAGTGGGAGCCTAGCTAGAATGATGCAATCGTTGCTGGATTTTTCCAAAAGAAAAGCTGGCAGCAACTAGGGCCCTGGAAGTACTTAGAGCCTCAAACGCCACCTTGAACATATTACTGAGACCCTGGGGAAAGGACTTCGTTTTTCCCATGGAAAATGGCCTTCATTTCTGGCCACTTGGCCTGGCAGGCAGGGCAGTGCCAAGCCAGGAATCTACAAACTCTGCTGGATCCTTCCAGAACGAAAGCTGCCAGCAACTAGGACCCTGCAAGTCCTTACAGCCCCAGATGCCACCAGTCATCTGACACCCAGAGCCTGGGCCAATGACTTTGTTTTCCCCATGGAAAATGGCCTCCATTTCTGGCCACTCGCCCTGACCAAGAGGGTGGTGCCCAGCAAGAAATTTGCAAGCTTTGCTGGATTGCTCCAAATCTAAAGCTGCCACTTGTTGTTGTTCTATTTCTCTAGAGTCCCATCATGCTGTTCTCAGATTGCTAAAGTCCATACCTCCTCGGTGTGTTCTTATGGCTGCAGATCTTCACAGCACAGACGCTTTCTTCTGCATGCTGTTCTTTCCCAGTTCAGGGCTCCTTCAAGGCTCTCCCTGAATGGCTACGCCGCCCCCTTTTATCCCAGTTCTCTTCAATGCTCACAGCTGCAGCCCATCAAGGACAACCAGGACCTGTGGGGCAAAGCCTCTAGACAGATATTCAAATAGAATCCATTTCCTCTACTCTAGCCAGTAAGTACTACCCTACAAGTCCTCAGAACCCCAAAGGCCACCTTTCATCTGACACCCAGACCCTGGGGAAAGGACTTCTTTTTCCCATGGCAAATGGCCTCCCTTGGCAGCCACTCACCCTGGCAGAAAGTGGGAGCCTAGCTAGAATGATGCAATCGTTGCTGGATTTTTCCAAAAGAAAAGCTGGCAGCAACTAGGGCCCTGGAAGTACTTAGAGCCTCAAACGCCACCTTGAACATATTACTGAGACCCTGGGGAAAGGACTTCGTTTTTCCCATGGAAAATGGCCTTCATTTCTGGCCACTTGGCCTGGCAGGCAGGGCAGTGCCAAGCCAGGAATCTACAAACTCTGCTGGATCCTTCCAGAACGAAAGCTGCCAGCAACTAGGACCCTGCAAGTCCTTAGAGCCCCAGATGCCACCAGTCATCTGACACCCAGAGCCTGGGCCAATGACTTCGTTTTCCCCATGGAAAATGGCCTCCATTTCTGGCCACTCGCCCTGACCAAGAGGGTGGTGCCCAGCAAGAAATTTGCAAGCTTTGCTGGATTGCTCCAAATCGAAAGCTGCCACTTGTTGTTGTTCTATTTCTCTAGAGTCCCATCATGCTGTTCTCAGATTGCTAAAGTCCATACCTCCTCGGTGTGTTCTTATGGCTGCAGATCTTCACAGCACAGACGCTTTCTTCTGCATGCTGTTCTTTCCCAGTTCAGGGCTCCTTCAAGGCTCTCCCTGAATGGCTACGCCGCCCCCTTTTATCCCAGTTCTCTTCAATGCTCACAGCTGCAGCCCATCAAGGACAACCAGGACCTGTGGGACAGATATTCAAATAGAATCCATTTCCTCTACTCTAGCCAGTAAGTACTACCCTACAAGTCCTCAGAACCCCAAAGGCCACCTTTCATCTGACACCCAGACCCTGGGGAAAGGACTTCTTTTTCCCATGGCAAATGGCCTCCCTTGGCAGCCACTCACCCTGGCAGAAAGTGGGAGCCTAGCTAGAATGATGCAATCGTTGCTGGATTTTTCCAAAAGAAAAGCTGGCAGCAACTAGGGCCCTGGAAGTACTTAGAGCCTCAAACGCCACCTTGAACATATTCCTGAGACCCTGGGGAAAGGACTTCGTTTTTCCCATGGAAAATGGCCTTCATTTCTGGCCACTTGGCCTGGCAGGCAGGGCAGTGCCAAGCCAGGAATCTACAAACTCTGCTGGATCCTTCCAGAACGAAAGCTGCCAGCAACTAGGACCCTGCAAGTCCTTAGAGCCCCAGATGCCACCTGTCATCTGACACCCAGAGCCTGGGCCAATGACTTCGTTTTCCCCATGGAAAATGGCCTCCATTTCTGGCCACTCGCCCTGACCAAGAGGGTGGTGCCCAGCAAGAAATTTGCAAGCTTTGCTGGATTGCTCCAAATCGAAAGCTGCCACTTGTTGTTGTTCTATTTCTCTAGAGTCCCATCATGCTGTTCTCAGATTGCTAAAGTCCATACCTCCTCGGTGTGTTCTTATGGCTGCAGATCTTCACAGCACAGACGCTTTCTTCTGCATGCTGTTCTTTCCCAGTTCAGGGCTCCTTCAAGGCTCTCCCTGAATGGCTACGCCGCCCCCTTTTATCCCAGTTCTCTTCAATGCTCACAGCTGCAGCCCATCAAGGACAACCAGGACCTGTGGGACAGATATTCAAATAGAATCCATTTCCTCTACTCTAGCCAGTAAGTACTACCCTACAAGTCCTCAGAACCCCAAAGGCCACCTTTCATCTGACACCCAGACCCTGGGGAAAGGACTTCTTTTTCCCATGGCAAATGGCCTCCCTTGGCAGCCACTCACCCTGGCAGAAAGTGGGAGCCTAGCTAGAATGATGCAATCGTTGCTGGATTTTTCCAAAAGAAAAGCTGGCAGCAACTAGGGCCCTGGAAGTACTTAGAGCCTCAAATGCCACCTTGAACATATTCCTGAGACCCTGGGGAAAGGACTTCGTTTTTCCCATGGAAAATGGCCTTCATTTGTGGCCACTCTGCCTGGCAGGCAGGGCAGTGCCAAGCCAGGAATCTACAAACTGTGCTGGATCCTTCCAGAACGAAAGCTGCCAGCAACTAGGACCCTGCAAGTCCTTACAGCCCCAGATGCCACCAGTCATCTGACACCCAGAGCCTGGGCCAATGACTTCGTTTTCCCCATGGAAAATGGCCTCCATTTCTGGCCACTCGCCCTGACCAAGAGGGTGGTGCCCAGCAAGAAATTTGCAAGCTTTGCTGGATTGCTCCAAATCTAAAGCTGCCACTTGTTGTTGTTCTATTTCTCTAGAGTCCCATAATGCTGTTCTCAGATTGCTAAAGTCCATACCTCCTCGGTGTGTTCTTATGGCTGCAGATCTTCACAGCACAGACGCTTTCTTCTGCATGCTGTTCTTTCCCAGTTCAGGGCTCCTTCAAGGCTCTCCCTGAATGGCTACGCTGCCCCCTTTTATCCCAATTCTCTTCAATGCTCACAGCTGCAGCCCATCAAGGACAACCAGGACCTGTGGGGCAAAGCCTCTAGACAGATATTCAAATAGAATCCATTTCCTCTACTCTAGCCAGTAAGTACTACCCTACAAGTCCTCAGAACCCCAAAGGCCACCTTTCATCTGACACCCAGACCCTGGGGAAAGGACTTCTTTTTCCCATGGCAAATGGCCTCCCTTGGCAGCCACTCACCCTGGCAGAAAGTGGGAGCCTAGCTAGAATGATGCAATCGTTGCTGGATTTTTCCAAAAGAAAAGCTGGCAGCAACTAGGGCCCTGGAAGTACTTAGAGCCTCAAACGCCACCTTGAACATATTACTGAGACCCTGGGGAAAGGACTTCGTTTTTCCCATGGAAAATGGCCTTCATTTGTGGCCACTTGGCCTGGCAGGCAGGGCAGTGCCAAGCCAGGAATCTACAAACTGTGCTGGATCCTTCCAGAACGAAAGCTGCCAGCAACTAGGACCCTGCAAGTCCTTACAGCCCCAGATGCCACCAGTCATCTGACACCCAGAGCCTGGGCCAATGACTTCGTTTTCCCCATGGAAAATGGCCTCCATTTCTGGCCACTCGCCCTGACCAAGAGGGTGGTGCCCAGCAAGAAATTTGCAAGCTTTGCTGGATTGCTCCAAATCGAAAGCTGCCACTTGTTGTTGTTCTATTTCTCTAGAGTCCCATCATGCTGTTCTCAGATTGCTAAAGTCCATACCTCCTCGGTGTGTTCTTATGGCTGCAGATCTTCACAGCACAGACGCTTTCTTCTGCGTGCTGTTCTTTCCCAGTTCAGGGCTCCTTCAAGGCTCTCCCTGAATGGCTACGCTGCCCCCTTTTATCCCAGTTCTCTTCAATGCTCACAGCTGCAGCCCATCAAGGACAACCAGGACCTGTGGGGCAAAGCCTCTAGACAGATATTCAAATAGAATCCATTTCCTCTACTCTAGCCAGTAAGTACTACCCTACAAGTCCTCAGAACCCCAAAGGCCACCTTTCATCTGACACCCAGACCCTGGGGAAAGGACTTCTTTTTCCCATGGCAAATGGCCTCCCTTGGCAGCCACTCACCCTGGCAGAAAGTGGGAGCCTAGCTAGAATGATGCAATCGTTGCTGGATTTTTCCAAAAGAAAAGCTGGCAGCAACTAGGGCCCTGGAAGTACTTAGAGCCTCAAATGCCACCTTGAACATATTCCTGAGACCCTGGGGAAAGGACTTCGTTTTTCCCATGGAAAATGGCCTTCATTTGTGGCCACTCTGCCTGGCAGGCAGGGCAGTGCCAAGCCAGGAATCTACAAACTGTGCTGGATCCTTCCAGAACGAAAGCTGCCAGCAACTAGGACCCTGCAAGTCCTTACAGCCCCAGATGCCACCAGTCATCTGACACCCAGAGCCTGGGCCAATGACTTCGTTTTCCCCATGGAAAATGGCCTCCATTTCTGGCCACTCGCCCTGACCAAGAGGGTGGTGCCCAGCAAGAAATTTGCAAGCTTTGCTGGATTGCTCCAAATCTAAAGCTGCCACTTGTTGTTGTTCTATTTCTCTAGAGTCCCATCATGCTGTTCTCAGATTGCTAAAGTCCATACCTCCTCGGTGTGTTCTTATGGCTGCAGATCTTCACAGCACAGACGCTTTCTTCTGCATGCTGTTCTTTCCCAGTTCAGGGCTCCTTCAAGGCTCTCCCTGAATGGCTACGCTGCCCCCTTTTATCCCAATTCTCTTCAATGCTCACAGCTGCAGCCCATCAAGGACAACCAGGACCTGTGGGGCAAAGCCTCTAGACAGATATTCAAATAGAATCCATTTCCTCTACTCTAGCCAGTAAGTACTACCCTACAAGTCCTCAGAACCCCAAAGGCCACCTTTCATCTGACACCCAGACCCTGGGGAAAGGACTTCTTTTTCCCATGGCAAATGGCCTCCCTTGGCAGCCACTCACCCTGGCAGAAAGTGGGAGCCTAGCTAGAATGATGCAATCGTTGCTGGATTTTTCCAAAAGAAAAGCTGGCAGCAACTAGGGCCCTGGAAGTACTTAGAGCCTCAAACGCCACCTTGAACATATTACTGAGACCCTGGGGAAAGGACTTCGTTTTTCCCATGGAAAATGGCCTTCATTTGTGGCCACTTGGCCTGGCAGGCAGGGCAGTGCCAAGCCAGGAATCTACAAACTGTGCTGGATCCTTCCAGAACGAAAGCTGCCAGCAACTAGGACCCTGCAAGTCCTTACAGCCCCAGATGCCACCAGTCATCTGACACCCAGAGCCTGGGCCAATGACTTCGTTTTCCCCATGGAAAATGGCCTCCATTTCTGGCCACTCGCCCTGACCAAGAGGGTGGTGCCCAGCAAGAAATTTGCAAGCTTTGCTGGATTGCTCCAAATCTAAAGCTGCCACTTGTTGTTGTTCTATTTCTCTAGAGTCCCATCATGCTGTTCTCAGATTGCTAAAGTCCATACCTCCTCGGTGTGTTCTTATGGCTGCAGATCTTCACAGCACAGACGCTTTCTTCTGCGTGCTGTTCTTTCCCAGTTCAGGGCTCCTTCAAGGCTCTCCCTGAATGGCTACGCTGCCCCCTTTTATCCCAGTTCTCTTCAATGCTCACAGCTGCAGCCCATCAAGGACAACCAGGACCTGTGGGGCAAAGCCTCTAGACAGATATTCAAATAGAATCCATTTCCTCTACTCTAGCCAGTAAGTACTACCCTACAAGTCCTCAGAACCCCAAAGGCCACCTTTCATCTGACACCCAGACCCTGGGGAAAGGACTTCTTTTTCCCATGGCAAATGGCCTCCCTTGGCAGCCACTCACCCTGGCAGAAAGTGGGAGCCTAGCTAGAATGATGCAATCGTTGCTGGATTTTTCCAAAAGAAAAGCTGGCAGCAACTAGGGCCCTGGAAGTACTTAGAGCCTCAAACGCCACCTTGAACATATTACTGAGACCCTGGGGAAAGGACTTCGTTTTTCCCATGGAAAATGGCCTTCATTTCTGGCCACTTGGCCTGGCAGGCAGGGCAGTGCCAAGCCAGGAATCTACAAACTGTGCTGGATCCTTCCAGAACGAAAGCTGCCAGCAACTAGGACCCTGCAAGTCCTTAGAGCCCCAGATGCCACCAGTCATCTGACACCCAGAGCCTGGGCCAATGACTTCGTTTTCCCCATGGAAAATGGCCTCCATTTCTGGCCACTCGCCCTGACCAAGAGGGTGGTGCCCAGCAAGAAATTTGCAAGCTTTGCTGGATTGCTCCAAATCGAAAGCTGCCACTTGTTGTTGTTCTATTTCTCTAGAGTCCCATCATGCTGTTCTCAGATTGCTAAAGTCCATACCTCCTCGGTGTGTTCTTATGGCTGCAGATCTTCACAGCACAGACGCTTTCTTCTGCATGCTGTTCTTTCCCAGTTCAGGGCTCCTTCAAGGCTCTCCCTGAATGGCTACGCCGCCCCCTTTTATCCCAGTTCTCTTCAATGCTCACAGCTGCAGCCCATCAAGGACAACCAGGACCTGTGGGACAGATATTCAAATAGAATCCATTTCCTCTACTCTAGCCAGTAAGTACTACCCTACAAGTCCTCAGAACCCCAAAGGCCACCTTTCATCTGACACCCAGACCCTGGGGAAAGGACTTCTTTTTCCCATGGCAAATGGCCTCCCTTGGCAGCCACTCACCCTGGCAGAAAGTGGGAGCCTAGCTAGAATGATGCAATCGTTGCTGGATTTTTCCAAAAGAAAAGCTGGCAGCAACTAGGGCCCTGGAAGTACTTAGAGCCTCAAACGCCACCTTGAACATATTACTGAGACCCTGGGGAAAGGACTTCGTTTTTCCCATGGAAAATGGCCTTCATTTCTGGCCACTTGGCCTGGCAGGCAGGGCAGTGCCAAGCCAGGAATCTACAAACTGTGCTGGATCCTTCCAGAACGAAAGCTGCCAGCAACTAGGACCCTGCAAGTCCTTAGAGCCCCAGATGCCACCTGTCATCTGACACCCAGAGCCTGGGCCAATGACTTCGTTTTCCCCATGGAAAATGGCCTCCATTTCTGGCCACTCGCCCTGACCAAGAGGGTGGTGCCCAGCAAGAAATTTGCAAGCTTTGCTGGATTGCTCCAAATCGAAAGCTGCCACTTGTTGTTGTTCTATTTCTCTAGAGTCCCATCATGCTGTTCTCAGATTGCTAAAGTCCATACCTCCTCGGTGTGTTCTTATGGCTGCAGATCTTCACAGCACAGACGCTTTCTTCTGCATGCTGTTCTTTCCCAGTTCAGGGCTCCTTCAAGGCTCTCCCTGAATGGCTACGCCGCCCCCTTTTATCCCAGTTCTCTTCAATGCTCACAGCTGCAGCCCATCAAGGACAACCAGGACCTGTGGGACAGATATTCAAATAGAATCCATTTCCTCTACTCTAGCCAGTAAGTACTACCCTACAAGTCCTCAGAACCCCAAAGGCCACCTTTCATCTGACACCCAGACCCTGGGGAAAGGACTTCTTTTTCCCATGGCAAATGGCCTCCCTTGGCAGCCACTCACCCTGGCAGAAAGTGGGAGCCTAGCTAGAATGATGCAATCGTTGCTGGATTTTTCCAAAAGAAAAGCTGGCAGCAACTAGGGCCCTGGAAGTACTTAGAGCCTCAAACGCCACCTTGAACATATTCCTGAGACCCTGGGGAAAGGACTTCGTTTTTCCCATGGAAAATGGCCTTCATTTCTGGCCACTTGGCCTGGCAGGCAGGGCAGTGCCAAGCCAGGAATCTACAAACTCTGCTGGATCCTTCCAGAACGAAAGCTGCCAGCAACTAGGACCCTGCAAGTCCTTAGAGCCCCAGATGCCACCAGTCATCTGACACCCAGAGCCTGGGCCAATGACTTCGTTTTCCCCATGGAAAATGGCCTCCATTTCTGGCCACTCGCCCTGACCAAGAGGGTGGTGCCCAGCAAGAAATTTGCAAGCTTTGCTGGATTGCTCCAAATCGAAAGCTGCCACTTGTTGTTGTTCTATTTCTCTAGAGTCCCATCATGCTGTTCTCAGATTGCTAAAGTCCATACCTCCTCGGTGTGTTCTTATGGCTGCAGATCTTCACAGCACAGACGCTTTCTTCTGCATGCTGTTCTTTCCCAGTTCAGGGCTCCTTCAAGGCTCTCCCTGAATGGCTACGCCGCCCCCTTTTATCCCAGTTCTCTTCAATGCTCACAGCTGCAGCCCATCAAGGACAACCAGGACCTGTGGGACAGATATTCAAATAGAATCCATTTCCTCTACTCTAGCCAGTAAGTACTACCCTACAAGTCCTCAGAACCCCAAAGGCCACCTTTCATCTGACACCCAGACCCTGGGGAAAGGACTTCTTTTTCCCATGGCAAATGGCCTCCCTTGGCAGCCACTCACCCTGGCAGAAAGTGGGAGCCTAGCTAGAATGATGCAATCGTTGCTGGATTTTTCCAAAAGAAAAGCTGGCAGCAACTAGGGCCCTGGAAGTACTTAGAGCCTCAAACGCCACCTTGAACATATTACTGAGACCCTGGGGAAAGGACTTCGTTTTTCCCATGGAAAATGGCCTTCATTTGTGGCCACTCTGCCTGGCAGGCAGGGCAGTGCCAAGCCAGGAATCTACAAACTGTGCTGGATCCTTCCAGAACGAAAGCTGCCAGCAACTAGGACCCTGCAAGTCCTTACAGCCCCAGATGCCACCTGTCATCTGACACCCAGAGCCTGGGCCAATGACTTCGTTTTCCCCATGGAAAATGGCCTCCATTTCTGGCCACTCGCCCTGACCAAGAGGGTGGTGCCCAGCAAGAAATTTGCAAGCTTTGCTGGATTGCTCCAAATCTAAAGCTGCCACTTGTTGTTGTTCTATTTCTCTAGAGTCCCATCATGCTGTTCTCAGATTGCTAAAGTCCATACCTCCTCGGTGTGTTCTTATGGCTGCAGATCTTCACAGCACAGACGCTTTCTTCTGCATGCTGTTCTTTCCCAGTTCAGGGCTCCTTCAAGGCTCTCCCTGAATGGCTACGCTGCCCCCTTTTATCCCAATTCTCTTCAATGCTCACAGCTGCAGCCCATCAAGGACAACCAGGACCTGTGGGGCAAAGCCTCTAGACAGATATTCAAATAGAATCCATTTCCTCTACTCTAGCCAGTAAGTACTACCCTACAAGTCCTCAGAACCCCAAAGGCCACCTTTCATCTGACACCCAGACCCTGGGGAAAGGACTTCTTTTTCCCATGGCAAATGGCCTCCCTTGGCAGCCACTCACCCTGGCAGAAAGTGGGAGCCTAGCTAGAATGATGCAATCGTTGCTGGATTTTTCCAAAAGAAAAGCTGGCAGCAACTAGGGCCCTGGAAGTACTTAGAGCCTCAAACGCCACCTTGAACATATTCCTGAGACCCTGGGGAAAGGACTTCGTTTTTCCCATGGAAAATGGCCTTCATTTCTGGCCACTTGGCCTGGCAGGCAGGGCAGTGCCAAGCCAGGAATCTACAAACTGTGCTGGATCCTTCCAGAACGAAAGCTGCCAGCAACTAGGACCCTGCAAGTCCTTACAGCCCCAGATGCCACCAGTCATCTGACACCCAGAGCCTGGGCCAATGACTTCGTTTTCCCCATGGAAAATGGCCTCCATTTCTGGCCACTCGCCCTGACCAAGAGGGTGGTGCCCAGCAAGAAATTTGCAAGCTTTGCTGGATTGCTCCAAATCTAAAGCTGCCACTTGTTGTTGTTCTATTTCTCTAGAGTCCCATCATGCTGTTCTCAGATTGCTAAAGTCCATACCTCCTCGGTGTGTTCTTATGGCTGCAGATCTTCACAGCACAGACGCTTTCTTCTGCATGCTGTTCTTTCCCAGTTCAGGGCTCCTTCAAGGCTCTCCCTGAATGGCTACGCTGCCCCCTTTTATCCCAGTTCTCTTCAATGCTCACAGCTGCAGCCCATCAAGGACAACCAGGACCTGTGGGGCAAAGCCTCTAGACAGATATTCAAATAGAATCCATTTCCTCTACTCTAGCCAGTAAGTACTACCCTACAAGTCCTCAGAACCCCAAAGGCCACCTTTCATCTGACACCCAGACCCTGGGGAAAGGACTTCTTTTTCCCATGGCAAATGGCCTCCCTTGGCAGCCACTCACCCTGGCAGAAAGTGGGAGCCTAGCTAGAATGATGCAATCGTTGCTGGATTTTTCCAAAAGAAAAGCTGGCAGCAACTAGGGCCCTGGAAGTACTTAGAGCCTCAAACGCCACCTTGAACATATTACTGAGACCCTGGGGAAAGGACTTCGTTTTTCCCATGGAAAATGGCCTTCATTTCTGGCCACTTGGCCTGGCAGGCAGGGCAGTGCCAAGCCAGGAATCTACAAACTGTGCTGGATCCTTCCAGAACGAAAGCTGCCAGCAACTAGGACCCTGCAAGTCCTTACAGCCCCAGATGCCACCAGTCATCTGACACCCAGAGCCTGGGCCAATGACTTCGTTTTCCCCATGGAAAATGGCCTCCATTTCTGGCCACTCGCCCTGACCAAGAGGGTGGTGCCCAGCAAGAAATTTGCAAGCTTTGCTGGATTGCTCCAAATCGAAAGCTGCCACTTGTTGTTGTTCTATTTCTCTAGAGTCCCATCATGCTGTTCTCAGATTGCTAAAGTCCATACCTCCTCGGTGTGTTCTTATGGCTGCAGATCTTCACAGCACAGACGCTTTCTTCTGCATGCTGTTCTTTCCCAGTTCAGGGCTCCTTCAAGGCTCTCCCTGAATGGCTACGCCGCCCCCTTTTATCCCAGTTCTCTTCAATGCTCACAGCTGCAGCCCATCAAGGACAACCAGGACCTGTGGGACAGATATTCAAATAGAATCCATTTCCTCTACTCTAGCCAGTAAGTACTACCCTACAAGTCCTCAGAACCCCAAAGGCCACCTTTCATCTGACACCCAGACCCTGGGGAAAGGACTTCTTTTTCCCATGGCAAATGGCCTCCCTTGGCAGCCACTCACCCTGGCAGAAAGTGGGAGCCTAGCTAGAATGATGCAATCGTTGCTGGATTTTTCCAAAAGAAAAGCTGGCAGCAACTAGGGCCCTGGAAGTACTTAGAGCCTCAAACGCCACCTTGAACATATTACTGAGACCCTGGGGAAAGGACTTCGTTTTTCCCATGGAAAATGGCCTTCATTTGTGGCCACTCTGCCTGGCAGGCAGGGCAGTGCCAAGCCAGCAATCTACAAACTCTGCTGGATCCTTCCAGAACGAAAGCTGCCAGCAACTAGGACCCTGCAAGTCCTTACAGCCCCAGATGCCACCAGTCATCTGACACCCAGAGCCTGGGCCAATGACTTTGTTTTCCCCATGGAAAATGGCCTCCATTTCTGGCCACTCGCCCTGACCAAGAGGGTGGTGCCCAGCAAGAAATTTGCAAGCTTTGCTGGATTGCTCCAAATCTAAAGCTGCCACTTGTTGTTGTTCTATTTCTCTAGAGTCCCATCATGCTGTTCTCAGATTGCTAAAGTCCATACCTCCTCGGTGTGTTCTTATGGCTGCAGATCTTCACAGCACAGACGCTTTCTTCTGCATGCTGTTCTTTCCCAGTTCAGGGCTCCTTCAAGGCTCTCCCTGAATGGCTACGCTGCCCCCTTTTATCCCAGTTCTCTTCAATGCTCACAGCTGCAGCCCATCAAGGACAACCAGGACCTGTGGGGCAAAGCCTCTAGACAGATATTCAAATAGAATCCATTTCCTCTACTCTAGCCAGTAAGTACTACCCTACAAGTCCTCAGAACCCCAAAGGCCACCTTTCATCTGACACCCAGACCCTGGGGAAAGGACTTCTTTTTCCCATGGCAAATGGCCTCCCTTGGCAGCCACTCACCCTGGCAGAAAGTGGGAGCCTAGCTAGAATGATGCAATCGTTGCTGGATTTTTCCAAAAGAAAAGCTGGCAGCAACTAGGGCCCTGGAAGTACTTAGAGCCTCAAACGCCACCTTGAACATATTACTGAGACCCTGGGGAAAGGACTTCGTTTTTCCCATGGAAAATGGCCTTCATTTCTGGCCACTTGGCCTGGCAGGCAGGGCAGTGCCAAGCCAGGAATCTACAAACTCTGCTGGATCCTTCCAGAACGAAAGCTGCCAGCAACTAGGACCCTGCAAGTCCTTAGAGCCCCAGATGCCACCAGTCATCTGACACCCAGAGCCTGGGCCAATGACTTCGTTTTCCCCATGGAAAGTGGCCTCCATTTCTGGCCACTCGCCCTGACCAAGAGGGTGGTGCCCAGCAAGAAATTTGCAAGCTTTGCTGGATTGCTCCAAATCGAAAGCTGCCACTTGTTGTTGTTCTATTTCTCTAGAGTCCCATCATGCTGTTCTCAGATTGCTAAAGTCCATACCTCCTCGGTGTGTTCTTATGGCTGCAGATCTTCACAGCACAGACGCTTTCTTCTGCATGCTGTTCTTTCCCAGTTCAGGGCTCCTTCAAGGCTCTCCCTGAATGGCTACGCCGCCCCCTTTTATCCCAGTTCTCTTCAATGCTCACAGCTGCAGCCCATCAAGGACAACCAGGACCTGTGGGACAGATATTCAAATAGAATCCATTTCCTCTACTCTAGCCAGTAAGTACTACCCTACAAGTCCTCAGAACCCCAAAGGCCACCTTTCATCTGACACCCAGACCCTGGGGAAAGGACTTCTTTTTCCCATGGCAAATGGCCTCCCTTGGCAGCCACTCACCCTGGCAGAAAGTGGGAGCCTAGCTAGAATGATGCAATCGTTGCTGGATTTTTCCAAAAGAAAAGCTGGCAGCAACTAGGGCCCTGGAAGTACTTAGAGCCTCAAACGCCACCTTGAACATATTCCTGAGACCCTGGGGAAAGGACTTCGTTTTTCCCATGGAAAATGGCCTTCATTTGTGGCCACTTGGCCTGGCAGGCAGGGCAGTGCCAAGCCAGGAATCTACAAACTGTGCTGGATCCTTCCAGAACGAAAGCTGCCAGCAACTAGGACCCTGCAAGTCCTTAGAGCCCCAGATGCCACCAGTCATCTGACACCCAGAGCCTGGGCCAATGACTTCGTTTTCCCCATGGAAAATGGCCTCCATTTCTGGCCACTCGCCCTGACCAAGAGGGTGGTGCCCAGCAAGAAATTTGCAAGCTTTGCTGGATTGCTCCAAATCTAAAGCTGCCACTTGTTGTTGTTCTATTTCTCTAGAGTCCCATCATGCTGTTCTCAGATTGCTAAAGTCCATACCTCCTCGGTGTGTTCTTATGGCTGCAGATCTTCACAGCACAGACGCTTTCTTCTGCATGCTGTTCTTTCCCAGTTCAGGGCTCCTTCAAGGCTCTCCCTGAATGGCTACGCCGCCCCCTTTTATCCCAGTTCTCTTCAATGCTCACAGCTGCAGCCCATCAAGGACAACCAGGACCTGTGGGGCAAAGCCTCTAGACAGATATTCAAATAGAATCCATTTCCTCTACTCTAGCCAGTAAGTACTACCCTACAAGTCCTCAGAACCCCAAAGGCCACCTTTCATCTGACACCCAGACCCTGGGGAAAGGACTTCTTTTTCCCATGGCAAATGGCCTCCCTTGGCAGCCACTCACCCTGGCAGAAAGTGGGAGCCTAGCTAGAATGATGCAATCGTTGCTGGATTTTTCCAAAAGAAAAGCTGGCAGCAACTAGGGCCCTGGAAGTACTTAGAGCCTCAAACGCCACCTTGAACATATTCCTGAGACCCTGGGGAAAGGACTTCGTTTTTCCCATGGAAAATGGCCTTCATTTCTGGCCACTTGGCCTGGCAGGCAGGGCAGTGCCAAGCCAGGAATCTACAAACTCTGCTGGATCCTTCCAGAACGAAAGCTGCCAGCAACTAGGACCCTGCAAGTCCTTACAGCCCCAGATGCCACCTGTCATCTGACACCCAGAGCCTGGGCCAATGACTTCGTTTTCCCCATGGAAAATGGCCTCCATTTCTGGCCACTCGCCCTGACCAAGAGGGTGGTGCCCAGCAAGAAATTTGCAAGCTTTGCTGGATTGCTCCAAATCTAAAGCTGCCACTTGTTGTTGTTCTATTTCTCTAGAGTCCCATCATGCTGTTCTCAGATTGCTAAAGTCCATACCTCCTCGGTGTGTTCTTATGGCTGCAGATCTTCACAGCACAGACGCTTTCTTCTGCATGCTGTTCTTTCCCAGTTCAGGGCTCCTTCAAGGCTCTCTCTGAATGGCTAAGCCGCCCCCTTTTATCCCAGTTCTCTTCAATGCTCACAGCTGCAGCCCATCAAGGACAACCAGGACCTGTGGGGCAAAGCCTCTAGACAGATATTCAAATAGAATCCATTTCCTCTACTCTAGCCAGTAAGTACTACCCTACAAGTCCTCAGAACCCCAAAGGCCACCTTTCATCTGACACCCAGACCCTGGGGAAAGGACTTCTTTTTCCCATGGCAAATGGCCTCCCTTGGCAGCCACTCACCCTGGCAGAAAGTGGGAGCCTAGCTAGAATGATGCAATCGTTGCTGGATTTTTCCAAAAGAAAAGCTGGCAGCAACTAGGGCCCTGGAAGTACTTAGAGCCTCAAACGCCACCTTGAACATATTACTGAGACCCTGGGGAAAGGACTTCGTTTTTCCCATGGAAAATGGCCTTCATTTGTGGCCACTTGGCCTGGCAGGCAGGGCAGTGCCAAGCCAGGAATCTACAAACTGTGCTGGATCCTTCCAGAACGAAAGCTGCCAGCAACTAGGACCCTGCAAGTCCTTACAGCCCCAGATGCCACCTGTCATCTGACACCCAGAGCCTGGGCCAATGACTTCGTTTTCCCCATGGAAAATGGCCTCCATTTCTGGCCACTCGCCCTGACCAAGAGGGTGGTGCCCAGCAAGAAATTTGCAAGCTTTGCTGGATTGCTCCAAATCGAAAGCTGCCACTTGTTGTTGTTCTATTTCTCTAGAGTCCCATCATGCTGTTCTCAGATTGCTAAAGTCCATACCTCCTCGGTGTGTTCTTATGGCTGCAGATCTTCACAGCACAGACGCTTTCTTCTGCATGCTGTTCTTTCCCAGTTCAGGGCTCCTTCAAGGCTCTCCCTGAATGGCTACGCCGCCCCCTTTTATCCCAGTTCTCTTCAATGCTCACAGCTGCAGCCCATCAAGGACAACCAGGACCTGTGGGACAGATATTCAAATAGAATCCATTTCCTCTACTCTAGCCAGTAAGTACTACCCTACAAGTCCTCAGAACCCCAAAGGCCACCTTTCATCTGACACCCAGACCCTGGGGAAAGGACTTCTTTTTCCCATGGCAAATGGCCTCCCTTGGCAGCCACTCACCCTGGCAGAAAGTGGGAGCCTAGCTAGAATGATGCAATCGTTGCTGGATTTTTCCAAAAGAAAAGCTGGCAGCAACTAGGGCCCTGGAAGTACTTAGAGCCTCAAACGCCACCTTGAACATATTCCTGAGACCCTGGGGAAAGGACTTCGTTTTTCCCATGGAAAATGGCCTTCATTTGTGGCCACTTGGCCTGGCAGGCAGGGCAGTGCCAAGCCAGGAATCTACAAACTCTGCTGGATCCTTCCAGAACGAAAGCTGCCAGCAACTAGGACCCTGCAAGTCCTTAGAGCCCCAGATGCCACCAGTCATCTGACACCCAGAGCCTGGGCCAATGACTTCGTTTTCCCCATGGAAAATGGCCTCCATTTCTGGCCACTCGCCCTGACCAAGAGGGTGGTGCCCAGCAAGAAATTTGCAAGCTTTGCTGGATTGCTCCAAATCGAAAGCTGCCACTTGTTGTTGTTCTATTTCTCTAGAGTCCCATCATGCTGTTCTCAGATTGCTAAAGTCCATACCTCCTCGGTGTGTTCTTATGGCTGCAGATCTTCACAGCACAGACGCTTTCTTCTGCATGCTGTTCTTTCCCAGTTCAGGGCTCCTTCAAGGCTCTCCCTGAATGGCTACGCCGCCCCCTTTTATCCCAGTTCTCTTCAATGCTCACAGCTGCAGCCCATCAAGGACAACCAGGACCTGTGGGACAGATATTCAAATAGAATCCATTTCCTCTACTCTAGCCAGTAAGTACTACCCTACAAGTCCTCAGAACCCCAAAGGCCACCTTTCATCTGACACCCAGACCCTGGGGAAAGGACTTCTTTTTCCCATGGCAAATGGCCTCCCTTGGCAGCCACTCACCCTGGCAGAAAGTGGGAGCCTAGCTAGAATGATGCAATCGTTGCTGGATTTTTCCAAAAGAAAAGCTGGCAGCAACTAGGGCCCTGGAAGTACTTAGAGCCTCAAACGCCACCTTGAACATATTCCTGAGACCCTGGGGAAAGGACTTCGTTTTTCCCATGGAAAATGGCCTTCATTTGTGGCCACTCTGCCTGGCAGGCAGGGCAGTGCCAAGCCAGGAATCTACAAACTGTGCTGGATCCTTCCAGAACGAAAGCTGCCAGCAACTAGGACCCTGCAAGTCCTTACAGCCCCAGATGCCACCTGTCATCTGACACCCAGAGCCTGGGCCAATGACTTCGTTTTCCCCATGGAAAATGGCCTCCATTTCTGGCCACTCGCCCTGACCAAGAGGGTGGTGCCCAGCAAGAAATTTGCAAGCTTTGCTGGATTGCTCCAAATCTAAAGCTGCCACTTGTTGTTGTTCTATTTCTCTAGAGTCCCATCATGCTGTTCTCAGATTGCTAAAGTCCATACCTCCTCGGTGTGTTCTTATGGCTGCAGATCTTCACAGCACAGACGCTTTCTTCTGCATGCTGTTCTTTCCCAGTTCAGGGCTCCTTCAAGGCTCTCCCTGAATGGCTACGCTGCCCCCTTTTATCCCAATTCTCTTCAATGCTCACAGCTGCAGCCCATCAAGGACAACCAGGACCTGTGGGGCAAAGCCTCTAGACAGATATTCAAATAGAATCCATTTCCTCTACTCTAGCCAGTAAGTACTACCCTACAAGTCCTCAGAACCCCAAAGGCCACCTTTCATCTGACACCCAGACCCTGGGGAAAGGACTTCTTTTTCCCATGGCAAATGGCCTCCCTTGGCAGCCACTCACCCTGGCAGAAAGTGGGAGCCTAGCTAGAATGATGCAATCGTTGCTGGATTTTTCCAAAAGAAAAGCTGGCAGCAACTAGGGCCCTGGAAGTACTTAGAGCCTCAAACGCCACCTTGAACATATTCCTGAGACCCTGGGGAAAGGACTTCGTTTTTCCCATGGAAAATGGCCTTCATTTGTGGCCACTTGGCCTGGCAGGCAGGGCAGTGCCAAGCCAGGAATCTACAAACTGTGCTGGATCCTTCCAGAACGAAAGCTGCCAGCAACTAGGACCCTGCAAGTCCTTACAGCCCCAGATGCCACCAGTCATCTGACACCCAGAGCCTGGGCCAATGACTTCGTTTTCCCCATGGAAAATGGCCTCCATTTCTGGCCACTCGCCCTGACCAAGAGGGTGGTGCCCAGCAAGAAATTTGCAAGCTTTGCTGGATTGCTCCAAATCGAAAGCTGCCACTTGTTGTTGTTCTATTTCTCTAGAGTCCCATCATGCTGTTCTCAGATTGCTAAAGTCCATACCTCCTCGGTGTGTTCTTATGGCTGCAGATCTTCACAGCACAGACGCTTTCTTCTGCATGCTGTTCTTTCCCAGTTCAGGGCTCCTTCAAGGCTCTCCCTGAATGGCTACGCTGCCCCCTTTTATCCCAGTTCTCTTCAATGCTCACAGCTGCAGCCCATCAAGGACAACCAGGACCTGTGGGGCAAAGCCTCTAGACAGATATTCAAATAGAATCCATTTCCTCTACTCTAGCCAGTAAGTACTACCCTACAAGTCCTCAGAACCCCAAAGGCCACCTTTCATCTGACACCCAGACCCTGGGGAAAGGACTTCTTTTTCCCATGGCAAATGGCCTCCCTTGGCAGCCACTCACCCTGGCAGAAAGTGGGAGCCTAGCTAGAATGATGCAATCGTTGCTGGATTTTTCCAAAAGAAAAGCTGGCAGCAACTAGGGCCCTGGAAGTACTTAGAGCCTCAAACGCCACCTTGAACATATTACTGAGACCCTGGGGAAAGGACTTCGTTTTTCCCATGGAAAATGGCCTTCATTTCTGGCCACTTGGCCTGGCAGGCAGGGCAGTGCCAAGCCAGGAATCTACAAACTGTGCTGGATCCTTCCAGAACGAAAGCTGCCAGCAACTAGGACCCTGCAAGTCCTTACAGCCCCAGATGCCACCAGTCATCTGACACCCAGAGCCTGGGCCAATGACTTCGTTTTCCCCATGGAAAATGGCCTCCATTTCTGGCCACTCGCCCTGACCAAGAGGGTGGTGCCCAGCAAGAAATTTGCAAGCTTTGCTGGATTGCTCCAAATCGAAAGCTGCCACTTGTTGTTGTTCTATTTCTCTAGAGTCCCATCATGCTGTTCTCAGATTGCTAAAGTCCATACCTCCTCGGTGTGTTCTTATGGCTGCAGATCTTCACAGCACAGACGCTTTCTTCTGCATGCTGTTCTTTCCCAGTTCAGGGCTCCTTCAAGGCTCTCCCTGAATGGCTACGCCGCCCCCTTTTATCCCAGTTCTCTTCAATGCTCACAGCTGCAGCCCATCAAGGACAACCAGGACCTGTGGGACAGATATTCAAATAGAATCCATTTCCTCTACTCTAGCCAGTAAGTACTACCCTACAAGTCCTCAGAACCCCAAAGGCCACCTTTCATCTGACACCCAGACCCTGGGGAAAGGACTTCTTTTTCCCATGGCAAATGGCCTCCCTTGGCAGCCACTCACCCTGGCAGAAAGTGGGAGCCTAGCTAGAATGATGCAATCGTTGCTGGATTTTTCCAAAAGAAAAGCTGGCAGCAACTAGGGCCCTGGAAGTACTTAGAGCCTCAAACGCCACCTTGAACATATTCCTGAGACCCTGGGGAAAGGACTTCGTTTTTCCCATGGAAAATGGCCTTCATTTGTGGCCACTCTGCCTGGCAGGCAGGGCAGTGCCAAGCCAGCAATCTACAAACTCTGCTGGATCCTTCCAGAACGAAAGCTGCCAGCAACTAGGACCCTGCAAGTCCTTACAGCCCCAGATGCCACCAGTCATCTGACACCCAGAGCCTGGGCCAATGACTTTGTTTTCCCCATGGAAAATGGCCTCCATTTCTGGCCACTCGCCCTGACCAAGAGGGTGGTGCCCAGCAAGAAATTTGCAAGCTTTGCTGGATTGCTCCAAATCTAAAGCTGCCACTTGTTGTTGTTCTATTTCTCTAGAGTCCCATCATGCTGTTCTCAGATTGCTAAAGTCCATACCTCCTCGGTGTGTTCTTATGGCTGCAGATCTTCACAGCACAGACGCTTTCTTCTGCATGCTGTTCTTTCCCAGTTCAGGGCTCCTTCAAGGCTCTCCCTGAATGGCTACGCTGCCCCCTTTTATCCCAGTTCTCTTCAATGCTCACAGCTGCAGCCCATCAAGGACAACCAGGACCTGTGGGGCAAAGCCTCTAGACAGATATTCAAATAGAATCCATTTCCTCTACTCTAGCCAGTAAGTACTACCCTACAAGTCCTCAGAACCCCAAAGGCCACCTTTCATCTGACACCCAGACCCTGGGGAAAGGACTTCTTTTTCCCATGGCAAATGGCCTCCCTTGGCAGCCACTCACCCTGGCAGAAAGTGGGAGCCTAGCTAGAATGATGCAATCGTTGCTGGATTTTTCCAAAAGAAAAGCTGGCAGCAACTAGGGCCCTGGAAGTACTTAGAGCCTCAAACGCCACCTTGAACATATTCCTGAGACCCTGGGGAAAGGACTTCGTTTTTCCCATGGAAAATGGCCTTCATTTCTGGCCACTTGGCCTGGCAGGCAGGGCAGTGCCAAGCCAGGAATCTACAAACTCTGCTGGATCCTTCCAGAACGAAAGCTGCCAGCAACTAGGACCCTGCAAGTCCTTAGAGCCCCAGATGCCACCAGTCATCTGACACCCAGAGCCTGGGCCAATGACTTCGTTTTCCCCATGGAAAGTGGCCTCCATTTCTGGCCACTCGCCCTGACCAAGAGGGTGGTGCCCAGCAAGAAATTTGCAAGCTTTGCTGGATTGCTCCAAATCGAAAGCTGCCACTTGTTGTTGTTCTATTTCTCTAGAGTCCCATCATGCTGTTCTCAGATTGCTAAAGTCCATACCTCCTCGGTGTGTTCTTATGGCTGCAGATCTTCACAGCACAGACGCTTTCTTCTGCATGCTGTTCTTTCCCAGTTCAGGGCTCCTTCAAGGCTCTCCCTGAATGGCTACGCCGCCCCCTTTTATCCCAGTTCTCTTCAATGCTCACAGCTGCAGCCCATCAAGGACAACCAGGACCTGTGGGACAGATATTCAAATAGAATCCATTTCCTCTACTCTAGCCAGTAAGTACTACCCTACAAGTCCTCAGAACCCCAAAGGCCACCTTTCATCTGACACCCAGACCCTGGGGAAAGGACTTCTTTTTCCCATGGCAAATGGCCTCCCTTGGCAGCCACTCACCCTGGCAGAAAGTGGGAGCCTAGCTAGAATGATGCAATCGTTGCTGGATTTTTCCAAAAGAAAAGCTGGCAGCAACTAGGGCCCTGGAAGTACTTAGAGCCTCAAACGCCACCTTGAACATATTCCTGAGACCCTGGGGAAAGGACTTCGTTTTTCCCATGGAAAATGGCCTTCATTTGTGGCCACTTGGCCTGGCAGGCAGGGCAGTGCCAAGCCAGGAATCTACAAACTCTGCTGGATCCTTCCAGAACGAAAGCTGCCAGCAACTAGGACCCTGCAAGTCCTTAGAGCCCCAGATGCCACCAGTCATCTGACACCCAGAGCCTGGGCCAATGACTTCGTTTTCCCCATGGAAAATGGCCTCCATTTCTGGCCACTCGCCCTGACCAAGAGGGTGGTGCCCAGCAAGAAATTTGCAAGCTTTGCTGGATTGCTCCAAATCGAAAGCTGCCACTTGTTGTTGTTCTATTTCTCTAGAGTCCCATCATGCTGTTCTCAGATTGCTAAAGTCCATACCTCCTCGGTGTGTTCTTATGGCTGCAGATCTTCACAGCACAGACGCTTTCTTCTGCATGCTGTTCTTTCCCAGTTCAGGGCTCCTTCAAGGCTCTCCCTGAATGGCTACGCCGCCCCCTTTTATCCCAGTTCTCTTCAATGCTCACAGCTGCAGCCCATCAAGGACAACCAGGACCTGTGGGGCAAAGCCTCTAGACAGATATTCAAATAGAATCCATTTCCTCTACTCTAGCCAGTAAGTACTACCCTACAAGTCCTCAGAACCCCAAAGGCCACCTTTCATCTGACACCCAGACCCTGGGGAAAGGACTTCTTTTTCCCATGGCAAATGGCCTCCCTTGGCAGCCACTCACCCTGGCAGAAAGTGGGAGCCTAGCTAGAATGATGCAATCGTTGCTGGATTTTTCCAAAAGAAAAGCTGGCAGCAACTAGGGCCCTGGAAGTACTTAGAGCCTCAAACGCCACCTTGAACATATTCCTGAGACCCTGGGGAAAGGACTTCGTTTTTCCCATGGAAAATGGCCTTCATTTCTGGCCACTTGGCCTGGCAGGCAGGGCAGTGCCAAGCCAGGAATCTACAAACTGTGCTGGATCCTTCCAGAACGAAAGCTGCCAGCAACTAGGACCCTGCAAGTCCTTACAGCCCCAGATGCCACCTGTCATCTGACACCCAGAGCCTGGGCCAATGACTTCGTTTTCCCCATGGAAAATGGCCTCCATTTCTGGCCACTCGCCCTGACCAAGAGGGTGGTGCCCAGCAAGAAATTTGCAAGCTTTGCTGGATTGCTCCAAATCTAAAGCTGCCACTTGTTGTTGTTCTATTTCTCTAGAGTCCCATCATGCTGTTCTCAGATTGCTAAAGTCCATACCTCCTCGGTGTGTTCTTATGGCTGCAGATCTTCACAGCACAGACGCTTTCTTCTGCATGCTGTTCTTTCCCAGTTCAGGGCTCCTTCAAGGCTCTCTCTGAATGGCTAAGCCGCCCCCTTTTATCCCAGTTCTCTTCAATGCTCACAGCTGCAGCCCATCAAGGACAACCAGGACCTGTGGGGCAAAGCCTCTAGACAGATATTCAAATAGAATCCATTTCCTCTACTCTAGCCAGTAAGTACTACCCTACAAGTCCTCAGAACCCCAAAGGCCACCTTTCATCTGACACCCAGACCCTGGGGAAAGGACTTCTTTTTCCCATGGCAAATGGCCTCCCTTGGCAGCCACTCACCCTGGCAGAAAGTGGGAGCCTAGCTAGAATGATGCAATCGTTGCTGGATTTTTCCAAAAGAAAAGCTGGCAGCAACTAGGGCCCTGGAAGTACTTAGAGCCTCAAACGCCACCTTGAACATATTACTGAGACCCTGGGGAAAGGACTTCGTTTTTCCCATGGAAAATGGCCTTCATTTGTGGCCACTTGGCCTGGCAGGCAGGGCAGTGCCAAGCCAGGAATCTACAAACTGTGCTGGATCCTTCCAGAACGAAAGCTGCCAGCAACTAGGACCCTGCAAGTCCTTACAGCCCCAGATGCCACCTGTCATCTGACACCCAGAGCCTGGGCCAATGACTTCGTTTTCCCCATGGAAAATGGCCTCCATTTCTGGCCACTCGCCCTGACCAAGAGGGTGGTGCCCAGCAAGAAATTTGCAAGCTTTGCTGGATTGCTCCAAATCGAAAGCTGCCACTTGTTGTTGTTCTATTTCTCTAGAGTCCCATCATGCTGTTCTCAGATTGCTAAAGTCCATACCTCCTCGGTGTGTTCTTATGGCTGCAGATCTTCACAGCACAGACGCTTTCTTCTGCATGCTGTTCTTTCCCAGTTCAGGGCTCCTTCAAGGCTCTCCCTGAATGGCTACGCCGCCCCCTTTTATCCCAGTTCTCTTCAATGCTCACAGCTGCAGCCCATCAAGGACAACCAGGACCTGTGGGACAGATATTCAAATAGAATCCATTTCCTCTACTCTAGCCAGTAAGTACTACCCTACAAGTCCTCAGAACCCCAAAGGCCACCTTTCATCTGACACCCAGACCCTGGGGAAAGGACTTCTTTTTCCCATGGCAAATGGCCTCCCTTGGCAGCCACTCACCCTGGCAGAAAGTGGGAGCCTAGCTAGAATGATGCAATCGTTGCTGGATTTTTCCAAAAGAAAAGCTGGCAGCAACTAGGGCCCTGGAAGTACTTAGAGCCTCAAACGCCACCTTGAACATATTACTGAGACCCTGGGGAAAGGACTTCGTTTTTCCCATGGAAAATGGCCTTCATTTCTGGCCACTTGGCCTGGCAGGCAGGGCAGTGCCAAGCCAGGAATCTACAAACTCTGCTGGATCCTTCCAGAACGAAAGCTGCCAGCAACTAGGACCCTGCAAGTCCTTAGAGCCCCAGATGCCACCAGTCATCTGACACCCAGAGCCTGGGCCAATGACTTCGTTTTCCCCATGGAAAGTGGCCTCCATTTCTGGCCACTCGCCCTGACCAAGAGGGTGGTGCCCAGCAAGAAATTTGCAAGCTTTGCTGGATTGCTCCAAATCGAAAGCTGCCACTTGTTGTTGTTCTATTTCTCTAGAGTCCCATCATGCTGTTCTCAGATTGCTAAAGTCCATACCTCCTCGGTGTGTTCTTATGGCTGCAGATCTTCACAGCACAGACGCTTTCTTCTGCATGCTGTTCTTTCCCAGTTCAGGGCTCCTTCAAGGCTCTCCCTGAATGGCTACGCCGCCCCCTTTTATCCCAGTTCTCTTCAATGCTCACAGCTGCAGCCCATCAAGGACAACCAGGACCTGTGGGACAGATATTCAAATAGAATCCATTTCCTCTACTCTAGCCAGTAAGTACTACCCTACAAGTCCTCAGAACCCCAAAGGCCACCTTTCATCTGACACCCAGACCCTGGGGAAAGGACTTCTTTTTCCCATGGCAAATGGCCTCCCTTGGCAGCCACTCACCCTGGCAGAAAGTGGGAGCCTAGCTAGAATGATGCAATCGTTGCTGGATTTTTCCAAAAGAAAAGCTGGCAGCAACTAGGGCCCTGGAAGTACTTAGAGCCTCAAACGCCACCTTGAACATATTCCTGAGACCCTGGGGAAAGGACTTCGTTTTTCCCATGGAAAATGGCCTTCATTTGTGGCCACTTGGCCTGGCAGGCAGGGCAGTGCCAAGCCAGGAATCTACAAACTGTGCTGGATCCTTCCAGAACGAAAGCTGCCAGCAACTAGGACCCTGCAAGTCCTTAGAGCCCCAGATGCCACCAGTCATCTGACACCCAGAGCCTGGGCCAATGACTTCGTTTTCCCCATGGAAAATGGCCTCCATTTCTGGCCACTCGCCCTGACCAAGAGGGTGGTGCCCAGCAAGAAATTTGCAAGCTTTGCTGGATTGCTCCAAATCTAAAGCTGCCACTTGTTGTTGTTCTATTTCTCTAGAGTCCCATCATGCTGTTCTCAGATTGCTAAAGTCCATACCTCCTCGGTGTGTTCTTATGGCTGCAGATCTTCACAGCACAGACGCTTTCTTCTGCATGCTGTTCTTTCCCAGTTCAGGGCTCCTTCAAGGCTCTCCCTGAATGGCTACGCCGCCCCCTTTTATCCCAGTTCTCTTCAATGCTCACAGCTGCAGCCCATCAAGGACAACCAGGACCTGTGGGGCAAAGCCTCTAGACAGATATTCAAATAGAATCCATTTCCTCTACTCTAGCCAGTAAGTACTACCCTACAAGTCCTCAGAACCCCAAAGGCCACCTTTCATCTGACACCCAGACCCTGGGGAAAGGACTTCTTTTTCCCATGGCAAATGGCCTCCCTTGGCAGCCACTCACCCTGGCAGAAAGTGGGAGCCTAGCTAGAATGATGCAATCGTTGCTGGATTTTTCCAAAAGAAAAGCTGGCAGCAACTAGGGCCCTGGAAGTACTTAGAGCCTCAAACGCCACCTTGAACATATTCCTGAGACCCTGGGGAAAGGACTTCGTTTTTCCCATGGAAAATGGCCTTCATTTCTGGCCACTTGGCCTGGCAGGCAGGGCAGTGCCAAGCCAGGAATCTACAAACTCTGCTGGATCCTTCCAGAACGAAAGCTGCCAGCAACTAGGACCCTGCAAGTCCTTACAGCCCCAGATGCCACCTGTCATCTGACACCCAGAGCCTGGGCCAATGACTTCGTTTTCCCCATGGAAAATGGCCTCCATTTCTGGCCACTCGCCCTGACCAAGAGGGTGGTGCCCAGCAAGAAATTTGCAAGCTTTGCTGGATTGCTCCAAATCTAAAGCTGCCACTTGTTGTTGTTCTATTTCTCTAGAGTCCCATCATGCTGTTCTCAGATTGCTAAAGTCCATACCTCCTCGGTGTGTTCTTATGGCTGCAGATCTTCACAGCACAGACGCTTTCTTCTGCATGCTGTTCTTTCCCAGTTCAGGGCTCCTTCAAGGCTCTCCCTGAATGGCTACGCCGCCCCCTTTTATCCCAGTTCTCTTCAATGCTCACAGCTGCAGCCCATCAAGGACAACCAGGACCTGTGGGGCAAAGCCTCTAGACAGATATTCAAATAGAATCCATTTCCTCTACTCTAGCCAGTAAGTACTACCCTACAAGTCCTCAGAACCCCAAAGGCCACCTTTCATCTGACACCCAGACCCTGGGGAAAGGACTTCTTTTTCCCATGGCAAATGGCCTCCCTTGGCAGCCACTCACCCTGGCAGAAAGTGGGAGCCTAGCTAGAATGATGCAATCGTTGCTGGATTTTTCCAAAAGAAAAGCTGGCAGCAACTAGGGCCCTGGAAGTACTTAGAGCCTCAAACGCCACCTTGAACATATTACTGAGACCCTGGGGAAAGGACTTCGTTTTTCCCATGGAAAATGGCCTTCATTTGTGGCCACTTGGCCTGGCAGGCAGGGCAGTGCCAAGCCAGGAATCTACAAACTGTGCTGGATCCTTCCAGAACGAAAGCTGCCAGCAACTAGGACCCTGCAAGTCCTTACAGCCCCAGATGCCACCTGTCATCTGACACCCAGAGCCTGGGCCAATGACTTCGTTTTCCCCATGGAAAATGGCCTCCATTTCTGGCCACTCGCCCTGACCAAGAGGGTGGTGCCCAGCAAGAAATTTGCAAGCTTTGCTGGATTGCTCCAAATCGAAAGCTGCCACTTGTTGTTGTTCTATTTCTCTAGAGTCCCATCATGCTGTTCTCAGATTGCTAAAGGCCATACCTCCTCGGTGTGTTCTTATGGCTGCAGATCTTCACAGCACAGACGCTTTCTTCTGCATGCTGTTCTTTCCCAGTTCAGGGCTCCTTCAAGGCTCTCCCTGAATGGCTACGCCACCCCCTTTTATCCCAGTTCTCTTCAATGCTCACAGCTGCAGCCCATCAAGGACAACCAGGACCTGTGGGACAGATATTCAAATAGAATCCATTTCCTCTACTCTAGCCAGTAAGTACTACCCTACAAGTCCTCAGAACCCCAAAGGCCACCTTTCATCTGACACCCAGACCCTGGGGAAAGGACTTCTTTTTCCCATGGCAAATGGCCTCCCTTGGCAGCCACTCACCCTGGCAGAAAGTGGGAGCCTAGCTAGAATGATGCAATCGTTGCTGGATTTTTCCAAAAGAAAAGCTGGCAGCAACTAGGGCCCTGGAAGTACTTAGAGCCTCAAACGCCACCTTGAACATATTACTGAGACCCTGGGGAAAGGACTTCGTTTTTCCCATGGAAAATGGCCTTCATTTCTGGCCACTTGGCCTGGCAGGCAGGGCAGTGCCAAGCCAGGAATCTACAAACTCTGCTGGATCCTTCCAGAACGAAAGCTGCCAGCAACTAGGACCCTGCAAGTCCTTAGAGCCCCAGATGCCACCAGTCATCTGACACCCAGAGCCTGGGCCAATGACTTCGTTTTCCCCATGGAAAATGGCCTCCATTTCTGGCCACTCGCCCTGACCAAGAGGGTGGTGCCCAGCAAGAAATTTGCAAGCTTTGCTGGATTGCTCCAAATCGAAAGCTGCCACTTGTTGTTGTTCTATTTCTCTAGAGTCCCATCATGCTGTTCTCAGATTGCTAAAGTCCATACCTCCTCGGTGTGTTCTTATGGCTGCAGATCTTCACAGCACAGACGCTTTCTTCTGCATGCTGTTCTTTCCCAGTTCAGGGCTCCTTCAAGGCTCTCCCTGAATGGCTACGCCGCCCCCTTTTATCCCAGTTCTCTTCAATGCTCACAGCTGCAGCCCATCAAGGACAACCAGGACCTGTGGGACAGATATTCAAATAGAATCCATTTCCTCTACTCTAGCCAGTAAGTACTACCCTACAAGTCCTCAGAACCCCAAAGGCCACCTTTCATCTGACACCCAGACCCTGGGGAAAGGACTTCTTTTTCCCATGGCAAATGGCCTCCCTTGGCAGCCACTCACCCTGGCAGAAAGTGGGAGCCTAGCTAGAATGATGCAATCGTTGCTGGATTTTTCCAAAAGAAAAGCTGGCAGCAACTAGGGCCCTGGAAGTACTTAGAGCCTCAAACGCCACCTTGAACATATTACTGAGACCCTGGGGAAAGGACTTCGTTTTTCCCATGGAAAATGGCCTTCATTTCTGGCCACTTGGCCTGGCAGGCAGGGCAGTGCCAAGCCAGGAATCTACAAACTGTGCTGGATCCTTCCAGAACGAAAGCTGCCAGCAACTAGGACCCTGCAAGTCCTTACAGCCCCAGATGCCACCAGTCATCTGACACCCAGAGCCTGGGCCAATGACTTCGTTTTCCCCATGGAAAATGGCCTCCATTTCTGGCCACTCGCCCTGACCAAGAGGGTGGTGCCCAGCAAGAAATTTGCAAGCTTTGCTGGATTGCTCCAAATCGAAAGCTGCCACTTGTTGTTGTTCTATTTCTCTAGAGTCCCATCATGCTGTTCTCAGATTGCTAAAGTCCATACCTCCTCGGTGTGTTCTTATGGCTGCAGATCTTCACAGCACAGACGCTTTCTTCTGCATGCTGTTCTTTCCCAGTTCAGGGCTCCTTCAAGGCTCTCCCTGAATGGCTACGCCGCCCCCTTTTATCCCAGTTCTCTTCAATGCTCACAGCTGCAGCCCATCAAGGACAACCAGGACCTGTGGGACAGATATTCAAATAGAATCCATTTCCTCTACTCTAGCCAGTAAGTACTACCCTACAAGTCCTCAGAACCCCAAAGGCCACCTTTCATCTGACACCCAGACCCTGGGGAAAGGACTTCTTTTTCCCATGGCAAATGGCCTCCCTTGGCAGCCACTCACCCTGGCAGAAAGTGGGAGCCTAGCTAGAATGATGCAATCGTTGCTGGATTTTTCCAAAAGAAAAGCTGGCAGCAACTAGGGCCCTGGAAGTACTTAGAGCCTCAAACGCCACCTTGAACATATTCCTGAGACCCTGGGGAAAGGACTTCGTTTTTCCCATGGAAAATGGCCTTCATTTGTGGCCACTTGGCCTGGCAGGCAGGGCAGTGCCAAGCCAGGAATCTACAAACTCTGCTGGATCCTTCCAGAACGAAAGCTGCCAGCAACTAGGACCCTGCAAGTCCTTAGAGCCCCAGATGCCACCTGTCATCTGACACCCAGAGCCTGGGCCAATGACTTCGTTTTCCCCATGGAAAATGGCCTCCATTTCTGGCCACTCGCCCTGACCAAGAGGGTGGTGCCCAGCAAGAAATTTGCAAGCTTTGCTGGATTGCTCCAAATCGAAAGCTGCCACTTGTTGTTGTTCTATTTCTCTAGAGTCCCATCATGCTGTTCTCAGATTGCTAAAGTCCATACCTCCTCGGTGTGTTCTTATGGCTGCAGATCTTCACAGCACAGACGCTTTCTTCTGCATGCTGTTCTTTCCCAGTTCAGGGCTCCTTCAAGGCTCTCCCTGAATGGCTACGCCGCCCCCTTTTATCCCAGTTCTCTTCAATGCTCACAGCTGCAGCCCATCAAGGACAACCAGGACCTGTGGGACAGATATTCAAATAGAATCCATTTCCTCTACTCTAGCCAGTAAGTACTACCCTACAAGTCCTCAGAACCCCAAAGGCCACCTTTCATCTGACACCCAGACCCTGGGGAAAGGACTTCTTTTTCCCATGGCAAATGGCCTCCCTTGGCAGCCACTCACCCTGGCAGAAAGTGGGAGCCTAGCTAGAATGATGCAATCGTTGCTGGATTTTTCCAAAAGAAAAGCTGGCAGCAACTAGGGCCCTGGAAGTACTTAGAGCCTCAAACGCCACCTTGAACATATTACTGAGACCCTGGGGAAAGGACTTCGTTTTTCCCATGGAAAATGGCCTTCATTTGTGGCCACTTGGCCTGGCAGGCAGGGCAGTGCCAAGCCAGGAATCTACAAACTCTGCTGGATCCTTCCAGAACGAAAGCTGCCAGCAACTAGGACCCTGCAAGTCCTTAGAGCCCCAGATGCCACCTGTCATCTGACACCCAGAGCCTGGGCCAATGACTTCGTTTTCCCCATGGAAAATGGCCTCCATTTCTGGCCACTCGCCCTGACCAAGAGGGTGGTGCCCAGCAAGAAATTTGCAAGCTTTGCTGGATTGCTCCAAATCGAAAGCTGCCACTTGTTGTTGTTCTATTTCTCTAGAGTCCCATCATGCTGTTCTCAGATTGCTAAAGTCCATACCTCCTCGGTGTGTTCTTATGGCTGCAGATCTTCACAGCACAGACGCTTTCTTCTGCATGCTGTTCTTTCCCAGTTCAGGGCTCCTTCAAGGCTCTCCCTGAATGGCTACGCCGCCCCCTTTTATCCCAGTTCTCTTCAATGCTCACAGCTGCAGCCCATCAAGGACAACCAGGACCTGTGGGACAGATATTCAAATAGAATCCATTTCCTCTACTCTAGCCAGTAAGTACTACCCTACAAGTCCTCAGAACCCCAAAGGCCACCTTTCATCTGACACCCAGACCCTGGGGAAAGGACTTCTTTTTCCCATGGCAAATGGCCTCCCTTGGCAGCCACTCACCCTGGCAGAAAGTGGGAGCCTAGCTAGAATGATGCAATCGTTGCTGGATTTTTCCAAAAGAAAAGCTGGCAGCAACTAGGGCCCTGGAAGTACTTAGAGCCTCAAACGCCACATTGAACATATTACTGAGACCCTGGGGAAAGGACTTCGTTTTTCCCATGGAAAATGGCCTTCATTTGTGGCCACTTGGCCTGGCAGGCAGGGCAGTGCCAAGCCAGGAATCTACAAACTCTGCTGGATCCTTCCAGAACGAAAGCTGCCAGCAACTAGGACCCTGCAAGTCCTTAGAGCCCCAGATGCCACCAGTCATCTGACACCCAGAGCCTGGGCCAATGACTTCGTTTTCCCCATGGAAAATGGCCTCCATTTCTGGCCACTCGCCCTGACCAAGAGGGTGGTGCCCAGCAAGAAATTTGCAAGCTTTGCTGGATTGCTCCAAATCTAAAGCTGCCACTTGTTGTTGTTCTATTTCTCTAGAGTCCCATCATGCTGTTCTCAGATTGCTAAAGTCCATACCTCCTCGGTGTGTTCTTATGGCTGCAGATCTTCACAGCACAGACGCTTTCTTCTGCATGCTGTTCTTTCCCAGTTCAGGGCTCCTTCAAGGCTCTCCCTGAATGGCTACGCCGCCCCCTTTTATCCCAGTTCTCTTCAATGCTCACAGCTGCAGCCCATCAAGGACAACCAGGACCTGTGGGACAGATATTCAAATAGAATCCATTTCCTCTACTCTAGCCAGTAAGTACTACCCTACAAGTCCTCAGAACCCCAAAGGCCACCTTTCATCTGACACCCAGACCCTGGGGAAAGGACTTCTTTTTCCCATGGCAAATGGCCTCCCTTGGCAGCCACTCACCCTGGCAGAAAGTGGGAGCCTAGCTAGAATGATGCAATCGTTGCTGGATTTTTCCAAAAGAAAAGCTGGCAGCAACTAGGGCCCTGGAAGTACTTAGAGCCTCAAACGCCACCTTGAACATATTCCTGAGACCCTGGGGAAAGGACTTCGTTTTTCCCATGGAAAATGGCCTTCATTTGTGGCCACTTGGCCTGGCAGGCAGGGCAGTGCCAAGCCAGGAATCTACAAACTCTGCTGGATCCTTCCAGAACGAAAGCTGCCAGCAACTAGGACCCTGCAAGTCCTTAGAGCCCCAGATGCCACCTGTCATCTGACACCCAGAGCCTGGGCCAATGACTTCGTTTTCCCCATGGAAAATGGCCTCCATTTCTGGCCACTCGCCCTGACCAAGAGGGTGGTGCCCAGCAAGAAATTTGCAAGCTTTGCTGGATTGCTCCAAATCGAAAGCTGCCACTTGTTGTTGTTCTATTTCTCTAGAGTCCCATCATGCTGTTCTCAGATTGCTAAAGTCCATACCTCCTCGGTGTGTTCTTATGGCTGCAGATCTTCACAGCACAGACGCTTTCTTCTGCATGCTGTTCTTTCCCAGTTCAGGGCTCCTTCAAGGCTCTCCCTGAATGGCTACGCTGCCCCCTTTTATCCCAGTTCTCTTCAATGCTCACAGCTGCAGCCCATCAAGGACAACCAGGACCTGTGGGGCAAAGCCTCTAGACAGATATTCAAATAGAATCCATTTCCTCTACTCTAGCCAGTAAGTACTACCCTACAAGTCCTCAGAACCCCAAAGGCCACCTTTCATCTGACACCCAGACCCTGGGGAAAGGACTTCTTTTTCCCATGGCAAATGGCCTCCCTTGGCAGCCACTCACCCTGGCAGAAAGTGGGAGCCTAGCTAGAATGATGCAATCGTTGCTGGATTTTTCCAAAAGAAAAGCTGGCAGCAACTAGGGCCCTGGAAGTACTTAGAGCCTCAAACGCCACCTTGAACATATTACTGAGACCCTGGGGAAAGGACTTCGTTTTTCCCATGGAAAATGGCCTTCATTTGTGGCCACTTGGCCTGGCAGGCAGGGCAGTGCCAAGCCAGGAATCTACAAACTCTGCTGGATCCTTCCAGAACGAAAGCTGCCAGCAACTAGGACCCTGCAAGTCCTTAGAGCCCCAGATGCCACCTGTCATCTGACACCCAGAGCCTGGGCCAATGACTTCGTTTTCCCCATGGAAAATGGCCTCCATTTCTGGCCACTCGCCCTGACCAAGAGGGTGGTGCCCAGCAAGAAATTTGCAAGCTTTGCTGGATTGCTCCAAATCTAAAGCTGCCACTTGTTGTTGTTCTATTTCTCTAGAGTCCCATCATGCTGTTCTCAGATTGCTAAAGTCCATACCTCCTCGGTGTGTTCTTATGGCTGCAGATCTTCACAGCACAGACGCTTTCTTCTGCATGCTGTTCTTTCCCAGTTCAGGGCTCCTTCAAGGCTCTCCCTGAATGGCTACGCCGCCCCCTTTTATCCCAGTTCTCTTCAATGCTCACAGCTGCAGCCCATCAAGGACAACCAGGACCTGTGGGACAGATATTCAAATAGAATCCATTTCCTCTACTCTAGCCAGTAAGTAGTACCCTACAAGTCCTCAGAACCCCAAAGGCCACCTTTCATCTGACACCCAGACCCTGGGGAAAGGACTTCTTTTTCCCATGGCAAATGGCCTCCCTTGGCAGCCACTCACCCTGGCAGAAAGTGGGAGCCTAGCTAGAATGATGCAATCGTTGCTGGATTTTTCCAAAAGAAAAGCTGGCAGCAACTAGGGCCCTGGAAGTACTTAGAGCCTCAAACGCCACCTTGAACATATTACTGAGACCCTGGGGAAAGGACTTCGTTTTTCCCATGGAAAATGGCCTTCATTTCTGGCCACTTGGCCTGGCAGGCAGGGCAGTGCCAAGCCAGGAATCTACAAACTCTGCTGGATCCTTCCAGAACGAAAGCTGCCAGCAACTAGGACCCTGCAAGTCCTTAGAGCCCCAGATGCCACCAGTCATCTGACACCCAGAGCCTGGGCCAATGACTTCGTTTTCCCCATGGAAAATGGCCTCCATTTCTGGCCACTCGCCCTGACCAAGAGGGTGGTGCCCAGCAAGAAATTTGCAAGCTTTGCTGGATTGCTCCAAATCGAAAGCTGCCACTTGTTGTTGTTCTATTTCTCTAGAGTCCCATCATGCTGTTCTCAGATTGCTAAAGTCCATACCTCCTCGGTGTGTTCTTATGGCTGCAGATCTTCACAGCACAGACGCTTTCTTCTGCATGCTGTTCTTTCCCAGTTCAGGGCTCCTTCAAGGCTCTCCCTGAATGGCTACGCCGCCCCCTTTTATCCCAGTTCTCTTCAATGCTCACAGCTGCAGCCCATCAAGGACAACCAGGACCTGTGGGACAGATATTCAAATAGAATCCATTTCCTCTACTCTAGCCAGTAAGTACTACCCTACAAGTCCTCAGAACCCCAAAGGCCACCTTTCATCTGACACCCAGACCCTGGGGAAAGGACTTCTTTTTCCCATGGCAAATGGCCTCCCTTGGCAGCCACTCACCCTGGCAGAAAGTGGGAGCCTAGCTAGAATGATGCAATCGTTGCTGGATTTTTCCAAAAGAAAAGCTGGCAGCAACTAGGGCCCTGGAAGTACTTAGAGCCTCAAACGCCACCTTGAACATATTACTGAGACCCTGGGGAAAGGACTTCGTTTTTCCCATGGAAAATGGCCTTCATTTCTGGCCACTTGGCCTGGCAGGCAGGGCAGTGCCAAGCCAGGAATCTACAAACTGTGCTGGATCCTTCCAGAACGAAAGCTGCCAGCAACTAGGACCCTGCAAGTCCTTACAGCCCCAGATGCCACCAGTCATCTGACACCCAGAGCCTGGGCCAATGACTTCGTTTTCCCCATGGAAAATGGCCTCCATTTCTGGCCACTCGCCCTGACCAAGAGGGTGGTGCCCAGCAAGAAATTTGCAAGCTTTGCTGGATTGCTCCAAATCGAAAGCTGCCACTTGTTGTTGTTCTATTTCTCTAGAGTCCCATCATGCTGTTCTCAGATTGCTAAAGTCCATACCTCCTCGGTGTGTTCTTATGGCTGCAGATCTTCACAGCACAGACGCTTTCTTCTGCATGCTGTTCTTTCCCAGTTCAGGGCTCCTTCAAGGCTCTCCCTGAATGGCTACGCCGCCCCCTTTTATCCCAGTTCTCTTCAATGCTCACAGCTGCAGCCCATCAAGGACAACCAGGACCTGTGGGACAGATATTCAAATAGAATCCATTTCCTCTACTCTAGCCAGTAAGTACTACCCTACAAGTCCTCAGAACCCCAAAGGCCACCTTTCATCTGACACCCAGACCCTGGGGAAAGGACTTCTTTTTCCCATGGCAAATGGCCTCCCTTGGCAGCCACTCACCCTGGCAGAAAGTGGGAGCCTAGCTAGAATGATGCAATCGTTGCTGGATTTTTCCAAAAGAAAAGCTGGCAGCAACTAGGGCCCTGGAAGTACTTAGAGCCTCAAACGCCACCTTGAACATATTCCTGAGACCCTGGGGAAAGGACTTCGTTTTTCCCATGGAAAATGGCCTTCATTTGTGGCCACTTGGCCTGGCAGGCAGGGCAGTGCCAAGCCAGGAATCTACAAACTCTGCTGGATCCTTCCAGAACGAAAGCTGCCAGCAACTAGGACCCTGCAAGTCCTTAGAGCCCCAGATGCCACCTGTCATCTGACACCCAGAGCCTGGGCCAATGACTTCGTTTTCCCCATGGAAAATGGCCTCCATTTCTGGCCACTCGCCCTGACCAAGAGGGTGGTGCCCAGCAAGAAATTTGCAAGCTTTGCTGGATTGCTCCAAATCGAAAGCTGCCACTTGTTGTTGTTCTATTTCTCTAGAGTCCCATCATGCTGTTCTCAGATTGCTAAAGTCCATACCTCCTCGGTGTGTTCTTATGGCTGCAGATCTTCACAGCACAGACGCTTTCTTCTGCATGCTGTTCTTTCCCAGTTCAGGGCTCCTTCAAGGCTCTCCCTGAATGGCTACGCCGCCCCCTTTTATCCCAGTTCTCTTCAATGCTCACAGCTGCAGCCCATCAAGGACAACCAGGACCTGTGGGACAGATATTCAAATAGAATCCATTTCCTCTACTCTAGCCAGTAAGTACTACCCTACAAGTCCTCAGAACCCCAAAGGCCACCTTTCATCTGACACCCAGACCCTGGGGAAAGGACTTCTTTTTCCCATGGCAAATGGCCTCCCTTGGCAGCCACTCACCCTGGCAGAAAGTGGGAGCCTAGCTAGAATGATGCAATCGTTGCTGGATTTTTCCAAAAGAAAAGCTGGCAGCAACTAGGGCCCTGGAAGTACTTAGAGCCTCAAACGCCACCTTGAACATATTACTGAGACCCTGGGGAAAGGACTTCGTTTTTCCCATGGAAAATGGCCTTCATTTGTGGCCACTCTGCCTGGCAGGCAGGGCAGTGCCAAGCCAGCAATCTACAAACTCTGCTGGATCCTTCCAGAACGAAAGCTGCCAGCAACTAGGACCCTGCAAGTCCTTAGAGCCCCAGATGCCACCTGTCATCTGACACCCAGAGCCTGGGCCAATGACTTCGTTTTCCCCATGGAAAATGGCCTCCATTTCTGGCCACTCGCCCTGACCAAGAGGGTGGTGCCCAGCAAGAAATTTGCAAGCTTTGCTGGATTGCTCCAAATCGAAAGCTGCCACTTGTTGTTGTTCTATTTCTCTAGAGTCCCATCATGCTGTTCTCAGATTGCTAAAGTCCATACCTCCTCGGTGTGTTCTTATGGCTGCAGATCTTCACAGCACAGACGCTTTCTTCTGCATGCTGTTCTTTCCCAGTTCAGGGCTCCTTCAAGGCTCTCCCTGAATGGCTACGCCGCCCCCTTTTATCCCAGTTCTCTTCAATGCTCACAGCTGCAGCCCATCAAGGACAACCAGGACCTGTGGGACAGATATTCAAATAGAATCCATTTCCTCTACTCTAGCCAGTAAGTACTACCCTACAAGTCCTCAGAACCCCAAAGGCCACCTTTCATCTGACACCCAGACCCTGGGGAAAGGACTTCTTTTTCCCATGGCAAATGGCCTCCCTTGGCAGCCACTCACCCTGGCAGAAAGTGGGAGCCTAGCTAGAATGATGCAATCGTTGCTGGATTTTTCCAAAAGAAAAGCTGGCAGCAACTAGGGCCCTGGAAGTACTTAGAGCCTCAAACGCCACATTGAACATATTACTGAGACCCTGGGGAAAGGACTTCGTTTTTCCCATGGAAAATGGCCTTCATTTGTGGCCACTTGGCCTGGCAGGCAGGGCAGTGCCAAGCCAGGAATCTACAAACTCTGCTGGATCCTTCCAGAACGAAAGCTGCCAGCAACTAGGACCCTGCAAGTCCTTAGAGCCCCAGATGCCACCAGTCATCTGACACCCAGAGCCTGGGCCAATGACTTCGTTTTCCCCATGGAAAATGGCCTCCATTTCTGGCCACTCGCCCTGACCAAGAGGGTGGTGCCCAGCAAGAAATTTGCAAGCTTTGCTGGATTGCTCCAAATCTAAAGCTGCCACTTGTTGTTGTTCTATTTCTCTAGAGTCCCATCATGCTGTTCTCAGATTGCTAAAGTCCATACCTCCTCGGTGTGTTCTTATGGCTGCAGATCTTCACAGCACAGACGCTTTCTTCTGCATGCTGTTCTTTCCCAGTTCAGGGCTCCTTCAAGGCTCTCCCTGAATGGCTACGCCGCCCCCTTTTATCCCAGTTCTCTTCAATGCTCACAGCTGCAGCCCATCAAGGACAACCAGGACCTGTGGGACAGATATTCAAATAGAATCCATTTCCTCTACTCTAGCCAGTAAGTACTACCCTACAAGTCCTCAGAACCCCAAAGGCCACCTTTCATCTGACACCCAGACCCTGGGGAAAGGACTTCTTTTTCCCATGGCAAATGGCCTCCCTTGGCAGCCACTCACCCTGGCAGAAAGTGGGAGCCTAGCTAGAATGATGCAATCGTTGCTGGATTTTTCCAAAAGAAAAGCTGGCAGCAACTAGGGCCCTGGAAGTACTTAGAGCCTCAAACGCCACCTTGAACATATTCCTGAGACCCTGGGGAAAGGACTTCGTTTTTCCCATGGAAAATGGCCTTCATTTGTGGCCACTTGGCCTGGCAGGCAGGGCAGTGCCAAGCCAGGAATCTACAAACTCTGCTGGATCCTTCCAGAACGAAAGCTGCCAGCAACTAGGACCCTGCAAGTCCTTAGAGCCCCAGATGCCACCTGTCATCTGACACCCAGAGCCTGGGCCAATGACTTCGTTTTCCCCATGGAAAATGGCCTCCATTTCTGGCCACTCGCCCTGACCAAGAGGGTGGTGCCCAGCAAGAAATTTGCAAGCTTTGCTGGATTGCTCCAAATCGAAAGCTGCCACTTGTTGTTGTTCTATTTCTCTAGAGTCCCATCATGCTGTTCTCAGATTGCTAAAGTCCATACCTCCTCGGTGTGTTCTTATGGCTGCAGATCTTCACAGCACAGACGCTTTCTTCTGCATGCTGTTCTTTCCCAGTTCAGGGCTCCTTCAAGGCTCTCCCTGAATGGCTACGCTGCCCCCTTTTATCCCAGTTCTCTTCAATGCTCACAGCTGCAGCCCATCAAGGACAACCAGGACCTGTGGGGCAAAGCCTCTAGACAGATATTCAAATAGAATCCATTTCCTCTACTCTAGCCAGTAAGTACTACCCTACAAGTCCTCAGAACCCCAAAGGCCACCTTTCATCTGACACCCAGACCCTGGGGAAAGGACTTCTTTTTCCCATGGCAAATGGCCTCCCTTGGCAGCCACTCACCCTGGCAGAAAGTGGGAGCCTAGCTAGAATGATGCAATCGTTGCTGGATTTTTCCAAAAGAAAAGCTGGCAGCAACTAGGGCCCTGGAAGTACTTAGAGCCTCAAACGCCACCTTGAACATATTACTGAGACCCTGGGGAAAGGACTTCGTTTTTCCCATGGAAAATGGCCTTCATTTGTGGCCACTTGGCCTGGCAGGCAGGGCAGTGCCAAGCCAGGAATCTACAAACTCTGCTGGATCCTTCCAGAACGAAAGCTGCCAGCAACTAGGACCCTGCAAGTCCTTAGAGCCCCAGATGCCACCTGTCATCTGACACCCAGAGCCTGGGCCAATGACTTCGTTTTCCCCATGGAAAATGGCCTCCATTTCTGGCCACTCGCCCTGACCAAGAGGGTGGTGCCCAGCAAGAAATTTGCAAGCTTTGCTGGATTGCTCCAAATCTAAAGCTGCCACTTGTTGTTGTTCTATTTCTCTAGAGTCCCATCATGCTGTTCTCAGATTGCTAAAGTCCATACCTCCTCGGTGTGTTCTTATGGCTGCAGATCTTCACAGCACAGACGCTTTCTTCTGCATGCTGTTCTTTCCCAGTTCAGGGCTCCTTCAAGGCTCTCCCTGAATGGCTACGCCGCCCCCTTTTATCCCAGTTCTCTTCAATGCTCACAGCTGCAGCCCATCAAGGACAACCAGGACCTGTGGGACAGATATTCAAATAGAATCCATTTCCTCTACTCTAGCCAGTAAGTAGTACCCTACAAGTCCTCAGAACCCCAAAGGCCACCTTTCATCTGACACCCAGACCCTGGGGAAAGGACTTCTTTTTCCCATGGCAAATGGCCTCCCTTGGCAGCCACTCACCCTGGCAGAAAGTGGGAGCCTAGCTAGAATGATGCAATCGTTGCTGGATTTTTCCAAAAGAAAAGCTGGCAGCAACTAGGGCCCTGGAAGTATTTAGAGCCTCAAACGCCACCTTGAACATATTACTGAGACCCTGGGGAAAGGACTTCGTTTTTCCCATGGAAAATGGCCTTCATTTCTGGCCACTTGGCCTGGCAGGCAGGGCAGTGCCAAGCCAGGAATCTACAAACTCTGCTGGATCCTTCCAGAACGAAAGCTGCCAGCAACTAGGACCCTGCAAGTCCTTAGAGCCCCAGATGCCACCTGTCATCTGACACCCAGAGCCTGGGCCAATGACTTCGTTTTCCCCATGGAAAATGGCCTCCATTTCTGGCCACTCGCCCTGACCAAGAGGGTGGTGCCCAGCAAGAAATTTGCAAGCTTTGCTGGATTGCTCCAAATCGAAAGCTGCCACTTGTTGTTGTTCTATTTCTCTAGAGTCCCATCATGCTGTTCTCAGATTGCTAAAGGCCATACCTCCTCGGTGTGTTCTTATGGCTGCAGATCTTCACAGCACAGACGCTTTCTTCTGCATGCTGTTCTTTCCCAGTTCAGGGCTCCTTCAAGGCTCTCCCTGAATGGCTACGCTGCCCCCTTTTATCCCAGTTCTCTTCAATGCTCACAGCTGCAGCCCATCAAGGACAACCAGGACCTGTGGGGCAAAGCCTCTAGACAGATATTCAAATAGAATCCATTTCCTCTACTCTAGCCAGTAAGTACTACCCTACAAGTCCTCAGAACCCCAAAGGCCACCTTTCATCTGACACCCAGACCCTGGGGAAAGGACTTCTTTTTCCCATGGCAAATGGCCTCCCTTGGCAGCCACTCACCCTGGCAGAAAGTGGGAGCCTAGCTAGAATGATGCAATCGTTGCTGGATTTTTCCAAAAGAAAAGCTGGCAGCAACTAGGGCCCTGGAAGTACTTAGAGCCTCAAACGCCACCTTGAACATATTACTGAGACCCTGGGGAAAGGACTTCGTTTTTCCCATGGAAAATGGCCTTCATTTGTGGCCACTTGGCCTGGCAGGCAGGGCAGTGCCAAGCCAGGAATCTACAAACTGTGCTGGATCCTTCCAGAACGAAAGCTGCCAGCAACTAGGACCCTGCAAGTCCTTACAGCCCCAGATGCCACCAGTCATCTGACACCCAGAGCCTGGGCCAATGACTTCGTTTTCCCCATGGAAAATGGCCTCCATTTCTGGCCACTCGCCCTGACCAAGAGGGTGGTGCCCAGCAAGAAATTTGCAAGCTTTGCTGGATTGCTCCAAATCGAAAGCTGCCACTTGTTGTTGTTCTATTTCTCTAGAGTCCCATCATGCTGTTCTCAGATTGCTAAAGTCCATACCTCCTCGGTGTGTTCTTATGGCTGCAGATCTTCACAGCACAGACGCTTTCTTCTGCATGCTGTTCTTTCCCAGTTCAGGGCTCCTTCAAGGCTCTCCCTGAATGGCTACGCCGCCCCCTTTTATCCCAGTTCTCTTCAATGCTCACAGCTGCAGCCCATCAAGGACAACCAGGACCTGTGGGACAGATATTCAAATAGAATCCATTTCCTCTACTCTAGCCAGTAAGTACTACCCTACAAGTCCTCAGAACCCCAAAGGCCACCTTTCATCTGACACCCAGACCCTGGGGAAAGGACTTCTTTTTCCCATGGCAAATGGCCTCCCTTGGCAGCCACTCACCCTGGCAGAAAGTGGGAGCCTAGCTAGAATGATGCAATCGTTGCTGGATTTTTCCAAAAGAAAAGCTGGCAGCAACTAGGGCCCTGGAAGTACTTAGAGCCTCAAACGCCACCTTGAACATATTACTGAGACCCTGGGGAAAGGACTTCGTTTTTCCCATGGAAAATGGCCTTCATTTCTGGCCACTTGGCCTGGCAGGCAGGGCAGTGCCAAGCCAGGAATCTACAAACTCTGCTGGATCCTTCCAGAACGAAAGCTGCCAGCAACTAGGACCCTGCAAGTCCTTAGAGCCCCAGATGCCACCAGTCATCTGACACCCAGAGCCTGGGCCAATGACTTCGTTTTCCCCATGGAAAATGGCCTCCATTTCTGGCCACTCGCCCTGACCAAGAGGGTGGTGCCCAGCAAGAAATTTGCAAGCTTTGCTGGATTGCTCCAAATCGAAAGCTGCCACTTGTTGTTGTTCTATTTCTCTAGAGTCCCATCATGCTGTTCTCAGATTGCTAAAGTCCATACCTCCTCGGTGTGTTCTTATGGCTGCAGATCTTCACAGCACAGACGCTTTCTTCTGCATGCTGTTCTTTCCCAGTTCAGGGCTCCTTCAAGGCTCTCCCTGAATGGCTACGCCGCCCCCTTTTATCCCAGTTCTCTTCAATGCTCACAGCTGCAGCCCATCAAGGACAACCAGGACCTGTGGGACAGATATTCAAATAGAATCCATTTCCTCTACTCTAGCCAGTAAGTACTACCCTACAAGTCCTCAGAACCCCAAAGGCCACCTTTCATCTGACACCCAGACCCTGGGGAAAGGACTTCTTTTTCCCATGGCAAATGGCCTCCCTTGGCAGCCACTCACCCTGGCAGAAAGTGGGAGCCTAGCTAGAATGATGCAATCGTTGCTGGATTTTTCCAAAAGAAAAGCTGGCAGCAACTAGGGCCCTGGAAGTACTTAGAGCCTCAAACGCCACCTTGAACATATTCCTGAGACCCTGGGGAAAGGACTTCGTTTTTCCCATGGAAAATGGCCTTCATTTCTGGCCACTTGGCCTGGCAGGCAGGGCAGTGCCAAGCCAGGAATCTACAAACTCTGCTGGATCCTTCCAGAACGAAAGCTGCCAGCAACTAGGACCCTGCAAGTCCTTAGAGCCCCAGATGCCACCAGTCATCTGACACCCAGAGCCTGGGCCAATGACTTCGTTTTCCCCATGGAAAATGGCCTCCATTTCTGGCCACTCGCCCTGACCAAGAGGGTGGTGCCCAGCAAGAAATTTGCAAGCTTTGCTGGATTGCTCCAAATCGAAAGCTGCCACTTGTTGTTGTTCTATTTCTCTAGAGTCCCATCATGCTGTTCTCAGATTGCTAAAGTCCATACCTCCTCGGTGTGTTCTTATGGCTGCAGATCTTCACAGCACAGACGCTTTCTTCTGCATGCTGTTCTTTCCCAGTTCAGGGCTCCTTCAAGGCTCTCCCTGAATGGCTACGCCGCCCCCTTTTATCCCAGTTCTCTTCAATGCTCACAGCTGCAGCCCATCAAGGACAACCAGGACCTGTGGGACAGATATTCAAATAGAATCCATTTCCTCTACTCTAGCCAGTAAGTACTACCCTACAAGTCCTCAGAACCCCAAAGGCCACCTTTCATCTGACACCCAGACCCTGGGGAAAGGACTTCTTTTTCCCATGGCAAATGGCCTCCCTTGGCAGCCACTCACCCTGGCAGAAAGTGGGAGCCTAGCTAGAATGATGCAATCGTTGCTGGATTTTTCCAAAAGAAAAGCTGGCAGCAACTAGGGCCCTGGAAGTACTTAGAGCCTCAAACGCCACCTTGAACATATTACTGAGACCCTGGGGAAAGGACTTCGCTTTTCCCATGGAAAATGGCCTTCATTTCTGGCCACTTGGCCTGGCAGGCAGGGCAGTGCCAAGCCAGGAATCTACAAACTGTGCTGGATCCTTCCAGAACGAAAGCTGCCAGCAACTAGGACCCTGCAAGTCCTTAGAGCCCCAGATGCCACCTGTCATCTGACACCCAGAGCCTGGGCCAATGACTTCGTTTTCCCCATGGAAAATGGCCTCCATTTCTGGCCACTCGCCCTGACCAAGAGGGTGGTGCCCAGCAAGAAATTTGCAAGCTTTGCTGGATTGCTCCAAATCGAAAGCTGCCACTTGTTGTTGTTCTATTTCTCTAGAGTCCCATCATGCTGTTCTCAGATTGCTAAAGTCCATACCTCCTCGGTGTGTTCTTATGGCTGCAGATCTTCACAGCACAGACGCTTTCTTCTGCATGCTGTTCTTTCCCAGTTCAGGGCTCCTTCAAGGCTCTCCCTGAATGGCTACGCCGCCCCCTTTTATCCCAGTTCTCTTCAATGCTCACAGCTGCAGCCCATCAAGGACAACCAGGACCTGTGGGACAGATATTCAAATAGAATCCATTTCCTCTACTCTAGCCAGTAAGTACTACCCTACAAGTCCTCAGAACCCCAAAGGCCACCTTTCATCTGACACCCAGACCCTGGGGAAAGGACTTCTTTTTCCCATGGCAAATGGCCTCCCTTGGCAGCCACTCACCCTGGCAGAAAGTGGGAGCCTAGCTAGAATGATGCAATCGTTGCTGGATTTTTCCAAAAGAAAAGCTGGCAGCAACTAGGGCCCTGGAAGTACTTAGAGCCTCAAACGCCACCTTGAACATATTCCTGAGACCCTGGGGAAAGGACTTCGTTTTTCCCATGGAAAATGGCCTTCATTTCTGGCCACTTGGCCTGGCAGGCAGGGCAGTGCCAAGCCAGGAATCTACAAACTCTGCTGGATCCTTCCAGAACGAAAGCTGCCAGCAACTAGGACCCTGCAAGTCCTTAGAGCCCCAGATGCCACCTGTCATCTGACACCCAGAGCCTGGGCCAATGACTTCGTTTTCCCCATGGAAAATGGCCTCCATTTCTGGCCACTCGCCCTGACCAAGAGGGTGGTGCCCAGCAAGAAATTTGCAAGCTTTGCTGGATTGCTCCAAATCGAAAGCTGCCACTTGTTGTTGTTCTATTTCTCTAGAGTCCCATCATGCTGTTCTCAGATTGCTAAAGTCCATACCTCCTCGGTGTGTTCTTATGGCTGCAGATCTTCACAGCACAGACGCTTTCTTCTGCATGCTGTTCTTTCCCAGTTCAGGGCTCCTTCAAGGCTCTCCCTGAATGGCTACGCCGCCCCCTTTTATCCCAGTTCTCTTCAATGCTCACAGCTGCAGCCCATCAAGGACAACCAGGACCTGTGGGACAGATATTCAAATAGAATCCATTTCCTCTACTCTAGCCAGTAAGTACTACCCTACAAGTCCTCAGAACCCCAAAGGCCACCTTTCATCTGACACCCAGACCCTGGGGAAAGGACTTCTTTTTCCCATGGCAAATGGCCTCCCTTGGCAGCCACTCACCCTGGCAGAAAGTGGGAGCCTAGCTAGAATGATGCAATCGTTGCTGGATTTTTCCAAAAGAAAAGCTGGCAGCAACTAGGGCCCTGGAAGTACTTAGAGCCTCAAACGCCACCTTGAACATATTCCTGAGACCCTGGGGAAAGGACTTCGTTTTTCCCATGGAAAATGGCCTTCATTTCTGGCCACTTGGCCTGGCAGGCAGGGCAGTGCCAAGCCAGGAATCTACAAACTCTGCTGGATCCTTCCAGAACGAAAGCTGCCAGCAACTAGGACCCTGCAAGTCCTTAGAGCCCCAGATGCCACCTGTCATCTGACACCCAGAGCCTGGGCCAATGACTTCGTTTTCCCCATGGAAAATGGCCTCCATTTCTGGCCACTCGCCCTGACCAAGAGGGTGGTGCCCAGCAAGAAATTTGCAAGCTTTGCTGGATTGCTCCAAATCGAAAGCTGCCACTTGTTGTTGTTCTATTTCTCTAGAGTCCCATCATGCTGTTCTCAGATTGCTAAAGTCCATACCTCCTCGGTGTGTTCTTATGGCTGCAGATCTTCACAGCACAGACGCTTTCTTCTGCATGCTGTTCTTTCCCAGTTCAGGGCTCCTTCAAGGCTCTCCCTGAATGGCTACGCCGCCCCCTTTTATCCCAGTTCTCTTCAATGCTCACAGCTGCAGCCCATCAAGGACAACCAGGACCTGTGGGACAGATATTCAAATAGAATCCATTTCCTCTACTCTAGCCAGTAAGTACTACCCTACAAGTCCTCAGAACCCCAAAGGCCACCTTTCATCTGACACCCAGACCCTGGGGAAAGGACTTCTTTTTCCCATGGCAAATGGCCTCCCTTGGCAGCCACTCACCCTGGCAGAAAGTGGGAGCCTAGCTAGAATGATGCAATCGTTGCTGGATTTTTCCAAAAGAAAAGCTGGCAGCAACTAGGGCCCTGGAAGTACTTAGAGCCTCAAACGCCACCTTGAACATATTCCTGAGACCCTGGGGAAAGGACTTCGTTTTTCCCATGGAAAATGGCCTTCATTTGTGGCCACTTGGCCTGGCAGGCAGGGCAGTGCCAAGCCAGGAATCTACAAACTCTGCTGGATCCTTCCAGAACGAAAGCTGCCAGCAACTAGGACCCTGCAAGTCCTTAGAGCCCCAGATGCCACCAGTCATCTGACACCCAGAGCCTGGGCCAATGACTTCGTTTTCCCCATGGAAAATGGCCTCCATTTCTGGCCACTCGCCCTGACCAAGAGGGTGGTGCCCAGCAAGAAATTTGCAAGCTTTGCTGGATTGCTCCAAATCTAAAGCTGCCACTTGTTGTTGTTCTATTTCTCTAGAGTCCCATCATGCTGTTCTCAGATTGCTAAAGTCCATACCTCCTCGGTGTGTTCTTATGGCTGCAGATCTTCACAGCACAGACGCTTTCTTCTGCATGCTGTTCTTTCCCAGTTCAGGGCTCCTTCAAGGCTCTCCCTGAATGGCTACGCCGCCCCCTTTTATCCCAGTTCTCTTCAATGCTCACAGCTGCAGCCCATCAAGGACAACCAGGACCTGTGGGACAGATATTCAAATAGAATCCATTTCCTCTACTCTAGCCAGTAAGTACTACCCTACAAGTCCTCAGAACCCCAAAGGCCACCTTTCATCTGACACCCAGACCCTGGGGAAAGGACTTCTTTTTCCCATGGCAAATGGCCTCCCTTGGCAGCCACTCACCCTGGCAGAAAGTGGGAGCCTAGCTAGAATGATGCAATCGTTGCTGGATTTTTCCAAAAGAAAAGCTGGCAGCAACTAGGGCCCTGGAAGTATTTAGAGCCTCAAACGCCACCTTGAACATATTACTGAGACCCTGGGGAAAGGACTTCGTTTTTCCCATGGAAAATGGCCTTCATTTGTGGCCACTTGGCCTGGCAGGCAGGGCAGTGCCAAGCCAGGAATCTACAAACTCTGCTGGATCCTTCCAGAACGAAAGCTGCCAGCAACTAGGACCCTGCAAGTCCTTAGAGCCCCAGATGCCACCTGTCATCTGACACCCAGAGCCTGGGCCAATGACTTCGTTTTCCCCATGGAAAATGGCCTCCATTTCTGGCCACTCGCCCTGACCAAGAGGGTGGTGCCCAGCAAGAAATTTGCAAGCTTTGCTGGATTGCTCCAAATCGAAAGCTGCCACTTGTTGTTGTTCTATTTCTCTAGAGTCCCATCATGCTGTTCTCAGATTGCTAAAGTCCATACCTCCTCGGTGTGTTCTTATGGCTGCAGATCTTCACAGCACAGACGCTTTCTTCTGCATGCTGTTCTTTCCCAGTTCAGGGCTCCTTCAAGGCTCTCCCTGAATGGCTACGCTGCCCCCTTTTATCCCAGTTCTCTTCAATGCTCACAGCTGCAGCCCATCAAGGACAACCAGGACCTGTGGGGCAAAGCCTCTAGAAAGATATTCAAATAGAATCCATTTCCTCTACTCTAGCCAGTAAGTACTACCCTACAAGTCCTCAGAACCCCAAAGGCCACCTTTCATCTGACACCCAGACCCTGGGGAAAGGACTTCTTTTTCCCATGGCAAATGGCCTCCCTTGGCAGCCACTCACCCTGGCAGAAAGTGGGAGCCTAGCTAGAATGATGCAATCGTTGCTGGATTTTTCCAAAAGAAAAGCTGGCAGCAACTAGGGCCCTGGAAGTACTTAGAGCCTCAAACGCCACCTTGAACATATTACTGAGACCCTGGGGAAAGGACTTCGTTTTTCCCATGGAAAATGGCCTTCATTTGTGGCCACTTGGCCTGGCAGGCAGGGCAGTGCCAAGCCAGGAATCTACAAACTGTGCTGGATCCTTCCAGAACGAAAGCTGCCAGCAACTAGGACCCTGCAAGTCCTTAGAGCCCCAGATGCCACCAGTCATCTGACACTCAGAGCCTGGGCCAATGACTTCGTTTTCCCCATGGAAAATGGCCTCCATTTCTGGCCACTCGCCCTGACCAAGAGGGTGGTGCCCAGCAAGAAATTTGCAAGCTTTGCTGGATTGCTCCAAATCTAAAGCTGCCACTTGTTGTTGTTCTATTTCTCTAGAGTCCCATCATGCTGTTCTCAGATTGCTAAAGTCCATACCTCCTCGGTGTGTTCTTATGGCTGCAGATCTTCACAGCACAGACGCTTTCTTCTGCATGCTGTTCTTTCCCAGTTCAGGGCTCCTTCAAGGCTCTCCCTGAATGGCTACGCCGCCCCCTTTTATCCCAGTTCTCTTCAATGCTCACAGCTGCAGCCCATCAAGGACAACCAGGACCTGTGGGACAGATATTCAAATAGAATCCATTTCCTCTACTCTAGCCAGTAAGTACTACCCTACAAGTCCTCAGAACCCCAAAGGCCACCTTTCATCTGACACCCAGACCCTGGGGAAAGGACTTCTTTTTCCCATGGCAAATGGCCTCCCTTGGCAGCCACTCACCCTGGCAGAAAGTGGGAGCCTAGCTAGAATGATGCAATCGTTGCTGGATTTTTCCAAAAGAAAAGCTGCCAGCAACTAGGGCCCTGGAAGTACTTAGAGCCTCAAACGCCACCTTGAACATATTACTGAGACCCTGGGGAAAGGACTTCGTTTTTCCCATGGAAAATGGCCTTCATTTGTGGCCACTTGGCCTGGCAGGCAGGGCAGTGCCAAGCCAGGAATCTACAAACTCTGCTGGATCCTTCCAGAACGAAAGCTGCCAGCAACTAGGACCCTGCAAGTCCTTACAGCCCCAGATGCCACCAGTCATCTGACACCCAGAGCCTGGGCCAATGACTTCGTTTTCCCCATGGAAAATGGCCTCCATTTCTGGCCACTCGCCCTGACCAAGAGGGTGGTGCCCAGCAAGAAATTTGCAAGCTTTGCTGGATTGCTCCAAATCGAAAGCTGCCACTTGTTGTTGTTCTATTTCTCTAGAGTCCCATCATGCTGTTCTCAGATTGCTAAAGTCCATACCTCCTCGGTGTGTTCTTATGGCTGCAGATCTTCACAGCACAGACGCTTTCTTCTGCATGCTGTTCTTTCCCAGTTCAGGGCTCCTTCAAGGCTCTCCCTGAATGGCTACGCCGCCCCCTTTTATCCCAGTTCTCTTCAATGCTCACAGCTGCAGCCCATCAAGGACAACCAGGACCTGTGGGACAGATATTCAAATAGAATCCATTTCCTCTACTCTAGCCAGTAAGTACTACCCTACAAGTCCTCAGAACCCCAAAGGCCACCTTTCATCTGACACCCAGACCCTGGGGAAAGGACTTCTTTTTCCCATGGCAAATGGCCTCCCTTGGCAGCCACTCACCCTGGCAGAAAGTGGGAGCCTAGCTAGAATGATGCAATCGTTGCTGGATTTTTCCAAAAGAAAAGCTGGCAGCAACTAGGGCCCTGGAAGTACTTAGAGCCTCAAACGCCACCTTGAACATATTCCTGAGACCCTGGGGAAAGGACTTCGTTTTTCCCATGGAAAATGGCCTTCATTTCTGGCCACTTGGCCTGGCAGGCAGGGCAGTGCCAAGCCAGGAATCTACAAACTCTGCTGGATCCTTCCAGAACGAAAGCTGCCAGCAACTAGGACCCTGCAAGTCCTTAGAGCCCCAGATGCCACCTGTCATCTGACACCCAGAGCCTGGGCCAATGACTTCGTTTTCCCCATGGAAAATGGCCTCCATTTCTGGCCACTCGCCCTGACCAAGAGGGTGGTGCCCAGCAAGAAATTTGCAAGCTTTGCTGGATTGCTCCAAATCGAAAGCTGCCACTTGTTGTTGTTCTATTTCTCTAGAGTCCCATCATGCTGTTCTCAGATTGCTAAAGTCCATACCTCCTCGGTGTGTTCTTATGGCTGCAGATCTTCACAGCACAGACGCTTTCTTCTGCATGCTGTTCTTTCCCAGTTCAGGGCTCCTTCAAGGCTCTCCCTGAATGGCTACGCCGCCCCCTTTTATCCCAGTTCTCTTCAATGCTCACAGCTGCAGCCCATCAAGGACAACCAGGACCTGTGGGGCAAAGCCTCTAGACAGATATTCAAATAGAATGCATTTCCTCTACTCTAGCCAGTAAGTACTACCCTACAAGTCCTCAGAACCCCAAAGGCCACCTTTCATCTGACACCCAGACCCTGGGGAAAGGACTTCTTTTTCCCATGGCAAATGGCCTCCCTTGGCAGCCACTCACCCTGGCAGAAAGTGGGAGCCTAGCTAGAATGATGCAATCGTTGCTGGATTTTTCCAAAAGAAAAGCTGGCAGCAACTAGGGCCCTGGAAGTACTTAGAGCTTTAAACGCCACCTTGAACATATTCCTGAGACCCTGGGGAAAGGACATCTTTTTCCCATGGAAAATGGCCTTCATTTGTGGCCACTTGGCCTGGCAGGCAGGGCAGTGCCAAGCCAGGAATCTACAAACTCTGCTGGATCCTTCCAGAACGAAAGCTGCCAGCAACTAGGACCCTGCAAGTCCTTACAGCCCCAGATGCCACCTGTCATCTGACACCCAGAGCCTGGGCCAATGACTTCGTTTTCCCCATGGAAAATGGCCTCCATTTCTGGCCACTCGCCCTGACCAAGAGGGTGGTGCCCAGCAAGAAATTTGCAAGCTTTGCTGGATTGCTCCAAATCTAAAGCTGCCACTTGTTGTTGTTCTATTTCTCTAGAGTCCCATCATGCTGTTCTCAGATTGCTAAAGTCCATACCTCCTCGGTGTGTTCTTATGGCTGCAGATCTTCACAGCACAGACGCTTTCTTCTGCATGCTGTTCTTTCCCAGTTCAGGGCTCCTTCAAGGCTCTCCCTGAATGGCTACGCCGCCCCCTTTTATCCCAGTTCTCTTCAATGCTCACAGCTGCAGCCCATCAAGGACAACCAGGACCTGTGGGACAGATATTCAAATAGAATCCATTTCCTCTACTCTAGCCAGTAAGTACTACCCTACAAGTCCTCAGAACCCCAAAGGCCACCTTTCATCTGACACCCAGACCCTGGGGAAAGGACTTCTTTTTCCCATGGCAAATGGCCTCCCTTGGCAGCCACTCACCCTGGCAGAAAGTGGGAGCCTAGCTAGAATGATGCAATCGTTGCTGGATTTTTCCAAAAGAAAAGCTGGCAGCAACTAGGGCCCTGGAAGTACTTAGAGCCTCAAACGCCACCTTGAACATATTCCTGAGACCCTGGGGAAAGGACTTCGTTTTTCCCATGGAAAATGGCCTTCATTTGTGGCCACTTGGCCTGGCAGGCAGGGCAGTGCCAAGCCAGGAATCTACAAACTCTGCTGGATCCTTCCAGAACGAAAGCTGCCAGCAACTAGGACCCTGCAAGTCCTTAGAGCCCCAGATGCCACCAGTCATCTGACACCCAGAGCCTGGGCCAATGACTTCGTTTTCCCCATGGAAAATGGCCTCCATTTCTGGCCACTCGCCCTGACCAAGAGGGTGGTGCCCAGCAAGAAATTTGCAAGCTTTGCTGGATTGCTCCAAATCGAAAGCTGCCACTTGTTGTTGTTCTATTTCTCTAGAGTCCCATCATGCTGTTCTCAGATTGCTAAAGTCCATACCTCCTCGGTGTGTTCTTATGGCTGCAGATCTTCACAGCACAGACGCTTTCTTCTGCATGCTGTTCTTTCCCAGTTCAGGGCTCCTTCAAGGCTCTCCCTGAATGGCTACGCCGCCCCCTTTTATCCCAGTTCTCTTCAATGCTCACAGCTGCAGCCCATCAAGGACAACCAGGACCTGTGGGACAGATATTCAAATAGAATCCATTTCCTCTACTCTAGCCAGTAAGTAGTACCCTACAAGTCCTCAGAACCCCAAAGGCCACCTTTCATCTGACACCCAGACCCTGGGGAAAGGACTTCTTTTTCCCATGGCAAATGGCCTCCCTTGGCAGCCACTCACCCTGGCAGAAAGTGGGAGCCTAGCTAGAATGATGCAATCGTTGCTGGATTTTTCCAAAAGAAAAGCTGGCAGCAACTAGGGCCCTGGAAGTACTTAGAGCCTCAAACGCCACCTTGAACATATTCCTGAGACCCTGGGGAAAGGACTTCGTTTTTCCCATGGAAAATGGCCTTCATTTCTGGCCACTTGGCCTGGCAGGCAGGGCAGTGCCAAGCCAGGAATCTACAAACTCTGCTGGATCCTTCCAGAACGAAAGCTGCCAGCAACTAGGACCCTGCAAGTCCTTAGAGCCCCAGATGCCACCTGTCATCTGACACCCAGAGCCTGGGCCAATGACTTCGTTTTCCCCATGGAAAATGGCCTCCATTTCTGGCCACTCGCCCTGACCAAGAGGGTGGTGCCCAGCAAGAAATTTGCAAGCTTTGCTGGATTGCTCCAAATCGAAAGCTGCCACTTGTTGTTGTTCTATTTCTCTAGAGTCCCATCATGCTGTTCTCAGATTGCTAAAGTCCATACCTCCTCGGTGTGTTCTTATGGCTGCAGATCTTCACAGCACAGACGCTTTCTTCTGCATGCTGTTCTTTCCCAGTTCAGGGCTCCTTCAAGGCTCTCCCTGAATGGCTACGCCGCCCCCTTTTATCCCAGTTCTCTTCAATGCTCACAGCTGCAGCCCATCAAGGACAACCAGGACCTGTGGGGCAAAGCCTCTAGACAGATATTCAAATAGAATGCATTTCCTCTACTCTAGCCAGTAAGTACTACCCTACAAGTCCTCAGAACCCCAAAGGCCACCTTTCATCTGACACCCAGACCCTGGGGAAAGGACTTCTTTTTCCCATGGCAAATGGCCTCCCTTGGCAGCCACTCACCCTGGCAGAAAGTGGGAGCCTAGCTAGAATGATGCAATCGTTGCTGGATTTTTCCAAAAGAAAAGCTGGCAGCAACTAGGGCCCTGGAAGTACTTAGAGCTTTAAACGCCACCTTGAACATATTCCTGAGACCCTGGGGAAAGGACATCTTTTTCCCATGGAAAATGGCCTTCATTTGTGGCCACTTGGCCTGGCAGGCAGGGCAGTGCCAAGCCAGGAATCTACAAACTCTGCTGGATCCTTCCAGAACGAAAGCTGCCAGCAACTAGGACCCTGCAAGTCCTTAGAGCCCCAGATGCCACCTGTCATCTGACACCCAGAGCCTGGGCCAATGACTTCGTTTTCCCCATGGAAAATGGCCTCCATTTCTGGCCACTCGCCCTGACCAAGAGGGTGGTGCCCAGCAAGAAATTTGCAAGCTTTGCTGGATTGCTCCAAATCTAAAGCTGCCACTTGTTGTTGTTCTATTTCTCTAGAGTCCCATCATGCTGTTCTCAGATTGCTAAAGTCCATACCTCCTCGGTGTGTTCTTATGGCTGCAGATCTTCACAGCACAGACGCTTTCTTCTGCATGCTGTTCTTTCCCAGTTCAGGGCTCCTTCAAGGCTCTCCCTGAATGGCTACGCCGCCCCCTTTTATCCCAGTTCTCTTCAATGCTCACAGCTGCAGCCCATCAAGGACAACCAGGACCTGTGGGACAGATATTCAAATAGAATCCATTTCCTCTACTCTAGCCAGTAAGTACTACCCTACAAGTCCTCAGAACCCCAAAGGCCACCTTTCATCTGACACCCAGACCCTGGGGAAAGGACTTCTTTTTCCCATGGCAAATGGCCTCCCTTGGCAGCCACTCACCCTGGCAGAAAGTGGGAGCCTAGCTAGAATGATGCAATCGTTGCTGGATTTTTCCAAAAGAAAAGCTGGCAGCAACTAGGGCCCTGGAAGTACTTAGAGCCTCAAACGCCACATTGAACATATTCCTGAGACCCTGGGGAAAGGACTTGGTTTTTCCCATGGAAAATGGCCTTCATTTGTGGCCACTTGGCCTGGCAGGCAGGGCAGTGCCAAGCCAGGAATCTACAAACTCTGCTGGATCCTTCCAGAACGAAAGCTGCCAGCAACTAGGACCCTGCAAGTCCTTACAGCCCCAGATGCCACCAGTCATCTGACACCCAGAGCCTGGGCCAATGACTTCGTTTTCCCCATGGAAAATGGCCTCCATTTCTGGCCACTCGCCCTGACCAAGAGGGTGGTGCCCAGCAAGAAATTTGCAAGCTTTGCTGGATTGCTCCAAATCGAAAGCTGCCACTTGTTGTTGTTCTATTTCTCTAGAGTCCCATCATGCTGTTCTCAGATTGCTAAAGTCCATACCTCCTCGGTGTGTTCTTATGGCTGCAGATCTTCACAGCACAGACGCTTTCTTCTGCATGCTGTTCTTTCCCAGTTCAGGGCTCCTTCAAGGCTCTCCCTGAATGGCTAAGCCGCCCCCTTTTATCCCAGTTCTCTTCAATGCTCACAGCTGCAGCCCATCAAGGACAACCAGGACCTGTGGGACAGATATTCAAATAGAATCCATTTCCTCTACTCTAGCCAGTAAGTACTACCCTACAAGTCCTCAGAACCCCAAAGGCCACCTTTCATCTGACACCCAGACCCTGGGGAAAGGACTTCTTTTTCCCATGGCAAATGGCCTCCCTTGGCAGCCACTCACCCTGGCAGAAAGTGGGAGCCTAGCTAGAATGATGCAATCGTTGCTGGATTTTTCCAAAAGAAAAGCTGCCAGCAACTAGGGCCCTGGAAGTACTTAGAGCCTCAAACGCCACCTTGAACATATTCCTGAGACCCTGGGGAAAGGACTTCGTTTTTCCCATGGAAAATGGCCTTCATTTCTGGCCACTTGGCCTGGCAGGCAGGGCAGTGCCAAGCCAGGAATCTACAAACTGTGCTGGATCCTTCCAGAACGAAAGCTGCCAGCAACTAGGACCCTGCAAGTCCTTACAGCCCCAGATGCCACCTGTCATCTGACACCCAGAGCCTGGGCCAATGACTTCGTTTTCCCCATGGAAAATGGCCTCCATTTCTGGCCACTCGCCCTGACCAAGAGGGTGGTGCCCAGCAAGAAATTTGCAAGCTTTGCTGGATTGCTCCAAATCGAAAGCTGCCACTTGTTGTTGTTCTATTTCTCTAGAGTCCCATCATGCTGTTCTCAGATTGCTAAAGTCCATACCTCCTCGGTGTGTTCTTATGGCTGCAGATCTTCACAGCACAGACGCTTTCTTCTGCATGCTGTTCTTTCCCAGTTCAGGGCTCCTTCAAGGCTCTCCCTGAATGGCTACGCCGCCCCCTTTTATCCCAGTTCTCTTCAATGCTCACAGCTGCAGCCCATCAAGGACAACCAGGACCTGTGGGACAGATATTCAAATAGAATCCATTTCCTCTACTCTAGCCAGTAAGTACTACCCTACAAGTCCTCAGAACCCCAAAGGCCACCTTTCATCTGACACCCAGACCCTGGGGAAAGGACTTCTTTTTCCCATGGCAAATGGCCTCCCTTGGCAGCCACTCACCCTGGCAGAAAGTGGGAGCCTAGCTAGAATGATGCAATCGTTGCTGGATTTTTCCAAAAGAAAAGCTGGCAGCAACTAGCGCCCTGGAAGTACTTAGAGCCTCAAACGCCACCTTGAACATATTACTGAGACCCTGGGGAAAGGACTTCGTTTTTCCCATGGAAAATGGCCTTCATTTCTGGCCACTTGGCCTGGCAGGCAGGGCAGTGCCAAGCCAGGAATCTACAAACTGTGCTGGATCCTTCCAGAACGAAAGCTGCCAGCAACTAGGACCCTGCAAGTCCTTAGAGCCCCAGATGCCACCTGTCATCTGACACCCAGAGCCTGGGCCAATGACTTCGTTTTCCCCATGGAAAATGGCCTCCATTTCTGGCCACTCGCCCTGACCAAGAGGGTGGTGCCCAGCAAGAAATTTGCAAGCTTTGCTGGATTGCTCCAAATCGAAAGCTGCCACTTGTTGTTGTTCTATTTCTCTAGAGTCCCATCATGCTGTTCTCAGATTGCTAAAGTCCATACCTCCTCGGTGTGTTCTTATGGCTGCAGATCTTCACAGCACAGACGCTTTCTTCTGCATGCTGTTCTTTCCCAGTTCAGGGCTCCTTCAAGGCTCTCCCTGAATGGCTACGCCGCCCCCTTTTATCCCAGTTCTCTTCAATGCTCACAGCTGCAGCCCATCAAGGACAACCAGGACCTGTGGGACAGATATTCAAATAGAATCCATTTCCTCTACTCTAGCCAGTAAGTACTACCCTACAAGTCCTCAGAACCCCAAAGGCCACCTTTCATCTGACACCCAGACCCTGGGGAAAGGACTTCTTTTTCCCATGGCAAATGGCCTCCCTTGGCAGCCACTCACCCTGGCAGAAAGTGGGAGCCTAGCTAGAATGATGCAATCGTTGCTGGATTTTTCCAAAAGAAAAGCTGGCAGCAACTAGGGCCCTGGAAGTACTTAGAGCCTCAAACGCCACCTTGAACATATTCCTGAGACCCTGGGGAAAGGACTTCGTTTTTCCCATGGAAAATGGCCTTCATTTGTGGCCACTTGGCCTGGCAGGCAGGGCAGTGCCAAGCCAGGAATCTACAAACTCTGCTGGATCCTTCCAGAACGAAAGCTGCCAGCAACTAGGACCCTGCAAGTCCTTACAGCCCCAGATGCCACCTGTCATCTGACACCCAGAGCCTGGGCCAATGACTTCGTTTTCCCCATGGAAAATGGCCTCCATTTCTGGCCACTCGCCCTGACCAAGAGGGTGGTGCCCAGCAAGAAATTTGCAAGCTTTGCTGGATTGCTCCAAATCGAAAGCTGCCACTTGTTGTTGTTCTATTTCTCTAGAGTCCCATCATGCTGTTCTCAGATTGCTAAAGTCCATACCTCCTCGGTGTGTTCTTATGGCTGCAGATCTTCACAGCACAGACGCTTTCTTCTGCATGCTGTTCTTTCCCAGTTCAGGGCTCCTTCAAGGCTCTCCCTGAATGGCTAAGCCGCCCCCTTTTATCCCAGTTCTCTTCAATGCTCACAGCTGCAGCCCATCAAGGACAACCAGGACCTGTGGGACAGATATTCAAATAGAATCCATTTCCTCTACTCTAGCCAGTAAGTAGTACCCTACAAGTCCTCAGAACCCCAAAGGCCACCTTTCATCTGACACCCAGACCCTGGGGAAAGGACTTCTTTTTCCCATGGCAAATGGCCTCCCTTGGCAGCCACTCACCCTGGCAGAAAGTGGGAGCCTAGCTAGAATGATGCAATCGTTGCTGGATTTTTCCAAAAGAAAAGCTGCCAGCAACTAGGGCCCTGGAAGTACTTAGAGCCTCAAACGCCACCTTGAACATATTCCTGAGACCCTGGGGAAAGGACTTCGTTTTTCCCATGGAAAATGGCCTTCATTTCTGGCCACTTGGCCTGGCAGGCAGGGCAGTGCCAAGCCAGGAATCTACAAACTGTGCTGGATCCTTCCAGAACGAAAGCTGCCAGCAACTAGGACCCTGCAAGTCCTTACAGCCCCAGATGCCACCTGTCATCTGACACCCAGAGCCTGGGCCAATGACTTCGTTTTCCCCATGGAAAATGGCCTCCATTTCTGGCCACTCGCCCTGACCAAGAGGGTGGTGCCCAGCAAGAAATTTGCAAGCTTTGCTGGATTGCTCCAAATCGAAAGCTGCCACTTGTTGTTGTTCTATTTCTCTAGAGTCCCATCATGCTGTTCTCAGATTGCTAAAGTCCATACCTCCTCGGTGTGTTCTTATGGCTGCAGATCTTCACAGCACAGACGCTTTCTTCTGCATGCTGTTCTTTCCCAGTTCAGGGCTCCTTCAAGGCTCTCCCTGAATGGCTACGCCGCCCCCTTTTATCCCAGTTCTCTTCAATGCTCACAGCTGCAGCCCATCAAGGACAACCAGGACCTGTGGGACAGATATTCAAATAGAATCCATTTCCTCTACTCTAGCCAGTAAGTACTACCCTACAAGTCCTCAGAACCCCAAAGGCCACCTTTCATCTGACACCCAGACCCTGGGGAAAGGACTTCTTTTTCCCATGGCAAATGGCCTCCCTTGGCAGCCACTCACCCTGGCAGAAAGTGGGAGCCTAGCTAGAATGATGCAATCGTTGCTGGATTTTTCCAAAAGAAAAGCTGGCAGCAACTAGGGCCCTGGAAGTACTTAGAGCCTCAAACGCCACCTTGAACATATTACTGAGACCCTGGGGAAAGGACTTCTTTTTCCCATGGAAAATGGCCTTCATTTGTGGCCACTTGGCCTGGCAGGCAGGGCAGTGCCAAGCCAGGAATCTACAAACTCTGCTGGATCCTTCCAGAACGAAAGCTGCCAGCAACTAGGACCCTGCAAGTCCTTAGAGCCCCAGACGCCACCTTTCATCTGACACCCAGAGCCTGGGCCAATGACTTCGTTTTCCCCATGGAAAATGGCCTCCATTTCTGGCCACTCGCCCTGACCAAGAGGGTGGTGCCCAGCAAGAAATTTGCAAGCTTTGCTGGATTGCTCCAAATCGAAAGCTGCCACTTGTTGTTGTTCTATTTCTCTAGAGTCCCATCATGCTGTTCTCAGATTGCTAAAGTCCATACCTCCTCGGTGTGTTCTTATGGCTGCAGATCATCACAGCACAGACGCTTTCTTCTGCATGCTGTTCTTTCCCAGTTCAGGGCTCCTTCAAGGCTCTCCCTGAATGGCTACGCCGCCCCCTTTTATCCCAGTTCTCTTCAATGCTCACAGCTGCAGCCCATCAAGGACAACCAGGACCTGTGGGGCAAAGCCTCTAGACAGATATTCAAATAGAATCCATTTCCTCTACTCTAGCCAGTAAGTACTACCCTACAAGTCCTCAGAACCCCAAAGGCCACCTTTCATCTGACACCCAGACCCTGGGGAAAGGACTTCTTTTTCCCATGGCAAATGGCCTCCCTTGGCAGCCACTCACCCTGGCAGAAAGTGGGAGCCTAGCTAGAATGATGCAATCGTTGCTGGATTTTTCCAAAAGAAAAGCTGGCAGCAACTAGGGCCCTGGAAGTACTTAGAGCCTCAAACGCCACCTTGAACATATTCCTGAGACCCTGGGGAAAGGACTTCTTCTTCCCATGGAAAATGGCCTTCATTTGTGGCCACTTGGCCTGGCAGGCAGGGCAGTGCCAAGCCAGGAATCTACAAACTCTGCTGGATCCTTCCAGAACGAAAGCTGCCAGCAACTAGGACCCTGCAAGTCCTTAGAGCCCCAGACGCCACCTTTCATCTGACACCCAGAGCCTGGGCCAATGACTTCGTTTTCCCCATGGAAAATGGCCTCCATTTCTGGCCACTCGCCCTGACCAAGAGGGTGGTGCCCAGCAAGAAATTTGCAAGCTTTGCTGGATTGCTCCAAATCTAAAGCTGCCACTTGTTGTTGTTCTATTTCTCTAGAGTCCCATCATGCTGTTCTCAGATTGCTAAAGTCCATACCTCCTCGGTGTGTTCTTATGGCTGCAGATCTTCACAGCACAGACGCTTTCTTCTGCATGCTGTTCTTTCCCAGTTCAGGGCTCCTTCAAGGCTCTCCCTGAATGGCTACGCCGCCCCCTTTTATCCCAGTTCTCTTCAATGCTCACAGCTGCAGCCCATCAAGGACAACCAGGACCTGTGGGGCAAAGCCTCTAGACAGATATTCAAATAGAATCCATTTCCTCTACTCTAGCCAGTAAGTACTACCCTACAAGTCCTCAGAACCCCAAAGGCCACCTTTCATCTGACACCCAGACCCTGGGGAAAGGACTTCTTTTTCCCATGGCAAATGGCCTCCCTTGGCAGCCACTCACCCTGGCAGAAAGTGGGAGCCTAGCTAGAATGATGCAATCGTTGCTGGATTTTTCCAAAAGAAAAGCTGGCAGCAACTAGGGCCCTGGAAGTACTTAGAGCCTCAAATGCCACCTTGAACATATTCCTGAGACCCTGGGGAAAGGACATCTTTTTCCCATGGAAAATGGCCTTCATTTGTGGCCACTTGGCCTGGCAGGCAGGGCAGTGCCAAGCCAGGAATCTACAAACTCTGCTGGATCCTTCCAAAACTAAAGCTGCCAGCAACTAGGACCCTGCAAGTCCTTAGAGCCCCAGACGCCACCTTTCATCTGACACCCAGAGCCTGGGCCAATGACTTCGTTTTCCCCATGGAAAATGGCCTCCATTTCTGGCCACTCGCCCTGACCAAGAGGGTGGTGCCCAGCAAGAAATTTGCAAGCTTTGCTGGATTGCTCCAAATCGAAAGCTGCCACTTGTTGTTGTTCTATTTCTCTAGAGTCCCATCATGCTGTTCTCAGATTGCTAAAGTCCATACCTCCTCGGTGTGTTCTTATGGCTGCAGATCTTCACAGCACAGACGCTTTCTTCTGCATGCTGTTCTTTCCCAGTTCAGGGCTCCTTCAAGGCTCTCCCTGAATGGCTACGCTGCCCCCTTTTATCCCAGTTCTCTTCAATGCTCACAGCTGCAGCCCATCAAGGACAACCAGGACCTGTGGGGCAAAGCCTCTAGACAGATATTCAAATAGAATGCATTTCCTCTACTCTAGCCAGTAAGTACTACCCTACAAGTCCTCAGAACCCCAAAGGCCACCTTTCATCTGACACCCAGACCCTGGGGAAAGGACTTCTTTTTCCCATGGCAAATGGCCTCCCTTGGCAGCCACTCACCCTGGCAGAAAGTGGGAGCCTAGCTAGAATGATGCAATCGTTGCTGGATTTTTCCAAAAGAAAAGCTGGCAGCAACTAGGGCCCTGGAAGTACTTAGAGCTTTAAACGCCACCTTGAACATATTCCTGAGACCCTGGGGAAAGGACATCTTTTTCCCATGGAAAATGGCCTTCATTTGTGGCCACTTGGCCTGGCAGGCAGGGCAGTGCCAAGCCAGGAATCTACAAACTCTGCTGGATCCTTCCAGAACGAAAGCTGCCAGCAACTAGGACCCTGCAAGTCCTTAGAGCCCCAGATGCCACCTGTCATCTGACACCCAGAGCCTGGGCCAATGACTTCGTTTTCCCCATGGAAAATGGCCTCCATTTCTGGCCACTCGCCCTGACCAAGAGGGTGGTGCCCAGCAAGAAATTTGCAAGCTTTGCTGGATTGCTCCAAATCGAAAGCTGCCACTTGTTGTTGTTCTATTTCTCTAGAGTCCCATCATGCTGTTCTCAGATTGCTAAAGTCCATACCTCCTCGGTGTGTTCTTATGGCTGCAGATCTTCACAGCACAGACGCTTTCTTCTGCATGCTGTTCTTTCCCAGTTCAGGGCTCCTTCAAGGCTCTCCCTGAATGGCTACGCCGCCCCCTTTTATCCCAGTTCTCTTCAATGCTCACAGCTGCAGCCCATCAAGGACAACCAGGACCTGTGGGACAGATATTCAAATAGAATCCATTTCCTCTACTCTAGCCAGTAAGTACTACCCTACAAGTCCTCAGAACCCCAAAGGCCACCTTTCATCTGACACCCAGACCCTGGGGAAAGGACTTCTTTTTCCCATGGCAAATGGCCTCCCTTGGCAGCCACTCACCCTGGCAGAAAGTGGGAGCCTAGCTAGAATGATGCAATCGTTGCTGGATTTTTCCAAAAGAAAAGCTGGCAGCAACTAGGGCCCTGGAAGTACTTAGAGCCTCAAACGCCACATTGAACATATTCCTGAGACCCTGGGGAAAGGACTTGGTTTTTCCCATGGAAAATGGCCTTCATTTGTGGCCACTTGGCCTGGCAGGCAGGGCAGTGCCAAGCCAGGAATCTACAAACTCTGCTGGATCCTTCCAGAACGAAAGCTGCCAGCAACTAGGACCCTGCAAGTCCTTACAGCCCCAGATGCCACCAGTCATCTGACACCCAGAGCCTGGGCCAATGACTTCGTTTTCCCCATGGAAAATGGCCTCCATTTCTGGCCACTCGCCCTGACCAAGAGGGTGGTGCCCAGCAAGAAATTTGCAAGCTTTGCTGGATTGCTCCAAATCGAAAGCTGCCACTTGTTGTTGTTCTATTTCTCTAGAGTCCCATCATGCTGTTCTCAGATTGCTAAAGTCCATACCTCCTCGGTGTGTTCTTATGGCTGCAGATCTTCACAGCACAGACGCTTTCTTCTGCATGCTGTTCTTTCCCAGTTCAGGGCTCCTTCAAGGCTCTCCCTGAATGGCTAAGCCGCCCCCTTTTATCCCAGTTCTCTTCAATGCTCACAGCTGCAGCCCATCAAGGACAACCAGGACCTGTGGGACAGATATTCAAATAGAATCCATTTCCTCTACTCTAGCCAGTAAGTACTACCCTACAAGTCCTCAGAACCCCAAAGGCCACCTTTCATCTGACACCCAGACCCTGGGGAAAGGACTTCTTTTTCCCATGGCAAATGGCCTCCCTTGGCAGCCACTCACCCTGGCAGAAAGTGGGAGCCTAGCTAGAATGATGCAATCGTTGCTGGATTTTTCCAAAAGAAAAGCTGGCAGCAACTAGGGCCCTGGAAGTACTTAGAGCCTCAAACGCCACCTTGAACATATTCCTGAGACCCTGGGGAAAGGACTTCGTTTTTCCCATGGAAAATGGCCTTCATTTCTGGCCACTTGGCCTGGCAGGCAGGGCAGTGCCAAGCCAGGAATCTACAAACTCTGCTGGATCCTTCCAGAACGAAAGCTGCCAGCAACTAGGACCCTGCAAGTCCTTACAGCCCCAGATGCCACCTGTCATCTGACACCCAGAGCCTGGGCCAATGACTTCGTTTTCCCCATGGAAAATGGCCTCCATTTCTGGCCACTCGCCCTGACCAAGAGGGTGGTGCCCAGCAAGAAATTTGCAAGCTTTGCTGGATTGCTCCAAATCGAAAGCTGCCACTTGTTGTTGTTCTATTTCTCTAGAGTCCCATCATGCTGTTCTCAGATTGCTAAAGTCCATACCTCCTCGGTGTGTTCTTATGGCTGCAGATCTTCACAGCACAGACGCTTTCTTCTGCATGCTGTTCTTTCCCAGTTCAGGGCTCCTTCAAGGCTCTCCCTGAATGGCTACGCCGCCCCCTTTTATCCCAGTTCTCTTCAATGCTCACAGCTGCAGCCCATCAAGGACAACCAGGACCTGTGGGACAGATATTCAAATAGAATCCATTTCCTCTACTCTAGCCAGTAAGTACTACCCTACAAGTCCTCAGAACCCCAAAGGCCACCTTTCATCTGACACCCAGACCCTGGGGAAACGACTTCTTTTTCCCATGGCAAATGGCCTCCCTTGGCAGCCACTCACCCTGGCAGAAAGTGGGAGCCTAGCTAGAATGATGCAATCGTTGCTGGATTTTTCCAAAAGAAAAGCTGGCAGCAACTAGGGCCCTGGAAGTACTTAGAGCCTCAAACGCCACCTTGAACATATTACTGAGACCCTGGGGAAAGGACTTCGTTTTTCCCATGGAAAATGGCCTTCATTTCTGGCCACTTGGCCTGGCAGGCAGGGCAGTGCCAAGCCAGGAATCTACAAACTGTGCTGGATCCTTCCAGAACGAAAGCTGCCAGCAACTAGGACCCTGCAAGTCCTTAGAGCCCCAGACGCCACCTTTCATCTGACACCCAGAGCCTGGGCCAATGACTTCGTTTTCCCCATGGAAAATGGCCTCCATTTCTGGCCACTCGCCCTGACCAAGAGGGTGGTGCCCAGCAAGAAATTTGCAAGCTTTGCTGGATTGCTCCAAATCGAAAGCTGCCACTTGTTGTTGTTCTATTTCTCTAGAGTCCCATCATGCTGTTCTCAGATTGCTAAAGTCCATACCTCCTCGGTGTGTTCTTATGGCTGCAGATCTTCACAGCACAGACGCTTTCTTCTGCATGCTGTTCTTTCCCAGTTCAGGGCTCCTTCAAGGCTCTCCCTGAATGGCTACGCCGCCCCCTTTTATCCCAGTTCTCTTCAATGCTCACAGCTGCAGCCCATCAAGGACAACCAGGACCTGTGGGGCAAAGCCTCTAGACAGATATTCAAATAGAATCCATTTCCTCTACTCTAGCCAGTAAGTACTACCCTACAAGTCCTCAGAACCCCAAAGGCCACCTTTCATCTGACACCCAGACCCTGGGGAAAGGACTTCTTTTTCCCATGGCAAATGGCCTCCCTTGGCAGCCACTCACCCTGGCAGAAAGTGGGAGCCTAGCTAGAATGATGCAATCGTTGCTGGATTTTTCCAAAAGAAAAGCTGGCAGCAACTAGGGCCTTGGAAGTACTTAGAGCCTCAAACGCCACCTTGAACATATTACTGAGACCCTGGGGAAAGGACATCTTTTTCCCATGGAAAATGGCCTTCATTTGTGGCCACTTGGCCTGGCAGGCAGGGCAGTGCCAAGCCAGGAATCTACATACTCTGCTGGATCCTTCCAGAACGAAAGCTGCCAGCAACTAGGACCCTGCAAGTCCTTAGAGCCCCAGATGCCACCTGTCATCTGACACCCAGAGCCTGGGCCAATGACTTCGTTTTCCCCATGGAAAATGGCCTCCATTTCTGGCCACTCGCCCTGACCAAGAGGGTGGTGCCCAGCAAGAAATTTGCAAGCTTTGCTGGATTGCTCCAAATCTAAAGCTGCCACTTGTTGTTGTTCTATTTCTCTAGAGTCCCATCATGCTGTTCTCAGATTGCTAAAGTCCATACCTCCTCGGTGTGTTCTTATGGCTGCAGATCTTCACAGCACAGACGCTTTCTTCTGCATGCTGTTCTTTCCCAGTTCAGGGCTCCTTCAAGGCTCTCCCTGAATGGCTACGCCGCCCCCTTTTATCCCAGTTCTCTTCAATGCTCACAGCTGCAGCCCATCAAGGACAACCAGGACCTGTGGGGCAAAGCCTCTAGACAGATATTCAAATAGAATCCATTTCCTCTACTCTAGCCAGTAAGTACTACCCTACAAGTCCTCAGAACCCCAAAGGCCACCTTTCATCTGACACCCAGACCCTGGGGAAAGGACTTCTTTTTCCCATGGCAAATGGCCTCCCTTGGCAGCCACTCACCCTGGCAGAAAGTGGGAGCCTAGCTAGAATGATGCAATCGTTGCTGGATTTTTCCAAAAGAAAAGCTGGCAGCAACTAGGGCCCTGGAAGTACTTAGAGCCTCAAACGCCACCTTGAACATATTCCTGAGACCCTGGGGAAAGGACTTCTTTTTCCCATGGAAAATGGCCTTCATTTGTGGCCACTTGGCCTGGCAGGCAGGGCAGTGCCAAGCCAGGAATCTACAAACTCTGCTGGATCCTTCCAGAACGAAAGCTGCCAGCAACTAGGACCCTGCAAGTCCTTAGAGCCCCAGACGCCACCTTTCATCTGACACCCAGAGCCTGGGCCAATGACTTCGTTTTCCCCATGGAAAATGGCCTCCATTTCTGGCCTCTCACCCTGACCAAGAGGGTGGTGCCCAGCAAGAAATTTGCAAGCTTTGCTGGATTGCTCCAAATCTAAAGCTGCCACTTGTTGTTGTTCTATTTCTCTAGAGTCCCATCATGCTGTTCTCAGATTGCTAAAGTCCATACCTCCTCGGTGTGTTCTTATGGCTGCAGATCTTCACAGCACAGACGCTTTCTTCTGCATGCTGTTCTTTCCCAGTTCAGGGCTCCTTCAAGGCTCTCCCTGAATGGCTACGCCGCCCCCTTTTATCCCAGTTCTCTTCAATGCTCACAGCTGCAGCCCATCAAGGACAACCAGGACCTGTGGGGCAAAGCCTCTAGACAGATATTCAAATAGAATCCATTTCCTCTACTCTAGCCAGTAAGTACTACCCTACAAGTCCTCAGAACCCCAAAGGCCACCTTTCATCTGACACCCAGACCCTGGGGAAAGGACTTCTTTTTCCCATGGCAAATGGCCTCCCTTGGCAGCCACTCACCCTGGCAGAAAGTGGGAGCCTAGCTAGAATGATGCAATCGTTGCTGGATTTTTCCAAAAGAAAAGCTGGCAGCAACTAGGGCCTTGGAAGTACTTAGAGCCTCAAACGCCACCTTGAACATATTCCTGAGACCCTGGGGAAAGGACATCTTTTTCCCATGGAAAATGGCCTTCATTTGTGGCCACTTGGCCTGGCAGGCAGGGCAGTGCCAAGCCAGGAATCTACATACTCTGCTGGATCCTTCCAGAACGAAAGCTGCCAGCAACTAGGACCCTGCAAGTCCTTAGAGCCCCAGATGCCACCTGTCATCTGACACCCAGAGCCTGGGCCAATGACTTCGTTTTCCCCATGGAAAATGGCCTCCATTTCTGGCCACTCGCCCTGACCAAGAGGGTGGTGCCCAGCAAGAAATTTGCAAGCTTTGCTGGATTGCTCCAAATCTAAAGCTGCCACTTGTTGTTGTTCTATTTCTCTAGAGTCCCATCATGCTGTTCTCAGATTGCTAAAGTCCATACCTCCTCGGTGTGTTCTTATGGCTGCAGATCTTCACAGCACAGACGCTTTCTTCTGCATGCTGTTCTTTCCCAGTTCAGGGCTCCTTCAAGGCTCTCCCTGAATGGCTACGCCACCCCCTTTTATCCCAGTTCTCTTCAATGCTCACAGCTGCAGCCCATCAAGGACAACCAGGACCTGTGGGGCAAAGCCTCTAGACAGATATTCAAATAGAATCCATTTCCTCTACTCTAGCCAGTAAGTACTACCCTACAAGTCCTCAGAACCCCAAAGGCCACCTTTCATCTGACACCCAGACCCTGGGGAAAGGACTTCTTTTTCCCATGGCAAATGGCCTCCCTTGGCAGCCACTCACCCTGGCAGAAAGTGGGAGCCTAGCTAGAATGATGCAATCGTTGCTGGATTTTTCCAAAAGAAAAGCTGGCAGCAACTAGGGCCCTGGAAGTACTTAGAGCCTCAAACGCCACCTTGAACATATTCCTGAGACCCTGGGGAAAGGACTTCTTTTTCCCATGGAAAATGGCCTTCATTTGTGGCCACTTGGCCTGGCAGGCAGGGCAGTGCCAAGCCAGGAATCTACAAACTATGCTGGATCCTTCCAGAACGAAAGCTGCCAGCAACTAGGACCCTGCAAGTCCTTAGAGCCCCAGACGCCACCTTTCATCTGACACCCAGAGCCTGGGCCAATGACTTCGTTTTCCCCATGGAAAATGGCCTCCATTTCTGGCCACTCGCCCTGACCAAGAGGGTGGTGCCCAGCAAGAAATTTGCAAGCTTTGCTGGATTGCTCCAAATCGAAAGCTGCCACTTGTTGTTGTTCTATTTCTCTAGAGTCCCATCATGCTGTTCTCAGATTGCTAAAGTCCATACCTCCTCAGTGTGTTCTTATGGCTGCAGATCTTCACAGCACAGACGCTTTCTTCTGCATGCTGTTCTTTCCCAGTTCAGGGCTCCTTCAAGGCTCTCCCTGAATGGCTACGCCGCCCCCTTTTATCCCAGTTCTCTTCAATGCTCACAGCTGCAGCCCATCAAGGACAACCAGGACCTGTGGGGCAAAGCCTCTAGACAGATATTCAAATAGAATCCATTTCCTCTACTCTAGCCAGTAAGTACTACCCTACAAGTCCTCAGAACCCCAAAGGCCACCTTTCATCTGACACCCAGACCCTGGGGAAAGGACTTCTTTTTCCCATGGCAAATGGCCTCCCTTGGCAGCCACTCACCCTGGCAGAAAGTGGGAGCCTAGCTAGAATGATGCAATCGTTGCTGGATTTTTCCAAAAGAAAAGCTGGCAGCAACTAGGGCCTTGGAAGTACTTAGAGCCTCAAACGCCACCTTGAACATATTACTGAGACCCTGGGGAAAGGACATCTTTTTCCCATGGAAAATGGCCTTCATTTGTGGCCACTTGGCCTGGCAGGCAGGGCAGTGCCAAGCCAGGAATCTACATACTCTGCTGGATCCTTCCAGAACGAAAGCTGCCAGCAACTAGGACCCTGCAAGTCCTTAGAGCCCCAGATGCCACCTGTCATCTGACACCCAGAGCCTGGGCCAATGACTTCGTTTTCCCCATGGAAAATGGCCTCCATTTCTGGCCACTCGCCCTGACCAAGAGGGTGGTGCCCAGCAAGAAATTTGCAAGCTTTGCTGGATTGCTCCAAATCTAAAGCTGCCACTTGTTGTTGTTCTATTTCTCTAGAGTCCCATCATGCTGTTCTCAGATTGCTAAAGTCCATACCTCCTCGGTGTGTTCTTATGGCTGCAGATCTTCACAGCACAGACGCTTTCTTCTGCATGCTGTTCTTTCCCAGTTCAGGGCTCCTTCAAGGCTCTCCCTGAATGGCTACGCCGCCCCCTTTTATCCCAGTTCTCTTCAATGCTCACAGCTGCAGCCCATCAAGGACAACCAGGACCTGTGGGGCAAAGCCTCTAGACAGATATTCAAATAGAATCCATTTCCTCTACTCTAGCCAGTAAGTACTACCCTACAAGTCCTCAGAACCCCAAAGGCCACCTTTCATCTGACACCCAGACCCTGGGGAAAGGACTTCTTTTTCCCATGGCAAATGGCCTCCCTTGGCAGCCACTCACCCTGGCAGAAAGTGGGAGCCTAGCTAGAATGATGCAATCGTTGCTGGATTTTTCCAAAAGAAAAGCTGGCAGCAACTAGGGCCCTGGAAGTACTTAGAGCCTCAAACGCCACCTTGAACATATTCCTGAGACCCTGGGGAAAGGACTTCGTTTTTCCCATGGAAAATGGCCTTCATTTGTGGCCACTTGGCCTGGCAGGCAGGGCAGTGCCAAGCCAGGAATCTACAAACTCTGCTGGATCCTTCCAGAACGAAAGCTGCCAGCAACTAGGACCCTGCAAGTCCTTAGAGCCCCAGACGCCACCTTTCATCTGACACCCAGAGCCTGGGCCAATGACTTCGTTTTCCCCATGGAAAATGGCCTCCATTTCTGGCCTCTCACCCTGACCAAGAGGGTGGTGCCCAGCAAGAAATTTGCAAGCTTTGCTGGATTGCTCCAAATCTAAAGCTGCCACTTGTTGTTGTTCTATTTCTCTAGAGTCCCATCATGCTGTTCTCAGATTGCTAAAGTCCATACCTCCTCGGTGTGTTCTTATGGCTGCAGATCTTCACAGCACAGACGCTTTCTTCTGCATGCTGTTCTTTCCCAGTTCAGGGCTCCTTCAAGGCTCTCCCTGAATGGCTACGCCGCCCCCTTTTATCCCAGTTCTCTTCAATGCTCACAGCTGCAGCCCATCAAGGACAACCAGGACCTGTGGGGCAAAGCCTCTAGACAGATATTCAAATAGAATCCATTTCCTCTACTCTAGCCAGTAAGTACTACCCTACAAGTCCTCAGAACCCCAAAGGCCACCTTTCATCTGACACCCAGACCCTGGGGAAAGGACTTCTTTTTCCCATGGCAAATGGCCTCCCTTGGCAGCCACTCACCCTGGCAGAAAGTGGGAGCCTAGCTAGAATGATGCAATCGTTGCTGGATTTTTCCAAAAGAAAAGCTGGCAGCAACTAGGGCCTTGGAAGTACTTAGAGCCTCAAACGCCACCTTGAACATATTCCTGAGACCCTGGGGAAAGGACTTCTTTTTCCCATGGAAAATGGCCTTCATTTGTGGCCACTTGGCCTGGCAGGCAGGGCAGTGCCAAGCCAGGAATCTACAAACTATGCTGGATCCTTCCAGAACGAAAGCTGCCAGCAACTAGGACCCTGCAAGTCCTTAGAGCCCCAGACGCCACCTTTCATCTGACACCCAGAGCCTGGGCCAATGACTTCGTTTTCCCCATGGAAAATGGCCTCCATTTCTGGCCACTCGCCCTGACCAAGAGGGTGGTGCCCAGCAAGAAATTTGCAAGCTTTGCTGGATTGCTCCAAATCTAAAGCTGCCACTTGTTGTTGTTCTATTTCTCTAGAGTCCCATCATGCTGTTCTCAGATTGCTAAAGTCCATACCTCCTCGGTGTGTTCTTATGGCTGCAGATCTTCACAGCACAGACGCTTTCTTCTGCATGCTGTTCTTTCCCAGTTCAGGGCTCCTTCAAGGCTCTCCCTGAATGGCTACGCCGCCCCCTTTTATCCCAGTTCTCTTCAATGCTCACAGCTGCAGCCCATCAAGGACAACCAGGACCTGTGGGGCAAAGCCTCTAGACAGATATTCAAATAGAATCCATTTCCTCTACTCTAGCCAGTAAGTACTACCCTACAAGTCCTCAGAACCCCAAAGGCCACCTTTCATCTGACACCCAGACCCTGGGGAAAGGACTTCTTTTTCCCATGGCAAATGGCCTCCCTTGGCAGCCACTCACCCTGGCAGAAAGTGGGAGCCTAGCTAGAATGATGCAATCGTTGCTGGATTTTTCCAAAAGAAAAGCTGGCAGCAACTAGGGCCCTGGAAGTACTTAGAGCTTTAAACGCCACCTTGAACATATTACTGAGACCCTGGGGAAAGGACATCTTTTTCCCATGGAAAATGGCCTTCATTTGTGGCCACTTGGCCTGGCAGGCAGGGCAGTGCCAAGCCAGGAATCTACAAACTCTGCTGGATCCTTCCAGAACGAAAGCTGCCAGCAACTAGGACCCTGCAAGTCCTTAGAGCCCCAGATGCCACCTGTCATCTGACACCCAGAGCCTGGGCCAATGACTTCGTTTTCCCCATGGAAAATGGCCTCCATTTCTGGCCACTCGCCCTGACCAAGAGGGTGGTGCCCAGCAAGAAATTTGCAAGCTTTGCTGGATTGCTCCAAATCTAAAGCTGCCACTTGTTGTTGTTCTATTTCTCTAGAGTCCCATCATGCTGTTCTCAGATTGCTAAAGTCCATACCTCCTCGGTGTGTTCTTATGGCTGCAGATCTTCACAGCACAGACGCTTTCTTCTGCATGCTGTTCTTTCCCAGTTCAGGGCTCCTTCAAGGCTCTCCCTGAATGGCTACGCCGCCCCCTTTTATCCCAGTTCTCTTCAATGCTCACAGCTGCAGCCCATCAAGGACAACCAGGACCTGTGGGGCAAAGCCTCTAGACAGATATTCAAATAGAATCCATTTCCTCTACTCTAGCCAGTAAGTACTACCCTACAAGTCCTCAGAACCCCAAAGGCCACCTTTCATCTGACACCCAGACCCTGGGGAAAGGACTTCTTTTTCCCATGGCAAATGGCCTCCCTTGGCAGCCACTCACCCTGGCAGAAAGTGGGAGCCTAGCTAGAATGATGCAATCGTTGCTGGATTTTTCCAAAAGAAAAGCTGGCAGCAACTAGGGCCCTGGAAGTACTTAGAGCCTCAAACGCCACCTTGAACATATTCCTGAGACCCTGGGGAAAGGACTTCTTTTTCCCATGGAAAATGGCCTTCATTTGTGGCCACTTGGCCTGGCAGGCAGGGCAGTGCCAAGCCAGGAATCTACAAACTCTGCTGGATCCTTCCAGAACGAAAGCTGCCAGCAACTAGGACCCTGCAAGTCCTTAGAGCCCCAGACGCCACCTTTCATCTGACACCCAGAGCCTGGGCCAATGACTTCGTTTTCCCCATGGAAAATGGCCTCCATTTCTGGCCACTCGCCCTGACCAAGAGGGTGGTGCCCAGCAAGAAATTTGCAAGCTTTGCTGGATTGCTCCAAATCTAAAGCTGCCACTTGTTGTTGTTCTATTTCTCTAGAGTCCCATCATGCTGTTCTCAGATTGCTAAAGTCCATACCTCCTCGGTGTGTTCTTATGGCTGCAGATCTTCACAGCACAGACGCTTTCTTCTGCATGCTGTTCTTTCCCAGTTCAGGGCTCCTTCAAGGCTCTCCCTGAATGGCTACGCCGCCCCCTTTTATCCCAGTTCTCTTCAATGCTCACAGCTGCAGCCCATCAAGGACAACCAGGACCTGTGGGGCAAAGCCTCTAGACAGATATTCAAATAGAATCCATTTCCTCTACTCTAGCCAGTAAGTACTACCCTACAAGTCCTCAGAACCCCAAAGGCCACCTTTCATCTGACACCCAGACCCTGGGGAAAGGACATCTTTTTCCCATGGAAAATGGCCTTCATTTGTGGCCACTTGGCCTGGCAGGCAGGGCAGTGCCAAGCCAGGAATCTACATACTCTGCTGGATCCTTCCAGAACGAAAGCTGCCAGCAACTAGGACCCTGCAAGTCCTTAGAGCCCCAGATACCACCTGTCATCTGACACCCAGAGCCTGGGCCAATGACTTCGTTTTCCCCATGGAAAATGGCCTCCATTTCTGGCCACTCGCCCTGACCAAGAGGGTGGTGCCCAGCAAGAAATTTGCAAGCTTTGCTGGATTGCTCCAAATCTAAAGCTGCCACTTGTTGTTGTTCTATTTCTCTAGAGTCCCATCATGCTGTTCTCAGATTGCTAAAGTCCATACCTCCTCGGTGTGTTCTTATGGCTGCAGATCTTCACAGCACAGACGCTTTCTTCTGCATGCTGTTCTTTCCCAGTTCAGGGCTCCTTCAAGGCTCTCCCTGAATGGCTACGCCGCCCCCTTTTATCCCAGTTCTCTTCAATGCTCACAGCTGCAGCCCATCAAGGACAACCAGGACCTGTGGGGCAAAGCCTCTAGACAGATATTCAAATAGAATCCATTTCCTCTACTCTAGCCAGTAAGTACTACCCTACAAGTCCTCAGAACCCCAAAGGCCACCTTTCATCTGACACCCAGACCCTGGGGAAAGGACTTCTTTTTCCCATGGCAAATGGCCTCCCTTGGCAGCCACTCACCCTGGCAGAAAGTGGGAGCCTAGCTAGAATGATGCAATCGTTGCTGGATTTTTCCAAAAGAAAAGCTGGCAGCAACTAGGGCCCTGGAAGTACTTAGAGCCTCAAACGCCACCTTGAACATATTCCTGAGACCCTGGGGAAAGGACTTCTTTTTCCCATGGAAAATGGCCTTCATTTGTGGCCACTTGGCCTGGCAGGCAGGGCAGTGCCAAGCCAGGAATCTACAAACTCTGCTGGATCCTTCCAGAACGAAAGCTGCCAGCAACTAGGACCCTGCAAGTCCTTAGAGCCCCAGACGCCACCTTTCATCTGACACCCAGAGCCTGGGCCAATGACTTCGTTTTCCCCATGGAAAATGGCCTCCATTTCTGGCCTCTCACCCTGACCAAGAGGGTGGTGCCCAGCAAGAAATTTGCAAGCTTTGCTGGATTGCTCCAAATCGAAAGCTGCCACTTGTTGTTGTTCTATTTCTCTAGAGTCCCATCATGCTGTTCTCAGATTGCTAAAGTCCATACCTCCTCGGTGTGTTCTTATGGCTGCAGATCTTCACAGCACAGACGCTTTCTTCTGCATGCTGTTCTTTCCCAGTTCAGGGCTCCTTCAAGGCTCTCCCTGAATGGCTACGCCGCCCCCTTTTATCCCAGTTCTCTTCAATGCTCACAGCTGCAGCCCATCAAGGACAACCAGGACCTGTGGGGCAAAGCCTCTAGACAGATATTCAAATAGAATCCATTTCCTCTACTCTAGCCAGTAAGTACTACCCTACAAGTCCTCAGAACCCCAAAGGCCACCTTTCATCTGACACCCAGACCCTGGGGAAAGGACTTCTTTTTCCCATGGCAAATGGCCTCCCTTGGCAGCCACTCACCCTGGCAGAAAGTGGGAGCCTAGCTAGAATGATGCAATCGTTGCTGGATTTTTCCAAAAGAAAAGCTGGCAGCAACTAGGGCCCTGGAAGTACTTAGAGCCTCAAACGCCACCTTGAACATATTCCTGAGACCCTGGGGAAAGGACTTCTTTTTCCCATGGAAAATGGCCTTCATTTGTGGCCACTTGGCCTGGCAGGCAGGGCAGTGCCAAGCCAGGAATCTACAAACTCTGCTGGATCCTTCCAGAACGAAAGCTGCCAGCAACTAGGACCCTGCAAGTCCTTAGAGCCCCAGACGCCACCTTTCATCTGACACCCAGAGCCTGGGCCAATGACTTCGTTTTCCCCATGGAAAATGGCCTCCATTTCTGGCCACTCGCCCTGACCAAGAGGGTGGTGCCCAGCAAGAAATTTGCAAGCTTTGCTGGATTGCTCCAAATCTAAAGCTGCCACTTGTTGTTGTTCTATTTCTCTAGAGTCCCATCATGCTGTTCTCAGATTGCTAAAGTCCATACCTCCTCGGTGTGTTCTTATGGCTGCAGATCTTCACAGCACAGACGCTTTCTTCTGCATGCTGTTCTTTCCCAGTTCAGGGCTCCTTCAAGGCTCTCCCTGAATGGCTACGCCGCCCCCTTTTATCCCAGTTCTCTTCAATGCTCACAGCTGCAGCCCATCAAGGACAACCAGGACCTGTGGGGCAAAGCCTCTAGACAGATATTCAAATAGAATCCATTTCCTCTACTCTAGCCAGTAAGTACTACCCTACAAGTCCTCAGAACCCCAAAGGCCACCTTTCATCTGACACCCAGACCCTGGGGAAAGGACTTCTTTTTCCCATGGCAAATGGCCTCCCTTGGCAGCCACTCACCCTGGCAGAAAGTGGGAGCCTAGCTAGAATGATGCAATCGTTGCTGGATTTTTCCAAAAGAAAAGCTGGCAGCAACTAGGGCCCTGGAAGTACTTAGAGCCTCAAACGCCACCTTGAACATATTCCTGAGACCCTGGGGAAAGGACTTCTTTTTCCCATGGAAAATGGCCTTCATTTGTGGCCACTTGGCCTGGCAGGCAGGGCAGTGCCAAGCCAGGAATCTACAAACTCTGCTGGATCCTTCCAGAACGAAAGCTGCCAGCAACTAGGACCCTGCAAGTCCTTAGAGCCCCAGACGCCACCTTTCATCTGACACCCAGAGCCTGGGCCAATGACTTCGTTTTCCCCATGGAAAATGGCCTCCATTTCTGGCCTCTCACCCTGACCAAGAGGGTGGTGCCCAGCAAGAAATTTGCAAGCTTTGCTGGATTGCTCCAAATCTAAAGCTGCCACTTGTTGTTGTTCTATTTCTCTAGAGTCCCATCATGCTGTTCTCAGATTGCTAAAGTCCATACCTCCTCGGTGTGTTCTTATGGCTGCAGATCTTCACAGCACAGACGCTTTCTTCTGCATGCTGTTCTTTCCCAGTTCAGGGCTCCTTCAAGGCTCTCCCTGAATGGCTACGCCGCCCCCTTTTATCCCAGTTCTCTTCAATGCTCACAGCTGCAGCCCATCAAGGACAACCAGGACCTGTGGGGCAAAGCCTCTAGACAGATATTCAAATAGAATCCATTTCCTCTACTCTAGCCAGTAAGTACTACCCTACAAGTCCTCAGAACCCCAAAGGCCACCTTTCATCTGACACCCAGACCCTGGGGAAAGGACTTCTTTTTCCCATGGCAAATGGCCTCCCTTGGCAGCCACTCACCCTGGCAGAAAGTGGGAGCCTAGCTAGAATGATGCAATCGTTGCTGGATTTTTCCAAAAGAAAAGCTGGCAGCAACTAGGGCCCTGGAAGTACTTAGAGCCTCAAACGCCACCTTGAACATATTCCTGAGACCCTGGGGAAAGGACTTCGTTTTTCCCATGGAAAATGGCCTTCATTTCTGGCCACTTGGCCTGGCAGGCAGGGCAGTGCCAAGCCAGGAATCTACAAACTGTGCTGGATCCTTCCAGAACGAAAGCTGCCAGCAACTAGGACCCTGCAAGTCCTTAGAGCCCCAGACGCCACCTTTCATCTGACACCCAGAGCCTGGGCCAATGACTTCGTTTTCCCCATGGAAAATGGCCTCCATTTCTGGCCACTCGCCCTGACCAAGAGGGTGGTGCCCAGCAAGAAATTTGCAAGCTTTGCTGGATTGCTCCAAATCTAAAGCTGCCACTTGTTGTTGTTCTATTTCTCTAGAGTCCCATCATGCTGTTCTCAGATTGCTAAAGGCCATACCTCCTCAGTGTGTTCTTATGGCTGCAGATCTTCACAGCACAGACGCTTTCTTCTGCATGCTGTTCTTTCCCAGTTCAGGGCTCCTTCAAGGCTCTCCCTGAATGGCTACGCCGCCCCCTTTTATCCCAGTTCTCTTCAATGCTCACAGCTGCAGCCCATCAAGGACAACCAGGACCTGTGGGGCAAAGCCTCTAGACAGATATTCAAATAGAATCCATTTCCTCTACTCTAGCCAGTAAGTACTACCCTACAAGTCCTCAGAACCCCAAAGGCCACCTTTCATCTGACACCCAGACCCTGGGGAAAGGACTTCTTTTTCCCATGGCAAATGGCCTCCCTTGGCAGCCACTCACCCTGGCAGAAAGTGGGAGCCTAGCTAGAATGATGCAATCGTTGCTGGATTTTTCCAAAAGAAAAGCTGGCAGCAACTAGGGCCCTGGAAGTACTTAGAGCCTCAAACGCCACCTTGAACATATTACTGAGACCCTGGGGAAAGGACTTCGTTTTTCCCATGGAAAATGGCCTTCATTTGTGGCCACTTGGCCTGGCAGGCAGGGCAGTGCCAAGCCAGGAATCTACATACTCTGCTGGATCCTTCCAGAACGAAAGCTGCCAGCAACTAGGACCCTGCAAGTCCTTAGAGCCCCAGACGCCACCTTTCATCTGACACCCAGAGCCTGGGCCAATGACTTCGTTTTCCCCATGGAAAATGGCCTCCATTTCTGGCCTCTCACCCTGACCAAGAGGGTGGTGCCCAGCAAGAAATTTGCAAGCTTTGCTGGATTGCTCCAAATCTAAAGCTGCCACTTGTTGTTGTTCTATTTCTCTAGAGTCCCATCATGCTGTTCTCAGATTGCTAAAGTCCATACCTCCTCGGTGTGTTCTTATGGCTGCAGATCTTCACAGCACAGACGCTTTCTTCTGCATGCTGTTCTTTCCCAGTTCAGGGCTCCTTCAAGGCTCTCCCTGAATGGCTACGCCGCCCCCTTTTATCCCAGTTCTCTTCAATGCTCACAGCTGCAGCCCATCAAGGACAACCAGGACCTGTGGGGCAAAGCCTCTAGACAGATATTCAAATAGAATCCATTTCCTCTACTCTAGCCAGTAAGTACTACCCTACAAGTCCTCAGAACCCCAAAGGCCACCTTTCATCTGACACCCAGACCCTGGGGAAAGGACTTCTTTTTCCCATGGCAAATGGCCTCCCTTGGCAGCCACTCACCCTGGCAGAAAGTGGGAGCCTAGCTAGAATGATGCAATCGTTGCTGGATTTTTCCAAAAGAAAAGCTGGCAGCAACTAGGGCCTTGGAAGTACTTAGAGCCTCAAACGCCACCTTGAACATATTCCTGAGACCCTGGGGAAAGGACATCTTTTTCCCATGGAAAATGGCCTTCATTTGTGGCCACTTGGCCTGGCAGGCAGGGCAGTGCCAAGCCAGGAATCTACATACTCTGCTGGATCCTTCCAGAACGAAAGCTGCCAGCAACTAGGACCCTGCAAGTCCTTAGAGCCCCAGACGCCACCTGTCATCTGACACCCAGAGCCTGGGCCAATGACTTCGTTTTCCCCATGGAAAATGGCCTCCATTTCTGGCCACTCGCCCTGACCAAGAGGGTGGTGCCCAGCAAGAAATTTGCAAGCTTTGCTGGATTGCTCCAAATCTAAAGCTGCCACTTGTTGTTGTTCTATTTCTCTAGAGTCCCATCATGCTGTTCTCAGATTGCTAAAGTCCATACCTCCTCGGTGTGTTCTTATGGCTGCAGATCTTCACAGCACAGACGCTTTCTTCTGCATGCTGTTCTTTCCCAGTTCAGGGCTCCTTCAAGGCTCTCCCTGAATGGCTACGCTGCCCCCTTTTATCCCAGTTCTCTTCAATGCTCACAGCTGCAGCCCATCAAGGACAACCAGGACCTGTGGGGCAAAGCCTCTAGACAGATATTCAAATAGAATCCATTTCCTCTACTCTAGCCAGTAAGTACTACCCTACAAGTCCTCAGAACCCCAAAGGCCACCTTTCATCTGACACCCAGACCCTGGGGAAAGGACTTCTTTTTCCCATGGCAAATGGCCTCCCTTGGCAGCCACTCACCCTGGCAGAAAGTGGGAGCCTAGCTAGAATGATGCAATCGTTGCTGGATTTTTCCAAAAGAAAAGCTGGCAGCAACTAGGGCCCTGGAAGTACTTAGAGCCTCAAACGCCACCTTGAACATATTCCTGAGACCCTGGGGAAAGGACTTCTTTTTCCCATGGAAAATGGCCTTCATTTGTGGCCACTTGGCCTGGCAGGCAGGGCAGTGCCAAGCCAGGAATCTACAAACTATGCTGGATCCTTCCAGAACGAAAGCTGCCAGCAACTAGGACCCTGCAAGTCCTTAGAGCCCCAGACGCCACCTTTCATCTGACACCCAGAGCCTGGGCCAATGACTTCGTTTTCCCCATGGAAAATGGCCTCCATTTCTGGCCACTCGCCCTGACCAAGAGGGTGGTGCCCAGCAAGAAATTTGCAAGCTTTGCTGGATTGCTCCAAATCTAAAGCTGCCACTTGTTGTTGTTCTATTTCTCTAGAGTCCCATCATGCTGTTCTCAGATTGCTAAAGTCCATACCTCCTCGGTGTGTTCTTATGGCTGCAGATCTTCACAGCACAGACGCTTTCTTCTGCATGCTGTTCTTTCCCAGTTCAGGGCTCCTTCAAGGCTCTCCCTGAATGGCTACGCCGCCCCCTTTTATCCCAGTTCTCTTCAATGCTCACAGCTGCAGCCCATCAAGGACAACCAGGACCTGTGGGGCAAAGCCTCTAGACAGATATTCAAATAGAATCCATTTCCTCTACTCTAGCCAGTAAGTACTACCCTACAAGTCCTCAGAACCCCAAAGGCCACCTTTCATCTGACACCCAGACCCTGGGGAAAGGACTTCTTTTTCCCATGGCAAATGGCCTCCCTTGGCAGCCACTCACCCTGGCAGAAAGTGGGAGCCTAGCTAGAATGATGCAATCGTTGCTGGATTTTTCCAAAAGAAAAGCTGGCAGCAACTAGGGCCCTGGAAGTACTTAGAGCCTCAAACGCCACCTTGAACATATTACTGAGACCCTGGGGAAAGGACTTCGTTTTTCCCATGGAAAATGGCCTTCATTTGTGGCCACTTGGCCTGGCAGGCAGGGCAGTGCCAAGCCAGGAATCTACATACTCTGCTGGATCCTTCCAGAACGAAAGCTGCCAGCAACTAGGACCCTGCAAGTCCTTAGAGCCCCAGACGCCACCTTTCATCTGACACCCAGAGCCTGGGCCAATGACTTCGTTTTCCCCATGGAAAATGGCCTCCATTTCTGGCCTCTCACCCTGACCAAGAGGGTGGTGCCCAGCAAGAAATTTGCAAGCTTTGCTGGATTGCTCCAAATCTAAAGCTGCCACTTGTTGTTGTTCTATTTCTCTAGAGTCCCATCATGCTGTTCTCAGATTGCTAAAGTCCATACCTCCTCGGTGTGTTCTTATGGCTGCAGATCTTCACAGCACAGACGCTTTCTTCTGCATGCTGTTCTTTCCCAGTTCAGGGCTCCTTCAAGGCTCTCCCTGAATGGCTACGCCGCCCCCTTTTATCCCAGTTCTCTTCAATGCTCACAGCTGCAGCCCATCAAGGACAACCAGGACCTGTGGGGCAAAGCCTCTAGACAGATATTCAAATAGAATCCATTTCCTCTACTCTAGCCAGTAAGTACTACCCTACAAGTCCTCAGAACCCCAAAGGCCACCTTTCATCTGACACCCAGACCCTGGGGAAAGGACTTCTTTTTCCCATGGCAAATGGCCTCCCTTGGCAGCCACTCACCCTGGCAGAAAGTGGGAGCCTAGCTAGAATGATGCAATCGTTGCTGGATTTTTCCAAAAGAAAAGCTGGCAGCAACTAGGGCCTTGGAAGTACTTAGAGCCTCAAACGCCACCTTGAACATATTCCTGAGACCCTGGGGAAAGGACATCTTTTTCCCATGGAAAATGGCCTTCATTTGTGGCCACTTGGCCTGGCAGGCAGGGCAGTGCCAAGCCAGGAATCTACATACTCTGCTGGATCCTTCCAGAACGAAAGCTGCCAGCAACTAGGACCCTGCAAGTCCTTAGAGCCCCAGATGCCACCTGTCATCTGACACCCAGAGCCTGGGCCAATGACTTCGTTTTCCCCATGGAAAATGGCCTCCATTTCTGGCCACTCGCCCTGACCAAGAGGGTGGTGCCCAGCAAGAAATTTGCAAGCTTTGCTGGATTGCTCCAAATCTAAAGCTGCCACTTGTTGTTGTTCTATTTCTCTAGAGTCCCATCATGCTGTTCTCAGATTGCTAAAGTCCATACCTCCTCGGTGTGTTCTTATGGCTGCAGATCTTCACAGCACAGACGCTTTCTTCTGCATGCTGTTCTTTCCCAGTTCAGGGCTCCTTCAAGGCTCTCCCTGAATGGCTACGCTGCCCCCTTTTATCCCAGTTCTCTTCAATGCTCACAGCTGCAGCCCATCAAGGACAACCAGGACCTGTGGGGCAAAGCCTCTAGACAGATATTCAAATAGAATCCATTTCCTCTACTCTAGCCAGTAAGTACTACCCTACAAGTCCTCAGAACCCCAAAGGCCACCTTTCATCTGACACCCAGACCCTGGGGAAAGGACTTCTTTTTCCCATGGCAAATGGCCTCCCTTGGCAGCCACTCACCCTGGCAGAAAGTGGGAGCCTAGCTAGAATGATGCAATCGTTGCTGGATTTTTCCAAAAGAAAAGCTGGCAGCAACTAGGGCCCTGGAAGTACTTAGAGCCTCAAACGCCACCTTGAACATATTCCTGAGACCCTGGGGAAAGGACTTCTTTTTCCCATGGAAAATGGCCTTCATTTGTGGCCACTTGGCCTGGCAGGCAGGGCAGTGCCAAGCCAGGAATCTACAAACTATGCTGGATCCTTCCAGAACGAAAGCTGCCAGCAACTAGGACCCTGCAAGTCCTTAGAGCCCCAGACGCCACCTTTCATCTGACACCCAGAGCCTGGGCCAATGACTTCGTTTTCCCCATGGAAAATGGCCTCCATTTCTGGCCACTCGCCCTGACCAAGAGGGTGGTGCCCAGCAAGAAATTTGCAAGCTTTGCTGGATTGCTCCAAATCTAAAGCTGCCACTTGTTGTTGTTCTATTTCTCTAGAGTCCCATCATGCTGTTCTCAGATTGCTAAAGTCCATACCTCCTCGGTGTGTTCTTATGGCTGCAGATCTTCACAGCACAGACGCTTTCTTCTGCATGCTGTTCTTTCCCAGTTCAGGGCTCCTTCAAGGCTCTCCCTGAATGGCTACGCCGCCCCCTTTTATCCCAGTTCTCTTCAATGCTCACAGCTGCAGCCCATCAAGGACAACCAGGACCTGTGGGGCAAAGCCTCTAGACAGATATTCAAATAGAATCCATTTCCTCTACTCTAGCCAGTAAGTACTACCCTACAAGTCCTCAGAACCCCAAAGGCCACCTTTCATCTGACACCCAGACCCTGGGGAAAGGACTTCTTTTTCCCATGGCAAATGGCCTCCCTTGGCAGCCACTCACCCTGGCAGAAAGTGGGAGCCTAGCTAGAATGATGCAATCGTTGCTGGATTTTTCCAAAAGAAAAGCTGGCAGCAACTAGGGCCTTGGAAGTACTTAGAGCCTCAAACGCCACCTTGAACATATTACTGAGACCCTGGGGAAAGGACTTCGTTTTTCCCATGGAAAATGGCCTTCATTTGTGGCCACTTGGCCTGGCAGGCAGGGCAGTGCCAAGCCAGGAATCTACATACTCTGCTGGATCCTTCCAGAACGAAAGCTGCCAGCAACTAGGACCCTGCAAGTCCTTAGAGCCCCAGACGCCACCTTTCATCTGACACCCAGAGCCTGGGCCAATGACTTCGTTTTCCCCATGGAAAATGGCCTCCATTTCTGGCCACTCGCCCTGACCAAGAGGGTGGTGCCCAGCAAGAAATTTGCAAGCTTTGCTGGATTGCTCCAAATCTAAAGCTGCCACTTGTTGTTGTTCTATTTCTCTAGAGTCCCATCATGCTGTTCTCAGATTGCTAAAGTCCATACCTCCTCGGTGTGTTCTTATGGCTGCAGATCTTCACAGCACAGACGCTTTCTTCTGCATGCTGTTCTTTCCCAGTTCAGGGCTCCTTCAAGGCTCTCCCTGAATGGCTACGCCGCCCCCTTTTATCCCAGTTCTCTTCAATGCTCACAGCTGCAGCCCATCAAGGACAACCAGGACCTGTGGGGCAAAGCCTCTAGACAGATATTCAAATAGAATCCATTTCCTCTACTCTAGCCAGTAAGTACTACCCTACAAGTCCTCAGAACCCCAAAGGCCACCTTTCATCTGACACCCAGACCCTGGGGAAAGGACTTCTTTTTCCCATGGCAAATGGCCTCCCTTGGCAGCCACTCACCCTGGCAGAAAGTGGGAGCCTAGCTAGAATGATGCAATCGTTGCTGGATTTTTCCAAAAGAAAAGCTGGCAGCAACTAGGGCCCTGGAAGTACTTAGAGCCTCAAGGGGTGGTCAGCAAAACCCACTAACCCTTCAACAGCCCCATTTGGCCTGTGCGTAAATATGAAGAAGAATGGAAATTGACTGTGGACTGTGGACTGTGCATTGAATGGAGATTGACTGTGTACTGTGCATTGAATGAAGTGACTCCACCACTGAGTGCTGCTGTGCCAGACATATTAGAGCTCCAGTACGAGCTTTAGTCCAAGGCAGCGAAATGGTACACCGCTATTGCTATTGTCAATGCATTTTTCTCCATTCCTCTGGCAGCAGAATGCAGGCCTCAGTTTGCCTTCACGTGGAGAGGTGTGCAGTACACCTGGAACTGACTGCCCCAGGGGTGGAAGCACAGTCCTACCATCTGCCATGGACTGATCCAGGCTGCACTGGAAAAGGGTGAGGCTCCAGAACACCTACAGTATATTGATGACATCATTGTGTGGGGGAACACAGCTTTGGAAGTGTTTGAAAAAGGAAAGAAAATCATCCAAATCTTCCTGGGAGCTGGTTTCGCCATTAAAAAGAGCAAAGTAAAGGGACCAGCTCGTGAGATTCAGATCCTAGGAGTAAAGTGGCAAGATGGACAGTGTCAGATTCCTACAGATGTTATCAAGAAGACCACAGCTATGTCTCTGCCAACCAATAAGACGGAGACACAAGCTTTCCTAGGTGCCATAGGTTTTTGGAGAATGCACATTCCTGAGTACAGTCAGATCGTGAGCCCTCTTTACCTGGTCACCCATAAGAAGAACACTTTCCACTGGGGCCCTGAGCAGCAACAAGCCTTTGCCCAGATCAAGCAGGAGATTGCTCATGCAGTAGCCCTTGGCTCAGTCAGGACAGGACCAGAGGTGAAGAATGTGCTCTACTCTGCAGCCAGGAACCATGGTTTGTCCTGGAGCCTTTGGCAGAAGGTGCCTGGGGAGACTCGGGGTCAACCACTAGGATTTTGGAGTCGAAGCTACAGAGGCTCTGAAGCCAACTACACTCCAACAGAGAAGGAAATCTTGGCTGCTTATGAAGGAGTCCAAGCCACCTCAGATGTGATTGATACAGAAGCAAACTCCTCCTGACACCCCGACTACCAGTACTGGGGTGGATGTTCAAAGGCAAGGTTCCCTCTACGCACCATGCCACCAGTGCTACATGGAGCAAGTGGATTGCTCTTATCACACAGCATGCCCGTATAGGTAAACTGAATAGCCCTGGGATTTTGGAGGTAATTAAAAATTGGTCCAAAGGTGAAAATTTTGGTGTCACAGATGAAGAACATGAACCAGTGACACAGGCTGAAGAAGCGCCTCCATATAACCAACTGCCGCCATAGGAAACACGCTACACTCTTTTCACTGATGGTTCCTGTCGCATGGTAGGGATGAACCAGAAGTGGAAAGCAGCCATATGGAGCCCCACACGGCAGGTGGCAGAGGCCACTGAAGGACAAGGCCAACTTGCTGAACTCAAAGCTGTTCAACTGGCCCTTGATATTGCAGAAAAAGAGAAGTGGCCAAAGCTCTACCTCTACACTGATTAATGGATGGCACCCAATGCTCTGTGGGGATGGCTGGAGAGGTGAAAAGAGTCCAACTGGCAGCATAGAGGAAAACCAATTTGGGCTGCTGATGAGTGGAAAGACATTGCTACCAGGGTAGGGAAGGTGCCTGTGAAGGTCTGCCATGTAGATGCCCATGTCCCCAAGACTAGAGCCAATGAGAAGCACCAAAACAATGAGCAGGTAGACCAGGCTGCAAAGATTGTGGTGTCCAAGATAGACCTAGATTGGCAACACAAGGGAGAGTTATTCCTAGCTCAATGGGCCCATGATGCCTCAGGCCATCAGGGCAGGGATGCCACCTAGAAGTGGGCATGAGAGCGAGGGGTGGATTTAACCATGGACAGTATTTCACAGCTTATCCACGACTGTGAGACGTGTGCTGCCATCAAGCAGGCCAAGGGAGTGAAGCCCCTATGGTATGGTGGGCGGTGGTCCAAGTACAAGTATGGGGAGGCCTGGCAGATTGATGAGACTACACTGCCTCAGACACGCCAAGGCAAGTGCTATGTGCTGAGCAGGGTAGAAGCCACCACAGGATGGTTGGAAACCTACCCTGTGTCTCATGCTACTGCCTGTAACACCATCCTGGGCATTCAAAAGCAGGTCCTTTGGAGATATGGTACCCATGAGAGGATTGAGTCAGACAATGGGACTCATTTCAAGAACAGCCTTATCAACACCTGGGCTAGGGAGCATGGCATTGAGTGCGTGTACCATATCCCCTACCATGCACCAGCTGCAGGCAAAGTGGAGAGATACAAGGGACTGTTAAAAACCATATTGAAAGCATTAGGTGGGGGATCTTTCAAAAACTGGGAGCAGCATCTGGCAAAAGCCACCTGGTTAGTTAACAGCCAAGGTTCCACCAACCGAGCACATCCTGCCCAGTCTGAGTCCCTGAATATAACAGATGGAGATAAAGTCCCAGTGATACATGTCAGAGGTTTGTTAGGGAAGACCCTGTGGATTAAGTCTGCCTTGAGTATAGACAAACCCATTTGTGGGGTTGTCTTTGCTCAAGAACCAGGTTGCACAATGTGGATAATGCAGAGATGGAAGAACACAATATGTACCTCAGGGAGATCTGATTGTGGGGTGAGAATGATATGCAAATATCACTGTTCATTGGATGTTATTGCCATTGTCTGTACATTAAACCATACAGACATGAGATTGAAGGAAATGTGTAAGTGTCGAAGGTGTGAGCAAGTGAAAGATGGAGTTCTGAGTGAGTAAAGTGAAAGTGGGCAAGCCTGCAGCTCTGTTGTATGAGGCCTGGATTCAGTGGTCCAGTGTGGGGATGTGATGAGGGCGTGATGGGTATTGCTTGTCATTTTGGGTGGAACAGATGGAAGTTTTATGTGAATAAAATGCCTGATGTGTGGTAGTATGTTGCCGATATGGGGATAAGGGGTGGAATGTTCTAGGGTGATGTTATGATGCTTGGATCCCCATCTGTGTGTTCTGTTTATGCTGGATATCATGTTCTGTGCCTTCAAGACTGGCTCTGAAGAGCGAATGTTTTGTTTTGGTTTTGCTATCAGCCACTCCCCCACGGCTGGTGGGACACAGAGACAGGGCAGTACCTAGTGCTGCTTTTGCTTTTTGCTTTGCTTTTCGCTTTGCTCTTGCTTCTGCTTTGGTCCCTCTTTGCTCTTGCTTTTTGCTTCTGCTCATTAGTTAGTTTAGCTAAGCAGTCCAAATTTTCCCTGGACTGTTTCTCCTTTCCCTTTTTGGACCTACTCAAACATGCTCCAGATTGGGACCTGGGAAACACCGAGAGTTTGCACCTTGTGGCCTGCAGCAGCTGCCCCAGCACCATAGGGACTGACAACAGAGTGACCACCCCCAAGAGAGACTTTCTGAATTGGTCATCTTTTTCAGAGCAGTGAAAGAGTGGTGTCATCCGGTATTGTTCCTTTTGTGTGCTGGGGGGTGCTTTGCCTGTTAAATAAACAGGTTCTTTCCACTTGTCTCCAAGGAATCCTTCCCGCCCTGGTTGGGGGGAGGGGCCGTGTGGGTTTGCTTTTCTGGAGGGGCCCCTTTATGGAGGTTTTCTCCCAAATTTGCCCTAAACCAGGACATTTACCTACTCCCATTGGGCTGAACATTACTTTGGTAAAGCAATTGTTGCTCCATCAGGACTTCATCAAAATATTGGAGAAGATCAAGAAGAATGGACAGAAAGCCCTGGTAACTGTTCACCACAAGGTGAAAGAAATACACCGTGTCATAGAGAGAGTAAGAAAAGATGCTGAACACAGGTGGTGGGATACTCTTTTTGGGTGGTCACCTACTGCCACAAGTGTCCTGAACAGTATGTGTCATCCCATCATTGCCCTTTTGCGTTTCGTTTTGATTGGGGTTTTTTTATCAGCAATCTTTCTCATTATGAATAGGAGAATGATGAAACAGTTAACAAAATTGACATCTGTAATTAATGCACACAACTTGGCTGATGTCCTTTTCACTGTGGACATCTCCAAGACTATTGACACTAGGCGACTATAAATGAGAGGATGTGTTTTGAAATAATCTTCAATTTTCTTTTGTGATTATATGAAAATTACTTTTGATTTTTGGTGAATTGTTTGGAAAAAAAATATTTTAAATTAACATTTCTTGATTTGTTTATTGCTTTATTGCCTTTGATTATATGTGATTAGTTTTGAACAATTGAAAGAATTGTTTTAAAATAATATTGTTTAAATTAATATGAATTATATTTGTTTATTGTTTCCTTCCCCCTCCGCTTTTTCTATCTTTTCTTTTCCTTCCCTTCTCTCTCTCTGATGTACTGTCTCTGCTTTCCTGTATATGCTACCAATGTATGACAAGTCCTAGAGACTTCACAATGATACTACAGAACCCTGCCGATGAAGACCCTTTGAAGACTGTCGTGAGTCACCAGGTGCTGTGAAAGACGGTCGGAGGTTCCCCTCATTTGCCTCATGACCATCCACAGGACAGACATGGGACCCTGAGAACACCGATGGGATTTCTGGCCTGCCCGTGGTGGATGAATGCCAAAAATCCTGAGGCCCCTGAGCAGAATTCTGGCCTGCCAAGTGATTGTTCACAGCTGTGTCTACAGTGACTGCTTCTAGCAGGGCCTGGCAAAGGGTGACATGCCCTGTATGCTTGCACCTGGTTCGCGACAATAGGCCAGGAATTTTCCCACCTCTTGGCCAGATGAACTTGCTGGGAAAACTTTGGTGGCTCCCCCATGGAAAATCCTTCATCTGCTCCACTACCACCGTCAGGGATGGAGATTGAACCCCCCTGCCAAGGACTGAGACTGAGACCCCTGTAATTCTGATCCAGGGTGCTGGGCTGACTGAATGTCCTGGTTCAGAGCAAATTTGGGAGAAAACCCCCAAAGGGACCCCTCTAGGAGAGCACATTCAATTGGCCCCTTCCCCCAACCAGTCCAGGAGAAACTACCTCCTTGGAGAAAAGTGGAAAAAACCTGTTTATTAAACAATAAAACCTAAACAATATTAAACAATAAAACTCCTTGCCGCTCCAAAAGAGATGACAAACTGAGAAAGTCCCCTCCCCGGGTTGCAGCTGAGCTCACTCAGTCTCTTCTCATTCCCTCCGGTGCTGGAAATGTCACAGGCCAGGCCTGGCCTGGTGGGCCACAGGTGGAGCTGCCGGTGCTCTTCTGGTGTTCAGTCCAGAGCAGGGTTAAACAGGTCCAAAGAAAAGGGAAAAAAAAACCCAGTCCAGGGAACTTCTTTGCTTCAGCTAGCTAAAACTAACTAAAAGCAAAGGAGAGCTCTGTCCCACTGTCTGTCCATCCGCAGACAACACAGTACAGGAGCAGGAATGAGGAGGATTGAGTGCAGTGTCTGAAAACAACCTGCATGCTTTTTCTGTCCCCCCTTCACTCTCTGGAACAAGTCTTAATGGGGCAAAACTTATCATTCAGCATAAACAGAACCAAGACAATTGGGGATAAAAGCATCATATAGTCAACCCAGGACATTGCATCCCTTATACCCATATCGTCAGCTTACTACTAAAACTAATATAAATTCTAAACACATTCTACAAACACATACATTGTACATCCAATATACAGCTATACACAGATAATGGTCATAACATTCAGCAAACAGTGATATTTACACATAGGTCTCACCCAACAATCAGATCTCCCTGAGGTACATATTGTGTTCTTCCATCTTTTTGCGTTACCCACCATGTGCAACCTGGTCCCTGAGCAAAAACAATCCCACAAATGGGTTTGTCTGTATTCGAGGCAGAATTAATCCAGTCTTCCCTAAGACAAACCTCTGACATGCACCACTGGGACTTTGTCTCCATCTACTCTGTGCAAAGGATCAGATTGGGCAGGGCCCGCTCAGTTAGTAGAGCCTCAGGTGTTAACTAACCAGGTGGCTTTTGCCAGATGCTGCTCCCAGTTTTTGAAAGATCCCCCACCTAATGCTTTCAATATGGTTTTTAACAGTCCCTTGTACCTCTCCACTTTGCCTGCAGCTGGTGCATGGTAGGGGATATGGTACATGCACTCAATGCCATGCTCCCTAGCCCAGGTGTTGATAAGGCTGTTCTTGAAATGAGTCCCATTGTCTGACTCAATCCTCTCATGGGTACCATATCTCCAAAGGACCTGCTTTTGAATGCCCAGGATGGTGTTACAGGCAGTAGCATGAGACACAGGGTAGGTTTCCAACCATCCTGTGGTGGCTTCTACCCTGCTCAGCACATAGCACTTGCCTTGGCGTGTCTGAGGCAGTGTAGTCTCATCAATCTGCCAGGCCTCCCCATACTTGTACTTGGACCACCGCCCACCATACCATAGGGGCTTCACTCCCTTGGCCTGCTTGATGGCAGCACACGTCTCACAGTCGTGGATAAGCTGTGAAATACTGTCCATGGTTAAATCCACCCCTCGCTCTCATGCCCACTTCTAGGTGGCATCCCTGCCCTGATGGCCTGAGGCATCATGGGCCCATTGAGCTAGGAATAACTCTCCCTTGTGTTGCCAATCTAGGTCTATCTTGGACACCACAATCTTTGCAGCCTGGTCTACCTGCTCATTGTTTTGGTGCTTCTCATTGGCTCTAGTCTTGGGGACATGGGCATCTACATGGCAGACCTTCACAGGCACCTTCCCTACCCTGGTAGCAATGTCTTTCCACTCATCAGCAGCCCAAATTGGTTTTCCTCTATGCTGCCAGTTGGACTCTTTTCACCTCTCCAGCCATCCCCACAGAGCATTGGGTGCCATCCATTAATCAGTGTAGAGGTAGAGCTTTGGCCACTTCTCTTTTTCTGCAATATCAAGGGCCAGTTGAACAGCTTTGAGTTCAGCAAGTTGGCTTGATCCACCTTGTCCTTCAGTGGCCTCTGCCACCTGCCGTGTGGGGCTCCATACGGCTGCTTTCCACTTCTAGTTCATTCCCACAATGTGGCAAGAACCATCAGTGAAAAGAGCGTATCGTGTATCTTCTGCTGGCAGTTGTTGTATAGTGGAGCTTCTTCAGCCCGTGTCACTTCTTGTTCCCCTTCATCAGCGAGACCAAAGTTTTCACCTTCCGGCCAGTTTGTAGTCATTTCCAGAATCCCAGTTTTCCAATATGGGCGTGCTGTGTGATAAGAGCAATCCACTTGCTCCATGTAGCACTGGTGGCATGGTGCGTAGAGGGAACCTTGCCTTTGAACATCCACCCCAGTACTGGTAGTCGGGGTGTCAGGAGGAGTTTGCTTCTGTATCAATCACATCTGAAGTGGCTTGGACTCCTTCATAGGCAGCCAAGATTTCCTTCTCTGTTGGAGTGTAGTTGGCTTCAGAGCCTCTGTAGCTTCGACTCCAAAATCCCAGTGGTTGACCCCGAGTCTCCCCAGGCACCTTCTGCCAAAGGCTCCAGGACAAACCATGGTTCCTGGCTGCAGAGTAGAGCACATTCTTCACCTCTGGTCCTGTCCTGACTGAGCCAAGGGCTACTGCATGAGCAATCTCCTGCTTGATCTGGGCAAAGGCTTGTTGCTGCTCAGGGCCCCAGTGGAAAGTGTTCTTCTTATGGGTGACCAGGTAAAGAGGGCTCACGATCTGACTGTACTCAGGAATGTGCATTCTCCAAAAACCTATGGCACCTAGGAAAGCTTGTGTCTCCGTCTTATTGGTTGGCAGAGACATAGCTGTGGTCTTCTTGATAACATCTGTAGGAATCTGACACTGTCCATCTTGCCACTTTACTCCTAGGATCTGAATCTCACGAGCTGGTCCCTTTACTTTGCTCTTTTTAATGGCGAAACCAGCTCCCAGGAAGATTTGGATGATTTTCTTTCCTTTTTCAAACACTTCCAAAGCTGTGTTCCCCCACACAATGATGTCATCAATATACTGTAGGTGTTCTGGAGCCTCACCCTTTTCCAGTGCAGCCTGGATCAGTCCATGGCAGATGGTAGGACTGTGCTTCCACCCTTGGGGCAGTCAGTTCCAGGTGTACTGCACACCTCTCCAGGTGAAGGCAAACTGAGGCCTGCATTCTGCTGCCAGAGGAATGGAGAAAAATGCATTGGCAATATCTATAGTGGCATACGACTTCGCTGCCTTGGACTCCAGCTCATACTGGAGTTCCAGCATGTCTGGCACAGCAGCACTCAGTGGTGGAGTCACTTCATTCAATGCACGATAGTCCACAGTCAATCTCCATTCTCCTTCAGATTTACGCACAGGCCAAATGGGGCTGTTGAAGGGTGAGTGGGTCTTGTTGACCACCCCTTGGCTCTCCAGCTCTCGGATCATTTTGTGGATGGGGATCACAGCATCTCGATTCGTTCGGTACTGTTGGCAGTACACTGTTGAGGTGGCAATTGGCACTCATTGCTCTTCTCCCTTCAGAAGTCCTACTGCAGATGGGTTTTTAGACAGTCCAGGCAAGCTGTTCAACTCCTTGACACCCTCTGTCTCTACAGCAGCTATTCCACATGCCCATCTGAGTCCCTTTGGGTTTTGAAATACTTACTTTGGAGGAAGTCTATGCCTAAAATGCATGGGGCCTCTGGGCCAGTCACAATAGGATGTTTCTTCCACTCATTCCCAGTCAGGCTCACCTCAGCTTCCACCAAAGTAAAATCCTTTGATCGTCCTGTCACACCGGCAATAGAAACAGATTCCGTCCCCATGTGTCTCGATGGGATTAATGTGCACTGCGCACCAGTGTCAACCAAAGCTTTGTGTTCTTGTGGTTCTGAAGTGCCGGGCCAATGAATCCACACAGTCCAAAAAACACGGTTTTCCCTAGCCTCTACCTGGTTAGAGGCAGGGCACCTCTAAGCCTGGTGATCCTTCTTTCCCTGGGCATATGTCTTAGAGGTTCCTTTAAGGGCATCGAAAATATTCTCATTATCATCATATATGACAGTTTGGTTCCTGCCCAGTGGAGCTGCTTCCCTTTTGGAACTTCCTCTCTGAGTCTTCAATACACGCACTCGTTGTGCCAGAGCAGCAGTAGGTTTTCTATCCCATCTCCCCATGTCTTCTCCACAATCACACAGGAAGAACCACAGCTCAGCTCGTGAGGTGTACCTTCTCTCTCCATCTGGGGAACTTTTGCGAATCTGATGAATGGTGGCCTTGGAGCTCTAAGGACTTGAAGGCTCCTACTTGCTGGCAGCTTTAGTTTTGGAGAAATCCAGCACCCAGGCACCGCCCTGTCAGTCAGGGCGAGATGCTGCAAATGGAGGCCATTTTCCATGGGAAAAGAAGTAATTTCCCCAGGGCCTCGGGATCAGATGAAAGGTGGTCTCTGAGGCCCTAAGGACTTGTAGGATCCTAGTTGCTGGTAAATTTAGTTTTGGAGAAATCCAGCAAAGTTTCCCAATTTTGAGCTTGGAACTGCCCTGTCGGCCTGGGCAAGTGGCCACAAAATGAAGGCATTTTTCTGGGGGAAAAAGAAGAACTTTCCCTAGGGTCTGGGTATCAGTTGAAAGGTGGCCTTTGGGGCTCTGCAGCCTTGCAGGGTCCCAGTTGCTGGCAGCTTTAGTTTTGGAGAAATCCAGCAAAGTTTGCCAATTTCGAGCTTGGAATCGCCCTGTCAGGCGGGGCTTGTAGCAGCAAATGGAGCCCACTTTCCATAGGAAAAAGAAATCATTTTCCACCGTCAGAGTATCAGATGAAAGGTGGTCTCTGAGGCTCTGCAGCCTTGCAGGGTCCTACTTGCTGGCAGCTTTAGCTTTGGAGAAACCCAGCAAAGTTTGCCAATTTTTACCCAGGCACTGCCCCGTCGGTCAGGGTAAGTGGCCGCAAACAGGGGCCATTTTCTACGGGAAAAAGAAGTCATTTCCCCAGTATCTGGGTATCAGATGAAAGGTGGCTTTTGGTGCTCTAAGGACTTGCCGTGTCTTAGCTGCTGACAGCTTTAGCTATAGAGAAATCCACCAAAGTTTTACCATTTTTCACTTGGCACCGCCCTGTCAGCCTGGGCGAGTGGCTGCAAAACAGAGGCATTTTTCTATGGGAAAAAGAAGTAATTTCCCCAGGGTCTGGGTATCAGATGAAAGGTAACTTTTGAGGCTCTAAAGCCTTGCAGGATCCTAGTTACTGGCAGCTTTAATTTTGGAGAAATCCACCAAAATTTCCCAATTTTTACCCAGGCACCACCCTGTTGGACAGGGAGAGATGCTGCAAATGGAGGCCATTTTCTACGGGAAAAGAAGTCATTTCCCCAGGGTCTGGGTATCAGATGAAAGGTGGTCTTTAGGGCTTTAGGGATTTGCAGGGTCCCAGTTGCTGGCAGCTTTAGTTTTGGAGAAATACACCAAAGTTTCCCAATTTCTAACCTGGCACCGCCCTCTCAGCCAGAGCAAGTGGCCTTTAACAGAGGCCATTTTCCATGGAAAAAAAAATCCTTTCCTCGGGGTCTAGGTATCAGATGAAAGGTGGCATTTGGTGCTGTGCCGCCTTGCAGGGTCCTAGTTGCTGGCAGCTTTAGTTTTGGGGAAACCCAAAACAGTTTGCCAATTTCAAGCTTGGCACCTCCTTGTTGGACAGGGCGAGTGGCTGCAAACAGAGGCAATTTCCTGTGGCAAAAAGATGTCATTTTCCCAGAGTCTGGGTATCAGTTGCAAGGTGGCCTTTGGGGCTCTAAGGACCTGAAGGGTCCTACTTGCTGGCAGCTTTAGTTTTGGAGAAACCCAGCAAAGTTTGCCAATTTTTACCCAGGCACTGCCCCGTCCATCAGAGTGAGTGGCCGCAAACGGGGGCCATTTTCCGTGTGGGAAAAAACTCCTTTTGTCAGGGTCTGGGTATCAGATGAAAGGTGGCAATTGGTGCTATAAAGCCTTGCAGGGTCCTAGTTGCTGGCAGCTTTAGATTTGGAGAAATCCAGCAAAGTTTGCCAATTTCGAGACTGGGACTGCCCTGTCGGGCGGGGCCTGTGGCAGTAAGCGGATCCCACTTTCCATAGGAATAAGAAATCATTTTCCACCATCTGGGTATCAGACAAAAGGTGGTCTCTGATGCTCTGCAGCCTTGCAGGATCTCAGTTGCTAGCAGCTTTACTTTTGGAGAAATCCAGCAAAGTTTGCCAATTTATATCCTGTCACCGTCCCATCGGTCAGGGTGAGTGGCTGCAAACAGAGGCCATTTTTCTGTGGGAAACAGAGGTCATTTCCCAAGGGCCTGAGGATCAGATGAAAGGTGGCCTCTGAGGCTCTGCAGCCTTGCAGGGTCCTAGTTGCTGGCAGCTTTAGTTTGGAGAAATCCAAAACAAAATTTGCCAATTTCTAACCAGGCACCGCCTGTTGTGGTGTGTTTTGTTTGTTCAGTTTTCCCCCCATTGTTCTCTCAGAAGGTCCTGCCCTGTTACCAGTTTGTGTCAATCCCCAAACCCCTCCCCAGTTGTCTTGGTTATCTTTCTTGTTCCCCACCCCTGACGGCCTGCCTGTCACTCGACACCCCTGCCTCTTTTTCTAGAAAGTTCGGGCCAGGATGTCAGGTGATTGGGTTAGGGGCCAGGGTCCCTCCCACAACTGTGTTTGATGGGTTCTCCGATTATGCCAATCCTTAATGTATCCCTCTCTGATTTGCTATCTTTCACCCCTCCCACCCTCTGTAAAACCCGAGGCTTTCCCTGCCTCGGGGCTCTCAGCTCCTTCTACCTGAACCTCCACGTTTCCCTATCAATAAAACCACCCTCCCTGAAGAAACTGAGAGTCGCCTCTTCATTTCATCCTGCGACTTCGGAGCTCTCTACTGCGGCCACACGTCCGCAAGGCTTGACATCGCCTTGGGCACAAGGCCCTGACTTCGGGTTGGGGAAGTGCCTTACTGGCTGGAGGCGGGCTGGACCTTTGCTAGCCTGGGCGTTCTTGTTTTCTACCGGCCACCGCTCCAACTGCCCTGTCGGCCAGGACCAGTGGACGCAAACGGAAGCCATTTTCCATGGGAAAGAGAAACATTTCCTCAGAATCTGGGTATCAGATGAAAGGTCACTTTTGGGGCTCTATGGACTTGCAGTGTCCTAACTGCTGCTAGATTTAGTTACCGAGAAATCCAGCAAATTTTGCCAATTTGTAACCTGCTGCCGCCTGTCCCTCAGGGCAAGAGGCTGCATACAGAGGCCATTTTCCATGGGACGATAAGTCCTTTCCCCAGGGTCTGGGTATCAGATTAAAGGTGGCCTTTGGGGCTCAATGACTTGCAGGGTCCTACTTGCTGGCAGCTTTAGTTTTGGAGAAATCCAGCAAAGTTTGCCAATTTCGAGCTTGGCACTGCCCTGTCAGGCGGGGCCTGCCGCAGCAAACAGAGCCCACTTTCCATAGGAATAAGAAGTCATTTACCACTGTCTGGGTATCAGATAAAAGGTGGCATCTGAGGCATTGTAGCTTTGCAGTGTCCTAGTTGCTGGCAGCTTTAATTTGGGAGAAATCCAGCAAAGTTTGCCAATTTCTAACCTCTCGCCACCCTGTCAGTCAATGTGAGTAGCCTCAAACAGAGGCCATTTCCTGTGGGAAAAGAAGTAATTTCCCCAGGGTCTGGGGATCTGTTGAAAGGTGGCCTTTGGGGCTCTAAGGACTTGCAGGGTCCTAGTTGCTGGCAGATTTAGTTCTGGAGAAATACAGGAAAGTTTGCCAATTTGGAGAATGCACTGCCCTTTCGGATACGCACCTTTATAGAATGACCACAGCAAATGAGTGAAAGGAATTAGGGAGAGAAAAAGAAAAGAAAAGAAAAGAAAAGAAAAGAAAAGAAAAGAAAAGAAAAGAAAAGAAAAGAAAAGAAAAGAAAAGAAAAGAAAAGAAAAGAAAAGAAAAGAAAAGAAAAGAAAAGAAAAGAAAAGAGAAGGAGTATAGCGACCAAACATGGAGAGACACTGTCCTCGTAGTCCAGCCAACAGAGTTCGCCTAGTCATGTCGGCAAGATCTCAAAGTCCTGGTTAACTCAAGGTTCTATTATAGTCCATTGCTAAGGGGGAGAACAGATCTTGAAATGGCTATGGGGGAAGAGATACAATCAAGAAGTCTATTGAAATTGCTGAGGGGAGAAAAGTTACTGAAGATGGGTACAGACAGTCCATGTTCTCAGCAGAATAAGTCAGTATCAGCAGTGAGTGGGACCCATTATTTCAGGACTGTTTTCTATGGGAAACCAGTCTAGGTCCAGTGAACACATCTGTAGGCAACACTTAGCAGCATCCTGCTTCAGTCAGCTCAGCACCCCTGCATCAGAATTACGGGTTTCCAGTCTCAATCCTTGTCAGGGTGGCTTCAAACTCCGTCGCTCACGGTGGTAGTGGAGCAGATGAAGGATTTTCCATGGGGGGGCTACCAAGTTGCCCCAGCAAGTTCATCTGGCCAAGAGGTGGGAAAATTCCTGGCCTATTGTCGCGAACCAGGTGCAAGCAGGTGCAAGCCTCGCCCTTTGGCATGCCCTGCTAGAAGCAGTCACTGTAGACACAGCTGTGAACAATCACTTGGCAGGCCAGAATTCTGCTCAGGGGCCTCAGGATTTTTGGCATTCATCCACCACGGGCAGGCCAGAAATCCCATCGGTGTTCTCAGGGTCCCATGTCTGTCCTGTGGATGGTCATGAGGCAAATGAGGAGAACTTCAGACCATCTTTCACCTCACCCAGCCACTCACGACAGTCTTCAAAGGGTCTTCATCGGCAGGGTTCTGTAGTATCGTTGTGAAGTCTCTAGGACTTGTCATACATTGGTAGCATATACAGGAAAGCAGAGACAGTACATCAGAGAGAGAGAAGGGAAGGAAAAGAAAAGATAGAAAAAGCGGAGGGGGAAGGAAACAATAAACAAATATAATTCATATTAATTTAAACAATATTATTTTAAAACAATTCTTTCAATTGTTCAAAACTAATCACATATAATCAAAGGCAATAAAGCAATAAACAAATCAAGAAATGTTAATTTAAAATATTTTTTTTCCAAACAATTCACCAAAAATCAAAAGTAATTTTCATATAATCACAAAAGAAAATTGAAGATTATTTCAAAACACATCCTCTCATTTATAGTCGCCTAGTGTCAATAGTCTTGGAGATGTCCACAGTGAAAAGGACATCAGCCAAGTTGTGTGCATTAATTACAGATGTCAATTTTGTTAACTGTTTCATCATTCTCCTATTCATAATGAGAAAGATTGCTGATAAAAAAACCCCAATCAAAACGAAACGCAAAAGGGCAATGATGGGATGACACATACTGTTCAGGACACTTGTGGCAGTAGGTGACCACCCAAAAAGAGTATCCCACCACCTGTGTTCAGCATCTTTTCTTACTCTCTCTATGACACGGTGTATTTCTTTCACCTTGTGGTGAACAGTTACCAGGGCTTTCTGTCCATTCTTCTTGATCTTCTCCAATATTTTGATGAAGTCCTGATGGAGCAACAATTGCTTTACCAAAGTAATGTTCAGCCCAATGGGAGTAGGTAAATGTCCTGGTTTAGGGCAAATTTGGGAGAAAACCTCCATAAAGGGGCCCCTCCAGAAAAGCAAACCCACACGGCCCCTGCCCCCAACCGGGTCGCGAAGGATTCCTTGGAGATAAGTGGAAAGAACCTGTTTATTTAACAGGCAAAGCACCCCCCAGCACACAAAAGGAACAATACCGGATGACACCACTCTTTCACTGCTCTGAAAAAGATGACCAATTCAGAAAGTCTCTCTTGGGGGTGGTCACTCTGTTGTCAGTCCCTATGGTGCTGGGGCAGCTGCTGCAGGCCACAAGGTTCAAACTCTCGGTGTTTCCCAGGTCCCAATCTGGAGCATGTTTGAGTAGGTCCAAAAAGGGAAAGGAGAAACAGTCCAGGGAAAATTTGGACTGCTTAGCTAAACTAACTAATGAGCAGAAGCAAGAGCAAAGCGAAAAGCAAAGCAAAAAGCAAAAGCAGCACTAGGTACTGCCCTGTCTCTGTGTCCCACCAGCCGTGGGGGAGTGGCTGATAGCAAAACCAAAACAAAACATTCGCTCTTCAGAGCCAGTCTTGAAGGCACAGAACATGATATCCAGCATAAACAGAACACACGGATGGGGATCCAAGCATCATAACATCACCCTAGGACAGTAGTAGTTTGTGAATCAGTCTTTAATTAGATTGAAAAAGGTAATGGGAGGTAACTGGAGCTTCTGAAGAAAAATCACATCCTGCAATTTTGTAAAGTTACAAGCACATAAATTTGAATGATTTTTACTATCCACTACTGCATTTTCTATGAATACCATATCACAAGCAGTTCTAAAGCACGCACACCCGTTGCCTATATATTTAAGGCCTGTTTCGAAAGTCTCGTTAGGATGAATTTCAAAATGACAGATATTTTGCTCTGTGTCCAAACAAATGTCTTGAGCTATAATTGCATTACTTTCACAGATGAAGCCTAGTTCTCGGACAATAGAAGATTCCAAATTAACATGTTGCCATTTTTTACCAGTTTGATGGGCCCATTCTCTATGTTCAGAAAGATTGGGAATAGCTCCATCATGATTTAGCCCTAATGCAATAATAGGAAATCTCAAATGCACTGAGGCATTGCTTATGGTTAACACAAGAGCTGTGGCTGTGTTTGTAATGGGGTCATAAGTAAAATTCATCAAGTTCCACCAGGATTGGAATTCTCTTTCAAAATCTGTGTCACTGTCCCAAATTCTTTTCCGAATTTCAGTACGAAAAGTGTCTTCTTCACCTTCTCTTATCATTGAGGCAGCAACTGACTGCATCGACAATTGTGCCTGGATACAGCTAAGAGCCAAAGAAAGGTTGTTTTGTGTAGCACCAAGTGCATGAGTTACCAATTTGTGATCACTTGCATTTACCTTTTCCCAAGCTGGTAATATGTTTGATAGCAAGCACTGCTGCATTCCCAAAGCCAATAAGGATGATTGCAGTGGTTGTTTTAATTTGGCCAAATCTCTATTTGTGGCAGCCAATTTATCCATTAGTGTACTTCAGAATCAATACTATTTAGAATTCCCAAACCTGTTCCCACAACATCACTTATGTCTCCTAGTGTCCGTTTTTAAAGAAAAAACGGACTTTCCGTTTTTGCAGCCAGATGGTCCAACCCTCAAAGGAAGTCTGCAAAAAAGGCAAACAGGCTGGCTGAATTTCCGAGACATTGTTTTGCATCATCAGCAATTTGACATGTTTTAGAGACCGTGCCAGATTGAACAATATGTGTTGTTGACCAATTTTCCTGATTATATATGGTCTTGGGCTAAGCATAAGCGGTGGTTGGGCTGGAGTGGTGGTAGTAGAAGGTTGGGTCATACCATTTATTATCAACTTAAAAGAAAGGCCTTCAGTATTTTTGGACCAAAGACAAACTACTTCTGCAGTTTGTGTTAATGTAAAATTGTGTTAATGTAAAATTGTGTTTGTACGCTTGGGGGCGTACAAACCTGTTCACGCTTATTTGTCTGATCTGTCAAAACACTGATTGAGATTGCTTTGCTATAAGCAGTTCTGTGAATCATTCAGCATCCTATGCTAATTTTTTCTCCCACTACCCCTTGAATAAGGGGAAGGATGTTTATCAAAAAGGATGCAGGATGCAAGCGTGAAAAACGCCAATCACTTGTTTTTAGAATTTTAAGTTTAATAGTAATAAAATTGTTATAAAAATAGTAATATAATTAGAGTAATAAAAATTCGGACAATTAGGATTTAGGACAATACAAGACAATAAAAACAAAGAGTTACGGACAGTCCAGGTACCTCTTTCTGGGCAAAATAAGCCCGAAAAAGGGAACACATTAACAGAGGATTAACCCTTAAAAGCAACAGCTTGTTGCATATTCATACACTTCATACATGATGCATAAATTCCATTCAAACAAAGGATTCTATCTGGTCAGTGTCAGCTTCTTCCTCTGAATCCTAATGGCATCATCAGGGCTGAGTGAAGCAGGAAGACATTAGTCTCTTCTGATAAGAGAGCAATAAATTCTTTTTCTTTGAAAGATTTAGGTGTCCTGGGCTGTTATCTCAGTGCGAGTCCTCTCTTTTAAAAAGTATCTTACATAGCATAGTTGCTATTTTAACATTATGTTATAACCTAAAACTATATTTAACACACTACTTAAGAAAATTAGTACAGCATAACTTTCTAACATAACACATATAATATTCATTTTAATATTTGCGAAAAGCCAGTCATGAAATACGCGTTTTTCACACAAGGATACTGAGATAATGAGTCTCCTTGGGCCCCTGAAACCAGATGAATCTAGACTCCTGGCTTGGACAGTGGCCAAAAGATCAATAAGCATGCACAAGGCAGTAGGGTCAAAAAGTCAACCCTGAGGAAGACAACTTTACTTCATCCCCTCTGACCCCCGACGACCACCTGAGACAACTGTGCAGGTACAAAGGACTGATAAGAAGATTAGCATACAACGCAGAGAGGGAGGGGAGCAGGAAATTATCTATTCTGAAACTTGATGTAAATGTAACATTATAGGGGATATAAGGAAACATGAGTGTATGGGGGGGGGGGGGGGGGGGTACGCATGTTTTTGTGGCGATATCCTCGTGCATCCGGCCAAATAAAAGCATACCTACTTTAAAACTCATTTTGTCTTTGAGTTTCAGAGTCTCTCTCCACATGTCACTATGTATACCAGCAGTATTATTTAGCTAAAATTAAATGACTGAGACACTTGTGCCAGCTGTTTAACACCAAAATGGCTGCTTTAGAAACTTTCACATAACCACGTGTAGTTATCTGCAAGAAATAAAGAAATGTATCATTTTAAGAAACTTTCCCAATTTACATGAGTAGAGGCTTGTCTGTATGATATTTTAGGGGAAAACTTTCTAGCCAAAGCCTGGGCTCTGGCCAAGCGCTGGCCCTAGCTGGTCGGGAAGTGTGCCATCAGACCCAGGCATTCCTGAGCTAAAAATACAATCAAGTCACTTTGACTTGCTGATTTGGACCTATAAAAACTGGACTCCCTTTACGGGCAAATTCAGAAACCTCAGCTATGGGTGGACACACCACATAGGATTTTCCCAGTTGCCGGGAAGGGTTGTCCAGATCCTCTCTGTGAAACAGGGCTCCCCAGCGATTGCAGACTTTGGGTGATTAAAGTATTTAGGCAATTGGTGATGTATCTTTGTAAATCACTATTCTCTCTCTTTCTTGTATAATAATGATTAGGTGTGTCACTTTGCTAATTTTTGTTTGTCATTAAAACCAAGCGCATAGTAAGCTGATTGTTTGATTAAATGTATCATTTTACTGTTGTGGTGCCTTATTATTCCTAGTAAAATAAGACCATTCTCTCTGTTGGTGTCTCTGTCCTTTAAGTCACCCCCATCAGCTGGCAGAATGCGGGATCCAGCTAGTACTGTCCCCAGCTGCCTGGGAAACTCCCATTACCTCTGAGTAGCAAAAAGAGAGGAGAATCATCTTGTGCCAAGGGACAATGACACGAGAGCTGTGGGGAGAGAGTGGCAGAGATGGGAGAGGAACAGCAACATCAGAGGTTTCCAAAAGGAAAACCTGCCAAATCAATCTCCAGGACCTCCAGAAAACATCTTCCAACTGATCTGTGAGTTAATATATTCCTTTCTTCCACTCACAGACCTTTCAGCAACAGCAAGGAACTGCTCCGTATGGAAGGTCCCCTCCCTGTGGATGTACACAGCTGTTCCCTCACCGCCACTGCAGTCAAAGGGGAACAAAAGAAGGAAAGGAATGAAAATGTACTACAGTATCCATAATATAACAGGTATTCCCACATGCCCTCACTGAATTCATACAGTAAATAACATCCCAGGTTATTGAGACAAAAAGTCCCATTTAGCTGGGCAAAGAAAGAGGAAAGACTCCTGGTCCCAATCTCTGACACCTTTTTGTAGTACCTGTCACCCTGGAGTGTCAGGAATAGGGGGAATGGCTTCCTGCTGACAGAGGGCAGAGATAGATGGGATATTGGGAAGAAATTCTTCCCTGTGAGGGTGCTGCAGCTGTTGCACAGGTTGCCCAGAGAAGCTGTGGCTGCCCCATTCCTGGAAACATTCAAAGCCAGGTTGGATGGAGCTTGGAGCAACCTAGGATAGTGGAAAGTGTCCCTGCCCATGGAACTGGATGGCCTTAAAGCTCCCTTCCCACCCAAACCATTCCAGGATTCCATGATTCTACACAAGATGACAAGTGCTCAAATTTGAGCTGGTAATTTTAGGTAGTCAACTAAATGATCAAATGAAGTCCAGTCTAATATTTTATGGAACAGCAACTTCTAGAAAGTAATAAGCACTTAGAAAGTCAAGGAAAGTGCCCAAATTAGCAAATATCCCAAGGCTGTGGTGTCTGAATATTGGATTTCAATGAGGTGAACCAGTCACTCGACAGGTGACTGCCACGCTGTGGCACAGCTGCATCTTCCCTGGATGGAATTCCCCAAATAACCTTGTTATGGATCCCACTTCTATTCCTTCTGAAGGGAAAATGACAATAACAACCAATAATAAAAATTAAAAGGTCACATGTTATGAACAGACAACATATAAAATATTACATTTATAGAGACTCAGTTAAACAACTTGGGTAAAATATTAGAAACTAATTAGGAAAACTGATTGTCATTCTGAGGTTTTTCATGATGTGGATAAGAAGTTCAGGTGTGTTTTTGAAGATGCTGAAGAGCTGGATATTACTTGTTTTCATATTTGGATTACCAGAGGACTAGGGAGATCGTGACACCTGGTTGTTTTCCCTAAACACATCACAGACTTAAATAAACCAGAAACATCCATAAATAGACTGCTCTGGCTCTTGCATCATGACCATAAAAACTATTAATGCAGCTTTTAAAATAAAAGTAATTCTGTAAGAACAGTCCTAGAGGTCTTTCATTCAACCAGAACTTGTCTTACGTGGTTTTGTACAATGATCACATTCATGGGAAAACCCCACCCCAATAACTGAGGTTAAGCAGGTACAAAAAATAATAAAATTATGACCCTGAAGCAGTTTATATGGCTCTTTGGAGCCAGCAGTGATCTGGATGACCTCCAACCTTCACTGCAGCAATGCTGTAGCTGTGGTGAAAGCCATGGGAACCAGTTTGGCTTCCTCAGCCTAAGGGACAACCCAACTGAGCAGTGCCAGAAGAGTTCATGCTGCTTGTTAACCCCCCAGTAATTAATATTTCCTGCCTTGCGGAGAAGCATCTGTATCATTCCATGTACATTTTACTTTATAGACCTTACACTAGTTGGTACCCCAGAAAAAAAACTGAAATTCTGCTCCAAGAAAAAGCTCCAACACCCTTTTTGTGTGTTTTATAGAAACACTCTGCCCTTGTTCCCCACCTTTTCAGTTCAGTCCTCTCCTGGTGTATTTTGCCCCTTTCCTGTCACAAGTCATGTCACACCTTCACTGTACTCTGGAAACCTTCCCAATTCACTAACACTCTTTAACCCAGTGGAAATAAACTTGTGGAATATTTTGGGCTAAAATTTCAGAACAGAATCCTTTTCAGGATTTTGTCAGCTTTGTTTTTACTTGTGCCTTTAATGTTCAGCAGCTCCTTCTCTGATGCATAAGCTACCATCACCATCATGTGAAATCCAGCTTTTTACAGCTTCTTCACATCATTGGCATTTCTAACACATTGCTGGGAAGGAGGGGGACTGGTGGTTTTGTATTGTTTTGGGTTTGGGTTTTTTTTTTTTGGGTTTTTTTTTGACAGAACACAAGAAAGAATGTAGCAGGAGAGTTTTCAAATACACCTTGTTTTAAACGAAGAAGGTTGGATATTAGAAGGGAATGCTTTCCCTTGAGCATGGAGGGGCCTTGGCACAGGGTGCCCAGAGAAGCTGTGGCTGCTCCATCCCTTGGCAGTGTCCAAGGCCAGGTTGGAGGGGGCTTGGAACAACCCAGTCTAGTGAAATGTGTCTCTGGCCATGGCAGCTGGGTGGAAGAGGATGAGCTTTTAAGGTTCCTTCCAAGCCAAACCATTCAGGGACTCCATGGTTCCAACCAGAGGAGCCAGCAGCACCTCTACCCACGCAGCGGTCTGGAATTGCCTACGTTCTTCGCACAGAGTCCCCTCACTTTGCCCAGTTCCAGCCCTTTGTTTAATGCCCCTCACGGCCCTTCCCTCCCCTCTCCTCGGGCTTCTGCAGCCGCTCCGCAGGCGGCGGCACGGGGCGGAGCTGCCCCACTCTCCCACACCCCGCACTAAGGACGAGCCGCGGGAGCCTAGAAGAGGGACACCCCGCGGCCCTGGGCCTGTCCAGCCCATCTCACCCCGGCCCGCTCCGGCCGCTCGGACGGTCCCGCTGCCGCCTCTCGTGACCCCACCAGGGTGCGCTCCGCTCCCGCCTTCGCTCGGGAGCGCGCGCGTGTGCGCGGGCAGGGCGGGAGTGCGGGGAGCGCGGGGAGCACCGGGAATGGGCTCCGGGGGCTCGGCCCTCAGGCTGCCCGGGCCTTGGTTTTAATTCTCTTCTTCTCCTCTCCTTCTCCTCTCCTCCTCTCCTCTGCTCTCCCCTCTCCTTCCCTCCCCCTTCCCTTCCCTTCCCTTCCCTTCCCTTCCCTTCCCTTCCCTTCCCTTCCCTTCCCTCCCCTCTCCCTTTCCCCAGTGCAGCAGGTGGGGTTCCAGCTACCGTAAAAGCTGTGAGAAGCAGTGAAGAAACCCGGACCTTACAGATAAATCAGCGACACTCATTCAGCCCTCGCGGCGCCGGGGGATCCCCGCAGGAGCGGCGCGCCCGGGACGGAGCTGGCTCCGCTGCTGGCTGGCGTCACCCGCACGCCTCCCACCTGCCCCCGGCGCCGCTGACCCCGCCACCCGTACCCCCACTTAGGCTCCTCTTTTCCTCTCTGCTGGGATGAACTCCCTAAGGAATGCCATTTCCAGCAGCCTGGTCTGCTGGAAAAAGGAGGAGAGGAAGAGGAAATGTGGTGCCAGAGCTGTGTCCTGTCAGGTTGTGTTTCCCCCTGGAGACAGAGATCTGAATCTCTGGGCCGAGGTGGAATTGGTGAGTGCTTGGATGAGTGAGAAATACAAAGCTGTGTTTCGTGTCAGGTACATACAGGCAATGTGTGTATTTGTGATTGTGATATGTGTGGAAACCGACCATGGGACAGTTATAAAGACGAATTCTAATAAATAACTGAGGAAGTAGAGCATGGAAGAAGGCCTTTGAATCTATCCTTTGTTCACAATTAACCTTTATAAGTCTTAAGTTGATTTAGGAGCATTTGAATTTAAGCGTTAAGGATGTTGCTTTTTGACAGGAACTTTCTGCTTGTAGCTAAGCCTTAAAGAGTTTTGCAATAATAACCTTTTGGAGTATAATTTTAGAATATTGCTTTAGTAAGGATCTTTGAAACTATAGATTTAGAATATATAAAAAGGAAACACGCTTATCTCACGCCTTAACAAAACAGTGAAAAGCAGCTTGAGAAAGGAAGATGAACATCAACTCAAGGATTAATAGTTTCGACCAAGGGAAGCTGGACATCACTGTTATGAGATTTATAATCCTTGCAATCAAAAGGTGGACCCACATCTGGAGAGCTGGACCTCACCAGCTGGGAGACTTCTTCCTTCTTTCGGAAACCTGACCACCACCATCTGGGGATACTCCTTTCTGGGAAACATCCTGAGAAAAACTAAATCACAATAGTGTATAGAATTGTGACGTAAAAATTGGGAATAGAAACTGCTGAGAAAGCTTATGAGTACCCCTCTAAATAGCTGTAAGCCTCAACTATCGGTGTGCAGTTGGAGGGAAAACTTCCCCCACGGTACCCAGTGCTGTATTGCTCATACTTTACCATATTAATTAATAAATTGATTGCTACTTGAATATTGGCCTAGTCAAGCTTCTCATTTATAACATGAGCAATCCAGGGAACAGGGAACTCGGAATCACAGGTGCTGATGGAACCATTGCCTTAGCTTTGTTTAGTTTGTGTCTGTGAGAAGTGGGATTTGGGCTGGTGAGGTGCTGTTGGGAACAAAGAATGGAGTAAATCCACTTCAGGGATACGCAGTGAAAGACTGAGTTGCAGGGAAGGATAGTGTTTATAAACTGTATCAATATTCCCCTGAAACTGGGGCTGCAGCAGGGTTTGGTCTGGGCCTTTGAGGATGAGCCATAAACAACCAAGATCCAGAACCCTATGGATGCTTGAAACACTTCCACAGAAAGGCAAACCAGTAATGATCCCAGGGGAAAAATTATAGGTGATTGCTTACGATCCATGGGGAATTTCCTTTGGAATTATCAATCAGAGAGTGTATTGAAGCAGAGCACATCTTTTGCCTCTTTTTCTGGTCTGTAATCTCCACTCTAACTTAAGAGTTTTGTGTGCTCCTGTGGGTGATTGGAGAGAGGGACTCCATGGTTTGCATGCATAAAGCCAATTTACTCATTCCAAAAGCTCAGTATATATACTTTTTCAGCTATAGCTAAAAATAGCAGTAATCACAACATTTATGTTTCTTAGTAACATTGCTTAATCATAGCTTTGCACAGACTCATACAGGGATGTACAGTCTTTCATGATTTCTCTCAAACAAAACATACCAAGCACACCATTATCTTTTGCTTTCCCCTTCGGGGGTTCTGTCGCAGACATCTTTTTATGAAAAATCCTTTCCTTAGGATTTTTCCTCCTGAGAAGCTGAGAGGCCTCAGGAACAAAATGTAAACAATGGTTATCTGCTGCTGTGGAATGCAACAGGTGGATCTTTGATTGGCCCATCTTGGATGTTTATAATTAATGGCCAATCACAGCCCAGCTGGCTCACACACAGAGTCCGAGACAGCTGCCTTTGTTATCATTCCTTTCTATTCTTAGCTTAGCTAGCCTTCTAATGAAACCTTTTCTTCTATTCTTTTAGTATAGTTTTAATGTAATATATATCATAAAATAATAAATCAAGCCTTCTGTAACATGGAGTCAGATCTCCGTCTCTTTTCTCATCCGAAACCCCCTGTGAACACTGTCACAGGGTTCTGCTTTGTGTTGCCAAGGTTTGTGGCCTACCAGAGTGTCTTGGTTTGGGGTGAATTTGGGAGAAAACTTCTAAAGGAGTTCTTGTAGAAAATAGATTTAAGCGGCCCCTTTCTTAATTGGTTTTGGAAAATATTTTTTTGGAGAAAAGTGGAAAAATTATTTCTTTAACAGGCAAAGCATTCACTAGCACAAAAAATTAACAAGTTTATTAAACAATAAAACCTCTTGCTGTTCTAAAAGAGATTACAAACTCAGAAAGTCTCTTTTATGGCCTGTAGTTGGCTGATTCGGTCTCTTATCAGTCTTTTTGGTGCTGGAAATGCCACAGCCCAGACCTGGCCCAGTGGGCCACAGGTGTGAGCTGCCAGTGCTCTTCGGGTTGTTTAGTCCAGAGCAGGTTTAAACAGTTCTAAGAAAAAGAGAAACCACAGTCCTGGTGTCCTGGGTTGACTATATGATGCTTTTATCCCCAATCGCCTTGTTCTGTTTATGCTGAATAATAAGTTTTGCCCCATTAAGACTTGTTCCAGAGAGTGAAGGGGGGAGAGAAGAAGCGCGCAGTTTTTTTCAGACACTGCACTCACTCCTCCTCATTCCTGCTCCTGGACTGTGTTGTCTGCAGATGGACAGACAGTGGGACAGAGCTCTCTTTTGCTTTTAGTTAGTTTTAGCTAGCTGAAGCAAAGAAGTTCCCTGGAGTGTGATTTTTTTTTCTTTTTTCCTTTTTTTTTTGGACCTCCTGAAACCTGCTCTGGACTGAACACCCAAAAGTGCACCATTAGCTAGCATCTGTGGCCCACCAGGCCAGGCCTGGCCTGTGACATTTCCAGCACCGCAGGGAATGAGAAGAGACTGAGTGAGCTCAGCTGCAACCCGGGGAGGGGACTTTCTCAGTTTGTCATCTCTTTTGGAGCGGCAAGGAGTTTTATTGTTTAATATTGTTTAGGTTTTATTGTTTAATAAACAGGTTTTTTCCACTTTTCTCCAAGGAGGTAGTTTCTCCCGGACTGGTTGGGCGGAGGGGCCAATTGAATGTGCTCTCCTAGAGGAGCCCCTTTGGGGATTCTCTCCCAAATTTGCTCTGAACCAGGACACCTGAGTACTTTTCTGCCTTAGCTAGCTAGGAACTAACTAAAAGCAACAAAGGAGAGCTCTGTCCCGCTGTCTGTCTGTCTGTCTGCAGACAATGCAGTCCAGGAGCCAGAATGTGGATGAATGAGTGCAGTTTCTGAAAACAAACTGTGTGCTTCTTCTCTCCCCCTCCCTTCGCTCTCAGAACCAGTGGTTCTTAAAGGTGCAAGACTTATTTTTGGGCTAAACAGACGAATGGGGATACAAGCATCATAAAGTCACCCTAGGACACAGGGTTAACATGTCTGTGTCAGTTACAAGCTGAGCAATACTTTCCAGCTGTATTGCCATATGCCCCCATTAAGGCAGCAGTGTGTTTCAGTTTGAAATTTGGGGTGGTTTTGTTTCTTTAGGGTTTGGGATTTTTTCCCACGTGAATCAGGCCTCCCCTAAATACTCTGTGTTGTTCTGTATGGCTGCTTTGGTTATGGGTCAGAGAGAAAGACAGGAAATGACTTTTTATTATTGTCAAATTTTTCCAGACAGAAGTGGGATGTTGTCTTGCCTCTCCCCAAAGCACTGCAGGCACATGGAAATAGCTCAGTTCTGGCCCAATTCTCTGAGAAATAACACCATTTGGGAGGTTTAAGTGATGATTACAACTCTCTTGTCTCCTGGTTGCAAAGGTTCGGTCCTACAGTCCCAGACTGATGAGGGAGAAAAGGAACTTGTGCTATTAATGGAAAAGCTTCTGTCATTCCTTGTGCAGTCTTTTGGTCCTGTGGTCTGTGTGACTGTCTGGTATCTTTCTGACAAGACTTGTTAGAGATTTAGATTTAGGAATTTAATTTGGGTCTGTTCACTACAAAATCTTGCCAAGCCTGAAGGCCTGGGGTGATAACTGCTCTCAGCAAAGGTACTTTATTAATCCTCCATCAGATTTCCCTCAGTGCTGTGCAGGGAAAGGCAAGGGTTTGGATCACGAATTCTGCAAGCAGGGCCTGTGTGACCCTTGGCTTCCTCTGTGTGTCCCTTGGCTTCCTCTGTGTGTGTGTCAGTAAGCCAGGGCTGAGACAAGGAAGGATTCGTGCTGGAGGTGTTGCCCTTTGGTGTCATTTTAAAGGTCTGATCCTAGAACGTTTTGGAGGGTGTTTCCAGAGATGCATTTGTAGCTAGATCTCATTCCAAGTGCAGCAGTCCAGGGGAGGGTTCTGACCTCTCCAGACTTCTGCTCAGCCAGGCTGCAGCTGTTGCTGGCTCACATTGGGACTGAGGCAGGTTTTCCAGGGAACTGGAGATCAATAAGGACTGGTGATCTGGAAAGCAGGGGCCTGCAGGGATTGTTTTTTGTGAAGCTGAGATGAAATTTCTAAAAGTAACACAAAATTCAAATTCCTGTAGTTTTTGTGGAGGACAGGAGAATCAGATCAGAACTGCCTTTTGTGGTAAGAGGGTCTGTGGAGCTGCATCCCTACATTTGGAGTGATCTGCGTGATTAAAATGGAGTCATAGTCCCAGAGGCTAGTTGTTTCTGTTCACTCCTATCCCCAGTTGTCCCCAGCATGTTGCCAATCCAGACTGGTTTCAGACTGTCAGTGCCCTGGTCAATGCAGTCCCCAGTGCCTGAACACAGAGAGATCTGGCCAAGTGGCCAATGCCACTTAAAGAGAAATGAGGTTTGCCAGACTTGCTGTGGATGGGAACTACTATGTGCTTGCTTAAGTTTTAAAATTTTGAGTAAATTTTGGATGCATAATCACTTAATTCTGCCTCCAGGGAGAGGGATTTTCTTCACCTCTGTTTACAGATTGTTCTATAGAAAAGCACATAACTTTATGAAGGAAAACAGGAAGTAAAGAGCAACACCCCGTGCTAAACAAGATTATTTTTTTCTTATGGCCATTTATTTTGTGTTAAACCTGCCTTTCCCGGTGTGCTTTGGTGTTTTAGCTATTTGGGAATCATTTCAGATGACTCTTTGCATGAAAACGAGAAGGTGGGGATGAGTGACCAACACCCTGGGAAGGGCTGTGAGTGTGCCTGGATCAGGAGCAAATGGTTAGGGCCTATCTTCTCCTGTTTGGAGCCAGATGTGGCAACACCACAACATAGCAGTGCAGGATCAGTGCCATGGGGAAGGGCTGCACAGTTGCACCTGAGCCCCAGCCTCTGCACTAGCAGGGGTGGGTGGGTAGAACTCCTTTGCTTCCTTCTGTCTGAACAGCCAGGTTTTGTTTGCAGGGCAAGGTGTCTATCCTTCCTCTTCTCCCCAGTATTTTCTTAATAAGGCGGTACCTGGCTGGCAAGATCTCACGTTCTCCCCTCCCCATGCCATCTGTATGAAGTTTCCCAGCCTAGACATCTTTGGTCTGCCACGCTGTACATCACAGCCTCTCCTCCCTCTTGAGCAAGCAGAGGGAAGCAAAAAAAATTTTATAGCTTTCCATCTTCCTCACCTGTCATCAACACTGGCAACCCTCACTGTGGGGAAGTTTCTAGCAGAAAACATTTCTCCGTGTTGCTTTCTGAAGGAGAAAGACCAAAAACAAGATGGTGTTTGATGTGATGCTTGTCAGGTCCCCCAGGTTGAAGGCCGTTCATTAGTATTTGAATGGTTACTCTTAATGAAATTGAATAACCTTCCTGGCAGTCTTGGAAGAACAGATTCAATAGCAAGGTATGAATTAAGAGCAGATGGTGACCCAGTACTGGGAAAAAAAGGAAACATTTAAAAGCTGTTGAAGGAAATATTATTGCCTCAATAAAATGTGTAGCATGTCAGGCTGCAATACATTGGACAGTTTTGCCAAGGCTGTACGTGTGGGACAGGTTTGCCCAGGGAGATCAAATGCTGCATCCCAGCAGCAGATGATGCTAACACCAATTCAACAGGAGGGAATGCTCACACTGTGACTGACTCTCTCAATTTGAAAGAGATCATATACAGAGGTCTTTTTCTTGCTAAAAGTGGCTAATTATAAAAATGTACTGACTCTTGGCTTTGTAGCAGATATGATGAATAATTTTGTTCATCAGATTTTTAAAATTTGTGTTGTTAACTCACTCCTACCCTCCAAGGAGAAAGGATTTTAAAAGCCCATTTGTTCAGGGAATTGACAACGGTAGATTTTTTTTCTTGTGTGTTTTTAAATGACACCTGGACTTAAGCAATTACTCAGAATTAACCTTCAAAAAATAGATCTATCTGAAAGTTCAGATAAGGCAGCAGAAAAAGAGGCAGGATGGAGATTAAGAGATTTCTTTCGTCTATCCATTACAATTTTCTTTTTGTTCCACCAGGAAAAATAACATCCAGTTATTTCCCTGTTGTAGTCTTCTCTTACCTACCCAGATTTCCTACATTGGCTTATTAGTGGATGTACCTCATTATGTAGATGACCTTCCTGACACCCTGAGAAGGGATCTGTGGAACCCATGCCTGCTAAGAGCTGTATGCTGACAAAGGCTGCATATAAAATATCCTCATTGCTGAAGCCAAATCAAGTAATTCCAAATGAGGCATTCAGAACCAGTGAGTACCTTTGACTGGTGTAGTCTCCCCGAGCCTCGGATTGAAATACAGCCTACTGGTCTCAGAGAGTTCTCATGAAGGTTAATTATTTAATCTGTCTGAAGCTCACAGTTTGTAATTAAGTCTTCAATTGAAAAGAAAGAAATCAATAATGCTGGATGCAGGGACTAATTTGCAGCTGGAATGTTCTAGTACTCCACACTAAACATAGGAGGTAAGACCAAATACTAAGGTCTGAGAGCTCTTTGTTTTGCACCCTCAGAGAGGCAAGAAAAAATATCAGATGAAATTAGAAGTAATACACTGTATAACTACCTGAGGGTCAAAGTAAGGCACTCCTGGAGCAGCTACTTACACGTAATATACACTTTTATTAGACTATCTTATGTGACTGATTCTAAGATCTTCCTTTTGTATTTTCAGAAAAATATTTTAACCTTTCAGTCACAAAGTTAAGGCAGATAGCTTGCAAACAATATCAGTTTGGATAATTATTTGAAATGGCGCCGGTACAGCCCTAGTCCTGCAAATGCCTGTTGAAATACCAACAGAGGATTTGATCTCTTTTTCTTTCTCTCCAACAGCATTTTCCATTCAAAGTGGATGCTATGGTCATATTTCTGTGTTAGTTGCTATTTTAGTCTTTTAAAGGAAACAAAGCTGGGCACCACTTGCTTTCAGTGTTTCTGCTCTAGCCCTTGTCATTTTTCCTGTTTCCCCAGCCCTCAAGAATTAAAACTGGTTTGTGCAAATAGGAGATAGCCCGGAACAGCTTGCAGGGAAATCTTGTACCCTTGTATGTTCCAAAGGCCAATGCTCTATCAGCACATGCTCCAAATAATGAACTACCTTATCAAGGGCTCTAAGCCAAATAAGTAGTAACCAGGAAAACAGGTAGAGGGCTTGAGAAGGTTGCTGTAGGAATGATGGAGGAGTTTGGGTATAAGGAGAATTAGAAACATAGCAAGGAATGTTGGAAACAGGAATGCAAGGAGACGGGAATGGTGGTAGGAAATTTTAGGGGCTTTAAGAAGATTTTGGTAGCTGGGGAAAATATTCTGAGGAGAAATGGGAGAGATGCCAGTCAAAACTAAAAGCTGCTGCTTGCAAGTTTCCATTCAGGTACTGCAGGGAGGTTCTAGATGTTCTCATTTCATTGCATTAGGAAACTATACAAAGCCAAGACAAGCAAGAGCATGGTTCCTGTATAGCTGCACTGCCCTGCAGCTTAATGTGGACACATGTTTATCCTATATCTCTACCCAAGTCTTGTACCATTGAACTTAAAGATGGTCTCTATGAGACAAGCTAAATAAGGAATTTAAATCCTGTAAAATAGAGAGAGCTGGTGTCTCCAAAAGCCATGTTTACTCAGATAGTTACAATTACCATTTCTACAGAATGCTGAGTTACTACTTTAGGCTGCATTTGAACTGGGATAAGGCAGATAGCCTTCCTTTGGACCCATTAGAGTGCACATGGCTTGTGGGGTTAATTTTTGTAGCAGACAATCGCTATTTTGGTTTTAGGTCCCTGGCAATCTTTCAGAAAATACCCATGGACAAAGTTTTCTCCAGCAAGAGAAGTAACTTTATTTTTCGTTCTACTTTTAAAAGAAAAAGCCAGGTGATCCAAATGGAAAGCATATGGCCCATAGCTAGGAAGCAGTATGTAATTTGTTGCACAGGAGCATAGCCTGGACTTTTGAGCCTGGAGCAAATGAAAGTTACATCTTACTGAAGCTCCCAAACTCTGACAACAGATGTTTCACTGGTGTTCCTCTGCCTAGCTGCAGCTTCCAGACAACCCTTCTGTGGTGAGTGGTTTTGTACCGTATTACTAAGGGATGCTGCCATACTCTTATTTAGACTGTCTAGGTAGGATTAGTTTCTCTCTTTGTTGTTGTTGTTATTATTCTCATTGCTCCTTTGGCCATTTCTGAGTTCTGTAGTCGAACCAGAGAGCTGGAGACTGTCTGTTTAGGTTTGTGTTTCCATCACCAGTCCCCAGAGTGAGGACTTCAGCAGGGTGGCTGCTAAACAACAGCTTCCATAACAGAAAGTAGAGGAAAACCAAAACCTTACTCCAAAACATTACTGCATTCAGCATACCTTGTCTTCAGTGTACTTCTCTCCAAAATCTAAAAGAGGTATGTCTTGCAGTTATCCTGGAAGTGAATGATTGTGGAAGTTACACCAATGTAAACCAATTAAATTAATTATAGTGAGCAGTTCTAGAAATAGTTTAATTTTCTATTTCCCAGCAAGTCACTCATTCCTGAAAGGATAAGTATGCATTTCTCCAGAGCAGCAGTGAGCCATACTGTAATATAAAGTAGCCTTTACTTTTCTAGAGCATGAAGGAGACATTTGAACACTATGTAACATTTTCTACAGTCTCTTTTATTTCATTTTGGAATAATTTTTGATTTTGTCTTGGAATTACTATAACTGAAATGCATAGAAAGCTTCACCAATGAGCTCAGAACATTCTTGTAGTGGATGAGGCCTGGGTAGGAAGAACAGAAGTAGACTTGCTTTGTTGGTCCTGTTAGAGGCTAGCCAAAGCATGCAGCATGGCATTAAGGATATTATTTGAACCTGTTTTATTTTAAGAAATGTTCACAGCTATTACTAATAAATACTGAGATGAGGTGTTTCCTGCTGAATGAAACCATCTTCGTATTGGCCACTTTTTCCATGAATATGACAACAGCACATACACAAACAAAGGTGGCTGTTGTCCTCACTTTTGATCACTGCAAACAGCCAAGGGGTGTAGATGGCATTCTTCTGGGAACCTTCAGATAGGAGCAGTTTGTTCCAGAGTAACAGCTCCTGGCCATCCCACAGGCATGAATTTTACAAAGCTGAAAATGCTGTGTTTAGCAGGATGGCCTCCTTAGGTTTCAAGAGAAGCAAACTCTCAGTTTAAGTCTTCCCATGCTCATCTGTGCTGGCACATTGAATCCTTTCATGTCAGAAATTACCATTTCAGTGGGTGATTTTGTTATGGCACTTTTACTGTTAGGATTGCAAGGCCCTGAAACCCCAACAACATAACCACCAGCTTCCCAGAAAGAAGGCAGGATTTTATTTTTTTTTTCAGTAACAGCTTTTTTTCATCGCTTTTTTATGTCTGTAAAATATGTTTGACATATCTTTCCTTAAATTGTATTTATACTGTGCTACATAATATTTCTTCTTTATACATAATCTGTCTTCTCAAATAAGCAGAAATTTAACAGCATCTAGGTTGGCAGTGATGATGTGACGCTTATGGGTAGAACTGGGCACTGAGAAAGGTATTAAAGCTGAAACAGAAATATTCATTATGCATTTATGTAACTACAGGTTTGGTTGCTCTTTCAGAGACATTGCAATCAATTGAATGGTCTGTCTTTGCTCTTTCTGTCAAGAAATCAAGGTGGATTTGTAATTGAGAATACAGACTGTTAAAACATTGAAGTAGGAGATTATGGGTTTTTTGCAGTTGCTTTTGATAGGCTTCCTCTGTACAAAAAAGAAATAAGAAGGTGCTCTCCTCATTCTAGAAGAAATTCAGAAAGTGGCTCTGGAGATCTGAAGTCCACATCTTAGCTGGCAAAGTAGGTATCATTGTCTCTGAGCTGCCTAAGCTAAATCAAGGGTGAGGTATGATAGCAGTGGGATAGCAAGGGATCAGGCAAGGATCATTAAAAAAGGGACTTGGGAGTAGATTAAAATCCCACATCCTAAGATTAAAGCAGAGGCTGAATGGACCCAGTTTGTTACACTGCAAGGCCTTTGGGCGAGTTGGGGCTACACTGAAGTTGAGGGAAATGCTGGTTTAGAAAAGACAGGACTACATGCACATGGCTTGCTAGTAAAATTGCATGTTAGAGCTCTGGAACCTTATGCACGAGAGGGAGAAACCCAGCACATGGGAATCATAGGTGAGTGAGTTTGTGGTTTTGAAAAGGTGTATGTCTTGGTTCATAGCATGCCAGTGGTATAGAGCTATCATCAGGCCACACGTTACATATCACAATGCAGCTGGATGTTGCTTTTGTGAGGGGTGGGTAGGTTTAGGTAAGAAGCTGAGAGTTACCTTATTTTGAGCTATCTTCTCTACCTTGAAGCATCTGGGAAACTGAATTTCAATAATTTGTATTTTGAAACGTATGTGTTCTGGAGTTTCCTACAAAATAGCAACACCGAGGGAAAAAAATTAAAATGTTTTGGAAATAGAACACTGTATTTTCAAAATCACGTTTGTTCTTTGGTAGTGTTGCAAAATGTGGATTATGTCTAGATTATCTGAAGTCAGGATGTTCTTTGATGTAAGATCTTTGTATACTTTCAAGCCTAATCAGCCCTCTGCAACCTTCACTGGGTACTGGCATGAGGAAAAGCAATTAAGGACATATTGATCTCTGCGCCAATTTCAAAATCTACCCCCAGGAGTCTGACCTACTTTGGACTAAGCTTGTTCATTGGCAGTCTCCTCCCTGCTCCCAAAAGCAGCTGCATCAACAAGGACACTGCTGCTTTCCCAGATGAAAGTGGGGAGATATTGATGTCCCCCAGGTTGGATGGAGCTCACAGCTGGTAACACTTAGGGGGATGCATCAGTGCTGGGCAGATACATCACAGCTGCCTTCATAACATACGTTCTCAGCCCAACCCAGACCTGGAACCTGCTAATAGAGTACCTGGAAAAATCAGGGCAAACATTTTTAATTTATTTTTAGATCTGTCAAGACAGATCTAGCCTGAAGTCCTAGAGAGACTGTAATTATGGGGTAATCTGCAAGGCCTTTGCTTTTTGGAGTAATTTACAAAAGGGAAACAGATGAAGGCAGCAGCTTTTGCCTTCAAGTTGAAACAAGGTATTGCAGATGTTTCCACAAAGAGAGCAGAGGCACTGGGCAGGAGAAGGCTTCTCAGTGCAGGGAGCTAGCTCTACATCACTTCCACCTGCCCCCTAGTCCAGACACCAGTCCACTGCAGATGGACAGCACAGGCTGTACAGATGAGAAAAGAGAGGTGTACAGCTCCCAGTCACCCTAGACAGTCCTGCATGGATCTCTCCCTCCCTAGCACCTGCCAATCCTTTTTCTCTTTCCTTCTGGGAGGCTTCCTCCTGAACGAAGAAAGGATCTGATCTCATTTTTCCCCAAGAACTGCAACACACCAGTTGCCACAATTGAGATGCTTTTTCTCATGTAAAGCAAAACCCAAACTTGAATGCAGACCATCTTGTCACAATACCTCTGATTTTCCTGCAATTTTTCCATATGGGAGAAGGAAAGTAAGGGGTGCATTTCCCTGCCAGAATTGCTTCTTAGGAATTAAAATTACTGCAACATCTACTGGATTATTATTTTATATTATTACATATATGAATAAGAGTATGCTTATGAGTATATATCTGGGCTATATGGGGGATGCTGAATTTAAGTGGCAATCAAATACTTACCTCTCCCTCACCTTCTTCCATTTGCCTAGCATTAAACTGTCATGTATCATTGGAAGTTGGACTGTTAGAGACACCTTATGACAGAAGTGCTTGAGGGGGAGCTGTGTTCTGCCTCTGATATCCTGGGAAAAATCTCCAATAAATCAGTCTCCTCTGAACTGAGATGTAACAATAAGGAGGACAATTGCCCTCTACTAAAATTCATAAACTTTACAGACTCTGGGTCTGAAAATAATATGATGAAGCAGATTGGATGTCTAGTAACACTGCTAGAAATGAGCAAAGAACAGGGTGAAAGAAACCAGAAATCCTGCTCACTAATACAATGGACAGTTGGGGGCGGAGGGGGAATCAAACATGCTCTGTCTACCTACCCTTGCCTGAGTTTGAACTCTGTCATTCATGAATCATGTACAAATGGAAGCTTGAAGGGCAAGAAGTGGTGCTGGGCTGACAGGCAGGAAGAGTACTGGAATGTGATCCAGGCTGTGTAGCCTCTCTCTGCCACTGGCCTCAGCTGACCTTGGGCTTTTGACTCCCAGTGCCTCAGTTTCCCCATCAACACAGTAAATTCTGCTCTTCATAAAGTGCTACTAGCAGGGAGGATGAGGGGAGCTGTCTACACTTAGGTAAATTTGGTTTTGCTGGTTCATTTTATCTAAAATAGAAATACAATATGATAAGGGAAAGGCATCCAAAATTTACTGAGGACAGAGGTGAGGCAGGCCGGGGCGGTGAGGCAAGAATGTTCCCATCAGACTTTTGGAAAGTAGCTTATCTGCAAAATAACTTGAGACTTAGCCAGGCCCCAGACCTGAGAGCAGCCAGTGGGCAAGTACAGAGGTGGAGCTTGCACTGAGGCTGTTTGTTAGATATAAAATGCTTGGATGGGTCAGTGCTGACCATAGCACCCGGGAAGTGGCTGAGGGGAGCTGTGCAGAGCAGCACTGGACATGGGGACAGCAGCCCCAGCCCTTTTGGTACTGCTCAGCCTAAGAGTGACTATTTGTGATGCTGAGGACACCTGCTCAGGTGAGTAAAGCACAAACCTTACTGCCATCTCATTGAGAAAGCCTGTTTCATCTCCCCTGATAAGAGAAAGAGGTTGGGAAGGGAGGGGGGAGAGGGGAGAAGTAGCATATGGGTTTTTTTCCTTCTATGCTTTTTTAAATTCAGCTGCCAGTGGGAGGAGAGTAAGGGGAGGCTGAAGTCTCAGCAGCTGTTTAAGAAAGCTACTGGCTCCAGTTAGTGATGTAACATCGTTCCCTGACCAGTGGGGTGTCTAGGAACAGACAGTCTTCAGTGAAGTTTCCCCCCCCCCCCCATTTGGTATGTTTTTAGTAGGGCTGCCGTGCAGTTACCAAACGATACAGAACAATACAAAGGATCAGTCTGGGGATGCTGCACAGCACAGCATTCTGACTGTATTCCCCAAGAAGGCCTGGGGCAATTTCAAACAGGTCTGCCATCAGGAAATTTAGAAGAACTCTTACCCTTACTGTCCACAGATCCACCAGTGTCACTTACTCTGCTATCAATACCCCACTGGGGCACCTCTCAGCTTATGTTTTATTAACTACAGTACATTTGTCATGCATGCAATGTCATATATATCAGCCTCCTCTCCTACTGAACTCCCCTGAAGCCAGAGAGATACAGAGTCTGGCTCCTCTAATATGTGAGATCCTCACTGCCATCTGTCAATCCATTCAACACCCTGATACTTCCATACTCAATGCTTTTGATTACACTGTTCCTCAACTTCAAAGGATTTGGTTTCCTCTCCAAGACATTTCAGAGCCTTAATAATCTTCACAAAGACTGTCTTCATTTCTCAGAGGTGAGAATAGTGGGACTGCGTGATGCTGACCGACTTGCCATTCTTCAAGGATGTCCAGGGATCCCAGGTGTCTCTGGCCCAAAAGGAGAAGCAGGTCTCCCAGGAACAAAAGGTGAGGCCCCCAAAACCAGTGATCAACACTGTGAGATGAGATGGTTTTGTTCCTTTGCATAGGAGAAGCAAGCTGAGGCTGGAGCAGTAGCTGGCCTGGCACTGGCTGCTGTGAGGAACTGGAGAACTGGAGTGAAAACCACCCCAATTAAACATATGCTGGTACACATGGAGTGACCTGTTTCTTCCTTAAGTCCTGTCACAAATCTGATGTGATCTTGGGGTGTGAAGTATCTCATTCGTTTCTTCTACAGAAAATCATCCATTTATTTTTTGGGTCTGTATTCAAGAGTCTGGGTGGGAGGGAGGCTGAAATGCTCCTGCCTGTTTTTTGGGGAACAGTGTAGGAAATGTACTGGCAACCCCTATTCCGGGGAGTAAGGGAGATGGGGTTCCTTCAGAGTTTTCATAGCCAACTCACAGAGAAGGTCAATCATGTCAGCTGAGCGAGATGATCCACCATAGCAAAATCCATGGACTGGCTCCACGATGTATCAAAGCTCATAAGAATTCATATGTGAACTGCAAATTTAGACTTTGAATGGCAATACCAGTGTACTAAGGCTTCAATAGAAAAAAAGGAGTAAGGTAAAAGAGTAAAACTAAGTTACAAGACTGAATCTGATTACCTCAGCTCCCCCATTTCTGTGAAAGCCAAGGCCCAGTTGCCCAGGCTTCTTTGACTCCCAGCTCTGGTCAGTTTGTAACATGCACATAAAAAATTAATCTCTTTGCAGGAGAAATGGGAGACCAGGGATTCCCCGGGAAAGCAGGACCACCTGGTGCAAAAGGTAATGTGTAACATATGCAGCTCTAATCTGTAAATGCCCCCAAGCTCGGGACATGCGTTAGGAGACTGGGTCTACAGAGATGAACTGCAGGACTGGCCATAGGCTAAGAAACGGTGCTGAAGTAGCATAGGAAAAGCCTGATTTGGGGTATGGCTCTTGCATGGAGTGAACACTAGAAACAGCGTCCTTGAGTGTCTGGGACCACAACACAGAAGAAGATACCACTCTTCTCAGAATTTCTCACTGACCCTAAAATCAGACCTCTTCCCATTCCCTATTCCTACCCTAACTTGCCCCCAGCACAACAAGCCTGCCCAAATGCCCCCAGCCCTGAGGAGCTTTGGAGCTCTCCATGGAGCTTCCGCCCAGAGGCCTGATGCAGAGGCACTATGCTGAGTGCTTGTTCTGCCAATTCACAGGGGCAATTTAAAGAACATACCAATGGAAAGAATGGTCTTATTTTACTATGAATATAGAAGTAATACGTAAGTTAAATAGTACATTCAATAAAACTATATGCTTGGCTTTGGCAACAAGCAAAAAATTAGCAAGGTAATGCACCTGATCATTACTTTACAAGAGGCAGGATAGTGATTTAGAAGGATACATCACTAATTTCCTAAGTACTTTAACATCATCCAGTTGCTGGGGAGCCCTGTTTCACAGAGAGGACCTGGACAACCCTTCCTGGCAATTGGGGAAATCCTGCATGGTGTAGGAGATCCCATAGGTGAGGTCTCTGGATTTCCCCTGAAAGGGAGTCCAGTGTTTATAGGCCCAAATCAGCAAGTCAAAGTGACTCGATTTTATTTTTAGCTCAGGAATGCCTGAATCTGATGGCATGCTTTCCGCTTAGCCAGGGCCAGCGCTCAGCCAGAGCCCAGGTCTTGGCTGGGAGGGTTTTCCCCTAAAATACCTTACAAACAAGCCTCTCAGTTGGAAAAGTTTCTTAAAATTATACATTTCTTGCAGATAGCTACAGAAGGTTATAAACAGTTAGCATAAGCATCTTTGTCATCTATTTTTAGGTAAATAATACTGATGGTGTTAGTCACACAATATTCACGATCCATCTTGTAAGTCTACTCTGGCTCAGCCCTGCTGCTCAGGCCTAGGCATATCATTGCTTTCAGCAGCCTTCAGCCTCGGTGTGCAGTGCCCACTTGACCACAAGAACGAGATCAAACGTTGGCACAGAATGAGGTTTCCTTTGTAATGGGATGAACCCCTGAAGAGGACAATGTTTATTGAGAAACTGGCTTTCACTGCCCAGGCTTGCTTAGGACCTTCAGCAGGAACGTGCTGCAAATACTGGAAAAGTGTCTCTACTAAAGAATCCATCTGCCAGCACAAGGGAACTTGTGTAGGGACTGAGCAGCACTGACTAACTAAAGGGAAGACACCCCTTTTTACATGCTGAATATGAAGCTATTTCCTGGCCAAAAGTACCCAAGAATTGAACTGAAATGCCAGCAGGAGATGGACAAAACCACTGAAAAACCCTATTGATCAAAATCTCCTAAGTGCCTGACTGTAAAGAGAAAGCCCCCACAAAAAGTCACTGAAATGGAACTGTGAAGCCCCATACATTCCAAGAGATGGAGAAGCAGCTCTCTCTCCTCTATATCCTGCTCTTCTTGCTGTTCCTGAGAGATACTGCTGATCAAGAGAACAGCCAGGCTGAGGCAGCAGCACCACCTGGGACACTCAGCCAAGCACTGTAGCTTTGCTCCTCTTGACAGCCTCTCTTGTACATTTGAGACATATTGAGGGGCTGGAGCAGCCATTTGTAGAGGCACAGTAATTCATTTGCATTGGATAGTCTGTGATGAGCATTTTCCTCTTGTATTTTGTAGGAGCAGCTGGAGAGCCTGGCTTCCCAGGACTGAAAGGTAAATCACGTTGTGCTGAATTTATCATGTGAGCTACTTTGTAAACTTCTACCCTGTGCTGTTCTCCTACATCAGATGAGAGCAGTTACAGAGACTGGATGGGGCTGTTTGCTGACAGTTATACCTCATCATAGGCTCTGCCCTGGTGCAGGTGCTGTGGGTAGTCCTGCTCCCAAACCAGATGTTCAGCAGCAGGTGCTGTCCTCAACTCAGGCAGCTGGTGCTGCCACCTGGCACCATCAGCTGCAGAAGCCACAGGGCTGAGGGACCAGCCAGATTTGGGCAGAGCTCTTAATATTCTCATGCTATGGCAAAATGCAGAGGCTCAAATGAAATTCAGTTGCTGCTAGTGCCAGAGGAACGTGTCTCTACCAGCACTAGCAATAAGGTATTAGGGAAACGTGGGTTTTTTTCCCTTATGCCATCATCCTGCATGTGAAGGCCAGAGGCACCCACCACTGAGCATCAGTCTGCACTGTGGCTTCCCTCTCTGGAATTTGGCTGGCAATCACTGGGTCCAACACCACTGGTCTGGCAGATGGTTCTAGTGCTCCAGTTGTCACTGCTGCTCCCAAACCACTGGCTGAAGCCCTGTACCAGCAGCAGCCATTCCCCTGATGGGACTTGTAACTCTGCCTTTCCAAGGTGCATTGCTTCCTCCTTCCCACACTCACCCACTCCTATCCCACATGTCCTAGCCCAGTGGGACTCACTGGCACAAACTGCTGGTAGACAGCTCCATGGGCTGCACAGCAGCAAGCAGAGCAGCTGGGTCCAACAGAGACATGTCCTGTGTCAGTCTCACCATTTGGACCTCTAAGCCTTAAAACAGATGCCAGCAGGAATTAGATCACGCCAGGGCCAACAGGCCAAGAGAGGCAAGGCTGCCACTCCTTGTGCATAAATAGATATTATATATATATATATATATATATATATATATATATATATATATATATATATAAATAAAATTTATATTTATAGTGTACCCCCCAGTGGCCGCCCCATGATGTACCTTCTGGTCAACCTGGAGAGCTCTTCCAAGTGTCTGAAGCAGCTGGGTGTCATTGCTGTAGTTACAGGGGTTTGTGACTTGGCTTCCCACCTGCCTCTCTGTGCTTTCCTAGGTCTGTGCAGATAGGCTGGTGGGCCTCCTCTGGTGGGCCTGGTAGCAGCCAGGACAGCTTATACTGAGCAACCCTTCCTACCTGCTTTCTCTATGCCTTTCATTTGCTTGGTGCAGATGAGCCAAGCACTTCCTCTAACATAACAGCTGTCCAGTGCAGCAGGATTTGTCTTGGCAAATCTCAAGTACTGGGAAGGGGAGTGCTGGGTATGGAAGGTGAAGAGCAATTGATGGTGTTGTTTGTCCAACAGGAACAAAAGGAGAGCCTGGATTTCCAGAAATATGGGGTAAGTTTCATCCTAGGTCTTCACAACACTGGTTAGCTTTGCAGAGTGGATGGTGGTGGACTACCTCCACCAGAAGTCAGGACAGGATAGGAATAGAAACAAGTTCAGAGTGATATTGAAGAATGGAGTAAGGAAATATCACTGTTATCTTTGCATCTCACAGACACATGCAGCTTCTGTGGGTCTACTCTGTACTCCAGCCATGCTGAGAAAGTCAGGTCCTCTGAGCACTACTTAAATGTCCTGTTCTCCATGTGTCCTGGAGGAGGTCGATTTGAATTTTTCAGAGACTTGGTGTCCTGATTTCTAAGATGAAACCACTGCAAACACCTGTATGGACATGTGGCTACTTCAAAGGCAATTATACTCCTGCACTTGCAGTGACACCTTTAGTACTTGCGGAGTTCATATGTGTGATAGTGTTCAGACTAACTTATTCACTGGAAGAAAAAAAGAAAAATAAAAGAAACAATTTTCAGTTGCCCCATCCATCTCCATGAACTAAAGTTCGAGGACAGCTACAACCTGCTCTGGCTACAGCTGGGTGCTGTAGGGCCACAATAAAGGCTCAGACAGATCAAAGCTGCTGTAACACCTGACAGATTGGGATGCCACTGAACTGGTTCCTTGCTGCCCCAGACACTTCTCTGGGCATGTAAAAGATTTGACTAATAGGAAGGAAAAGGCCAAGCCCAGGACCATCTCCCTCCTAGGAGAGCAGGATACCCTGCCTGGTACAGCTGTGTATGCATGTATCACACACAGCACACTGGGACACATGCACCACCAGCGCCACCATCTCTGATCATCCTCCCAGGCTTTCCTAAAACAACTACTGATGCAGCTGTAGGTTGGGATGTCTGATAGGGACAATTCAGTCTCCTGTGAATCTGAACTTCTGTCAGCAGGTATGGTTTTGGGGAGGGAAAAAAGTATACATAAGATGCATATATATGCACACACACACACCCACACACATATATATATACAGGTACATATTCAAAAGCACTTTGTTTCTTGGGGAGACCTTAGTGTGGCCTTCCAGTACTTAGGGGGTGCTTATAAAAAAGCTGGAGAGTGATTTTTTTGCATGGGCACTGACAGGACACTGTCACTGTGTGATTTACAGAACAATTTACAACTAAAAGAGGAGAGATTGAGATTAGATATTAGGAGATGATTCTTTACTCAGAAGGTGGTAAGACCCTGGCACAGGTTGGCCAGAGAAGCTGTGGCTGCCCATCCCTGGAAGTGTCCAAGGCCAGGTTTGGATGAGACTTGGAGCAACCTCATCTAGTGGAAGATGTCCCTGCCCATGGCAGGGCGTGCAATGAGATGAGCTTTAACGTTCCTTCCAACCCAAACCGTGGGTGATTCTATGATTCAATCCATAAAGGATGAGCTGAACACTGTTCACTGCCTCACAGGGAGCTGTCCTGTGTCACTAACTCCTTTGCTGTCAACTGCACACCCACTCTCTGTGCCCTGCATACATTCTGGAGCTGGGACAAATTTCTGGATCATGAGTTTGTCATCTTTTTCAGAGCAGTTCCATCATCCAGATCCCCAAAAGTCATTGCAGATGAGAGGAGTCTCAGCACCTTAGACTATCTTTCTTAGAAGGTGCCCATCTCCCCTGCAACATATGGGCCCAGAAGCCAGGGCAGAGCTTGGCTCCCAGCAGCTCTACACTAAGATCCTGCAGTACAAAGAGCCACCTGGTTGCTGAAGGGATCAAAGGCTCAAGGCTAACGTGCTCCTTTGATTATAACTCACATTATAACTCTTTCCACTTGATCTCTTTGATTTGTACAGAACCGGGGAACTGCCAAGAACTGTTGGCCAAAGGGAAGATTTTGAGTGGCTGGTACACAATCTACCCCCAAGACTGCAATGCCACCACTGTCTTCTGTGACATGGACACGGATGGTGGGGGATGGATTGTGAGTAGGATGAGGAGAGGGAGGTTTACATGTTCCTACAGAGATTCTTGTTAAGGCTGCAAAGGATGGCTCAAAAATAGAAACACACAGCTGAAGTTCACACATGCAAGCCAGAGAGAATCCCTCTGGACGCAGGGGATTCCCCCAAGACTTGTCTCTGGAAGCAGGCTGAGTGCCACAGACCCACTCCCTGCTTAAATCAGAAAATAATTTCCTTTTCATTTCCAAGGACATATGGAAGAGATCATTGAGCAAGGGATTCTTGTGGGATTTGCTCCCCAGACACCTACAAGAGTGTCCTGATGCAGGGGAAGCATTCACCATGGTGGGCATGTCCCCCAGGAGCTGTGGGTGCTTTTGAGTGAGGGATGGGCTGGTAGGGCTGAGGGTCTCTTTCAGGTTTTTCAGAGGCGCTGGGATGGGTCAGTGAACTTCTTGCGAGATTGGGATTCATACAAACGAGGCTTTGGCAACCAGCTGACGGAGTTCTGGATGGGGAATGAGAACATCCACTTCCTCACCTCTCTGGGTAAGGTCTGCCTCTGTCCCAGGTTGGGGCCATGAGAGTCCAACCCCTATACCACATTGGGTCATTGCAGACCTCTGAGTTTCTCATATTCATCTGAGGCCCCCACTGTTAATCCCAAACAGGATGCAGGCTCTTGCAGCCTACTGCACACTGGAAACTGAACTCTAAAAAAAAGCAAAACTAGAAGTCAGGGAAGAGAATGAACTAGCTGCATGATCTACCCTGGAGACAGGCCAACACATCTTCCTACTTGGACTGTTTATGATGGCATCATCTGGTCCATACACAGCCTTGGAGTTACAGCTGTGTGCAGGTCTCCTGCCCATGACCACCCAATATCATATCTGAAAAGGTGCTTCCCTAGAAAACCATCAAAGGTATAGGAGGCTCTGCAGGAATTTTAAGGAAATCAAAATCTCTCAAGTAGTGGCAGCTCCTCTCAAGTTAGCTCACAGCACCTTAAACCCTCCACTCTGAAATCCAGTGGCATACTCACCATCTGCCCTGCACCACTGCTGTCCATCTTCTCTTCTAGGACCCTGTGAACTCCGTGTTGACCTCAGAGACTTTGAGAACAACTACTATTTTGCCAAGTATGCTTCATTCAGAGTTTTAGGAGAGTCAGAGAAATACAGGCTGATTCTAGGAGACTTCCTTGGTGGAAACGCTGGTAAGTTTGAGGCAGCTCACTGGGAAAGTCTGTTTCCTAGAGCATTTCAGAAGTGTTCAGCTTCTATGCAGAGATGTATCATGCACACTCCTTGTATCAGCTACATTTTGGGTCAGTTTTTTAAAACTGGCCATGGTACCTCAGGTACTGAGTGACCTCTGGGTACAGGGATGGAGGGGGACATGCATCACCCGAAGAAATGTGATTCAGAGCATTACCTTCAAGACCAGCCCTATGGTTTAGCAGCAAATGAGCCTGGTCCTGGGCAACACCCCATCCAATTGACCTTCCCAACAGCTCTGCATCAGCCAGGTCAAGGTCTGCTTTTGGTTACATTGGCAGGAGACATTTGCCCAGGAGGTCTAGCATTTCTAGGGCTGGGGTGCTGTTCAATACCTGCAGCATCAGCACTCCATCCTCTTAATACCCTATTTTTAATATTTTTTTTAAGTAAACAAATCTTCTTCAAAATTCAATATCCATCATTCAGGAATGAGTGAAACCAACACCTGAGAGCAGTGCTCTAGGTTTCTGTGGCTTTGCACACTGCAACCTTGTCTGGTAATTCAGACCTGTATATCTGCAGAGAACCTGAGCATTCCAAGAGAAGTGACATCTGTGTACCTGTGAAAAGAATCTGGCCCACTTGATTCACAGGCATAGATAAATTCTCCATTTGTTTTAGCAGAGCTAAGGATACTTTTGTCCAAGACAAGGAGGAAACCTGGGCAAGAGAGCAGCAGGATTTATACAACCTGCCTTGCACCTGGGAAGGGCCACTGGTGCCCAGCAGGGGTGCACAGACACATCAGTGTCCTGTTTGTGATCCCTACTGCATTAACTGTGAACATGTGCTCTCTGCAGGGGACTCTTTATCGTACCACAGGGACATGCCATTTTCAACAACAGATCACGACAATGACATGAGTTCCTTTAACTGTGCCACAGAATATAAGGGAGCGTGGTGGTACAATGACTGCCATTACTCCAACCTGAATGGGATGTACTGGATGGGTGCGCATGGGAGCTATGCTGATGGCATCAACTGGAAGACAGGCAAAGAATACCACTACTCCTATAAGCAAACGGAAATGAAGTTCAGGCCAGTTTAATATGGTGACAGGGTGCCTGACTAGGTCCAAGAGGTGCCACTCACCCACCAACAGAAGACACAAAACAATGTTGCTTGGGGACAAAAATGGACCAGAAAGGGTACTACAGGTTGTCCTTTCTGCCTAGAGCAGGATTTTTGAAGCCAGAAGATATCGGTACTGGTTTGAGCTTCTGTAAGCACCAGATCCTGACCCTCTCTCACCCTGACTACCTTCAGCAGCCCCACTGATGCAGACTGAGCCCAAGCACCTTCTTCTGAAAAGTGTGTTATCTTGATTTAAAGACCAGGTGATGAGTGGGGCCAGTGCACCTCAGTAAAGCTCTCTGATATTACGACCCTAAGTGGTAATTGCTGCTAATCTCCAGTACAATCCATGTATGTGAAGACTCCAATATGCATGCAGCCTCTTTCAACTGGACCCAAGAGCCATCCAAAAGGCACTGAATTCCTGACCTGTCCCACTCTCCCTGCAGGCTGTGATGGAGCCACAACATAGAACAGTATGGAAAAGACTGAGCTTCCAGCACAGTATGTAGGAATCCACAAAATCTGAGGGTTTTGGGAAAGCTGCAAAAGGCAGGCCTCAGAGACAGCAGAACTGTGATTAGAGCTAAGCAGTAGCCATGAGATAGGTCAGCAGAAAAATTATTTAAAAAGTAGAAAAGCAAGGACAAATAGAACAATGGTCTGTGTATTAACATTTGTCTAGAATAACTCCCTAAGCTACAGAAAAGTTTATCTAGCAAGATATTAGGAAGTTTGAAGTTAATAATGTGCATTGTGTTTTAAGGCTTACAAGTAGGTATTGTATTCGAAATAAGCAAGCATTGTTTTAACCAAAGGTACATGTGCTTATAGTGGTTGGATAGAACTACTGTCAATATGCTTTTGCTTTGTGTGATTGGTCAAAAAACTTATAAAGTTGTAACATTGAGTTCTTGGTCTGCTGCCTGGGATGTGAGCTGATGGCATCTTCCTATTGTCATAACCATGTAATGAGACTGATGCTGGAAAATAAAACAGCTCAAGGCACGGTCCACAGCAGTCCCATCCTGTTTGGGATTTGTACACATACCCCCGGCCAGCGATACAGTGCTATCAGCACTACCAGTTTCCCATTTCTTTCCCCACATGTTCCAGGACCTCAGGTGGGACCCCAGCTCCTGGAACCACAGCAGAGTTGCTCAGCACTTCCCACCAGGACACAGCTGCAGCTGGGCCCAGAGCCAGCTTTAGCCATTCTTCCAGGGCATGTTTCTAGATCTCATTAGTTGCTGTGGACCAAGAGCTGTATGCAAAACAGTCTGTTCAGCATCATGTGTCGTACCAAGACACTATAGCAGTTCCAAGTCAAGCCTTGCATATGTGGTCATCGTTTACAGTGCCAGTACCTTCCACTTCATCTCGTTTCCAGCAGCGTTTGAGGGTGGCCTATCTGCTGGTGGGTGGACACAGTTCACCTGCTTCATGTATTGTATTTGACTATTAGCAGAACTGGGTCTCTTCTTCTTGCAGTTATGCTGCTGGACTCCTCGCCATAGCTGACAGAGGAGACCCAAGTGCTAACTCTTCACTGCAGGGATAAACAGAGACAGCAGAAATAGAGTATTTCTTTGTGTTATGTTTCTAATGGTCCCAGGTTTATTTCACTGTATATTGCACAGATATGTAGGAAGGGCAGCTCCAGCCCTACAAGACAGAATACAAACCCTGTGGGTGAGAAAAGTGAGAAGGTCGCTCAGCCTGCCACAGCAGGTCAACAGTGCGCTAAGAAATAAACCTGAAGGTTTGCATCTCCCCACTCACTCCTGTCTCAGTTTACTTCTTTTCAGTTACACAAGAAAGAGTGTGTCTGAGCAGAGAAGTGCACACTGAAAGCCTCATAGTTACTTCTCCCTCTCCAGGAGCTCTGTCTTGTTTTTCTGCTACTCCCAATAAGATTCACGTGCCCTCACCAGTACCAAGGTCCCAGAATATTCCGCTGTATTTCACCCATCTGCTGCTGATGCTGTCTTCCAGGAGTAGCTTCTCAGAGGTGCAAGGTACTACCAGAAACTTCTCTACAGAGATGTATAAGCAGGTGCTGATATAGTCCGCTATAAACTAGGTAAAAGTGCTAAATTCCCTTTCTCTGCTCACCTCTAGCTTCTCCTCTTACTACACAGAAACCTTCAATGCTTAAATTTTGCTTGTAAAGGACACTGATGAGACTTTAAACAGACAACTTACTACACAGAAATAAAAGAACTACTAGTAGGTAAAATACAGTGCATGATAAAGGTACCTATATTATATCTAGTGAAGAAATAGTATACATTAAGATTCAGTGTAATTTACCACTAAATGGATGAGGGAGTGTTGAGGGTTTCTTGCAGGACAAAGGACATATATGCACAATCCAGTCTTCGTAGAAACTGAATAAGGTCACAATGCCCTTGAAGAACACAAAAGAAGAAGAACATGCTCAGCGGCAGACAGTTCAGGATGTAAAGGCAGACAAGAAAACCGCAGTGAGACGCATGAAGATGAAATACTAACTAAAATTAACTGAAAGCTTAAAACGCATGCACAGAAGGATTTAACCAATCATGTATTAGCTTGAGGCATGAACAATAGAACACAGTATAAATATAGCTTGCTTTTTCAATAAATTGGCTTCACTCGATCACATTGATCATGGTGTGATGTCCCATTCCTGATCCTCCGCAATAATGGAGTACACATCAAATTCTTCCTCTCAATTCCCAGGAAAGTAACCATGGAATTTGCATCCAAACTCCAGAGAGAAGTTCCTGCATGTTTCCAGGGAGTATGTAAGAAGTTTCTACCTCCACAAAAATTTGTGTAGCTTTTATAGTTGTAAAAGTAGTGTCTTTCAGTCAAGAATTTCTAGCTTATCTCCCCACATCTGTTCTCACATCCAGTTGTTTATTGGGAGTTCTACTCCTGGTGCCAGAGAGAGAAATAACACTGCTCTGTGCAGTGTAGCCCCAGCTTCCTGCTGAGCAGCACAGTCACATCACTCCTCAGTGAACTGCCACATCACTGTTACAGTGCCTTCAAACCTGACCTCCTGAATAATCTTTTCGGGAGGCTGGTGCTGTAACACCACTTTGTGCAGTTTTTGACAAGCCTGCACATGAATTTATGTTACCACTTGGTCGGTCACATGGCTGGCACAAACCTGCATGCCTCCCAAACACAAGGCTCAGTGCTGTGCCACTACCAGCTCCCTGCACTCCACAGGAACGTGGCTTCTCTCCCTCCAGTGCCATCATGCTGAGCTCTGGCTCAAGGCAGCAGCTAGCATGGCCCCAGAAACATCCACCCAGCACTTTACAGGAACAGCAACAGCAAAAGACAAGGTCAAACTTTTCTCCTGATGTCCACCATGCCAAACCAAAGTTTCTCTCAGTCAGACATTGCAGCCTTTCTCATCATAATCTCACTGAAAGTCAAAGAAGTTGATCAATAGGTAACTCATGTAAGCATGAGTTAACTATTAAGAATTAGCAAATATTAATCACAAGCCTAAGAAGCAGGACACACCTTAGCCTTGTCAAGATAAGAGACACAGAATGCACCTTGTCAAGGTAAGAGGAACAAAACCTATTAACAGCAGAAAATACTGAACCAGCCAGCAATGGATGTGCATGCTTCAGAAAGAAAGTTTAAAAGTGCAAAGTGAGGAAGACTACCAGCCTTCATCAGAACGACCACTGAGGAAGACTTGGACCCTTCTGTGCGACCAACACAGTACACTGTGCTTGCGCATCACATATGCTAATGATATTAATGATTTCCGAGAAGTAATTTGTATCACCACTCCAATCCCAAGGAATGTAATGAATATGCATAAAATTTAGCCATATATTGTGCTGTGTAAAAGCGCTGAGTGCTGAGAAGCACTCCCCCACGTACCCAGCACCAAATAAAGCAAACACCGGCAGCCGGGTCGAGCCGCCATAACAGGCCCGTGGCGGTCGCGTGGTCACGTGAAGGGACGCTGAGTCACCACATGATCCAGAAGCGGGGGGTCACTTGACCAGTGCCTGCGGGGCGGCGCTCGCTGCGCGGTGCAGGCGGAGCGGCTGCTATGGAGTTGCTGCTGCTGCTCTCGGCCCTGCTGCTGCTCCTGCCGCTGCCGTTCGCCCGCGCTGCTCCCGGTGGGTGTTTCGGGTCGGACCCTTCTGCCTGTCACCCCTTCTCCTCGGGCCGGACCCTGCTGCCTGACTTCCTCTTTCCTCGGCCAGAGCCCCGGCCCTCCCATGGACGGGACCCTCTATTAGCTTTTCCAGGCCCTGGGTAGGACTCCGAACTAGCCTCGCTGGGCCGGAGCCCTCAGCTAGCCTGGGGTGCACCGAGAGGGCGCTCCGAGCTCCCCGGGTCCCAGTTCCCAGGCTGGGTTGTGCCGTACCGGGTGAACCTCTTCTGTTGTCGGTTTCCCCTGTGCTGATGATGCCCCCTCCAGCTGCCCGGGTCGTGTGGCCCGGCCTGGAGGAGCGGCTCTTTCCGCAGGTGCGGGACCACTTCAGCTTCGAGACCTGCGGCAACGAGACCTTCCCGCAGCGGTACCTGGTGTCGGGTAGATCCCGTGGGTGCTGTGGCTTCGGGCTGGATTCCTTTCTGCTCAAGTTTTAACTGCCTCTGTTCCAGTGTAAAGTAGGAGCTAGAGCACTGGGCAGCCAAGAATCAGTGTTAGCCACGGGCCAGACCTGTACGAGCCAGGCATTCCCCAGCATTGTCTATATCCTCCTTTCCTTTTTAATCCACTTTTTACAAAGGCATGTACTTATAGAACAAGGGGGCCTGGATTTAAATTGAGAGTAGGCTTAGACTGTATATTAGAAAGGAATTCTTCCCTGTGAGGGTGGGGGAGGCCCTGGCACAGGTTATGTAGAGGAGCTGTGGCTACTCCATCCCTAGAAGTGTCTAAGGCCAGGTTGGACAGGGTTTGGAGCACCCTGGGGTAGTGGAAGGTGTCCCTGCCCGTGACAGAGGGGTGGAACTGGATGAGCTTTAAGGTCCTTTCCAGTACAAACCGGTCTGGAATTCACTCCTTGCCTTCTGTTCTGGCTGTGTGGTGCAAAGGGGATTGTGGGGACTGACCTCTCTGGAGCAAGAGTAGACTAGAAGCAAGGAACTGTGTTAAGCTTGCACTGGCGCTGGCTCTGTGTGTGTGTCTTCAGTTGACGCCAGCATCTCTTACAAATGTATGTAATCGAGTGTTCTGAATGTGTCAGGAAAAACAAATAGTGACTGAAATGTAGCACTCTGTACTGATCATTTTTAGGAGTAGAGGAATAAAATGCAAATCACTAACTCAACCCTCTTGGGTTAGTGGTTTGCATTATTTAAACTTGTGCAACTATAGATAGCTTAATCCATGTGAAAGAATGAGCACTGCCAACAAGGAGCCAGCTGTGTCTCATTTTTGGATCACTGACAGTAAAAGAGAAAAGGCCTTTTTAAATAGCATGTGGCTAAAAATACAGCAATTTCCATAACCAGTGTCACATGTTTTTCAACCCTGCCTATGCAGAAGAATTGGGGAGCAAATTGTAGGGAGGAAGAAAAGGTGGACTTGGGAATAGCAACAGATGTGAGCACTGCCCAGCTTCGTGCCCACCTGCTGCTGCCTCCCAGCTGCATTGGGGTCTTAAGATGCTCCAGCTGCTCTGCAGCTTGTTCAGCGCCTGTGCCAAGTTGTGTGTTTCACCAGGCATGAATTCATCGATCAGTTCAACCCAAAGATATAAATATGCCACTAATTTTGAGAGCATACCCAAGGCTGCGATTTCACTAATTAGGTGGCCCTTTTTGAACAGAATGTTGGAATTACATGGTTTAAAGCATTGTGCAACTTCTATTTGTTTTCTTTTAAAGCGTTATGTTTTATCTGTGAGTCCTGGGCAGAGCTGAATAAGATTTGTGAGGAGTAAAATATCAGTGCCGTTCTGCTGGTTTATAGAGAGTTTCTTACTCAAAATTTCTGTGATTCCATTTCCCTGTACTGGTTTTTTTTTTTTTTGTTCAATATGAGACTTTCAGATTATCAGCAAGAAAACAAAAACTAATTTCACAACAGGGAATCTGATACTCTTGAATTTAGCTAGCAATTCCCCAGGATTTCAATAAAAAAATAGGTACCTTTCTAAGGAGCCCATCTGGTTTGGTTTTGGCTTCTGTGAAGGTTGTTTACTCCGGGAGCCATGAAGCACATGAGGAAAAGAGCCAGAGGAAAGAGAACACAGAGCACTCCAGTTACCTACCCAGTATCCAAAGCAAATGCATCATAGTCAGTTGACCTCCTAGTTAATGAAGAGGAGCAGTTTCACGAATGAGAGGTTTCAAATCCCATTTCAAGCCAAATCTGGCTTTGTCAGTTCTGTGCTGAGAATGCCAAGAATTAAATTTGGGCCTCTCTGTTCATGGAAACAGCCTCATGTGACAGCAACATCCGTGGGACAACTGTTGTTCAGGGGCTCTTTGGATGATATGTTGAAATCAACACTTAACTGACGGTCTGAGGTTCGTCATTGAAGAAAACTATTTATTATCCCTCCTAATTCCTGTGCAGTTTATCACTAAGCTAAAATCAAATATTTGTTAAAAGTCAGCAAGCATTAGAGCAACTGTTTGTTAGATAAGCCAGTGTTAGCATCACAGCTCAGCTTGTCCTGCCAGTATCAATTTGCATTCAGTTATAAAGTGATCTGAGGATGAAGCACATTATCTTCATATATCATCATATATATACACACACACATATGCGTGTGTGTTACATATATAACATATATCAGCATATCCTGGGCTCCTCCCCACAGTGTGGGCAGCAGGTGTGTGGGGGAATTCGGTCCCTCTGCTCAGGTAGAGGGAGGCAGTTCTACCGGGACCCCACTGGTAGAACTGCCTCCAGGCCCAGGGACCTCAGCACAAGAAGGATGTGGAGCTGCTGGAGTGAGTCCAGAGGAAGCCCCAGTGATTATCTGAGAGCTTGTGTAGCAGACCATCTCATCCTCTCCCAAGAGCTTATCTGTTGTTTGTTAGCCAGTCAGATAATTCAAACAGGACAAACCGTGTTATTGTGAGTGTTTTGGGCCCATAGGTTCACACTGGTCTGGTATTTCCCAACTGCCAATAGATACCTTACTGTTGACATGAGATCTGACAAGATAAGCTGGATTTTGACTGACTGATAGCTGTTCACTTTATAACTATAAAAGTCACCCCTAACTTTCACAAAGCAGAAATCTGCTATAGATTCTGCTTCACAAAGCAGAAATCTGCAAATATATATATATATTTTCTGGAAATATGTGGAGTTTCTCCTGTGAGCAGGGACATCTGCTTCATGGTTACTCCCCAGGGGTTGAGTGAAGGAATCTCTACATTATCACAATTTCAGTGGTAAATTACATTTGACTCCTAATCAATACTATTACTTTTGCCTGTTTTAATACAGATACTTTGATATAGTGCACTGTTCTCTGGTTTACTGTTCTTTAGTTTTATACTGTGTAGTGAGTAGTTCTGGTTAAGATCTTTTGTCTGTTATCTCTTGTCTGTTTAATAAATAATTCATTTTTATAAGTAGATCTTATTTGCTGTCATTAGAACTGTGAGCCAGAGTGATTCCTTAAATTTAAAATGTTGCGAAAATTTGAGGCTAAGGCAGGGCTTGTCTGAAGCTTTCCCGTGTCTCATGGCAGCTGGGGCCCCTCTGCTCTGGAGACAGGTTGGGAGAGTGCGTTTGTTTAGCCTGGAGAAGAAAAGGCTCTGGGCAAACCTTATTGCAGCCTTCCAGTACTTACAGAACGTTTGTGAAAAAACGGGGGGGGGAGCTTTTTGCCAAAGCCAGTAGTGATAGGGCAAGGGGCAATGGTTTGCAGTTGACAGATGGTGAATTTGGATTGGACATAAGGAAGACATTCTTCCCTGTGGGAGTGGGGAGGCCCTGGCACAGGCTGCCCAGAGAAGCTGTGGCTTCCCCATCCCTGGAAATGTTCAAGGCGAGATTGCACAGGGCTTGTAGCAGCTTGATCCAGTTGGAGGTGTCTTTGCCCGTGGCAGGGGGCTTGAACTGGATGGTCTTTGATGGTTCACCCCCAGCTCAAACCATCCTATGATATGTAATTTACAACTTTATACCTTAGAGCAGGAGTATCAGAAAGATGCAGGCAATTCCCTAATGTCAGTTTTGTGTGAAGATTTAGCTGTGCAAATGTTTTGGAGTGAGTTGGGCTAAAAAGGGTCTATAAATGGGAAATCACTCTTTTGGGGGGCAGCTGTCTGCAAAGGACTTGCAGAACTTGAGATTTTAGGTATTTTTCAGGCAGAAGTGAAATTTTCAGGCCATGTAGTGATCTTATGGAAGCTCTTATTTACCCCCACCCAAATGAGAGATTTCTGGAGCCTAACACTTTGTGTTCCCAGATCAGGTCTCAGGAATCAGCCTGTTCACAGAGTTCTTCCTTGTTAACCTCCTGCCCAAAATCAAAAATTGACTCATTTCATGCACATATTCTTTGTTGTGGTTTGGGGGGTATTATGTGGTTTTTTTATGGGTTTTGTTTTTTTTTTTAATTTTAATTTTTAATTTCTTTCTTTCAATTGCCTCAGTAAAGTTCTGGAAGAAAGGATTTGGACCCATCTTTTTCTATACTGGCAATGAAGGTGACATCTGGACTTTTGCTCAGAACTCTGACTTCATATTTGAATTAGCAGAGGAACAGCAAGCACTTGTCATTTTTGCTGAACATGTGAGTATTTTAGTCATGCATTCTTTAGAGTCCTCTTCTGTTCAGTGTTACCAAATTCAGCTTTCTGAAGATCTGGAATAGTCGTACCATTTCTTCCTGTGGAGCTGAGTCAGACCTGGTATAATCTTTCTCCCCATAACAGCAGATCTTCCTTTTGTAATCATGGCTTTTGAGTAATTTTTTACTATACCTCCCAGCACTCCAGGATACAGACTGCTGTTTCAGTACAGCCTATGCCATGAATGATTTGTTTTTGTAAGTAGTTTCTACAGGCCTTAAACTCCATTTTGGAGTAGAGAGATACTTTGTTTGGATAATATTTAATCTCTCTACCCTGAAAAAAGTCCCAAGTCTCTACTTGGGAAAAGTCCCAAGCCAACCTTTTCCACACTATTAAATCTACTATCTGTCATCTTAGGCATGAAGAGATTATCCTGTTCCCTTTTGTAGCTGGGAATTTCAGGAGAGATACATGTGCTGAGAACCCACTTGACACCCACTGAAGCCGCTGTAATGTCCTGGCCATTCACTCCATGATCTGTCCTGAAAGTGTCTGTGTATCAGGTGCAGAAGACAAGGCACTTCCTCAGTTATGGACAAGTTAGAGGATGTCTCATACTCTGTTACCTCTTCGTATTAGTGCACGATTAGCCCAGCTCTATGGTGAAAGTAGAGAAGACCCATAGGAGCATTGCCATAGTGTATCTCTTTCATTTCAGAGGTACTATGGGAAGTCTCTTCCCTTTGGAATTGAGTCAACACAGTTGAAGAAGACTGCTCTGCTCACCGTGGAACAAGCCCTTGCTGACTATGCAGTGCTCATTACTGAGCTTAAGCAGCAGTTTGGTGCTGCAGACTGCCCTGTCATCGCTTTCGGAGGCAGGTAAGTATTGTGTGGACTCCTTCCCTTCTCTGCATCCTTTTCCAGCCAAAGTTATGCTGCTGTAGATCTCTTTTGTTCTCAAGGTAGAGCTTTAAGCTATCCTTTTGAGAGTAGATGTGCCTGTGCCTCGGCTCCCATGAGCTCATAACCAGGTCCCACTCTTCTTTCCCATCAGGAATTAGTCTCCATTTGTGGTTGCTTTGGAGAAGCACCCCTGACTGGATGTTTCTAAGCTTCTTCGATGTCTGAATCATCCAAAGCTGCAGAAAAAAATAGCTTGGAAAGGGTAAAGGGAAAATAGCAGCCTTGCTAGTCATAAGCAGTGTGATGGTGTGCCAAAACCTGAGAAAACAAGCACTAATGGGGTCCCTCAATCTGCTTTCACGAGGTGTTGGCTACAATGAACCTCACCTGAAATGTTTCTACACTAATGCATACAGCATAAGGAACAAACAAGAGACAAGAGGAGCTCAAAGCTTAGGCCCAAGCCCAGAAATTTGGCACCGATAGCAAAAGTGAAGTCTGGTAGGACAAGTCCTATGACTGGAGTGCCCTGTTGGATGGTTACAGGCTCTTCAGGAGGGATAGGGCAGAAGAGGTGAGGCAATGTCATTGTAGTGGAAGGGATAGAATGTCTGGAGCTCATAGTTGGCAGTGGTACAGTTGAAAGCCCCTGGGTAAGAATCAAAGGACAAATAAATAATGCAGATGTCACTGCGGGAGTCTACTTTGGATCTCCCAGAGAGGATGATGATGCAAACAAATGATTCTTCAAGAAACTAAGGATGCTTTCAATTCAACTTCCCTTGTCCTTATGGGGGACTTCAGCTTGCCAGAAATCAGCTGGGAGAATCACACAGTACAATCTAGGCCAGGAGATGCCCTGAAAAAACCCTGATGACAACTTTATGGCACAGTTCTTTAAGGAGCAGAATTGGAAAGATACCCTTCTTGATCTACTGCTTGTCAACAGAGAGGATTTTGTGAGCAAAGTGGGGGTTGGCAGCTGTTCTGGCCACTGCAACCATGAAGCCATCGAGTTTAAAATCTCTTTTGACAGGAGGAAAAGTGCCAGCAAAACCTCAACTCTGGCCATGAGGAGAGACTTCAGCAGACTTCAGGCTGCTCAGGGAATTATTGAGTAAAGTCCCCTAGGGAAATGTTTTTGTAGGTGATGGGGTCCATCTGTGTTGGTTGCTTTTTAAATATCACCTGTTAAGGGCAGAGGAGTAGCAATTCCCAAATGTTGAAAGTCAGGCAGGTGAGGCAGAAGACCAGCTTGGCTGAACAGGGATCTTCTCTTGGAAATAAGATGAAAAAGGAGGTTGTATGCCCAGTGGAAGGAAGGTCAGGTGACATGAGAAGAATACAGAGACACTGCTCCCCCTCTATAGGGAGAAAATTCATGTGATTAAAGCTTAATTTGAGTTGAAATTGCCAAAACTGGAGAACGATAAAAAGAGTTTTTTAAGTACATTAATTGTGAAAGGCAATGTAGAAATAACATTGGCCTGTTCCAGGATGAGGACGGTCACCTCACAAACAGGGACAGAAAGGTCCCTGCCACAAGGCAGAGGTGTTTATTGCATTCTTTGCCTGTCTTCACCATGGTTGACAGACCAAAAGGGCCCCAGTGTCTTGAGCTGGAGGACCATGAATGTAAGAATAATCAGCTCCCTGTTGACCCTGAACATGTGCAGGATCTGCTGCTCCATCTGGATCCCTACAAATCTCTGAGGTCAGTTGGGATTCATCCAAGAATCCTCAAAGACCTGCTGATGTCATTGCAAAACCTGTCTTGATGATTTTTGAGCAAGTTTGGGAATCCAGAGACTGGAAGCTGGCAAATATTGTCCCAATTTTCAAGAAGGGCAGGAAGGAGGACCCTGCAAACTACAGGCCTGTGAGTTTCACTTCAGTGCTGGTAGAATCTGAGAAGATCATGGTAAATATTATTCTGGGAGATATTGAAAAAACACCTGGACAGCAATGCAGTCACTGGTCGCAGCTAGCTTCAGGAGGGCAAAGTCCTGCATGTTGAACCTGATTTCTTTCTATGATGGGGTAACCCACCTGCTTAATCTAGGAGAGCCAGTGAATGTCATTATTTTGGACTTCAGCAAACCTTTTGATGCTATCTCTTCCAAAGATTTTTCTGGGCAAAATGTCCAGCATATGATGGGTGAGCAACTGTCCACTGGTTGGCACAAAGAGTTACAGTGTCTGGGGTAACACCAGGCTGGTGTCCAGTCACTAGTGGGATTCTGCAGGGCTCCATCCTCAGCCCTCTTCTCTTCTACATCTTTATTAACGACCTGGATGCAGGACTTGAAGGAGTACTAAGTCAGTTTGCCAACAGCACTAAACTGGGAAGAGCCGTTGACTCCCTTGAAGGCATGGAGGCCCTGCAGAGAGACCTCATGTGGTGGTTTGACAGGAAATACGTTTTCTGGGATGCTGTGGTCAGGCCAATGGGTGCTCACATTTTAATATTGGCACCTAATGTGGCCATTGGGACATTGGATGCGCCTCTGAGAACACGGGGTTAAAAGCAGGGCTCTCCCCTGGGAGGCTCTCTTGGGTTCCGGTCAGGGAAAGGTTCAGATCTCCCCTGCCCGGCTGCAGGCTGGGCGGGGGAGGGGAAGCCAGCCCGGTGAGGTAGGCTGGGGCCCTGGACAGGAGGGAGGTGAAGGCCCCTGCAGAATGGAAGGGTGGAGGAGCACTGAGAGGCATTGGGCAGCCACCCCCCCTCCCCCCCCCAACTCCTCTAGGAGAGACAGAGAGAGAGAGACTGGTGCCTGTGGCTTGTGCCACCTTGAAATTTAATAGTGGCTGGCCAAGAAGGAGAAGGGGGGGTGCGGTGAGAAGGTGCCCGGCTGGGCAGCCGTGGGAGTTCTGGACAGACAGATCCTCAGATTTTTAACCCTTTTCTTGGATGATGGAAACCTTACAAATGCTAATCCTACTGGAGCTAAATGAGAAGAGAGATAGAGATGAGATAAGAGGAAATGGGCCATGAGAGAAATAGAGAAGAATCAGGTGGAAGAGTGTCGTAACGGCGGGAGAGATGCGACACACCATATGCGATGAATAGCAAATCTCGAAGTTTATTGAAAGCTTACACATTTTTATATTAGTGTTAATGAAGCTTATGCATATTGCAAAATCTGAGCTCATTATTGGTTAAAGCACACTATAATCAAACACACCTACTTCTATCTCTTAACAATTATTTTGCTTCTATGTGTACATTCTTCTAATTTCTCTACCTTGGGATAACTACATTTTCTGGCAAGCAATTTTCTCCCCCGTCTTCCCGTTTTAGAGAAGGTCACTGTGACCTTCGTCAGTAATTAGGCACCGGTTGCTCAGTTCCCAGCTTGTTTCTCTTACCCTTATCCATCGGCATCACATCGGAATGTCCTTTCTCAGCTAACCAATTCTCCAAAAAGCTCTCTACATCTCCCCTGTTTTTCTGTTGAACAAGCATAGTTTGATTAAATGCAGTAGTTATCATCTTTCTCACCATATTCTGTAAGCATATACAAAAACAAGGCAAGACTAATACTAACAGCAAAACTACAATAGCTACTACAATGCTAACCTTAATAATTGAACGTAACCATGATCCTAAGTTTAAAGATTTGAGCCATCCATCAATACCAAGGCCTGATCTGTGTGAAGCCTTTGTTTCAGTGAAGTCTGATGTATCTACAAAGTCTTTCAGCATCTTGGTTAAACACAGGAAACAGAGAAAAATAACTCAGAACTAACTCACCTATAAAATATTAAGAAATACAAATCAGATGATGTGTTTTAGATCAGATATTTGAGACAAATAAGCAGTGTAGAATAACTCATGTGCTTGTGAATCTCCTTATGCAAAGCCAGTGAAGAACTTAACACATGTGAGACAACCTACAGCTCACACTGGTTATTTTCAGAGGGAAAAAAATATAAGAAGTGATGGAGAAGTTACAAGTTGAGTCAGGTGCTTAGAGTATTGCAGGTTTGCTTTAAATTGAACAGGTACAAGAAATATGTTTCTAAGTACAAAGGGACGTTACTGCTGTGGTATGATTTTTTAAACTCATATTCTCTTTCAGATTAAAATGTAAATTAAATGAGAAAATATTTTAAATGACATATTGTGTTCTCACTTGGACAAAGAAAAAGGATAACAACTAAGTACAAAATACTCTTTGTTCGATGTTACAGGAAAAGCTAAGCAACAGTTTTCCTGTAGACTGAAATCATTATTTAAACAATAGAATAAATGTTTTCTAGGCCTCAAACATCAGTGTTTATGCTTTATGTTTTAAAAGTCAATTGATGCTTAAACAGTAGGGATGAATATATTCTTTTTGGTAATTATTTATCAAAATTGTCCACAATAATAGTACTAATAATAATAGTATTAATATTATGGTTGGAAGTCTATTATATATTTTAGTATCTGTTTCGAGAAGGAGTTTTGTTGTTTTTGTTGTTTGGAGGGAGTTGTTTTTTTTGTGCAAACTAACATTCAGGTTAAATTATAATTCTAAATGTTACATGACATCTAGTCCAGTTTTCTAAACATATAAATGTATACAATGAGTAACAGTTGTTTGGATTTTCCTCTTGCATCTGTGTAAGCAGTTATAGCATCCGATAAGGACTTTAGTGATCTTTTTGGGTATTGAATCTAACCTCACTGTCCTATCACGACCTTTTTTGAACAAATCAGCTAAAATGTCAATTTTCTGAAAAAGAGTTTTATGTTGTTGAAGTGGAGGAGATATCCATTCTAAGGCCCATATCTCCCCCGTTTTTCTGTTATGCTAAGCAAGTGCACCCAGTAAAAATTTTTGTCTACACCAAACTGTCAGCTGTACAGGGAGATCAAAATCACGTCTTTGAACACTGCCTTGTGTAACACAGACCAATATCTGCTGCAGTGTTTCAGCCCGTTCAGGGGTTATATGAACAGGCTGTGCTGGATTAGTTCCCTTTAACAAAGGTCAAAGTGCATCTAACAGTTCATTGCTCGATTCGCATAGGTGGAAAAAGAATATACAGCATAATAGAACTCTCTCTTACATAGCCAGCGTCTATTATTCTAGATAAAACAAACAATCTTAACACTGTAGCCGAGAAATGTCTTAAAAGCAAAACTCTCACAGATAATCTATCAATAATGAGTGGTCTCTTTACTCTCGTTGGGACTTTTGTGGGTGAACAGTCACCAAATTCACTGTCTGCTGCTGTTGCTAGGTCTACTCCGAGGCTCCTGGCGGTTGCGGGCTGAAGGCAGGTTTAGCCGAAGTGGTGATAGCTGCGGGCAGCCGCGGGGCGGGCGGACGTCCCGGAGCCCGCTGCTCCACGGGGGGTGGACGGCCCGTCCTGCCGCCCCCCCCCCCTCGGCTCGGGGGCGGGGCGGCTGCGGAGCGGAGCTGGCGGCTGCGGAGCGGGAGGCGGCCGCGCTGCAGCTGCTGAGTCGCCCAGGGCCGGGGCCGGCACGAGCCTCTCCGGCGGGGCGGCTGCGGGCTGTGCGCTGCGGCAGGGCGGCGGAGGGTGCGGGTCTGGAGCGGGAGGAGGCGGAGGCGGTGCAGGGTTTAACACCGGGGCAGGCGGCGCGGACGGCACGGCTGGAATACGCGCGGGGGGGCTGCTGCCCGCGGCAGACGCCGATAGCTGCAGGGAGCTGCTTTTTAGAGCAGGAGCTTGTATCGGCGGGGACCCAAACCAGTCTCTGCAACTCCTGTTTCTTTCACGGGCTACGCTAGTCTGCTGGGCAGCTCTTTCCTCCGCCTGGTATTTCAAGAATTCAGCATGCACGACTCGCCATAAATTTCCCAACTCTCTCGCGGTCTTATCCTCATCTATGATTGCACGCCACAACTTATCTCCGAATATACACCATTCCGACAACTCATGCACTGTATGCGGATTACGAAAAAACTCCTGTGCACACCCATAAGCTAACAACCCAGGAAGTTCTTTCTGTAAATCTATCCCTCTAATCTGACGCCCTCGTAAAAAGTCAGTAAATAAATCATATGCTGCTTGCCTGTCTTTGTCCATTTCAACGACGATTGCGCGCTTCTTGCGGCTCTATTCAGGTCCGGCAGCACGTAGCAGCCGGGCTCTCCTCTGAGGTCACCCGGGGCCGGCACCTTCCCTTTTTCAGCGGTGCTTATTGCCGTCCCCAGCCGCGAAAGGACCTGCACTTGACTTTTACGCCTCCGACCGTGGCTAGTCCCGAAGGTACACGTCCGGGGTCACCATTTGTCGTAACGGCGGGAGAGATGCGACACACCATATGCGATGAATAGCAAATCTCGAAGTTTATTGAAAGCTTACACATTTTTATATTAGTGTTAATGAAGCTTATGCATATTGCAAAATCTGAGCTCATTATTGGTTAAAGCACACTATAATCAAACACACCTACTTCTATCTCTTAACAATTATTTTGCTTCTATGTGTACATTCTTCTAATTTCTCTACCTTGGGATAACTACATTTTCTGGCAAGCAATTTTCTCCCCCGTCTTCCCGTTTTAGAGAAGGTCACTGTGACCTTCGTCAGTAATTAGGCACCGGTTGCTCAGTTCCCAGCTTGTTTCTCTTACCCTTATCCATCGGCATCACATCGGAATGTCCTTTCTCAGCTAACCAATTCTCCAAAAAGCTCTCTACAGAAGAGATGATGGAGTAGCTTATGCTGGACTCTTTTTGTGTAGCCACGGACAGAGCCATGTTTCCTTGTGATACAGGGACTGCATTCTAGGGGGAGGCAATGCCTCAGGACCAAGAGGGTTCGGTGTGGGTACCCCTCGGCCCCAGGGAGTGAAAAAATATGGGGGGGACAGATGTCCCAAAGTTGAGACTGTGCCTTTTTGCAGTGGGACGAAGCATCCTTAAAAGTCGACCCTAGAAGCAGCTCTGGTCTGTGTTCAGTGGTGAGAGCGCTGGACATGAAAGGAAGAGGTCACCATTGGCACAAGAAGGACTCCTTGTCCTCTTGATGAACTGAGGATTGAGTATTCTGAAGGGTGGTGCTGGAGTGAGAGTCAATGATTTGGGGGACGTATTGTATTGGGAATTTGGTGGAGGAGGAGGAGATGTATTTGTGAAGTTTTCATTTTCCTTGTGTTTTATTTTTTTTTTCCTTGTAGTTTAGTTAATAATTTTTTTTTTCCTAAGTGGGAGCCTGCTTTGCTTATTCCTGGTCATATCTCACAGCAGAAACCAGGGAGAGAGTATTCTCATGGAGGCACTGGCATTGTGCCAGTGTCAAACCATGACACCTCAGTAAGTCAGACAGATGGACAATCAACAACTGTATGAAGTTTCCCAACAGCAAGAGCTTGGTTTTTCACCTAGGATGGGGCAGCACTGGCTGTGTGTATGGAGTGGGGAATGAGAGGCTGGAGAGCAGCTGTGGGAAGGGACCTGGGAGTCCAATGGTATACTGGATGTGAGTCAGTAGTGCCCTGGCAACCAGGAGGGCCAACCATGTCCTAGGGGGCATCATTGCTGGCTGAGTCAGGGTGGCAGTTATCCCACTGTGCTGCTCTGCACTGAGATGGCGTCACCTTGTTTAGGGTACCACAATGAAAATATGTAAATACATTAAGCTATTAGAGAGTGTCCAGAGGAGGGCCATGAAGATAGGGAAGGGTCTGAAGGGGAGGCCTTATGAGGAGTGACTAAGATGGCTTGGTTTGTTCAGTCTGAAGGAAACTGAGGGAAAACCTCACCTCACCTCACTGCCCTCTTCAGTATCCTGTGGAGGGATAGTACTGATCTCTTCGCTCATGACCAGTGATAGGACTCAAGGAAACAGCATGAATCTGTGTCAAGGGAGGTTTAGATCAGATATCAAGAAAATGTTTACACCCAGAGAGTGTTTGAACACTGGAACAGGATCCCCAGGGAAGTGGTCATACACCAAGCCTGTTTGAATTTGAAAAGAGTGTGAACAACACTCCCAGGCACAGAGTGGGATACTTGGAGTGTCCTGCATAGGGCCAGGAGTTAGGCTTAGTGATCATGATGGGTCTCTTTCAGCTCAGCATATTCTATAACTATGAAAATGAGAAATTCATCCTGCAGGATCAGAACATTTTACATTGGAAACACTGGAAACTAATAATTGATAAAATATTCCTTCAAGGGGCCACACAGCTTTTTATTAAACACAACCTCTAACAGCATCCAGCCATTTTCATTGTAGGCCTTTTCATAATTCTGCTCTGCTTCTCTTTAGTTCCTTGCAGCAATCCTTTCCCAGAGTGCTCACTGTGCTGCAGCTGGGTGGATGTGATGTCCTTGTTTCTTGATGCATCCCCTCTCTCGTAGTAGAGGGGTGCTTCCCTCCAAAAGTCTTCCAGAAGTGCAGGGCTTTGAATTCAATTGCAGTGCACTAAAAAGCATTTGGCATGATAGTTATCATTAAGCCTTCAGCTCGTTGCGGTGTGGTGACGGAACTGTTGATCTCACGGAGGTTTTTACTGTGATTATCAGGACAGTAGCTAGAGTAGGAAGGCCCAGAAGCTGTCCTGGGATAGGAAGATGGGAGAGGGATTCATCAAAACCTCCTAGCTGGCTGCATGTTAGACTGCAGCTCTCTGTGTGTAATTGAGGGCTCAGTGTGCAGCAGCCCTGAACACACTAAACCCAAATGAAGAACACTGAAATATGGCAGTGCTGGAGAAGCACAGCATTTCCTGGGAGAGAAAAAACAGACCACTTCTGGTGCTTATAACTGTGCCAAATTAACCTGAAATTACTTGCAGGAGGTTTCAGGTAATGCCAGTCTCCAGGGCTAGAGAAATGCAAATTGCTTTACACATGGGTGTTGTGGGAACGGTATTTACTGAATCACTTGAGGTGGTACAGAGGGAGATTGAGTGCTTTTAAACTTGGAGTTATACCAGGTTTAATCTGTGTTTTGGGGATGTCATTTGCCACCCCCAATGTCCTCAGAGGAACTCTGCAACCATCAGCAAATTAATGACTTCTGTCATCCTGGGTCTGTCTAGTAGCTTTTGATCCATGTGTAGATTCAATGCCCTGGCATTGAAGCTACCAAGGTAGCTTTGACTTTTCTTGTTGCATTTGTTAACTTTTCCCCTTCCCTGTATCTGTGCTGATCAACTACACAGCTGTTATTTGGGGTGCCCAGGGAGAATAGCCTTCACTTTCCAGGAGTCAAGCCTGTTCTGCCACGTTCATGGACACCTTTTGCCAAAACCCTGGCAAAGTTCTGACTAGTTCTAACTAGTTCTTGTCATTCCGTATGCAAAATGTACAGTGTGTCTTCTCTCTCTGAACAGTGAGTGCTTCACTCAAACCCTGCTTTGCTCTGCTGTGAAGCTATTGGGACATGCTCAGGCTGGTGCAAATTTAAATACTGAGGCAGGATTTACATTTGTGTACAGAAGCAAACTAAGCTGCTATGTTCCCACCAGAGCTGGTGTGAGCATTTGGGGAAAGGCCAGTAAGAGCACTGTGTGCTGGTCATTGGCCATAACTGGATCAACATGAGGATGAGGCACAAAGCATCACATGTATCCATTAACATCATGCATATCACGGAGCATGCGTGAAAACATGAGGCATCACAGATATTCATGAGCTTATTGTTACCTTGCTTTAGGTGAGCCTGTAAATGTTGGCCTGAACTTCTGAGTTATTACAAGTTGTCTGTTAAAGGAAATAACTGTTGTCTCTCTTTGGTAGCTATGGAGGAATGCTGAGCGCTTACCTGAGGATGAAATACCCAAATGTCGTGGCTGGAGCATTAGCTGCCAGTGCTCCTCTGCTGTCTGTGGCTGGGCTTGGAGACCCCACCCAATTCTTCAGGGATGTCACAGCAGTAAGTAGCATCTCTTTTCAGGAGCAATATTTTCTTCCTTTAGGAATGCTGTTTCTTTTTTCTTTTCTAGGTGTTTAAATAGATATCTGTCCTCACGGCATCACTGCTAAACAGGGAGTGCAATTAAATGGTAACCTGAAAGGAAAAGCAGTAGCTGCAGCATGGTTGAGCACTGCCTCCGCTTGGGCAGCTCAGGGTTCAAAGGTGCTGCTTCAAGAAGCACAACTCCGTGCCAGTACCTTTAGTACCACTGAGAATTGACTTTCCCTTTTCTAGTGGCTTGACTGTATTACAGCCTGAAATTTTTCCCTTGTGCCAGGCTGAACGCCTTTTGGATAATTTATTTTTCAAATCCTCTCCCAAAATGCTGTATTGGTACCAATGATTCACAGCATCTCCTTAGTCCAAGGTGATTGCATTTCAGTGAAGAACTGGAAGTCTTCATTTTGTAACTAAAAATGTGCAAGGTGTCTCAGGATCACTTAAACTAAAATTTAAATGTGGCTTTTGCAGTTTAAGGCCATGAAAAGTTGGTGTTAGAACTGACTTTGATTTATCTTATAAGGAAAGAAATGTACTAGCTAGTTGTTCTGAAATCTTGTGATGGTGTCTGTTCTGCCTCTTTTTTGATATAAATTTCTAGATCTGGGTGACACAGATGGCTAGCCTGAGCTATCTTTGTTGTCCCTCAGTTGGAGCTGAGGTCTGTGCCTGGTGCAGGAGCCAATGAGCACACACAGCTGAGACCTTTCATGCTTTTCTGCCCAGAATTATTGCTAGGCTATAGTTCATTAAGCTGGCACCTCTCTTGGGGCCTTTGAAGGCTTTTATACAAGTTACAACAATGAAGTTGCACAGAACTTGTTCACTAGTCACCTTAACTAATGCTTTTCTGCATGTTCTCCAGTCAGTGTCAGTTCACTATACCAGGGTGGTCTGACATTAGCATGTGAGATGTCTCGGGTGATTTTTACCTTGCGGCTTAGTCTTAGGTTACCTTTGGGCCACCTTAGCATTCTTCTCCCCATCCCTCTGGTCTGGAGGTGATTCATCTTTGTTGACACATTCTTGTCATTCTTGTGTTACTTTGCTGTTGTTCTCCACTTTAAGGACCACACCTGTGTATGTAACTTGTGGTCTCTTTGTTCTTATTTATATACACGAACAACTTGCTTCAATGCAGAGACTTACAAAACAGATAGCTTTACCAGTAAGTATAAAGAAGAGACTATTATATTAAAATAAACACATTTGAAACTACCTAAGTGCATTAAAGAATAATAGACATCTTGTCTTAGAGTTATACATTTTCAAACAAAAAATGTAATACCATTTTGTGTGGAAAAATTCATAGCGCCAGAGGTTTATGTCCAAAAAGGAGACAGAGGAGTCCTGTAATTTTATTTGAATAAAGGCAGAGGCCATGAGGCATTTCCCATGGGGTCTTTCAAATGGTTTGGGAATGCAGCCCCCTTTCTATCCTAATTTCCTGGATGCATCACTCTCTTCCTTCCCCCATTGGCTGAGGTACTTGGAAGGTACAGACTTCCTGAATCAGCTACTCTATATCCCCCTTTTCTGTGCACCCCTCCTTTTTTTTTTCTTTTATATAGCAAAACACTGTTCATAATTCTATTAAGCCTTTGTTCTTTTTATCAAAGTTCAGGAATTTAACATGGCCTTGGCTGAGCAATGGCCCATGTCAATTAGTAACATTTCCTAGAACTGGTAGTTTCTTCTGTTTCTTCACTATCTATAAGTCCCTGGCCCTATCTACAAGCAGATTAACAGTCTGTTTTTTGTAAAGACACATTCATCTTATTCCTTTCAATTTAGTCAGCTAACAGGCCCTGCAGTGGGAATTTCCTTTCAGCATCCAGCTGAATTTCCTTTCAGCATACAGCATTGCTTCAGCTGTAAATATGCTGGGAGTCATTACACACCCTCAAACTTAGGGTATGAAAAAATCTTTCCAACTAATTTAAAAATCTTTTCATGTGAAAAAACTATCCGACTAATTTAAAAATCTATTTTCTCTGCAGTAGTAAGTCAAGCTCTGGGCTGAGCTCTTAAGCAAGCACTATGTGGTTTCAAAGTACTCCCTTCCATCTTCAGTGTGGAGGTTGCTCTGATTTGCAATTTATGCATCTGAAATCTGATTGTTCTTCTTGCTGAGAACACCCATGAGAGCTGTTAATCCCAATGAAGGCACATGGAATGACTGCAATTTCTCCTGCCTCTGCTAAGCTGAACTGTTTCTGGTCTGTAGGGGTCCTCATGCCAGGCAGTGCTTGGCAGCAGCCCAGCAGTGCCTAGAGGAGAGCTCAGCCATCACAGCAGCCAGAGCAGACCTGCTCCTCTGTCCCAGACTAAACTATTCCCACACTCCAGTTAGAGCCATTAGCAGGTGAAGATCAATAAGCACATCCAGAAGGATTTTTGGAACTCCTAAAGGGATGCCCAGGTAAACAGTGAAAAACTCTAAAATTATTTATTTAAACATAATTATCCGACAAAGGCAGAATTACGAAGAAAAGAAAGGCGCCAAATCTGTTTTTTAATTGAGGGTGGGTCTTTATAAGAAAAATGCCTAGCTAGTGACTTGTGGTTACTTACCTTGCTCTAGCCAGGTAAAGAGACCTCAGAAGAACCCTAATAATTCTTCTTGTTACAAAACACTGGTTGCCAGCAGACCTAATCTGCCTTACAGCTTGAGAGAGGAGAAAGAGCTTGAGTTCTTTGGGCCTTCAATCACAGAAACAACTTCATCCACCATAAACAGTCACAGCTCTTCAAACCTAACTTAAAGTGCTTTTTCAGGATCAGTAATGGTTTTCCTGAGAAAAAGGACATGGTCATATGGCAGGCCTCTAGCAGGCGTAAGAAGAAAAGCAGATCTTGGTCTTGTACTTCCAATGCATAACTGACTTCTCCTATGGCTCCTTCTCACAGGCAGAGTGCAGTTTCAAGGACTCTGCTCTGTGTTTAAAACCAACAAAACCCTTATGACCTTTGCAGCCCGCCTCTCTCTCTGAGGCATGCTGCATGTTCTCTTGCTGCTTTTCGTTCAGTCTGATGCTCCATGAAGGGTAGAGTGTTCTGTCTGGCAGGTCATCCCAGCCAGACCTGGTGACACAGCTGCTGCTTGGCTTGAGCTGTCCAGAGTGTGGCTTCTGCAGAAACATGCTGACTCTTTGAAAGACAAGGCAGAAGCACTGGTGTCACTGCTCATGGAAATGCAAATGAGGCCAAAAACCCCTGTCATCTTCTGGTCTTTCTGGCAGTTCTTTGTGTTGCAGCCTCTTAAGTATCTCCTGTGGGAAATTGTCATCTCATATCTTTTCTGTCCCTTCAGGATTTTCAGAAGTCCAGTCTAGGCTGTGTCACAGCTGTCCGTAAAGCCTTCCAGCAGATCAAGGACCTGTGCCTGAGTGGAGGTAAGAAGGGAGCCCTGCAAATAGCTCCCAAGGGCAGCCAGCATTCCCAGACATGGGGGGAAAATGTTGATACTGCTTTACCTCAGCTAGTTGTTCAGATAAGTCAGTGCAGATGCCCATATGGCTTCCTCTTTCTGCTTGTACAGTTTATATTTTTCTTTTATTAACAGTTTCAGTTAGCATTAAAATTGGTAACCAATACTGAAACATAAGTGTGGTGTTACATTTTATTTAAATGGTATGCTCTGTCTCACCCCTCAAAAATGTACCATTTATTCCAAGCCTGTCATCCTCCCCTGAAGTATCATGTATCTGTAATCCCATTGGCCAAAGTTTTATTCTGCGCCCACCTTGAATCTCCCTGTTAAGCTGTGCGAGGGAGACCAGGCTCTCTTTTGGCTCTTATCTCCCTAGGCCCTTCCCTTCCCGAACCTTCCCTTCCTGGAACCTTCCCTTCCCTATGCGTGTGGTGCCCGTACCTTGAGCGCCCACTGGTCCTTCTTCCCCTGCCCCCCTCCCACCACCCCACTGCCCTGTCTCTCCTTGCAGTAGACCAGCCATCACTTGTGCTGTTGTCCTTGTCCCTAGAGTGGATGTAGGTTGCTAAACACCACCCAGTGCAGCAGCAGCAGGGGCAAGAGACCTTAAATCACTAAAAAAAATATATACTTGAAGTGTTTAGTTTTTTAAAAATCTCTGTAGTCCTGCCTTGATGTGTGTTGGAGTCAGCATAGGAGGTTCCTGCGTGCTGTTGGGACTCCTCTTTCCTAAAGACTGTCCTCAGAGTGTGAAATGCCCCTTTCCCTGGCCCTGGTGTGGGGTTTTGGGGAAGGGGAGAGGCAGTGTGTGGTCAACGCTTCTGCTGGACTCCTTGCTCGAGGCAAGCTGCTACTCCCCCCTCCTGTAATAGCTACACGCCTGTCCAGACCCAATCCAAGGCAGATCCAGCCTTTCTCAGCTGGCTGTTTCGGGAGTGGGGGCAGCGGAAGGATGTTGGCTCCATGCACAGAGCTTCCCATGCTCCCCTTGCAGTGTTGTCTCCTGTGTTAGTCATGTCCCCCCACCACCCCAGAGCCTTGCCCTCACCCAGCACTCTGATGGGCCCTGGGCTGGGAGAGCACAACTGTCCATCAATAAACGGAAGCTGAAGCATTTGAAGGGAAAAAAAAAACAAAACAAAACAAAAACAAAAACAAAAAAAAAACAAACAAAAAAAAAAAAACCAAAAAAAAAAAAACCCACAAAACTAGGGAGAAAAGAGCCAAAAGAGAGCCTGGTCTCCCTTGCACAGCTTAACAGGGAGATTCAAGGTGGGTGTGGAATAAGACTTTGGCCAATGGGATTACAGATACATTATACTCAGGGGAGGATGACAGGCTTGGAATAAACGGTACATATTTGAGGGGTGAGACAGAGCATACCATTTGAATAAAATGTAACACCACAGTTCACCCTTTTTTTTGTTAGAAAGAAAAGATGAAGAGAAATATGACAATTAACAACTTTAAAATAAGCAGTAATTAGACCATTTTGCAGCATAAAAATAAATACAATTGCAGTGAGGATTATGTTTTAAACAGTCCATTTGACTTGATGTTTGCCTTTGGTGGTAGGTATTGTTCAGTTCTGAAAGGGTGCTAAATAGTTTGGTGGGAAGTAACCTTTTTTATTTTTCTGGAATAGTTAGGGGATTGGTAAAAGGCAAGGTACAGTTATTTTAACACAGCACAAAGATAAAATGAGCATTTAGTTGTAATAAACAGGTTATGTGGGTCCATACAGGTGAGCGCTTAAAGGCCTTCAGCCTTTGGCACTAAGCTCATATGAGAGTTTTGGGATTGGCCTTTTCAGCGTGACTGGCCCAATGGTGTCACTTTTTCCAACTGGCTTTTTGGACCACCACAGCCACCCCTTTTAGGCTGAGGTGCCAACTTCTGCTCCCCCTCTCAGGGACAGGGAATCACCTGGAGCCCCCCTGGACTCCAGGCAGGTTTGCGGCCTCAGATTCTCACCCTTTGATCTGAGCTTTACTGATTCTTTCACCTTCCAACTGGTTTAACCCAGAAGACCCCCCCAGTTTTAGGTCTTTAAAAGAAAAACAAAAAGAAAAAAAGGAAATTTGGCTTCAGCTACTACCTATACTCAGGGAGCAATCACCACAAAAACCATCAAAATACTTTCCCAGACACCATTTTAGGTTATCAGTCACCCTCAGAACCTACTGAGGACAGCATAAACCCAACAACGATTTTGATTCAGCAGTCTAATACTATCTGAACACTCACTATTAAAGAAACAATCGAAAACTGCTTCTCATTGGATCTACCCTTGTGACCTGACAGGCCTCTGTTTTCTAAAACTGAAAACAGGACAATCTGCAATATGAACACACATTTAAACTAGAAAAGCATAATTGTAAAAACTACTTCATGGGGACGAGAGGGAAATGGAGAGAAGACAGGTATTGGATAAGAATGATAAAAAGGTTAGAGGGTTTTAGGATAAAATGTTCTAGCTGACAAGCTCTTTTCAGCTCAAGTGGATAGGGATTGGGAATTGGGGAGGTTACGGGGAGCCAGAGACTCTGCGAAAGAAAAACCTTTTCAGGGTACCCTGCGCCTTCGAGCGGTTTGCTCCCAGTGAACTACCCAAAATAAGAAAAAAAGGGGTATGGATTGCAGAGAAGGATATTATCCTGCTCTTGGAGTAATAGGGGAAGGAGATCATAAAGTAGAATTTTCAATTCAGTGAAATATACAAGGCTGTTAAAACTGGTATTACAAAATTACTTAAGATTTGGGTTTTGGTTTCTTAGCATCTTCTACTTCCAGCTCCTACCCTGTGGGATTTGGAAGGCGGAAGGTGGCAACTAGGAGTTGGAGGGGAGAGACAGGGAAGGGGCGGAGTACGGGGGAGAAAAAGCGGGAAGAAAGGGATTTTGGGGAGGAGAAGTAGAAGATGGTGCCGTTCCATGTGGCTGGAGCAATCTTGGCTGACACATGGTCATGGCTGTGTTGGATCTTTAGGCCATGCAGCCACAGCACACATGGTGGTAGCCATGTTGAGGCTTAGCCGTGTGGTTGCTGTGCCGGGCTTAGCAGGATGGAGTGGATTCCCAGGGATTTGTTTAGGGGAAGGTGGGTTAGGGATGGAATTAGGAAGAAGGAACAGTGACGGGGGGAGAGAGTAAGACTGAGGAAGGAGGTCACAGAACTGACGAAAGCAGTTTTGGGGAATATGGGACTCAGGCAAAGCTGAAATCTGCTTCCTCACCTGGTGGCTCCCCTGCGGAAACTGGTGGGCTTTGATGCCTTCTTTCACTGCTGCTGTGGTCCAGGGCTCAGGCTTGGCGGTCTGCACAGCCCATCCGCTCTGGGCAGGGGGCGACAGGCTTGGCCCTGCTGCCACAGCAACGGTGCTGTGAGTGGCAGGCAGGGTGCACTCCATGTGGCTTCTCTGGGTGCCGGGGCGTGTGGCAGGCCTGGGCCGCGCTGACTGGTGGTGGTGGGATGGTGTTTCATGGGGCCTCTGCACGGTGGTGGTGGGGCCGCGACTGCAGCCTGGCGTAGCCACCCACGGTGGCAAAGGCAGTGCTGAAGTGGTGTTCTGCGGGGTTCTGCGCTATGCCTGTGGGGTGATGGAGGTCCATTTTCATCTTAGGGTTGTTGGTGCTCAAGCCTCGTGTTGGGCGCCATTGTTGCTGTTTGTTTGTGGTCCCTGGGAAGTCCCTGGGGGACCCCTAAACCGTATGTTCACTGGTAACAGTAGGCAGGCAAGGAGACTCCACGCAGCTTCTGAGGGTCCTAATTTGATGAGGTTTTATTGGGGGTCCCACCCCCGGGAGCAGCATGGTTTCTGAAGGAGAAGGGGGGAAGGGGGAGAGAGGGAGAGCCTAGGGAGAAAAGAGCCAAAGAGAGCCTGGTCTCCCTTGCACAGCTTAACAGGGAGATTCAAGGTGGGTGTGGAATAAGACTTTGGCCAATGGGATTACAGATACATGATACTTCAGGGGAGGATGACAGGCTTGGAATAAATGGTACATTTTTGAGGGGTGAGACAGAGCATACCATTTAAATAAAATGTAACACCACACGTAAGTAGCTCTGTGGAGCTTTGCACAGTGTTAATGAAATCATTTTTTTGCACCAAATTGCAAAACCACTTGCAGGTAAAAACCACTTGCATAGTATTTACAGTTAGTAAAGCCATATGTTTCACCAGATACTTGTCCTTAATATCCACACCATGAAGAGCTGTTCTGGTGGGTATGACAGCTGCGTGACTCAGCTCACTGGACAGATCTGAGAAATATGTGGAGGGCAGTCTAGGTCCTGAAGCAATCATCCAAGTCCCTTTCATCTCCAGTCTTGGACAGTTAGGATAGACTGGTGAAGACCTCTGCAATGGCTCCTAAGTAGGCTGGACCAGATGCCACGGGGTGATGCAGCATCTCCTGGAAGCCATATGTGGTGTTGGGACAGATGTAGTGGCTTCTGGGTCTGTCTTGAGCCTTGGTCTGTCATGCTGTGTGTCAGGAGCTGGGTGCCTCCCAGCTGCTGCTGGTCCTGGAACTGCCAGAGGAGCCCAAGGGATCCTTTTAGCTTTGGGTAACAGCAAGAAGAATGTTACTGTTAACCAGTCAAGCTCTTTGAGCTCTGCCTGGGGCAATGCTTCCTGCAGCTGGGTGTAAGGTGGTCATATTTAAGGCTTCAGCCCTCAAGTGTGTATCCAGAGTCAGGTCCCAGGCCGTGGTTTCCAAGCAAAAGCAGCCATGTTCTAGTGGTCAGCTGTAGAACAGGATGGGGACAGGATCTGTGACTCCAAAATGTGGAGGATGAAAATCAAGGGAGCAGCTTTCTGCAGCAGAGAAGCAAAGGTGTATGGGTACACCTTGAAGGAATGTCTTTAAAGATGTATTTCCTGACTCCAGCTGACCTCTGCATCCCACTGATGTTTGAAGGCATGTCTTGAGATCTTGAGAATCTTGAGAATCCTTTGTGAGGACTGTTCTCATCTGGTAGTTCTTACTGTAGATGCACCCTCCTCCCAGGAAGCTGCACTTTTTTTTTTTTTTTCCCCTAGGGGTGGTGGTGGTGGTGTTTATTTTTTTGGGATTGGGCTTTTTGTTTTCTTTTTTAAAAAAAATGTAATTGTTTTTTTTCTTCCCTCTGCCAGTTTTTCCAGCTTTTGAATCTCATTGGTTCCTAAATGTTGTACCTTGCTCTCCTGCACGAGAGCTTGCCTGGGGTGCCTGCCTTGTGCGACACAGCAGCCCGGCCAGGGAAAGGGCCTGCAGGCATGAGCAGGAGCAGCCATCAGGGCACGGGAGAGGACAGGCTGTACCAAGCTGCTCTACTCACTGTTTCAGCTGGGATCAGTTCTGTCCCGGCAGGTGCTGATTCCTCCAGGCTCCCCCGGGAGTTCCATGAGGGGCAGAGCTTGGGCTCTGGGCCACACAAGGTTGTGACACTGCTCAGGGAAGCTATGCCTGAATGTTCCGTTAATGTGTGTAAATTTAGATGCAATGTGTCCTTTCCACTAAAAACGTCATCTTATGTTACAGCATCTTCTTACTCCTGAGTGAAACGAGATGCTGAAGCTTGGTATTACTTTCCTCTGTTGAAGTTTGTGTCTTTTATTTTCCTTTCTTTTGCAGCCTATGATGAGATCAGCAGCAAAATGGCCACATGCAATAAGATCTCTAACAAGGAGGATGTTTACCAGCTGTTTGGTTTTGCTAGAAATGCCTTCACCATGATGGCCATGATGGACTATCCATACAAAACCGACTTCATGGGTGACCTCCCTGCCAATCCAGTGAAGGTGAGGACATTGGTGTAAGTGGGTGACTGGAGCTTAGGACACTGTCAGGCAGACACCACTGGTGTTGGTCACAGGGTGACCAGTAGTGGTGGATGTTGCAGCCCTTCCAGTCTGACAGTAAATCTACACAATTGAAGCTTCTCTGTGATGGTGACTGCTGAGAAGTTTGCTGGAGTCACTCCTATTCTGCTCTGCCTTTACCTTGGACACAAACACCTGTGCAAGCTTGTTGACTTCAGCTTTTAAATACTAAAAACTTGCAGCTTTAAAAAAAGAAAAGAAGTAGCTCTGTTGTAGCCCATCTCAACATGCTTTCAGAGATGTATTTTTCTTGGTGGGTAAGGATGAAGATGTGAAAATCAGGCTCTTTTGAAAGTATTACCCAGGAAAGCTGACATACCTCATGTATAATGCAGAAAAATACCTGCTGCTATGGGGGCTGGGAAACGGGTGAACTTTCAAGAGAATCACAGATGGCAAAGTGTGGGAAAAGGGCCAAGTCCTCAAGGGTTTACAAAGACCTCTAAGACACCAGCTGCTTTTGTAAGGTACCAGCTTTGATCCCAGATCACCAGAGGCTGTTGCAATTCTTGGTGTCTTCTGGTGTGTTGTCAGGCCCATGGGACTTCCTTTGCCTCTGGCCTTGTGGCATTTAGGGTTCTTGTCCTACCTGGAGCACACTGTGCAAGAGGTCTCATAGACTCTGCTGCACTGGAACTCTGGACATGCTGCCTCTGGCTCCACCAGGCATCCAGTTTCCTTCTAGGGTCTGTTTAATGACCTCTAAAATGGAAATAATTAGTCTGCACGTTCCCCCCAATCCCTGAAAAGGCCATTAAAATAGTGATTGTAGGAGGAAATGTTGTGTATCACTGTGGCTCCTCCACAGCTCCCTAACTTGGTGAAGGAACTGTCTGCCTTTGTCCTGTCTCCTTGCTTCTATGTATTTTGTTGCTACAGGGGGAGAAGCTAAAAACTTCCAGACCTGTTGCATTAGGCCTTTGGAAAACTTCTGAACCATAAAATATGTAAATAATAATTTTAATGAATCTTCCAGCTTAGCCCTTCCACAAAGCAACTGGTAACTGTTCTGTCTGCCATTTGCCTGTAATGTGTCTTACCCAGGTTGGCTGTGAACAAATTATTGCCCATAAAGACCCAATTGAAGGCTTGTCTGCTCTTGTTGGTGAGTTAATATTATCAGTTTGATCTTTTATGTACCAACACGTGTTCTAGAAGCATCTATCAGTAGACCTGTCACATTGCTGTGTCAGGGGAGCTAGTATGACTCTGATCTCTCTCTGGGACATTTTGCCTCCTGTTGATTTTGTCTGTTGGGATGTCTCACAGTGGCCCATAGGCTCATTCTCTCACCTTTCCCAACTTATTCTTGTCATGTTTCTCAGGCATTGAAGCCCCATAGCCTGTTGTCTGTCCATGAGATGTGGACTTCTGAGATATTTAGTTCTTTCCTAGAAGTTTACCCATACTCTGGCTCCAGCAGTCATGGGCTCAGGGCACATTCACTGAAGGAAGTTTTCTGGTCTCCTTGTTGAGAACAAGTCCTGTGGTCTTAATCCAGGGGCAAGGCAATCTTAAATACATCTTGTATACACACATATACATTTATCTCTGTGAGCACTTATTTTGTCAGCCAGCAGTGTTTGTAAGGAAATTATTAATAGAGATAGAATTCAAAGAACTTTTGAAGAGTTCCTCATAAAATCTCTCAAGTTGCTTATTAAAAATGAGTTCTACCTTGGTCATTACTCAGAAAAACAGGTTCTGAGTGGCACCAAAAAAAAAAAAATTAAGGAATTCTAACAAATTTAATGCAATTTAGTATGACTGGGAGCCAATTTTTTTTTCCAAATGATGTATGTGCTTCAAGTCAGAAATATACCAATCCTTAATCACTGCTAAAGATATTTGGCTGGCAGCTAGAAGGTTTCTTAAAACACTAATATCTTGACAAACACTGTCAGATCTACTGAATGTATTCACATGCTACTTCTTCTGTGAGGAAGAGTGGTAGTCTTGTTTCTTTGAGATGAATAAGCCAAGGGTGGATTTCTTCCTCCCAGTTCTTGGTGTGCACCTCATGCCTCTCCCTGTCTCCCCAGCTGCATTCACTTGGTGGAGTTTAATCATACAAGAGGAATGATCTGCCATAACTTTAGGCAGGGGACTGGCTTTCCTCCATACTTGACCCTCTGTGTCATACAGGAAAACACTTTTTTCTACATGTGCTTCATCAGCCCACCTCCTGCCAGGCAGAGTGTAGTGCCATGGGCTGTGATGCAGAACTGGCAACAGGTAAATGGGGACAATGCGAATGGAGATACTGATTGCTTCCAAGGCAATAATACTCCATCTCCTTAATGTGAATCCATTTCTCTACCTGCAGAGAACCAGACTAGCACTTATCCATCACATCATGTCTCAAGTGGTTTTGCTGTCACATCAGGTTTGCTTGGTTCATGATAAGGGAAACTAGTGTCCCAACATCTGTTTGAACATCACAGGGCTCAGGGTGCCAGAGTTTTGATCCACATTTAGCAATCAGAGCCTCAAAAGAAATTGAATAAAATACCAGAATGGCATGGCTTGGAAGGAGTTTTCTTCTTGGGAAATCAGAGGAGTAAGCTGAGCAAGATGCTGGAGGGACCTGCTCTACTGGGCATAGCTGAAGCCCTGCCTGCTATCCAGGCTTTTAACCCATTACAAAAGAAATTGTCTAAATAGGACAATATTGCATTGAACTGGGGACAATAACCAAGTTTGTGTCATCTGAAGGAATTTGTCAGCCCCATGTAAAAGCTTTGCCATAAAGCTGGATTTTAACCTTGCACAGTTCCAGGCTCTGTGAGTTCTGTCCCATCCTCGCACACTCACGCAACCATTGGCTTGGTTTTGGCCATGTAGTTTCATGTGGGAGATGATGGGTGAGACAGCAGTTACTGACTGGCTTTGTGCTGTGTTCCCACCTGGCAGGGGTGTTCTACAACTCCTCTGGCTTGGCACAGTGTTATAACATATACCAGCTGTACCAGTCCTGTGCTGATCCCACGGGCTGTGGCATCGGTTCAGATGCAGAGGCTTGGGACTACCAGGTAAGAGGTTAAAGACCCCAGCAGGTTTCAGCTGCTGTCCTGTCTATGCCCCTGCCCCATGGCAGCTCTTGCACTCCTCTTAGGTTTGCACGGAGATCAACTTAACATTTAACAGTAACAATGTGACGGACATGTTCCCTGAGATGCCCTTCACAGAAGCTATGCGTGAGCAGTACTGTTGGAACAAGTGGCGTGTGAGGCCGCGAGCACACTGGCTGCGGACAAACTTTTGGGGGGAAGGTGAGTTGTACTGATTGCTTGTCCCTTTGTGTTACCCTGTAGCTGTCTCCCTGTTTCCTCTGTCCAGCTGAGCCCCATGAGGACAGGCACAGCACACTAATGAGTCCTGGCAGAAAGTCACAGCCTTGTGCTGACTTGAGCCAAACAGACCTTTCTGTATCTCTTTGGTAGAGAAGAGGATAAAATAAAAACTACCAGTAATTTGTTCAATTTTTTGATGTTTTCTGTTATTGGCATGTTTGCTGCCGTAGCCAAACACATTTGGATAACTGGGCAGGAAGGAGACCTCTCAATTATGAACTCTCTGAATTTCAGACCTGAAAAGTGCAAGCAACATCATTTTTTCAAATGGAGACTTGGACCCGTGGGCTGGAGGTGGGGTAAGCATGTGCATTCCTGTACCCTGAGCACAGAGCAGCCTTTGCAGGTGACATACTGCCCTCCCTCCCTTTCAGGGCAGCACTGGTAATTCAGTTTTAACCTCAGTTTCTGTGAGCAGCTGTTTCATGATGAACCACTGAACCACTGAGGGCTCTCGGGACACTACACTGAGTAGTGTCCATCAGCCAGGAATACTGATGGAACAAATGTGGCTTCACTGGTGCAGACACGGCAGGACCTTCCTTACCCACACCCAGGGTCTGAACCACAACCTGGTGTGTTTCTGTGTTCACATGCAGTTTCAGTGATGCCGGCCACGTGCTCCTAGCTCTCTCTAGTCTAAGCACACTTGGTGAGACCAGGTGGATGCTATGAGCAGTGATGCAAACTAGATGTTTTGTCTTAGATTCAACAAAACTTCAGAGTGCTGTCAGTGTCCAGTCTAAAATTTAAAAACCCAGGACTGGATTTTGTGTTAGTTGAGCTCCTGATTGAATACAGAAGCTCAGTGTTTAAGGCTGGCTTAGGGTGCATGGGTCCAAAGGAGACCTAACTTCCTGTACTGTACAGTACAGTACCTGTACTGGAATCAGCTGAAAGTTCCCACTTTGTGGAAAACATTCCCTTCATTTGGGACAGGTGATCTGCTTCATTCAGACTGTTAGCTGTGGATACCAGCTGTACCAAGGATGTCTTCCCATGCTTTTCCTCAGTCTTGCCCAGATCATGTTCCAGTTTTCAGAACTCAAGTCCAGTTCTTCCCAGTAACTTGGTGAGAACTGATCTTTGCTCCTTCTCCTCCCAGATAAACAGCAGTCTCAGCCCTTCACTGATTGCACTTACCATTAAAGGAGGTGCCCATCACCTTGATCTCCGGTAAGTACCAAACTTTGCTTTGCCTAGCAAAATCCTGATTCCCTGGGTATTTGATCTCAGCAAGCCACAGCCCAAACAACCAGGAGATATTTTAGAATCACAGAATCATAGAATTGTTGAGGTTGGAAAAGATCTCTAAGATGAACCCAATATCACCACCATGTTCACCACTAAACCATGTCCTCGAGTGTCACATCTTCAAGTTTTTGAATGCTTCCAGGGATGGTGAATTCAACACTTCCCTGGGCAGTCTGTTCCATTACTTTGCAACCATTTCCAAGAAAAAAAATTCCCTATTCTCCAATCTAAAGATCTCCTGGTTCAACTTGAGGCTGTTTCCTCTTGTCCTGTCCCTTGTTACCTGAGAGCAGAGCCTGACCCCTACTGAGCTACAATCTCCTGTCAGGGAGTTGTAAAGAGCAAGATGGTCCCCCCTGAGCCTCCTTTTCTCCAGGCTGAGACCCCCAGCTCCCTCAGCCATTCCCAGTGCTCCAGACCTTTCGCCAGCTCCATTCCCTTCCCTGGACATGCTCCCTCCCTTCCATGTCCTATTTGTCAAGGGGGACCTAAAACTGACCTCAGGATTTGACGTGTGGCCTCACCAGCGCCTAGCACAGGGCAAGTACCTAAAGAGGATGGGTACAAGGCTATTGCAGCCCAATGCAGAAGAGTGATCTTCTTCCCCAGCACAGGCCCCTTTCAGCCTCCAGGGATGCTGAGCTGTGCAGAACTTGGCACTCAGCTCACCTACTGTCATTAGATCATGTTCTTGCACAGGGGTTGGCACAAGTGTGAGACAGCCTGCAGCAATCAGTCACGTGAAGTAGTCCAGTGCCATCTGGCATTAGCTATCTGCCTTCAGGCCTGGAGCAGAGGGAGCAGCAGCCAGCAAGGGCAAGCTTGGGCCTGCTGCCCACCCGTACTGGAGATCAGACACTGCAACTTCGTTTCCAGCGCACAAATGTGAAGCACAAACCAGTCAATCTCTGTCCTTAAAATCGCAGACTCTGCCTGTACAGGAGGCAAGTACCAACTGTCCAGTAACTGACACCGCTCTACTTTCCTCTCCTTTTTAGGGGACACAATCCAGCTGACCCCCCATCCGTCACAGAGGTGCGCAAGCTTGAAGCCAGGATCATTAGCAGCTGGGTGAAATCTGCAGGCATGGAGCAGGTGCAGGAGCAGCGCACAGGAGCTGCAGCAGGCAGCCAGCCCTGAGCCCTTCCATCCCTGCAGCCCCTATGTGCAGCTACCACAGGACACAGCAGCCTGCTGCGCTGGTTCTACTGTACTGGCTGGGACACTGTTGTCTTCTCTGCCATGATGGTGGGAACTCCCTTTTCCAAAGTGTCCCACTTACACCTCATTGAGCATGAAAAGAAACACAAAAGGCCAAATCACTGACAAAAGCCAAAAATACATTTTCTGGTCTCCATACTTGCCTGCTCAGAATGAGCGCTGTTACAAAGGGCAGCAAAAAGCATGCCTGGAAGGTCCAAGAACCATCACAGCCCTGAACAGGATGGTTGCATGAAGCATCTTAAGGTTGAAAATAAACTATTTTTAGAGAAAAAGGAAATACTAGAGGGTTAGTAGAAAAGCAGAGGTATAATTAGGACTGACACAGGGTCATGGTGAGCTCCACTAGTGACCAGTTATCTAAATCAGACTATCAGTCTTAGCCAGAGCTGTGGAGTGGGGCTGTTTTAGTTTTAGCTTGTCAAAGAGATTCCAGTTGCTGAGATGAAGATTTACACTGTTGTCACTCAAGGGCTGTGTATTGGTGACCAGTAAAGCACTCTTCCACTGAGACATCTTCAGAGCTTTTTAAAATCAATTACAAGTATATTAAAGTCTGTGATATAAAAGTTTATTAAAGGGTGTGATATAATTTCATGGCTTGGAAGTATAACCAAAGATAAAAAAGGTTCCTTCTCACCTTCCCACCCAGGTGAATCTTTGCCCATGAACAGGTGCTACTAGACTGACTAAGCACCAATAATTACTAGCATAACTGCCAGAATACTAATTCCTGGTAACTGGCTCCTCAGTTGGTTTTACTTTACAGTGATTTTACGAGTTAGTGGAGAGGTTTCCTGAGTTCCCAGAGGTTTTCACTGTTTGTGCAGCACAGTCACAGTAGTGCTTGGTGTCATTTTCTGCACTGCTGGGCCCTCCCTGGTCACAGCAGGACTGGTTCTCAGAGCCATTGCTAGTGTTTCACAATATTTGGGTGCTGAGATCTGTTTCAGCCACCTCTGCCCTGTTCTTAACAAAAGACCAAAGCTTCTGGTCCTTCCAGCCAGGGATGCTGAGGAGAGCAGGAACAGATGGATCCGCTGATCAGCTTTCTCAGATACGTGTAAATGAAGGACAACTTGGAAGATTGGATTAGTCAAACTCCAGTCCCTACAAAAGTTGCTCTAAGACTACCAGTGGCACTACATCCTCAGCTCAGCCTGAATCCTCTCTGTTCATGCTGATGAAAACCTCCATGGGTCCTGCTTAGAGCTACCCCTGTTCTTTTTGCTCCTGCTCAAGTCAGGCTTTGGCTTTGTTGCTGCTATATAAAGTATGCCTTACTGAAGTGGTCATCCTCTCTATGGCTCAGAGCTGCAACTTTTCTGAATTTAGATTTGCTATGCCCCAGCCATTATTCAGGATTAACACATTAGGGGAAAAAAAGGAGAGAGCAAGGATTGCATCCTGCTTTTGTTTCCCTTCAAACAGCACCTTTCACACCCTTAAGCAGGTACCCAGTGATCATCAGCCCAACAATGTATGAACACAGCCAAGTTCAGGGTCAAGTGTTTCAGGAAGTCACTGCAAGTCATCCCAGTCACCAGGGCTGGGTTTGTGCTTTGAAGAGAAAGGAGGCCTGGGTGTCTGCTGACCTTCTAGAAGGACAAGTTTTTTATCCTCTTCTCTTGGACTATACTGAGGTCTTATTTTCCTCTTACAGACAGTTCTTATTCCAAAAGAATACACATAGTTTGATTGATATGGAAGGATAAACTAAAGGCTTTCAGATACCACGGCAAGGCGATAATACACATGGACATCCAAGGACAGATGAGCAGCACCATAAAAGAAATCATGGCAGAAGTCTGAAGTCAGTGCCACCAACATCCATGATGTTTTGAATCCTTTGGCAAGCAAGCGTGGGAGGTAAAAAGAAAACCCTGCTGTGTGGTACTGTCTGAGCTGAAGGGAAGAGCCCCAAAGCACCACTCTTGAGCATCATGGGAATGCTGCTCCTGGTTGAACTTCAGGGCCACACAAGGATAAACGGCATATAAGCAGTGAGTGACCCAGACCAGACCATAGGTGCAGACCCTGTGCTTAAGGCCTGCACCAATGACGTTGTTGAACAAAGGCCCAATTTGTTCTATTATCATTTACTGACACAAAGAGTGCAGCCAAGGTGGGAACATTGTACAGAACAGGAACTCAGGGTTGGGCTCCAGTGGACACAGAGGCTTCCTGCTTTGGACAGCAATCTCCAGCAGTATTTCAGAGAACAAAAGAACCCAAGTCTTCCTTCCCAAATCCAAAATCAGAAAAATCTTAACCCTCTCTCTTGAAGCAACAAGCTTCATGGAGCTACCCCATCAATGTCAGTTTTACTGATCCTGTTAAATATACTGAGTGTGACACTGGCACTCAGGAGCTGAATTCCCTTGCAGGGCTATTTCTAAGAGGAAAGTCCTGAGGTGCAGGAAAAATTCACAAAACGGTAAATGTGTTATTACAAAAACCTTTCTTGTCTTCATCCGTCATCACTGCCAACATCATGCTGGCATGGTACAGGAAACAAGGTGTATTTGTAGGAGTAAACAGCTGTACCTGAGCTTGGTATGGAATGCTGAAAATCCTGTTAAATGGAAGTCCTGCAAAACTGCCAGCTTTTACAGACCTGTAATGAGAATTCAGCTTTCAAAAGTTCAGGGATTAGATGGTAACTGTGCCCAATCCATCTGCTGATATTTTTTTTTGAGCATACAGGTCAGTATTTCCTGAATTGTGGCTCAAAGCCCCAAGTGTGAGACTCCCAAGTCCACAGCTCTCCAGTTCTCTGCAGCTCTGTCCATGCCCGGCTCTGTTTCTCAGTGAAAGCCCAAAGCTTTCCACTGTGAAGGACAGAATCCCTGGCTCAGTGGTAGCCTTCCCACAACACTCCACTTAAGCCAAAAGTGTCCCAGTATGTAGAAACACCAAAGTGGATTACAGACACAGCAGTTCAAGCTTTGGAACAAGGAACCACAAATTGAGTTTGAGTTGCGCTGGAGGAGCACACTATGGAACAGAAATAGGCTGTGGAGCTCAGAGACTGATCTGACTCAACAGTTTGCTAAGGAAGTAAAAACAAACAAGCAATTAAAATGACCTCTGCAGAAGAACAGGAAGAATAGATGAGCTTTGTTGAGATTATTTTGTTTGTGCCATTTCACAAGTGACATAGGGGTCTGAAACAAGCATTTGTTCTCAAAGGGAGTGAGAGCTAACAACCTGAACCTCAGGTTTAAAGGCTGAGGACAGCAAAGCCACATTTTGAGGAGACTGCATGTCCCAAGAGGAACTAGATAGAAATCAGCTGGACCAACAGGCTCAGCTAAAAGACAAGACATGTTTGGGGAAGTGACAGTTTATTCTTCTCTCCTTCAACTCATTAGGAAATTAATTACTACTCTCAAGCCAATCATAAAACAAAAAAAGTATCACACAGACTCCCATAGTCCCATTTGTAGACTCGACTGCATTAAGACTTGTGTACAACTTCAAAACCAGAAGATTTTTGGTAAGCATTTATATGTATTCCATTTTCTAAGAAATCTTTCTTGCTTCAGTCAGGCAGCTCTCCGGTGAAACACCAAATCCTGGAAGTTTTACAATCCATAGCACAGTCAAAATTAAAGGATCAAAATTCACTTTGTTCAAAGGCACAAGGCCAAAGCAACACAGGTCAGCAGGACCTGGGTAGAGTCACTGAATAATTTTTTTTTTCCTTTAGTCTCCAATTTTAAGCCTTTAGCTTGTAGCCCAAAGTCAGCTCCTCAGCAGCACAAACTGGCTTAATGACCAAAAAAACTGAAGGTGCTTCCTTCCACATTTCCACTGCACTATCCTTATTTATTGTTGTGCCAAAGAAAACAGAAGCCTTGGCAGCAAATCAGTTGTGTAGCCAAAGGCCATAGTGACTGGATTCCACTGCACTTGTAAGTAAGAAGCTTGTTCTCAGAGTTACTGCTGGCATGTGAACAAGAGGAGCATTAACATTCTGCACTGACTAGTTATGTCCTGTCAATCCCAGGACAGGGTCCCTCTGATGACAGAAGAATGTGCATTTAAATAATTCCTAAAATTTCTCCATTTCCATTAGTACATGGAATGATAAATATTATATAAAACACTTAAATAGTGGTCCCAAGAGTAACTTATGACTCCAGCAAACAGAATGGATCAGCATAAAACAAAGATGGATCTTACTTTACAAATCAAAGATTACAATTACTATAAAATACCTCCCTCATCCACTGGAAAATGAACCATTAGAGTCAAATTCAGTCAACTCCATTAACAGCCAGTGACCTCTGGATTTAGTGGGGATTGCAGCTCCTGGCCCTGCCCATGACACCCCTGCCATGGGGGAAAGAGACTTTCAGTGAGACCAACTGGAAATACGAACAATCACATTTCTGAGATCTTATCCATGAATATGGGACTGTCCAAGTCCAAATCCAAAAGGAAAAGCACTCTAGAAAGCTCATTTCCAAATTCATGGCTAAAAATCTGTACATGTGCACATATAAAAATGAAAGATCCCAGGGGTCCTGTAAGATTCTTTAAAAACCTGGGTCTACTTTGTCTTCAAGTAACTGAAATTAATTTCTCCAATTCTACTGGGGCCTAGAACTGCTGTAGACTGTCTGCTTTTAACTCTACTGCTGAAAATACGCACTGTACTCCTAAGGAAAAAAATAACTTACAATTTCTCAATGGTCCAAGAAATTATGAATAACAAGAACTTTACTGTACAGCTGTAGGCTTGTTTTGAGTCAACAAAAACCATTATGTGATATCTGAACAGGAAGGGGCACAAGGAAGCTGATACTTAATATGCTCACAAGCTTTCCCAGTGCCCAACCTCTGAAAAGCTGAAAGCAGCTTTCAGTCAGAATACCTGAGTCTAACTGATGCAAATAAGATATAAAATACACATGTAGTTTTACTTGCATTTCACATTATCTCCTGCTTTCCTGCAGGGAAGTTAAAAAACTTAATACTTCTACAAAATTATATACCACTTTGAGCTAAACCAGCAGCAAATTCTCTTTCACCATCCATTTCAGCCACAACTTGAATACTGTTCCAAGTACTCTACAAAACTAAAACACTATACAACAGATGCTCTGCTGCCTCTTTCTTCTCCTAACATGATGCAGCATATCTCAGGAGTTTGGAATGAGATCAGAGTACCAGCAGCAATACTGACAGCTTCTCCCTGGGACAGCACTACAGCTCTTTGTTTATTCCATTTTGCACCTGAACCACTGTCACAGTCTGACAAAGGAATGGCTCTGTAATCCAGTGTTTCAGTGTATCCAGAATAAACCAGAAAACTGGAGGCTTATTCCTGCTCTCCAGGAACAACACTGTGCCCTAAGCCAATTCGCTGCATTCTCAGCATTTAATGAGCATTTAGTAACACTGACATAAGTGAGTCATCAGTTAAGTGGGCCATCAGAGCCGCAAGAATGTCATGGTCCACACTACAATTACCTTCTGAACCTCAGCACCAGGGAAATCAGCTTCATATGGCACAGCTTTGCCCATCCCAGAACCAGAGATTAGATTTAAGACTGATGTGATTTCTTCAAACCAGAGATGCTTTTCCCAAGCTTCTGTCTGTTGTCTGAAGTCAAAAAAGGTGCATTATAGCATCTCTCCTCAAACCCTGAAAAGTAAAGTGACTTGAAGATAATGCCACCACTGGAAGATCCACTGATGTAGAGTCTATGCTGGTACCCAGATAGGAAGTGGATGAGCCTCTGTGTTAAAGACGTATTTGTCAAGGTTGATTAAGTCTATGTCATCTGAGAATAGCAGAAACATGTATTTGAGTGTTTCCCCAAGGAAGAAGCTCTCCATTTTATCCCGTGGCTCTGGATTACTGGGATTCTGAACATTGTTAATAGAAGTATAACCACCCGTAGGAACCTGTGCAAAAAAAAAAAAAAAAGTATCTTTGCATAACCTAAAATAATTTTTTACTTCCTAACATCCAGATGCACTTGGAGAAGATAAATGCTATGAACAGATCATGTTTTCATGCTTTTCATTTCATATTTGGTTTTCATTTACGTATAAAGCTTCAGTAATGAAGAAAAAAAATCTCATTGCATTTTAAAAGAAACCACAACAATAAATGAAGCAAAATATCCATTTGTGCTCAGGGTAAAGGGGTATCACAAAGAACATCCCTTTGAAGTTTCTGGACAAATATACAGAAAGGAACCAGCGATTTCTACATTAGAGCTGACCCAAGAACAGACCATTAATATTTGGTGCCACACTTTCAGAGCATATCAGTGACATCTCCACGAGCACTGTGTTCAGAATGAACACAAATGCTGTTAATGCCATTAATGCCATTTTGTGCTATTTCTTTTTTCTTTGGCAACTTTAATTGAAGAGTTCTTTCAATCCAGCCATGCCCTTCTCAGCTTCCAAAGTCTAGAAAATACAGATTCTAACTTTGGTAGTCTTGCCTACAGCTTCTGCATTTCACTTTTTCATCAATGTAATACAACTTCTTTCATTATATAGACTAAGGAGGGTATCTCCATCTGTAAGAAAACAATTTCTCTGTATATACCTACAAATTCGCCCACAGTTTTCTGATGAATACTGAAACATAGTATGTTTTCAAAGTTGTTGTTAAAAAGTGAGCAAATACAGTCCTGACAGAACAAGGTTATTATAAACTGGCCTTACCCTGGTGTATCTGTTGAAATTCTGCAAGATTTCCCAGCCCCAGTCTTGGTATTTCTTATCACCAGTGAATCTGTACATGTAAAAAAGGCTTTCCACAGTTTCTGGTCGCAATAAATTGTGCCTGTCTGCAGGCTGCAAGAGAAAAAAAGGCAAGAGTTTTAGACAGGGAATTTCCTCAAGGATGCATGCAGGGAGAAAAATAATTATTCACATCTCCATCTGCTCCCAAGAGTTTGCTATGCATAAATCAGCTTCTAAATATACTGCTGGGGTAACGAAAACCAAAGCCTAGGATACAGCTAGAAGGCAAGGCAGAGAAAGAATTAGCTGCTCCACAACAAACCCCATCACTAGTATCTGGCCAGGAGTTCAACAGCAGAAACAACAACAGGAGCTACAGAGAAACCTGGAGTTCAGGCCAGCTATCTGCTCACCTTGATTTCTACATCCTTGTGGCCCTTCTGTGCATGGAGGTTGAAGTGTACAATCTCTGGGCTCAGGCCTGTCTCTACTTGAGCATACATCTGGTAGCAGGTTTCTATAAGAGTTTCAGCCAATTTCATATGATCAGCAGCCAGTCCATTGTGAGCTCCCAGTGCTAAAGTACCCGGCAAGAAGCAAACCAAGTGATCCTGCAAGACAAGGCAACTCTTACTGAGAAGTTACACATCAAACAGCAGGGGAAGTAAGGGGGCACCGTCTTTTTAATTTTTTTCTTTTTAATTTTTTATTCTTCTTCAAAACACATTTCTGGTGCCAACAACTTGAGGATAAGTTTTAAACAATCTCATGTAATGCAACATGAGGCAGGCAGCATTATTACAGAAATCGTTAATTTCAAAAATGTACAAGAATGTGTTTTTATGACAAGTTTCTGGAAAAAAGGTCTCAGGTCATGTTGAGGGGAAGGAGAGTGTCTTTTGGTTTACCAGAAGCATACATTTCATATCAGCTCATGCAGGGCATCAACAGAACCACCTAAAGGCTTCGTGTCCTCATTCTAACCTAATGGTAGCTTAGGAGCTAACCTACCATTGATGTAAGAAAGTAAGCACCACAGATTAATGTCACATATGGAATCTCAAATGATTTTAAACATTCAGAATCAAAGCTCAGGTCTCATCACTCAAAAACATAGTAAAACCACTCTGATGTCCCTGTATGGACCTTTAAAAGCTTTGTCCGGTCCTTAAAAAAAAGTGGAGGGTTGTAAAGATCAGCATAGACATAGGAGCCAAACGTCCCCCACTGTTCCACCTGGACAGGGTAAGAGACCTGTCCAACCTTTCACCCCAATAATAATGGATTAAAACGAAAATTCTGACTCCCTGAAACAGAAGGAAGTGTTCTGACATGTACAGACACCAAAGCCAAATCTGTCTATCTCAATTTGAACTCTGTCTTGTCTTGGAATGGGGCAGCCCCCTCCACCCAAAACCCAGACTCTGGTCTTACTCACAGCAGGTTTTTTGGAGAGCTTTTGGGAAATTCAGATCCAAGAAGCACATGATGAAAACCAGAACTGAAGATCTCAAAAATACTACATCAGAAAAGGCTATACATACATTAATAATACATCACTCATCTTTCAGACAAGCTATGCACATATACAATACCTGCATGGCATGGGATTTTTAACTGGAGGATCTTAAAATACAAAAATTGGGAACAGAGGGTTAAGATCAATCAATTTTCCCTAAAGCAAACAGCATACTGTTATACCCAAGAATCTTCCAGGTAGGAAAATAAAGATGTCATGAAATGACAGAAACCTCCAAAATTATTAATTTCTTTTTAAACCCCATAATACAGTATTAGATGGCATGCTTCTTTTGAAGGCAAATCTGAAAACACAGGTGTGCAAGTGCCTACATTTATTTTTGAATTATTGAAAACTAGTAATACGTAAAAACGTATTATTGCAACAATTTAGGACACTGGAATTTTATGACTAAAACAGGGGGGAAAAAGAAAGAAATTTTAATTCCAGCACCAAAATGTTCAGTCTTGAAGGAACAAAATGTGTTTACTAGAGTGACTCAGAGAAGGCCCTCAGTTTGCACTTGTAGTTAGTATCTACAAGGCAGTTACTCATTACTGTCATCACACTGGACAGATGTGTATGTATATATCATCTTGTGTTTTGGGTTTTTTTTTTCATTTGTTTCTTTTTGTTGGGGTTTGGTTTTGTTTTTTGAGAGGGAAAAGCTTTGCATTTGCCTCTGTGTTGGGTTTTATTTAAATTTTGTAATAGTTTTTCTGTTTTCTATTGCAGTTATATTTCTTACCATCTTGGCACTGAAATGGCCATGAGTAAGCTCTCCTACAAAAGTAAGCTTCTTGGGCTCTGATCTCTGAAGAAGATGCTTTTTCACTCCTTCTATGGCTCTCATATAGTCTTCCAACAGCCTATGAAAAAAATCATCCCCAGTTGGCTCACATGCACACAATTAGAACATATTTGGTCATAGCTGATGTTCAGCACAATCTTTTAGACAACCGTTACTTCAGTCTACAGAGTAATATTTAACTAAATGTGATAACTCAAAAAACTCCCTCAGTAACCATCAACACAACATTAATCAGTTGTCACTACCATGTAGCAATACTGGATTTACTTGAAAAGAAAATAAAACTTTAATACTTATTCAAATATTAAAGAAAACACCTGCAACTGTTTCTAGGCAACAACCAGATTTTATTTCAAAAGTCTTTGGAAGCAGAGTTATTGAAATCACAGAAAATCTAGGCTGGGAAGGACCTCTTGGAGGTCTCTATTTCAATCCTCTGCTCCCAGGCAGATTCAATTTCATCAGGTTATCCAAGCAATTTTTCTTACCCCCATCCAAAGATGGAGATCCAAAGAGTTTAAGCAATCTTTTCCAATTGGCCTGTCTCACTGTGAAACACTGTTTCACAGTATTTAATTTCATTTTTCCTTGCTTTCATGTACTTTCAATATGGAAAACAACCTGTTGATTGTGTGGCTCACAAAATGCCATTGTGGTCCCAAAGACACCAGTTCTCCATTTACAGTAAAGAAGCCTCAGAAAGAGCAGTGATGAAAGCTTTCTTTGCAGACGGGCATCTGCTCTGACACACAGAAATGCCTCCAAGAACCACATATTTGCTCTGTCTGCATTAAACTCCTTGAAATTAACAAGAAGTCTAACAGTCTAACAGAATTAGCTTATATGCAGACTTGTCTTGAAGGAAAGCTTCTTTTCCAAGCTCTTAAACTCCTCCTTGTAAACACTCTTCCACTAATGCAGTACAGATAAAAGAAACATATGAGACTTGAAAAGGGACTTTTTACAAGGGCATGCAGTGATAGAACAAGGGTCTTTAAACTGAAAGTAAGTAGACCGATACTGAATATTAGGACGAAATTCTTCCCTGTGAGGGTGGGGAGGCCCTGGCACAGTTTGCGCAGAGGAACTGTGGCTGCCCTATCCCTGGAAGTGTCCCAGGCCAGGCTGGATGGGGCTTGGAGCAACCTGGTCTAGTGGAAGGTATCCCTGCCCATAGCAGGGGTAGCACAGAATGAGCTTTAAGATCCATTCCAACCCCAACCAGTCTGGGATTCTGGAATTAAAGAGAAGATAACATAAATATCAAACTCCTGTCTCCCTTCACCTTTCACTAACAAACCCAGAGCAAACACAGACATCACTGTCAAAAGGAGATGCCCACAGTTTTTCAGAAGTGTTATTATTATTCTCATCTCCTTTCTGTGACACTCCTCACATTTGAGGAAGAAAAGGCTTTTGTGGAGAGGGGAGTTTTAAGACTTAAGACTAACTCTCCTCGTGTTCTTTCATCATGTTACCAAAGGTTTCTCTTTCTTCTTAGCCTGCTTTTAAAAACAGTACTAAGTTCAGCTGACTCTTGAGCACATGCATTGTTTTTCTTTAAGCAGCAAACTACAACAGAGGGTTTTACAGCTCACCTGATTATCACACCAATATGAGAAGTGTAAAGAACTTACTCATTTTCTTTCTTTCCACCCTGAATCCACTGCTTAAGTAGATACTCATAGTAGCTGTCAGCTCTGGCTCCCAGAGTGTAGACCCCCAGGTGAGTGAACTGCCCGCTGTTGGTGTTGATGAACATAGGCACGAGGCCATCGTTTTTCCCTGAGAGGATGTGAACATGCTTCATCACCTCATCTACAGCTTTCTACAAGAAAATGGAAAACATAAATTATAGGTATAAATGAGGTACAGAACTGTGTCTAGTCACTATAGTCCAGTAACAAACCTGTAACTTTGCTTCCCCAAATTAGCATCAGGGACATCAAGTTCAGCTAGAGCAATATACTAAATTCAAGATTTCAGACTTTTGGACTTTCAAAATATGATGTTCTGGTTATGTTCAAGTACTCTGAAGCAATTATAACTGTTTCCTTTCCTTGAAGGCAAGCTCACTCAAAAGCCAGTACTACAGCACTCAGATTTACTCAGACTTGCAAAGTAGAAGTCCAGCAAAAAAACCAACTACATGAATCTATTTAACAATAGTAAGGCTCTTTAAATGACTGCATTCTTCAACACTGAGCTGTGGATACAAAATATCAAAATAATAACATCAGCAAACAAAAAGAAAAATGGAAAATATTATTTTCTCTGAAATTCTTTTTATTTCAACTAACTTTTCCCTATATGGTGACCTGCTCTCAGACTCTTAACTATTGAATGACATTGTAGTTCCTCGGATGGTAACATTTCAGTTTTGTTCTCTGCACATAGAAAACAGTATCAAGAAACCACACTCAGGAATTTTTATTTTTCTACTTAAAAGCTGTTTCTGAGGAAGAAAAACAATTACTCATCTCCACTACTATTTCTGGTATTCAATAAAATAATGGAATATTTTGTTTCTTTTTCTTCCCTTGTCTAGAGTTTCACAACTTATTTATCGTAACTTATAGACTCCTGAGACGGTGAGTACTGATGAAGAGTCAGTGGTAGAGCTGCAGAGAAATGGACAAAGCGAGCAATATCAACTGATTCTTCCATACCCGGAATTTCTCATCTCCAGTCAGACGAGAGAGCTCCCTGAACTCCAGCTGAATGCTGGTCACCTCTGCCACAGTGCTATCAGATGTCCAGCGAGGGGGATGTGCAGTGCCCCGACCAATGTTGACATCAGAATAAGGTATCTTGGACGGCGTCTTGAATGCTGGCATAAGCCTGTTTCCAATGTCTTTCTAAAGAAAGCACAGGGTCAAAACAAGTCAAACCAGAAATACATATATATAAATGGGACATCCCATTAGATTTTCTTCACAAAGCAGATGGAAAAAGAATTGCAGCTTAGTTTTAGATGATGCAAGCAATTAAAGAAATTTAAAAAGTCATTAACTTATTCATAGTAATGAGCAGAGTTTCCACCTTGTCCTTAGCACTGCAGGTCTCATCTGAGGCTGCAATCCCTATCATGCAGTCACAGGCTGATCTAGCTAATCTGCTGAAGCAGCTGATGCTGTTAAGACACACAGAAAGGGCAGCAAAAAACAACTATTACCCTTTGCCAATCATTTGTTTCTTCTTTTGTTTCATGAACTTCATGATGGTCAGCCATTCATCAGCAGAAGACCAGACATACAAGAAAAGGTGACAAACACAGCAAGGCTTTGAGGTTGTACAGAGAGCAGAAGTTCAGGCTTCAAAGCTTAATGGTAAATGCCTTTCCCACCACTTTATGAAACTGTTAAAAACCAGCAACATTGAACTTTCTGAGGAACCTTCTCTCAACTTTGTCCAATATGGAATACATAACCCAATTTCATTTGTAAGGCCAGACACTCACAGCTTTTTCCAGGAAAAGGCTATCTCCAGAGAGGTGATAGGTGCTCAGCAAGCCACCCAGGATACGGATAGTGCTCTCAAACAGGTTCACATCCACATTTTTATCAAAGACTAAATCATTTGCTACCCATTTTCTTGCTTCTTCAAACTCTGCAAAGTGTAAAAGGTAGTTCAGTTCAGAACTTCTGGCATGTTCCAATAACTAAAGACATGAGTACTCCATATATCGATGACAGTTACTTGTATTTGTCTATAGAGATTAATATTTTAGGTGGAAAATTAAAATGAAGAGCACATGCTGGAAGAAGTTTCATTACCATTGGCTTAATTCTTATTGAGCACACACCATAGAAGCATACAGACAGAAATATCCACTAAAACAGAAAATCCTTAATAGTTTAAAAAAGAATAATTTTTTTATTAAAATAGTCCCGAAATTAAAATCGTTCAAATCCATCCATTTGACTTGTCAGATAATTAGTTACACTTCCACAAAGCCTGCTACTTTTAATTAAATGTTTTTCAACCAAACCCATTATCCAGCGAGATAACAGGTAACATTTTCAGTTAATAGCTTTAGCCTAGCAATGTCCTCAGGAGCCTGCTTCCTGCAAGATGGTGCAATCTTTTTCTCTAGAAACAAAAATGGTTGTTTATCACATTACTTATTCAAAAGAAAGGTTAAAAGAAAAGCCATATTAGGTTCATGAATCAGCTTAGCAGCAGCATCACTCAGTAACTGCTTTGGCACAGGGTCTCCACAGTGCATGTGAGTCAACTTAGCCCTCACAATTGGAGGCTGAGCTATTTCAGTGATCTCACAGCTTCTGGAAACTCCTGCTTGTGAGAAGCAGAACAACCAATTTACCAGAAATGGAATGCATTCCTTAGAAGATAAACTCTGGAACAAATGGATGCCTCTGCGCCCTCCAGTCCTGGATGCTGGGCAAATACAGGATGTTGGGCACATTGAGAAGAATTACTAAAATTCTTCAGTCAGTGTTGTCAGAAGTACAACAGCAAAGGCAGAGTTCTCTGCCACAGAGGCTTTTGCATTCATCAGCTGATAAGAAAGACTCTGCATTCATCAGCTGATAAGCAGCCTCAAACAGAACTTGCATTTACATAGCACTTGTTATTCAGAAGAAACCCCAGGAGCTCTTTAAGGCAGTCAGCAGAACTGATAAAAAACAGAAAGAAGTCTTCACCAAGAACCTATTTTCAACACATCTCTAATACTAATAATTTATTTTAAAAACTCTACTCAGTTCAAAATTAATTAGGAAAAAAAAGAGCAACATATGTTCAACTTGATTAAACTTCAAGACAGCCTGCGCAGGCTTAGAGCTGCACACACACAACATATTATTTTACAAAAACTTCAAAGGTAGAAGAGACAGAACCATTAAATACTTTGAGTATTTATTGTACCCTCACTGGCAGCTCTGTTCTTCCTATCATGACTGAAAAATCTGTAAGTTTAATAAAAGTTTACAAAGGTGGCTATTGACCATGGTTAAACAGATACAGTTCTAGAAATTTTTAAATACCATTAAAAAAACCTCTGCATCACCAAAAAAAAAAAATCCCAACCAACCAACAACAAAAAAAAATGGTCATAAATACTAATTAAGCATTTAAGTTTTTTGCAACAGAATTGTAAAATTTTGGGCTTAGTTTTTAAAATCTGTTTGAAAGTTTTCTAGCATGCTCATTTCCAGAATAACTCTCAAAAATACAGACAACAAAACAATTCAGGAAAGAGGTACTGAGCACTCCCTTTCTCGACCCATGGATTCCTTACAGAAACAGCCTTCTTAAATCCATATATGAAATATTGGTATAAGGTATGGTAAAACACAAGCAAGGAACATAGAGACAAACTACTCAAGAGTAATGGGCAGAAAGCCTCCACTGGCTATATGATGGCACAGAGGTTTTAGTACAGAAACAAACACCAGGAAATTTATTAAAACATCCCTCAAATTCTACCAGATACATACACTGTGTACACATACATATGTATGTATGTATTTACCCTCACAGGGAAGCTAAATTTATAGGCCACGTGTAATAAATATTCCCCTCAAAGAACTCTGAACAGGCAGTACCTGAAAAGAAAAAGAAATTAAAGAATTCTTTTAGGGGAAAAAAACTGGAAGAGGAAAAAAAAATACCTTCTTTTAAGCCTAAAATCCACATGGTATCCAAGGCATCAATTAAGGTAAGCCCAAGTCCAAACCACTCGCTGTAGGACTTGGACAAAGGCTTCAGCTCATCATGGCCCCAGGCAAAATCCTTGTACCCTTTCCAGGCATGGCGGAAGGCTTCAATCACAGCCAGCTGGCGCTCATTGATGGGCACTGCAAAGGAGAAACAGCACCTTGCTCAGGACTTCTGCAGGGCACTGATGGAACTCTACTACGCACCACTTTACTGCATTGCACTGAAAAGAAAATTTCTTTCATTGATCACTGCAATGGAAAAACCACCCTCATATTATTCGTTTCAGAACAGCCTTTCCTCTGCAGAATAACCACTCAGTGTTTCCAGTCAGCAATTCAGTCAAATTCTCTGGAAGAAAGAAATCTCTCTGGAAGAGAGAGATCTCTCTGGAAACAGAGATTTCTCCCTGGCAACAAAACTGTCACTTCTGCAAATAAGCCATTAAAATAATCACATGCACAGCTATAGATGACTATCACTAAAGCTCAAAAAGATGAAAGTCAGGAAATACCAGATTAAGATCCATGGTAATCCAGGTGCTGAATATGTATACTTAAGAATAAAATCCTCAGCTAATTCAACACATAACATCTTTTCTTCATCTTCCCTCTCTTACCAACTGCTTTCTGTTAAATTTAAAATCACTTCTTCAAAATTATTTCTATTGAACTTTCTATTTAATATCAAAATAGAAAGAAAATTTACATTTTCCATCTTGGCTAAACCAAGTCTTTTTCCTTAGTTGTACTGATATTTTTGCTTCCGATCTGCCATGAAGTGGAGCTTACGTTAGACGTTGAACATGAAAAATTTCAAGCCATTAGCTGAAATTCTGAAAAATTATGAACAAAGACTTCTAGAGTGGGAAACACCAAGCAGCACAGCTAACCCCATAAATATTAAGCTTGCAGAAATGCAAATACATCACACTGAAATATGCCAGGTTCATCACACCAGAACTTCCGGTTTCTTTTCTGAACTCAGAAAAAGGAAGAACAGGTTCTTAACTCCACAAGTGCAGCAACTTGAAAAACAACTTCTGCAGCTTTCTGGTGAGCCTTAAAAATAGTTCCACTTAGTTCAGGGAGGAAGTCACTTCCCTGTATTTTCAGAACAAAAGGAAAGGCACAGCTGAAAAGGAAGCTGTCTCTTTCATGCCCTCCTTCTTTAGGTTATCCTGCCTCTTCCCAGAGGCTACATTTCAAAGATTTGTCTCTAAAATTTATTTTCAAATTCTGAAGGCTAACAAGCATGAAGGCTGGCATAGTGAAATAAGAACACTGAAAAACTAGGATGTTCTAGGTAAGCAATCTCTCCTATACTTTTTGTTTCCTTTAATCTAAATAAACAAATAAAATAATGTGTATGGGGAGAAACTGCAAAACTGAAACCATAAAAGCAAACAAACAAAAAAAAAAAAAAAAAAGGTATCATTAGCTGTCCTATTTACCTGGTTCTTTCTGGTCTTCAGGTTCCACAGGTGAAGGTTTTTCTAGTTCCATTATTTTACTGGATGGAGGTTCAGTGCTTTGGTCAGGTTCTATCACTGCTCCCCTCCAGCTGCAAATACAAGGGACTTATTTTGGTCACAGAAAATCATGCAAATGAATGGGACTTATCTCTGTATTTCCTTTATCACACAATATTTTGATAAAACAGAAGTTAGATTTTGTATCAAGGCTCAAAATGATTATGTGGCCCACTAAGTAAGTTTTCTGTTCAAAGAAATTTTCTTTGCACAGAAATTTTCCTTGATTAAGAAATGTGTGTTACAAGCTCTTGGAATTTCAATATATATCTTGGCAATGGAATTGAATAAAAAACTTCTTAAAATAAACACCTGAAAATGTTGTATTACAAGCAATTTATTATCTACCAGCTCTGAAATTACCACACTAGCTACTAATGCTAAATAGTACCATGTTGAATCCTCTCAATCCTTCCCCCTGCGGGAAATCCCCAGGGCCTTGTCTTGGAATAATATATCATAGAGTTTGCCCACCTAGGCTGATAGAGAGGACGCAGCCCATGGTGCTCTGCAGCACTATTGCCAATCTGCATTAGACTGCTTCCCCCATTGGCCAGTTGACATCGCCCACCCCAACTATACATCCCTCATTGCCCCTACAGGTTGCTGCCCTTTGTCCTGTTCTCGTGGCCTTACTCTGAGCAGCTTCTGAAAGAGACACTTCGAAGAAGGTTGCAGCATTTCTACCATCCTGCCATGCTGCAACAGTAACACATAAACAATGATCACCATGATTAAACGATCATCATCATGATTAAGTACAAAGGATGAGATGCTCAAAGTACTAACTCTGCTATCAAGGGATCACAAGCCTTCTCTTCTACCACAGATGTGTAAAGCAGTTTTCACAGGTTTTCATGAAGAATCTCCTAAAGGAGAAGTCTTTCAGAGCGGACTTCAAGTCAGGCCAAATTCAACTCAAGATCAAACAATCTCAACCATACCATTTAATATATAGGTATGGTGTCTTTGAGCCCAGTATATGCTTCCTAAGGGAACCAGGCTTACAGGATCTTTAAAGTCTATATTGTTTACTTTAACAGTCTGACTGTTTCCAGTCAGCATATCTTCTGACTTAGATAAATGCCATATTTCATTTCTTACTTTCATTCTTTAAATTTGTAGCTAGTCTTCACTATGTTTTCATTGCTCTTGTTCGCTTACCACCTGTTTAAATCTGTGAGTTACAGCACAAGCCAAAGCAAAACAATAAAACATTTTCAGACAATACTGACAGCCAAAATGCTGAGCCAGGCACAGTTCTAATGCTATGATCTGCTCATCTGAGCCAGTGCTAAAGAGAACATAAAACACCTAAAACCCTCAAGCCTCATGTTCCAAGTCTGAAGAACCTCTGTTGAACTTTTGGTAGTCCTTTCTATATCCACGTTACTTTCCTTCACTTATTCCCAAATCAAAACACTTCCATAACCATAGAAGCACAGACCTTCTGTTAAAGATACTACCAGATGTGTACAAGGAATGAAATGTCTTGTAAGAAAGAAGTAAGCACATCGTGTTACACTCACACAGCTATGTACACATCCATTGGTTCTGCCTGGTCAGCCCGGACCCAATTTCTTTAGCGGCACCAACCCACAAGAAGCACTGACAATGCTATCACTTTCCAAACCTGCCCCAGGACAAAAACACTTGTAGCAGCACTATTGCATGGATACTGTTAGATTAACATTTATTACAAGGAACAGCAGAAACCTCTGGACACTGAGAATCTTGCTGAACATTAAGAGTGTCTAAGTGCATTAGAAACACAGCCAGCCTCGCAGGGCCCCAAACCCTCTGCAGCTGTGTGATGCAAACAGTAAAATCAGAGAAATTGCACATTCATCAAAATTAAATCTATCAGCCTAGTGATATCAGCAGCTATCAGGCCAGGCCTGAGAACAAACCCACACAAAGAAACAAAATAACCTCAGACACATACAACAAAAAGCCCTTGAAATTTTCACTCCAACACTCAATGGATCTTGGCAGAGGCAAGGGGGAAGGAAGCACTGTACCTTGCCTGAAACGTTTCTACCTGATAATGGATTTCTCCGTTTTCTCTACTTTATCCGCTTCGACCAGCTCTTCTACAGCCCTCATGGTATCATGTCGGGTCTTCAGTCTTGTGTCTCTCCGTGGTGCTTTGATCTGAAGATTGGAAGGACCACGACGAACATGAGGTGATTTCGGTGGCTTCTGAGAGTAGGAAAAAAAAATGTGCTTGGTAAGTTGCAGAGATGGTAAAATTTCAAACCATAAATCAATATCATTCCAGTATTAAACATAAATCCATATAAATCTTATTTTGTTTGTTTTGCAGCAGGCAAATTCTGACCTGAATGGAACCTATGCTAAAGATCTTGTGGGTTTGTTTGCTTTAAATTTTTGGTAAAATCATCCCATTCTTAAGTTTACACTGATAAATTACTTCTAAACTACCTTTACTGCCCCCAAGTATTCATTTAACACAAGGTAGTGACAAAGGATTGTAAAGATATTTTATTCCATTCTACTAGGCACAGTAAATTTATGAGAATTAGCAAAAGAATGCAAAAACAAGTTTCCACGATGCCACTGTAAAAACCAAGAATTACTATACAGTAATACATGTACATTTTTGCATGATGAAGAAAAGATTTCACACAAAATTTTGTATTCATTAACTGAACATCCCTGAATTCGTGAGATAAATTCGTGACAAATAACACAGTAACCAGTATTCCTTTGCTCCACTAATTCACACAGTCAGTTGATGTTCCTTTCCCACTGCATTTCCCACAAACATAACCCTTCAAAATCTATCATCTACTCTTTCTGAAGCTATCTCTCAAGCTCCCAGATAAACCATGACTCCAGGCTTCTCACAGGAGTGGAGACTGATTCACACAGCACAAGTGAAGCCTCAAGTAAGAGGTCAGTGTGACATAAAGTCCTGGCACTCCTGGGCAGAGCAGTGAGTAAAAAACAGCATACAGAACATGTAAATAAAAAAGAGAAAGCCAAGAAATACAATACCAAAACCCTCCCTGAGAGGACAGCATTCCACCAAGGGCACACATTTACTGCAAGTTCTAACTCCTTCCTCCACAACAACTGTTGGAACCAAGCACCATTTGCCTTCACAAACTCTTTGTGGCATTAGAAAACTAATTTCTTCTCACGTTACCTGCAGTGAAAGCTCAGGGTAGTCTCCATGGTTGGCATCTGCTTTCTGGGGTGCTGGTAGAACAGCTGGATTTGCCAGCTTCAATCTAGGGATTTCTTGTTCTGTTCTCTGATCATCCAATGATTTGTTTGTTATACCTAGACACACAAAACTACTCAGCACAAGGAATCAACAGTCAAGGCTGCAGTTAGAAATTTTTAACAGTTTGCTGTATACAAGTAGTAGATGCACCTCCAAAAACTGTTTGCATTCACAAAGCATTGATAAACACACACTAATTGTTAGATACAAAGTGTATTTTGGTATTAATCCTCTCCCTAATATAAAAGGAAGCTGCTAAAAGGCACATGGGGATTTTTAAAATTGCTACTACTTCAGTTTTTTAATACAATTAATAAGATAATATCAGAGGTAATGTGCATTAGTATTATCCAAATGCTTAGACTTTCTAAAATTATTAGATTTGAGCTACCCTTATCTACATACAAACACAATTAAAAAAACCACACTCATAACCTTCAGATCTTAATCAACTGTCATAGTTTTGGAAGGGTAGTTCCCAATTCAGTGCTCCCTGAAACCACAAAAACCACAACACTGCTATTGTCTTTCCCTTTTCTGTTCTTCCCTCCCCCTTCCCCTTCCCTCTGGGGTGGATGAGTTGAAAATTGGAGGCACAGAAGGCAAAGATCACAGGCTGAGATAAGAACAATTTTGGGGAAACAGCAATGAAATAAAAAAACAAACAGTAAGGACAACAATATTAATAACAAAAGGTATAGGAAAAGGAAACTATTTACATGAAGGCATGAATAAAGATGGCTGCCCCTGCTATGTTTTCTCTACCAGGAAGAGCTCCTTCTGCCCAGCATAAAGAGCCCCTTTCTCCCCTCTCCCACGCCCAGCAACGACTGAGGGGGTACAGAATAACATCCAGACCTTAGCCACACCCCCTCCCAGCTACTTCAACAAATTAACTATCCTGGCTGAAACCAGGACATCAACTAAAACAAAACGTTACTCTAGTCAACATAAAGAAAGAAATGGAATACCAAAAATATTTTTTGAGTAAGCACTGCATCATTCAAACACCACATAAAATCATCTCAGAACTGCATTTTAATGAATACACCCAGTCATTACCAATGGAAATTAAAACGGGTTAGAAGACCCACAATCATCTCCTAATCTCTCATCGCAATTGTGAGCTGTACAGAGCACATACTTTTCCATGTTTCCCCCATGCTTGTGTACGAAATTACTCCACACACTGCCAAGAACGCAAACAGGAAGAGAATGACACTCCGCTGGAGTCGGGACAGCTGCTTCCATTTCTTTAGGAGAGGAAAGAAGTGAAAGAAAGAATATTTAGCATGACATTAAGAACCTACTTGGTTAAAAATAAACTCTTATCGGTTCATTCAGATTAAAACCCCAAAATTGACTAGGTTTAATTTTACCCTGCTTCCAGCTGCATATATCCATTGCTTATTTTCTTTGATAACAGAGAAAACAGAAATCCAACCAGCTGGCACAAGAAGCTCACAAAAAACAACATAAGAGCTACCTGCTCAAAGAACTTCAGAAGCTGCCAAATGCCAAGACTCCCAGCAAGCTTCAGCTACAGCTGACTTCAATCACAACCTCCATTGGTTGACCTGAGCACCTGCTAAGCTATCAACTGGGAAATCAGCCAAAAGCCTCTTTCCTCCTGGCTGGCAAGGGACTGCAGAATGCACATGCAAAATTAGAAACTCAAGAAAATGGCAGGAAAACTAAAAATGTTACTGCAGCAAAGAAGAAAAGCTCAAAATAAGGTGAGCACCAATCACTGGCAGGTCATGGGTTTAATCCTTGTATGGGCTGTTGGCTTAAAGAGTGGGTCCCTTCCAACTCGGAATATTCTGTCAATCTGTAAAAGAGAAGTCAGGTATCCTGGCTCTGACAAGCATGGGAACTGTCACACAGAACAAATTCTGCACCACAAAAAAAGAGGCACCAACCTGCAGCAATGTGAAAATTAAGTAAAACACCACAACAGCAAACAAAACAAACCCACAATCTTTTCAAGTTTAGTCCTGGGCAAAAATGTATTGTTAACACTAGATTATACGCAACAATCACTGAAAAACTGACAGCAAATTACATTAACCTCAACGAGGCCAAGGTACATTAGCCTCAATTTACAGAGAGAGAAGCTGGAGTTAAACATCAAGGGTTAAATTGCCACCATTACTTTTCCAACAGTCCTCCTGAAATTCACTACTTCTGGTTTGGATATACAGAGGGAACTTCATTGCCAATGCTACACTTGGGAAGGACCTTTGCCACAACCACACAGTACTTCCCACATCCTCATCCAGAGGCTGGGAATGTCTCCTTGCAGAACTGTCAATGGGCTCACACTGTGAGTCCCACAGAAAAATTTCCTGCCTTCCAGCTGCACTGTTGACTATACAGGAATACTGTACACCCTTCTCTGGACACACTGCAAAATGCTAGTCCCACTGTGTCATCTTCAGTTCTACCTGCTTAGCAAACTCTATGACCCTCTTCCCATTGCAAAAAGACGCTTGAAATCCAGCAGCCCTGTGGTTCATCAGGGTAGGATGGGAAAAGAAGCTTTAATTGTGGTGTCTTGCAACAGGTAGGAGTAAGGCACAAGAACATGTGAGGGCATTCACCACCATCTTACTGGTTTTTTGCTCATGAAGAATAAGTGTAAAATGAAGGGTGATGACTCGGGCTCATATCTCTCTAGCTGGTAATAAAAAGAGAACTGTGGGACTGTGTGCCTAAACAAGCTCTTCATACACACTTCATCTGATGACCTGTAAAGCCTCTGTAGGTGATTATACATCATCTCCTATCTGTAACAAAGGTTGTCTTGGCCCTCTGACTCACTCTTTCCCACAGAAGACTCTCCAGCCCAAGACTCCCATCCCACACGAAGCTGTCTGCCCATTCTACCCACAAGCAGACAAGAAGGTCACTTCCCAGAGCTCTGCCAGAGGACCCCTCTTCTCACACTGTTCCCTTTAATATCCATGGGCAGAAGACAGGACCCTTCCCTTAAGCCTTAACACAGGGAACAAAGGCACAGAGACCAAATCTTACTCCCCTCATTCCTGTCCAAAGAGCTCAGCGTTGCCCCTCAAATGTGCACGAGCAGAGGGCAGGATTTTACCGTATGCCCCCGCTCCCAGCGTTATTCGTGAAAATTAAGACATGACGTGGAGACACCTCAGCCAGCCCGCGCCTTACACACCCCTATCCCGCGGAGAGCAGCCCTGCGAGCACTCCGAAAGCAGAGCCCAGAGCGAGGCCGCCCCAGCGCCCAGGGCCCACAGCCATGGCCTCTGCCCGACTCGGAACTGGGGGACGACGCCAGGTCCCCCACGACACTCCAGGTGCACCTAAACCTAGGGACATTCCTGACCGCCCAACAGCCCTCCCCCATCACCAGGTGCACCCCGCACCCAGGGCAGGGATACCCCGGTACCGCACAGCTCCCCGCGTGGCCCTCACCCGCCAGCAGGAGCGCCGCCGCCAAGCCTTGCTGTTGTTATAGCCACCGACCCCGGCCGCCTCCTCCGGGCCGAGAGTGACGGAGATGAAGTCCCGGCGCGGCGATCCCGCGGCGGCGGCACCCGAATACATGGCGGCGCCTCAGGGGCCGCCTGCCGCCATGGCCCCGCGGGACGGAGCGGCCGCTTCCGGCAACCCCTTCCGGTGCCGCTCTGGCGCCGGCGCGTCCGCGCTCGATGGCACCAGGCGAGGCGGGACTCAGCGCGTCTGGCGGCGCCGCGGAGGCACCGGCCCTGAGGAAGCGCAGTCGGGACGGGCCCTCTCCGCGGGCGGGCAGGAGGAGGTCTCAGCCCGCGCTGCCCACTCGCCGAGCCGCCCCGAGGCCGCAGCCCTCGGCGTGGGTACGGCCCGAGCCCCCCACCTACTTCACGGGTTCGGGCTTCAAGCCCTGGGCAGGGGTGCTCGGGGCTGCTTTGATTTTTGCCCTTGCCGCTCGCTGTCCCGGCGCATCTCGCCGAACCGCGCCCTGCCCAGCGAGGACAGCAGCTGCCGGGGTGGGCAGTGAGGCAAAGGAGAGGCTGGGAATCCTCGCTGTTCTTCGGTGTCGTGAGACTACAACATAGAGACCAGTCACAGAGTCATTGGCATTGAAGAACTGTAAATGAAGACATGCATGTGGCAGATAATAAGGAAAATAAACTCAGTAAATGGCCTGCAAGTCCCCATGGAACGGGGAGTGGGCCGCTGTGGTGAGGCGCAGCCCCGGCACAGAGCACTGTGCCTGGACCCGTGCCGCCCACCTGCAGAATGAGCATGGCCGGGAGAAACCCCCGAAGTCCTGCTGCCTCCGAGAGGACAGGAAGTACTGTCTGATGGCATTATCACCTGCAACGGAAACACCGAGACACAACAGTTTTCCAGCAGGCAGTGCAGGAACACGGGCCTGAGAGCAGACAACTGGAATCTGTGAGAGGATGTGAGTGGGTGAAAGGCAACTTAACTAGTTGTGTAAATAGACCCTTCCATAAGACCTGGCACTGAATTTTGGTATGCAGCAGGAAGCACTCATCCCACACAATTCCTTCCTTCAGCTGCTCCTCCACAGCCCCCCAGCCCTGTGTCACTCCCTCTGCAATTAAAAATTTCCCTGCGGAGAAGGAGGGATATACTCAGCTGGAGTAGGGAAGAGCATCGTTTAGTGATGTACACATTCAGAGCCATAGCATAGCAAATAATAACTTCTAGCGCAGGTTCATAATCCAAGAGGAAGAGGGCAGCATTGAAGCAGCTGCTTTAAGACTGCTGCTCTAAGTGCTGGCAGTGAATTCACCTCCAGCCGTGCCTAAGTGGCAGGTTAGTGTTCATCATTTGAGCCTTTATATTTGGAATCCACCTCACTGTAGATTTCAAGAAAATTTGGTGTTTTCTGATCATTTAAGGATTAAGAGAACTAATCAATCAAAAATCCTGGTAGATACGAAGAGCACATAAACAAGCAGAAGAACAATTTAAGATGCCTAAAGCATGCATTCATTTTTAGTATTAATTTTCCTATCACAGGAAACTACTGATTTGTGTAAACATATTTAAAAACATATTTAAATCCCCAGCAGCCTGCAGATGGGTGTCAAGAGAGAAATGGGGGGAAAGAGGTAAGAAAGGAACATTTGCTTCTGACATTTGCTGGGTTCAGCCCTAAAGCCCCAAATGACAGCATTTGTGAGGTATTTCTGCCTTTCCCTACTGATTGTGCTATAAATAGAGCCGTGTTTAAGAAGTGCCTCTCATTGGAAAGCAAAGTTAAAGTTGCATTGCAGTGAGGGCTCATTACCTACACACCAGCTGTGAGACTGACTCAGAACCATATTACTCAAATCTACTTGAAATAAGACAACCACCACCTGCAATTAAACTCCCTTCCCTCAATAAATTAAGATGAAAGGCTTGGAAAAAATATACAGCATTGGAGACAAGAACACAATATTCTATTTTCTGATGAAAAAATAGATCTCACAATGTCAACTCCCTTCAGGAATCACCCTCTGCTCAGTTCCATATGCCCCTGTAATCTGAAGAGTGGACACTGCAGTCTCCAGATGCACCAACAGTGACACCATCCTGCAGCTGTAGTGACAACATTTACAGGGACAGAGACAAGAAGCGTGTCTTTTCTCACGTACAAGAAACACAACAAACACATATAAATCACAGTAACATCTTTATTGTTAAAAATGCTTAGATGTCCAGAAGTTTCTGAAGTAATACAGGTGTTCCCTTTGTTTCAGGTACTTATTTCATTTTATAATGTGTACAAAGACATAAGGACAGATTTTTTTTGTTAAAGTTCTCTCGAAATTGTTTCTATGTTCCAGTTTAAAATGTCAAGAGTCATAGAAAATAAAAAACCCAAGAGACAAGAGATTTAGCATTCTAATTTAACTTCTTGAAAACCATGTAAGCAGCTCTGTTCTGTGTGCATGGAAACTGAAGCTTCAAAAGAGAAAGAACTTTAGAAAAAGCAAAAGAAATATTTCTTTATAGCACAGCACAGTATAAAAGAAGCATGTGCTTGAACTTCTGAGCAATACAAATATACAACACAATTTGTTCTCATATATAAAACTTGACTGACAGAAATGGAATGTGTCATAAAACACTGCAAAAAGACTACAGAATTGGGTGACAAGGACAAATGCTTCATTTATACTAAAAATGTGAATTACTGGCTGCACATGCCAACTGAGGTAATCAGAACCAGTCATTAGCTGGTCTGCATGTGTGAAAGGATCATTACTTAAGTTCATGCAGAAACACTTTACAACCAAAAACTCTGATAATGACATTTAGATGCTTTCTTTGGAAAACTTGAGCATACTTACAAACTGTATTTACTCTCAAAGTAATCTTTATACTTCCTCATTCCCTTCTCTATTATTCTGAATAGAGCTTCACATCAGAAATTGCAGAAAGCCATGGAACTTAATTATGCTTAATGAAATAGCATAAGCAATTCCTCAGTAGAAGCGGATGCATGTAATAACATTTCAGATGAAATGTGTTTCTCGCTACCTTCCCTAACACCATGTTTAGGGGAAGAGTATGGAACACTTCTGATGCCAAGGCTAGCCACCAGAGAGTGCAGCTGACACATCCTCACCAAGGCTGAAACATACTGAGTCAGGTATGCTCAGCGCAGGTTCTGCATCAGATGAGCATGAGCTTTCTGGGGCAGTGTCCAAAAACTGAACATGAAGAATCACTGGTGGGTCAAGGGTCAGAGCTACCCTGAGATTCCTTGGCCAGAGCTGTGTTCACATGCTACATATGTTCTGACAATTAGTGTCCTTCATTAGCTGACACTTTACATTGTGGTTAGTAACATATCTAAAAGAAAGGAAGTCATTCCATAGATGCCTAAGTGAAAGAGTGCTGGAAAATCACCTGGAGAAAAACTGTAGAAGCGGAGGCTGGTGTTTTACTGTGTACCCTGTTGATGCTGAGAGTCTTTTTTTTGTTTTGTTTTGTTTTGGTTAGGCATTGAATTCTACCACTGGGATTTGTTTCTTTTACTACTTTCAGGTACCCCAAGAGAACCTTGTCTGAGGGATATGGTATATATTGGTTTGTATATATATACACAAAACAGGAAATGGAAAGGAAAACTGTTATAGTCAGGAAGGGCAGAGGGTTGTGAAAATATTCTTTTTTTTTTTTTTAATTAAAAAAGTCACTACAACTGTAAGGAGCAATCAGTCTAAGCATGGCAGTAGTGAGCCCAGATACAAAACTAGTCTGCTCTACTTTGGACTCCAAGCCTCAAGCAATGCTTAGGCACAGCAACATCCCTCCATACAGCAGACTCTATATGATCTGCTTAGAGGATGCAATTGCTGAATTGGATCTTCTAATCAGCACATGATTAGGAAAAAACTGACCACTGGAGAGAAAACCTCAGTATCCAAAGTCCTTCCATATTTTTCAGGATGGGACCTCAGTCTGACTCCAACTGTGCACATGATTTAGAAACAAAACCAAACCAAAAAAAACAACCACACCAACACAACCAAGACAACTAACAAGGCACTGAAGAAACTGAATTTTCTTGAAGGCAAAGCTGATTTATCAGGCCTTGACTGGCTCTTTTCCATATTCATATGCAACAGTGAATAAGAAATGTAGGATCTGTTTAGCACCCAGAAAGTGTTAATCCACAAAAGCAATTTTTATAATGCACTTCATAGTGCATTTTAGTACTGTCAGTTCTTAAAATGGATCTGACAAACATGGATCTGATTTGAGAAGGAAAGGCTTCCCACTTCAAGAATTTTCCAGCATTTCCACTTTGTTTTCATCGAGTACAAAGGGAGAAGGGAATTCTTTGTTCTTCATGTACACCTCCAGACCCTGAGAAAGTGTGAGAACAGTATTGTTAGGCTGTAAATGCACTATTTTAGGTCCTCAAGTGACAGACAAAGGCCAGGGACAAGGCAAGAGTTACAGTTTCCCCAGTGACAGAAAGTGTTTCTGGGGTTCAAGAAGCAGAAGTGCTGAGGAACCATAAAACCTGATGTCAGAAACAAACTTCTTGGGAGAACAACATGGGAAGGTGTGTCCTTAACTGACATTAGAATAATCCTGGCAAAGAAAAGTCTAATTTCCGTGTTTTCATTTTGTTCTGACCGCCTATTGATTGCAATGAGTTTGTCACCTGCACGTGTTGAGGAATACACCTACTGCAGGTAGCTGGCTTGCAAGTTAACACATGTGGAAACCTAGCAAACAGTGCCCACACATTCTCCTGCAATCTACTATTTCTCACCCTGCCCATCCAATAGGGAAGCTCCTATTCTTGTTATTAAATGGAAGGTTTCTCAGGATCAATTATTTTCAGAGGGACAAACTTGAGCAATGGCTTCTCTAAAGCCAACATACATACCATATTCCTCAGTCAGGATTCACTTACTGTGGGATATGAGCACAAATAAGCATAGAACCCATGGTTTTCCAAATTTGAATATTCTGCACTTCTTATTAAGATCTCAAAGTGCTCGTGAACCTTAATGAAACTGCAGCCTTGTTGCAAATCTCATTTTACAGATGGCTAAAACTGAGAGTGAACAAACTGCTGAAGAGTAAATCATAATGGAACCACATAATGATAACACAGAGCCCAAGTCACTGTTTCTTTGATCTTACCATTTCTCATCAAGCCCAGGCTAAAGAAATCACCTGTTTGGAAGGAAGTCAGATGCATACCTGCACACTCTTAAAAATGCCTCCATAGATAGCTATTCTCACCTCTCCAAAGTAAGACACTAATGGAGAAATCTCACAGACAGCCGGAGGATCTTCAGTTCCTGAGAGACTAAAGAAGAGAACACAGGATTAACTTCCTGCCATGGTTAAAAAACAGCGCTTCTTCTTCAAAAGTTTATCCAGAATAGGATATCCAGAAGGATAAGACATTTGTCAAAGTCACATGCACCAGACATTATGTGAAAACAAAGTGTGAAAATAAAAAGGAATTTACAGGTCCCAAATGTTACTCAGCAAAACCAAAACACCCCTTTTATAGAGATGCTTTTCAAGTAAAATGAACAACTTGTGGGTCTATTGAACTATGAGTTGATGAAGTAATGGCCCCACAGAGTAAAAGCAGCTTTCCATTACACCTGATGCAGGAAGGTATCTGAACTGGTAATCACTCTAACAACGAATCCTTAAGACCACCTGAGAATCCTGTTGGGGACGCAGTCAAAAAAGCTGTCAGGGCTGACAAATTAAAACTCCTTGCATTGCTAAATCCAGAGTGATGGAAAAGACTGCCATCGTCTAACAAGGTGCTATAGGAAGGGCCAACTCATAACCCCAAGAGCAGGGATCTGCCAGATAGAATGCCCAGAGCCCCAAGCGCTAACTATGTGGAGCACCCACACTCATAAGAGGAGCAGGAAGTGTAGATATCAACCTGCATATCCAGAGGGGACCTGCTGAATAAAAATCACACTAAGCCACCCTGTGACTACATTAATGCCCGATTTTGGAGAGCCCAGCATGTGCCATTGGCCAGCTGGCACCGCTGAGCTCTTCCATGAGAGAAGAGGCAGAGAAGGTCACAGATTTATACCTGAGTTTTTCCGGTATCCTGCAACCATTTTCATCCACAAATCTGGCTCCAGCCTTGAGAGCCCAGCGGTAATGCTGGGCCAGGAGGGCTTGCCGAGCAGTGGTAGGAGTATCTTTGTCAGCTGTGTCAGCATTTTTTAGTGGTGAGAATTCCTCTTCTCTCAGAACTTCAAATGCCACAAAATTCCTACCAGCAAAGGGAAGAAAACAATGATTATGAAAACCAGAGCTAATCATCAGCCCCACTAATGCAACAACAACATTCATGAGGAAAGGCTCATATATATTTTTGGGAGAAGCACTGTATGCAGCCTGAGGCAGTCAAGCCAAGGGAAGCCCACTACCATTCTGAAGACCCAAGGAGTACCAGGGCTGTTGAATGGAAAAAAACAAGAAGCCTTCTCTCTTTGGGAACTTAACAGCAGTCTCCCAACCTACCAGAGCTGTGCACAGGGGAGAGAAAAAGCAACAGTTCAGCAGATATGCCACAGAAACTTTTTTAGGCAGTGGGAGGTTCTTGGACAAGACAGCTCAGAACACAGCAGGACAGAGAGCACAGCACTGTCCAGAGCTTGGGCAGAGCATGAGCAGTGCACTCACTGCAGAGCACTCCACCATGCCCCAAGAAATACCCCCTTGCTTGGGAGTCTGTAGGTAAGGACCAACTAAGGACACCAGCTCCTAGGGACAAACAAGCAACAAGGGAGACCTCACAGGTGATTGTGAAGTACAGCTGTTTACCAGAAATGGGAGTGCAAATTAAAAAGCACCACCACAACATATGTGCATTTCTGCACTTCATGTGTGAAGCACAGCTGCCAAGGTGGTTTTGAGCTGTTAAAAAACCACAAGGAACCACTGCTTGCAAATGAGTTCTGTCACGGCTCAGAACTCAGCAGCGTTCCCATCACCCTGGGTTTTGGTTTTGTCTTTAGTTTGATACTACTTTATTTAACACATGTCAGGAAACAGACACTGGTTCAAACCTTGAGCTCTCTATTCTAAAGGAAATAATATAAAAAGAGAAATAGTATCCCCAAACAAAGATAATTCAGTTTGCCTCAGGTCCCTCTTGGGCATTTATTAAAGCCTAAAACAGAATCTTCACTGCTGAATTTGAGACCTTGGAAAAATAGATTTTATAACAACGCTTATGCTTAATTGCTAAAATCCTATATTCCCTAGACACAAGTATCCCATACTATATATGTCACAGCACTCCCAGCTATGTTGCAGAATTTGGAAAGCGAACACTGACAGTTCCACTTGGCCCCAAGGTGCTTAAGTAAACAATTTTCCAAGCACAAAGGGTACAAGCTGAGCCCTGGCTTAACAGCACCCAAAAATGTAACCAGAGCTGTAGTTGTCATGGAAGCCACAATGCTGAAAGACCCAATTTTTGCAAGTCTGAATACTCCAATATGTGCTTCATTGGCTTTGCACTCAATTTCCTTTTGTTTTTCCCAGGCTGGCAGAGGCCCGGGCAGCCAACACATCCTCAGGAGGATGACCAGTGTGGGAGCAGGGTTGGTGCAAGCACTGAGTGCCTTGTGAGCTCCCCTTAGAGCCCGCAGTGTTACTGTTGGATTGGAGCTGGGTGTAGATCCAACAACCTTCCTAACAAGCCACCCACAAACCACATGCTCCCTGGGATAGCTTGTTTCAACCTACAGTCATTCAAACAAACACTGAGAAGGGGAGGAGAAAAGTAAAATTATGTCTGCCACTAACTTAGAGAACTGGAACACATCAAACACAAACTTCTCCAGCTTTATCCCGTTCGGTTTTAGTGGTTTTACCAGATTTCCCTCCTTGTCAATGTAGGGCACCTTCTTTATAGCTACATGATGCTTCAGCTGTGACTCCCATTTCCTGCAAAAGGAGAAGAAACCAACCATTTTATTTAGTTCAATCTCACTTAGAAAAAAAGGAATACACTTGAGGGAAGCAAATGGCTCATTACTGCTCTGGGTCAACTCTCAACTGTTTGTGGGTGTTGCTCCCTCCCAAGTGATCAAAGTCACATCCAGGAAACACTTCCCTAAGCAGAGCAGCCTGGCCATGGGCTCTCTCTGTACTACTGGGACATGACAGTCAGAGGAGAGGGAGAAGTATGCATCAAGCTAAAATTGCAGGCAGAGGTTACAAAAAAAAAGAGGCAACCCAAATTGTTACCTGATTGGGCTGAAAACGGAGCAGGGCAGATCCCTCACCCAAAGGTGGTTCAAGCTCTTCAGGAAGGTTGTACAGCTGCTCACTGAATGCCCAGCATCACATCCCCATTCCCCACACCAAGGTGCAGAGTCCACCCGCAACTTCACCCTCTCCCACAAACTCTGTTGTCCCAAGCATTGGCATGGCTGACATTCCCTGTAGCAATCCATGGTATGAGGCTGCATCACTGACCACACTGCAGCCTGCATAGCTGCTTACCCTTGAAGGCCCAGGAAGATTGTGCACTGGTATTTCTCAATTGATTTAGTTACAGTGAACCTGGGAACCTCTTCCTTGGGTAGGGCCTGGAGAGTATGCTGGGGCTGTCAGAAAGGGGATTCAGGTGTTTGGAAGAGATAGGAGCTGAAAGGCAACATAGGTAATAACCATAACTAAAATTCCAGAGTGCAAAACAGGAACACCCTGTCTTGGAGGTATTTCTGGGCTGCACAGCTACCTAGAAGGTCTGCTGGGACTTACTGGGCCACTATTTCCAGGAACTCAACAGTGAAGAAGTGGTTACAGATGTTGCCAGCACTGAACACCAGTCCCCCCTCAGGGCGCTGCTGCTGTGCAGTCTCCGGGCTGATCTCGCTGTACTCCACCACCTGGTACACGCCATCCACACAGCACACCACCCCAACAGGCTCCGTGGGGTAGGCCTTCTCCACTACCTACAGCCACAGGACATAGATTTATAACAAAGAGGAAGAAAATCCCAGGACTATTCCAACTCCCAAGTACAAACAATCCCACGGGACTGTTGCCTGCTGATCCTCCAGCACCTCAGGGCTTCGTAAGGGGCACAGAGCAGTCTGGAGGCACATTTTGCCCAACAATTCAACATAAACACCAGTACTCAACCACTTAATTTGACAGTTTCTCAGAAGACAGTTAAAAGCAATCTGCATAGTGGGAGGCACTTTTCTTATCAAGGACCAGGATCTGGCATTAAAAGGAAGCTGTTTGCAGCTATTAGCCTTCAACTTCCCATTTGCCTGAACAGAGCTAATGACTCAGATGACATAAATTTCTCTTCAGACACATGCTGCTTTAGCTTAACAAAATCCAGGCTGTTAAGGCTTTCCCCATCTTCCACAGCAGAGCGCAAAAAATGCCTCAATTAGACTTAAAGGCACATTTATAAAACACAACCCAGTCCAATATGGCTTCTAGACAGCCCAAGTGCCTTTGTAGCAAGGACTGGGCATAGGTGCAAAGCAATTCCAGTGTGCAGTTTCCTTTGCAGATATACTTCCTGCTCTACCTGAGGTTTATTTTCCACAGTACTCTGGGAAGAACAGAGGACACCCACAGGTAGGAATATGAAATGCAGTGCAGGCAGCAAGGAACTCTAAACCTGCTCAGAGTGAGCTGCTGATGGGCAAAGGGTAAGCTCCCTGCAACCAGCAGCTTCCAAGTGTCATCAGACCCAAACTCCCTGTGGGAAACCAGCCAAGTGCTAGCACTGCTTCACCTTTGCACCACAGTCTGCCCCTTTGGAAATACAGAAACCTATGAAGACTGGATCTGCCATTTTCACGAGGATGTTGTCCACACAATATACATGGACATACTGGATTCCACGCTGCTTCATATCATCCAAGATCTTATTATCCATCAAAGCACGGTATAAGCCACCATTGCCATCTATAATGCAAGAGAAAAGAGAAAGTCTTGGCTCATTTGTAACTTTGGGGTGGGTTTTTTATAGCTAACAGAGCAAAAGCAGAAAGTACTGAACAAACTTTCTTGAATGGAAGAGTATGGAATGCTTTCTAGCCAAGAGTCAAAGGTAACAGGTTTTATTTCCGGTTCTGCCACAGTTCAGGGAAGCATGTTCTTCTTTTCACCCCAGTTCTCTCACTTGAAGAGTGGGACCATGGGGACCAGCCTCACTGAGCATTATGAGACTTTATGAAGATTACTAAGATCCTCAGAGGGAGACTACAACAGGGCAAATCTATGCAGAGGGTGGGAAAAGTCTTTTACACTTCTCCTCCAGTATGGGGCAAAAGCATATTTATTCTCTTTCTTGGAGAAAGACTAAAATAAATCTTATTCTCTGTTTATCTTCCTCCCCCAACTCCTCAATGCCTTTTCAAAGGCTTGAACTGCAGCTGTACAAAAGACACATGCATGTTTATCACAGATCACCCATTTACAGTTCCTCCTGAGATGCCCCTGTCAGCTCAGGAGAACCACTCTGCAGCTGCAACACAGTCCCAGCTGGGCTGCCCTCACCAAGTCTCTTACCATGTCTAGGTTAAAAGAACATTACAAGGTGAGACATTGCTGTCATTTTGAAAAGAGCTCATCTTCTTGCTGCTTTTTTGCCTATTTCCAGCTATCAGCCTTGAGCTCCTGATCTTCACCACAGGAGGCAGCGCTCCAGAGACCTCATAGAGAGCTCTGGTAATGCACCTTTCTCCTACCCCGCAGCCACAGCACTTTTAATCCTGCCAACACTCCCAGACTTGGATAAAAAAACATGTGTTGTGGTCAAATGTCCAGCCAGAACTAAACAGATGTATGCTCCTGATTACCAGCCTGAAACATTAGAGAACCTTTCCACATTAACTGGAAGCATTAGCCCTGACCCCCACAGCCTACTCTGTGTGCCCAGGCAGGCTGATGGCCCATAGCAAGTACCAACACATATGACAGTACCGCAGTATGGAAGAGCAAGCAGGTACCTGGAGCCATGGCAATTTTCCCCTTCTCCTCCAAGATAGCCTTCCCATCAAAGGTGACAGCAGGCAGCATCCGCTGTTCAAACATGACAACATTGCATCTGTCCAAGTTGAAGTAGTTGTGTTGTACAAAAAACTCTTCTGTCGGCCCCAGTGTGAACTCACTTGTCATGATGTACCTAGGCAGGAATGGGGACTTGGCAATGAGAAAGAACAACACAAGCAAAAGGCAAAACTACAAACTGAAGAAAAAAGAGAGGAATCCCAGGAGTGTAAAATGAGAGACACGGCAGCATCCTGTGGTGAGCAACTGCACATGAGAGCTCTCCTCCAGAACTCATCCTGCAGTAAGGCTGCATGGGGTCCTATGACCATATCAGGGCATGATCCTACCCTGGCCTAGCTCCAGCCAGGACAGAAGAGCCTTGCCCTAAATGTGAACAACATCTGGATACCTGGATGAGCTGGAAAACAGGACAAAGGGCAGAAAACACCCTCATTCACTCTAGATTCAAACTGATGTTAAATGTCTATAGAAACCCTGGCCAATTCATTCTGCCAGCACCTCTTCAGTGCCAAGGCAAACAGCAGTATTTCCATATGTTGGCTGCATGGTTTGTTTTTGTTGTAAGTATTTCTATTTCCTCCTTTCCTTTCAGCTCCACATTGCTTCTGTCTCTTCCTCCACTACTGTCTAAAAACCACCTTCATCATCTACCTGTCAAACTCTTCAACTATCGGCAAAGGAATACAGGGTCCTCTGTGAGCATGAGAAAACAACATAGAAGAGCCTGGACCTCAATTCCCCATCCCCAATTTACATCTCTGTAGCACACCATAGCCTGGGCCCAGGTATACTGGAGCAGCAAAATGCTTCAACTGCCTCCTCACCCCCAGGATGGGAACTGGAAACAGATGTGGCATCTTGCAAATAATCCATCCTGGCTTCCAGCAGCACCAGGGATGATGCATTTGCAATTCAGGTCCTGTATACAAGGCTCCAGGAAGAAGCACAATATGGACTCACCTTCCATGAGGAAACAATGTATGAATCAAATTTGGCCTCCAATTTGTAAAACAATGTGGCACCCTGAAGCCCTCAGACACCTACTCTTTCACTGCCAAAACCCGGGCTCAGACCAGACACTGATTCCAAAAGGGTATTTCTACATAGTCCTCATGGTCTAACAGAGAGCATTTAGCAGAAAACATTTCCAGACACATCTGCAGTGCCTTCCTCTCACCCACCACACCCCATAGGGAATTCACATTTTGCACTCTGCCCAGAGCTCATCTCTTTTGAATGCCAGGAGCAGCCAGCAGAATGGGCAACTGTGAACAGTGACAGCAGGAGGTGGCCTGAACACAAAGCAAGAGGTTTTTTGCATAATTATGGACAAGGGCAGGAAGAAGGGCTTGGAAGGCAAGCTCTAGGTTGTCCTCCATGCAGGAACCTGAGAAAGCAGAAATGGATTAAATTTCTTGTACAGCATCTGCCACAATCACTGAAAAGTGCTGTTTACAGTGTTGCGAGTAGCTGCTTGCAAAGCCAGCAAGGTACAGCAGTTAGTGTTGTGGTCAGTGATACAAAGGCAGTACTCAATCCCTCAGGTCTGCAGACATGGACCTGCCACCTCCCATCCCTCTGCACCCTCCTCCAGCCTCTGCCATCACAAATCCTGCCAACAAAAGGCTCCTCTCAACCTGTCTGTACAGCACCCAGCTTAGTGCTTCTTGAAGACAACACGGGCAAGACTGGAATGCAAAGAGCCCTGCACAGCAGATCTGGCTTTAGGTCACCTACCAGGGAATGACACACTTGCAGTGGTGTCTCTTGCCAGCAAGCTGCTCCACTTTGCGGATTCTTTCTGCTTGGATCTGATACAAGTTCTTGCCACTGGGCAACCCCACGTTGTACATGCCCTTGGGATAGCTGACTCCCAGGCGGGTTCCTTGTCCTCCAGCCAGAAGTAGCACTGCCACCTTGTTCTGTGAAATCTGATGTAAACCTGTAGAAAAAGAAGCCCAAGGGAATATAAGAACCTCCAAAGCAATCAACACCCTACATTCTTCTCCTGAGCGTTTCTGCAGAGCTCAGGCAACAGCCAGAAGCTGCCAGTTCAGTGTTGGCAGCTCAGAGAGAAATATGCCACTGCACACAGAGGAGAAAATTCCTTTCAACTCCTGGATGCAGCAGTTTCTTTACCTAAAGCAGCAACTGGTGCAAAAACAGACAATAGCCATGAGCTGCAGCTTAGGAGATTCAAATTAGGATACAAAATCTTTACTAGGGAGGTAGTGCAGCACTAGAAAAGACACCCAGAGAGGAAGGAATGTCCCCTAAGGTTTTCAAGGTTAGTAAAGCTGTAGCTGACCTGCCCTGAGGCTGTTTACAGTTTTGTTCCAAATGGGAGTTGGACTAGAGACCTCCAGAGGTCCCTTATCATTCCTATATCCCAAAGAAGCAGAGTCTCATCATCTTGAGTAAAGCAGGAGGATTTCTGGAATCTGCCTTAATCAATAATCTGTACCTGTGCTCCAGCTTCAATAGAAGCTGAACACAGCTGCAGTCAGGGATGGTAATACAGCCAAGCCTGCAGGAGCTACAACTTCCACAACCTAATTGAAACCAGTGTCAGTGCTCCTGACAAATCAGGGAAGTCCAGAATCTGGGAAAGAACCAGAGCACATAATAAACACTCAGATCACTCTCCAACTCTGGTCCCTGCCTTCTCCAAAGTCAACATCACAATAACGACTGACAACTGTGAGAAAGGTTTTTTATTAGGGAACACTTTTGAGTTTCTCTGGGAATGCAAGGAACATTAGGCTTGCCACGTCAGAAGCCACAGTTCTGCTGCAGGTAGCTATCAGGGCCTTCTGCCATCACACAGCACTGAACTGCCACTGCTCCTGCAGCCAAGGACAGCCTGTGGAGCACCCCAGCCTTCAGGAAACACCTCACATTAACCACAGCTGAGGCTAAAATATTCCTGATTTGGACTGAAAGATATGGGGACCAAAGAAATTAAATTAGAAAAGAACAGGATTGGGTTTATGCTAATCTTTAAATAATTGGCTGTTTAAATGCACAATAGAGCAAAAATGGTTCTTCTTGAAGACAACATGCTGTTTTAACAACCTGGCTCAGTTTTAATTCTGTTCAAAACTGCAGCTTCCAGCAATTTTGTAAGCAAAGATTGAAGCTGTCCATGACATTGCAGTAACACCATTCCCCTTCCCATGCTTACAAGTTTCAGTCTTACCACAGCAGTAACACAAGACTTTCTCCCTAAACACACCCTTTCCAAAAAGACTGATGGTGTCCTGGCACACAGGGGGCCAGTTCCACAGCCAAGGTTCTGCTGTAGAGTAACCTCTGGGGTCACAGGGCCACAGGAGTGAGATCTGGAAGCCACCTTGGGAGATCTTCAATCGTCCAAGTGGGATTAGGAGAGCTCCCTAAGAAGAAACCTGTGTGTAGAAATCTTGGGATTTCTAAGTCTCAGGAGGTCCTTGGACAGCAGAGGAAGCTTGAATAGGTTTAAATTGGTAATGTAAAAGACATGGGAGGATCTGGGTGAGCTGCGTGGTGATGCAACTAAGACATCCAGCATTTCACAAGAAACCACAAGCAATAAATGACTCCTTTGTGCTTCCATGACACAATGAGCTGCCCATGACACTCAAAGTACAGAGCAGAGGGTCTCAGCTAGTACTTACAACAAGTACTTGCCCCAGTCCCATCACGTGGTTTTCCTGCATGCTCAGCTGTTTGCTAGTGCAGGGCATCACTGCAGGAGAAGGGAAAGAGCTGAATAGAGAGGCACCAGAGCATGGCTCCAAATCATCTCATGCCCTGGCTTGGGTGGTGGCTGTTTCCCTACTGGGAGCCTGCACAGAAAGAATTTATGGAGGGGAAAAAAATTCCTAAAAAAGTTGCCCTGTGGGACACTTCCAAACTGTTCTGCCTTATCCCTGGAAGTACTTAACGCCTGGTTGGACAAGGCCCTGAGCAATCTCATATAGTGGGTGGCATCCACACCCGTGGCAGGAGAGTTAGAAGAAGATAATCTTGTCCTTAACATCCCTTCCAATGCAAACCATTCTGTGATTCAGTGAAATGGGCAATTAAAACATTTTTTAAGAATTCCTTTTCTTTAAAATAATCTAGAACTGAAACTTGAGCTAAAGTATTTCACAGCAATTCAAACCAAAGCTGCTTGAGGTCTGAGCTCAGCATTTGCTGCTCTCAGTTGCTGCAGCATGAGGGATGCTGCTTTGGAATGCAATTCAAATTCACCCACCAGTGGAACAAGTCAGGCACTTGCCCTGCTGCATCTTCCCCCTGCACTGCCAGCCTCACACAAACATACACACTCACATTCTGATGCAACAGACCACATCCCACAGATCCCAAATTAGACGTTTCTGCAGAGCAACAGATTGTGACCAAGAGCACCATTTACATGAATGATGCTCTGAAGTCAACACTGTATTGGGAAAGTCAAGGAGGTCTCCACTCTGCTCCACACTACCAAGGAACTACAATTCTCAGCCACAGCTCACAGGTGCCACAGCTGGTGTCACCCCACTGAAATGAAGATACCCCACAGGAGATAGCAAGTTCTCTGAAGTTTTCCACGCAATGACAAGGGGATGGGATCTGCCCAAGGAGGAGTTGCCATCTCACACCCATCTCCTGGAGGGGCCTCTCACTGCAGGGACTGAAACCTCAACATCAGTGGGATAAACTCAAGCCCAAAGCAATATCACTGATAACATTGATGATGTCACTTTTTTTACAGTCCTGCAGACTGACAGGGCCATATTCCAGGAGGGCTCACCAGGGTGCACAAGAACAACCCAGACAGGAGAGTGCATCCCATAATTTATGGCATTATCAGTATTTATGATACAACCCTACAACTCAGACAGTTTTCCAAGTTCTGGTCTTAGGTCACCACGAAAACAAATAACACCAAAAATTTGGGTAAGTAGCTCTGCTCTGACTTCCCAACTGTAAAATTACCAACACTCACAACTAAAGTTCCTAAGAACTGACTCATCTGGCTGCAATGGAAAGATCTATCCCCTTTTAAAAAATCCACCTTATTTTCTGCAGCATATGAAACACACACAGCTCAGCTAAAGAGAAAATGCTGAGATACCCACCAATGCTGCAGTTAGTCCTACTCTGGAGAAAAAGTAAAAAAACAAAAATAGATTTTGTAGGAGGAACAGATTGGTCTTGCAAGAACAGACTGAATTTTCTTACTGAACAGGCACATCAGTCCCATTACAACAGCAGTCAGTAAGAGAAAAAGACTCCAAACTTTTCAATTCTGCAAAGCAGTCAGATAACTCAGAATGGCTCATCAAACTCTCTAGTGAGATGGGGTACACCTCAGCCCATGGCCATGACTTAGATTTCATTAATAAAACACTGACAGAATGAAAAAGTGTTGCATCTATGTTTGATTTATACCATCATTCCTAGGGCTGCCCAGAAAATGTGATTATTAAATGTCAGTGTTTAAGATCTGAAAGCAAATCTGACCAGGCAGTTTTTTTGTCTGAGACACAAAGCAACAGTATTTGTTTTTTAACTATTAAAAATGTCTCAGGTGTTCCCAAAGCAAGTTTTCAGTTGTCTGGTTCTTATCCATAATTTTTTATCATAGAAAAAGAGGGAGGGGGAAGGAGGAGATATCATTTCAGCTGTTCAGTCTTTAGAGGATGCAATGCAGGTGGCAGCTGTAGGGAGCTCAGATACCCACCGACAGAGCACAGAGCATCTCAGCTCAGTGTGATGATGACCCCACAGCCACAGGCTGTACCAGCCATGCAGTCTCAGGGACACTGGACAGCAGGCTGGGATGGCTCATCTGCTCCCAGCCTGCTCAACATACCACAAACAAAGGCCTTTCAGAGCTGCATCCCCTCAGAGACCCAAGATCCTGCAAAGCCTGTGCCCATGGTGCTGCTTCCACTGGGAAATGCCATGCAAGAATGCTGCCACATCTGCAGGGACACACAGCAATGCCCGGGTTCAGTGGTACAAAGTCTTTTGTCCTGATTGCCCTGTTCCAGGAAATAAAATCCCTCTTCAGCCTTAAACCAGATCATGAAAACAAACCAAATGAAACAGAACATCTGTGTGTAGGCCTTCTGGTAAAAGTTCGGGCTGCCTGCAGGGCTGAGGTGGCCTGGAGCCATCAGACTTTAGGGCCAGATGATTTGGGCACAGCAGCAGGATCCCAAACATATTAGACCTGGGCTGCTGCAGGCAGTACTGGCAACCAGCAAAGCCAGTCCACACAGGTAGCCTGGCCTTCCTTTCCTTTCCATGCTGCAGCCAACGACACATGGCAGACACACCAGCTCCTCACTTGCCTAGCTGGCTGGGGGACAAGTGACCCAGTTTGCTAAAGCTGTTAGTTTAACTATGGAGCCCTGACCCAGCCCCATCTGCCTCTAGGGCTCAAAGGGTCCCTTCCTCCTCACTGTGACACCCTCAAATAGCCGTGCCAAGATGGACTTGGGGGTGTGGGTGGATGAGAAGCTCAACGTGCCCTGACCAAGCACACTAAAATCCAGAAAGTCCCTGTGCCCTGGGCTGATACCACAAGGGGCAGCAAGTGAGAAGGGGGAATTCTCTGCCCTGCTCAGGTGAGACCACACCTGCAGTGCTGCCTTCAGCTCTGAGGTTGTCAGCATGAGAAGGACACAGAGTTGCTGGAGAGAGTCCAGAGGAGGCCATGGAGCTGGGGGCATTTACCTGGAGATGAGAAAGATCCTGGGAGAGCTCAGATCCCCTTCCAGGGCCTAAAGGAGCTCCAGAAGAGCAGGAGAGGGACTGGGGACAAGGGATGGAGAGACAGAACACAGGGAATGGCTTCCCACTGCCAGAGGGCAGGGATAGATGCAATATGGGGAAGAAATTGTTCCCTGTGGGGGTGGGCAGGCCCTGGCACGGGTTATCCAGAGAAGCTGTGGCTGAGCCAGGATCCCAGGAAGTTTCCAAGGCCAGGCTGGACAGGGCATGGAGCAGCCTGGGACAGTGGAAAGTGACCCTGTCCATGGCAGGGGGTGGAATGAGATGGTCTTTCAGGTGCCTTCCAACCTAAACCATTCTGGGATTCTGTGATTCACTGTACCAGCTTATGTTCCCTCCATCACCACTCAGCCTCATGAGTGGAGTCTGACACAGCAGAAAAGCTTCTCTGCCCTGTGACCCTGATGCTTCTATTTCTGTTTCTGCTTGGAAAATTTTACTCCCCTGCCCACACATCCTCACCTCTTTACTGGCAACGTTGGGCCAAGGCTGTGCAACCACTTGTCGAAAATCAGGCAAGTATCTCTACAACCCAGATGAGTCTTCCTGGTTTTCTTTTATTATTAAAATTATTTTTAATGGTGCTGTTATGTTTTATAAAGAAAGATCCAAGACACATATGAGCCCTTATAAATAAATAAGAGTGTACACTTAGAAAAAAGCACAGGACATCCATGTGAGACTTACATGCTGTGGGAAGGGCACATCCAGCCACCAGCTCCCCCATTACACCTAGCTTTCACACACCTGCATCTACCAGGCTCCAAAAATCATGGATTATGGACTTTCCTGGGCTTCTCCCAGATCCCATCAGCTTCCTGCTGCACATGACACAGCAAGGATGGGGATCAGCGCCTGAGACCGACCTTTGCACCTTTTGGTGGGCTGGGAGCTCATCCTCCAGGCAGCTACCCAGCTCAGCAGCAATGAAACCCCCCAGACTCCCACCTTCCCCAGGGACTCATAGTCATAGAATGGTTTGGATTGCAGGGCACCTTAAAGACCATCTCATTCCACCCCCTGCCACAGGCAGGAACACCTTCCACTACCCCAAGTTGCTCCAAGCCCCATCCAACCTGGCATGAACACTTTCAGGGATCCAGAGGCAGCCACAGCTTCTCTGGGCAACCTGTGCCAAAGCCTCACCACTCACAGGGAGCAATTTCTTCCTAATATCTAATCTAACCCTGCCCTCTGTCAGTGTGAAACCATTCCCCCTTGCTCTGTCACTCCAAGTCCTTGTCCAAAGTTCCTCTCAAGCTCTCTTGGAGCCCCTTTAAATCCTCTAGTATTACATTTTTTCATGACAGATACTGTAAAACAACCCCATGTCCTCTAAACACTATTGTGTCATATCCACTTGCTTTTTGAACACTTCCAGGGATGGTGACTCCACAACTGCCCTGGGCAGCCTGTGCCAATGCCTCATCACCCTTTCAGTGAAGAAATTTTCCTCAATATTCAACCTGAATCTCCTTTGACACAACTTGAGGCTCTTTCCTTTTATCCCATCGCTTGTTCTGTGGGAGGAGAGACTGAGCCCCAGCTAGCTATCACTGCTCATCACAGAATTGTAGAGATCTTCTGATCCAGCCCGGCACGGCCGCGGGGCCTCGGCCGGTGCATTTCATAACGCAGTGAAAACTCGGTGTCTCAACCAAAGTTCCCCGGGCCGAGGACACCGGCTGCCGGGGCTAAGGGCCGGGGTGTAGCCGTGACCCTGCTCTCTTCCTCCTTGCCCGACCCGCCGTCCCTGCGGCTCCCAACCGCGGTGCCGGGGATGGACTGCCCAGCGCCCCGCGGTGCCACCGCAAGGGGCGGCTCCTGCCCCGGGGCCCCGCCGGGGGCAGCCCCTGTCCCGCACCGCTGGGGCTCGGCGGAACGCGGCTGGTCCCGAACCCCCGCGCCGGACCCCGGCAGCCCCAGAACGGAAGGGACAGGAGGCCTCGCGCCCCTCTCACCTTCCGCCTCCCAGCGCTGCAGCGCGGCGGGGCCGCTGCGGCGGGCGCTGCCCAGCAGCTCGGCGGGGAGCGGCTCCATCCGGCCGTCCAGGCGCTCGTGCGGGCCGCGCTGGCGGGCCCCGGCCGCCGCCGCTTGCCGGCAGTGCTCGCCCAGCCCCGGCGGCAGTGCCGCCAACAGCGCTCCGCGCTGCGCCGTGTCCAGCTCGGCCCAGAACCGCAGCAGATGGCCCTGTCCGCACTGCTCCAGCTGCGCCCGCACCTCCTCGGGAGGGTCCATGGCGTGGGGAGTCCGGGCTGAGCGGCGCGGGACGCGGCGGGACCGGGCGGGGCAGCACCGGGCCGGGGCGGAGCCAGAGGTGCCGTCCCGCCCCCCGGAGCCCCTCCCCGCCGCTCGCGGGTCACGCGGTCCCGGGGTTGCGGCGCCTTCTCGCTGTGAGGTTGCGGAAGGCGCTTGTCGGCTCGCCCCACTCCCAGCGCAGCAGGAACTGCGTCCAGCGCAGCGCTTCCCCCATGGAATCACAGAATAGTCTGAGTTGGAAGGGACTCTCAGGGATCATCGAGTCCAGCTCCTGGCCCTGCCCAGCACCATCCCCAAGGTCACACCATGTGCCTGGGAGTGTTGTCCAGACACTCCTTGAGCTCTGTCAGCTTAGTGCTGTGTTCAGTTCCCTGGGGAGCCTGTTCTGGTGCACAAACACCGTCTGGGAAAGAACCTTTTTCCAATATCCAAACTGAACCTCCCCTGACACAACTTCAGGCCATTCCCTCAGATCCTGTCCCTGGTCACTACAGAGAAGCGATCAATGTCTGTCCCTTCTCCTCAGAAGGAGGTTGTAGACTGACAGTGTGACTGTCAGTCTCTTTTCTCCAGGCTGAACAGACCAAGTCTCAGCCACTTCTCCTACAGCTTCCCCTCAAGGCCCTTCACCATCTTCGTTGCCCTCCTTTGGAAACTCTCTAATGGCCTAATGTCTTTCTTACTTTGTGGTGCCCAAAACTGCCATCAGTGCTCGAGGTGAGGCCACCCCAGCCCAGAGCAGAGTGGGACAATCCCCTCCCTTGACCAGCACATGATGCTGGGCCTGATGCCCCCAGGACACAAATGTCCCTCCTGGCTCCAGGGCACTGCTGACTCACATTCAACTTTCTGTCAGCCAGGACCCCCAGGTTCCCTCCTGTGACGCTGCTCTTTAGTATCTCATTCCCCAGTCTGTTTTTATATCCAGGGTTGCCCCATCCCAAGTGCAGAATGTGGTATTTTCCCTTGTTGAACTTCATATGGTTGGTAATTGCCAAGTCTCTAAATTGTCCAGGTCTCCCTGCAGAGCCTCCCTCCCTTCGAGGGAGTCAACAGCCCCTCCCACTTTTGTATCTGCAAAATTGCTCAGTTTCTCTTCCAGTCCTGGGTCCAAGTCATTAACAAACATGTTGAAGAGCACAGGGCCAATGATGGAGCCCTGCAGAACCCCATTAGTGACTGGTGCCAGCCTAATGTCACCCCAGTTACTGTCACCTTTTGTGCCTAACCCATGAGCCAGTTCCTCACCCATCACATGATATGTTTACCCAGCTGAACGCTGGACATTTTATCTGGAAGGATACTAGGAGAGACTGTATCAAAATCTTTACTGAAATCTGAAGAGATTACGTCAATCAGTTTTCCTTGATCAACCAGGTGGGCTACCTTGCCAAATCAGGTTTGATAAGCAATTTCATGAAGCCATGCTGGCTGTGACCAGTGACTGTGTTGTCTTTCAGGTGTTTTTTAATAATTCCCAGAATAATCTTCTCCATAACTTTACCAGGCACTGAAGTGACACTGTCAGGCCTGTAGTTTCTGGGGTACTCCTTGCCCTTCTTGAAAATTGGGCCCTGTGGCCAAACCTCTGCTCTACAGTGGCCATTGAGAGGAATAGCAGATTTGTCTTTCCAAACAAGCTGTGGGTCTGCTGGTAGATAAAACTAGCACTGGGAGATGAAAGAAACAATGGGAAGGATTCCACTGATTGATGAATGGAAAAAGATATTTGCTTTTACAAATAAACTTTGGTTTTCTCATAAATGAAATTAGACATTGAAAGATGAGAGAAACAATGGGGAAGAAAAACCCCTAAATTCTATACAAATTAAAAATTAAAAGAGAGGATTATACATTAGAAGGAAATCTTCAGTATCAGGTGTATTGGGAAGTCTGTACCTCTCAAGTACCTCAGCCAATGGGGAAAGAGAGAAGGGAAATGCGGCTGGGAAATTGGGATAAAAAGGAGGCTGCGTCCTCCAAAAATTTGAGAGATCCCAGGGGAATGCCCCATAGCCTCTCCCTTTATTCAAATAAAGTAAAAGGACTCCTCTGTCTCCTTTTTAGACATAAACCTCTGATAGTTGTGGATTAATTTTCCTAACACCATGGTCCTGTGGCTGGCATGAGGTGTGTCTGATGGGATCCCCAGGTCCTGGTGCAACCTGTGCCAGGAGGTCCCAATGTCCCGTCTTACACTCACACTGGGAAACATTGCAAGATCTCAGGGTTCCCTCAACGCAACAGGAGCTGGGTAGGCCCAGCTGTACCCCAGACATAGTGCAGACTCAGGCCACCTGCTCAGAAATCCAGTTCCCCATTTTTTAAATAAAGGACCAATGAGAAGGATAAGAGTTAAAAATGCACGGAATCACTGAAGTAGTTCAGGACAAATTCAAGGACAAATAAAAAAAATATAAAAGAGGAAGGAATGATTAAGGAATAACCAAATCTGCAGGAACCAAGAGCCATGAACTGAGAAGTAAAGAGCAGGAGGACACTAAAAATCAATCTAAAATGCTAAAGAACAACTTTGTTTGAACTTTATGCTCATGGGCGTAGAAAAATCCTCACCCACAGGCTGTGATTGCCCCTTACTCGCAGTAGTCATCTTGCCTGCAGTCAGAGCCCAGCTGGGTAGGAGAACATGAGGAGACAGACAGCAGCTCAGACACAGCCACCTCCCTGCATGTGATTGGAGTCAGGGAAGCTAGACCTCATCCGGAAATGACCATCAGGTCAGGAAGAATCTCTGAGAGTTGTCAAAGCTTCTGTTTCACATTCTGTTTCTTATTTTATGTGACTTGACACAGCTCCTGCTCAGAAGAGCCTTGGAGTTTTGAAACCTCTTTGCTCTGCTCTCCTTTACATGACATCTCTCCCCGATGTGGTTGCATGCCCTGCCTGCAACCACAGTGTGCAAATGAGTGTGCAAATGAGTGCAGGTGCACCACACACATGGTGCCTACATAATCACCAACCCTTATCCATCAGAAAAGGCTCTTTCAGATCCAACTTGTAAATCGAGCCCTGCCTTTTCCTGCAGAACTTGCTGCCTTACCTTGAGGGAATCCCACCTCAGAGCTGTGGGATCTCATGCCCATAGGATTCTAGAAGAACGAAAGCAAATCATGCTGCTGCTGGCAAATGTGCTCCCACTCCCCAATCCAGCCATCCACCAGAACACGTTAGTCTGGCTGCACAGCATCCCCTTAGCTGGTTCTACAGCCCATGGAACTCTGTGTGTAGGTCTTTCCTTCTGCAAAGCAATAAAAGTGGTGACGGGTTGGATTAGTTACACCAGGCAGAACAACCCCCGTGAACAGGAGGGAGGCATGCCTGGGCCAAACAAAACACAAACATGCAGGTAGAATAGGAAATTCAGCAAGAAAAAAGCTCCAGCTCACTGACAATCAGGGTGAGGTATCCCTCGAGGAAAGAGGCAGAGGTTGTTGTGTTTATGACCTTGCTCCAGGTTTAAACATGTAAGTACCCACTGATAGGAAAGACATGTGCTAATGTCTTTACAAATGAGTTGATTGGTGAGGGTCTTTAAGACAAATGGGTGTTAATATCTTTGAAATGGGTCTTAATCTACAAAGATCAAACCGCACAAATTTGTTACAGTGCCCAAACAGTTTGACTAGACAGTCTGAGCTTCTGAATTTCAGGGTAATAGGAGAAGTGGGTCTGCACGAAGTCTATTGCAGAACCCAGACAGTCTGAACTTCTGGCGGATCTGCAGAACAAAGCCTGAACTTCTTAACTTTGCGGGGAAATGTCAAGACATGTTCAAGTGTGGAATATGTGGTAGGCAGTTCCAGAAGACTGTACCTTCCTAGTAACTCAGCCAATAGGGAAAGGAAGAGGGCAAAATGTGGCCAGGAGTTTAAAGAGAAAAGGAAGCTGTGTCCTGTGAAACTTTGAGAGAGATCCCACAGTGGTATGGCCCAGTGGACTCTCTCCCTTTATTTGAATAAAGTTGAAGGACTCTTCTGTCTACTTTGTGGACACTGACTTTTCCACAGATCAGCAATATGTTCCCCAAGGAAATATGGTTTTACAGTCATTCCCTGAAAAAGATGACAGGCTGATGAATTTCTGGCCGTGGCACGACTGTGATTACTGTTGCCCTTGGCCACTCCTGACCTTGTTGGCAGCAGGAGAGTGGAGTTTGTGATAGGACAGAGTGATTGCTAGATAGATTGTGACTGGAAGCCTTATAGCATCTATTGGACTTCCATTTAAGCCCCAGGTGATTCCCTCTATTTAAACTTTCTGTGCTAAGACTGCAGAAGAGGTGGCATGGTGAGACAGGATGGAGTGACTGCCATAATACCAGTTCTTGCTCTGTGGACTGAGAAGAACAAACAACCCACCACCCTCTGGAGAGCAGCTCACTAGCTTTCCTTCTTCCAGCCCTTGTGACAGCTTCTGAGCCACCAGGTATCTACCAAATTTCCTGCTTGCTGACCTTCCGGGGGAAAAAATAGTCTGGAAGAGAGAAAAGACACTTTATGGCAAGTGTCTGGCCCTCACCAAGGCAAATAGAGCAGAAAGATGGAAAACACAATGTCACTGCAGAGCTGGGAAGATCAAACAAGGTATCTCTTCCCAGAGGGAAAACTCTCCCACTATGCTCTCCTCACTATTTTTAGTCTCTGCTGAGAGGTCTCCTTGGAGACAGATGCATTTCTGGATTGACACTTTGGTACCCCAGTGGAAGTAATTCCTCGATAGCTTTGAGGCTGAACGAAGAGTTAATACCGGTTATGCTTAATTGTTCAGTGACAGGAAGTACCAGGACTTGGCACCTGGACTGTTGTTGGCACAGCTCCTGGTCTAGTTTTAACCAAGCTGCAACCAACCGTGCCAGGTGGTGAGCTGCACTGGCCAGGAACAAAACCTGGATGCAGTACTGCATGAGCCAGTGGCAGTGCCAGCTGTTCCATGTTCCAGGCAGCAGCATGCACACATTGAGACCACAGACCTGTGGCTGTTTCCCCACCAGACCTTGCTCTCTCCTGGCAAGACATGGCAACAGGGGTTCATAGCATCTGTTTGGACATGGTCATCAGGAGACAACTTTGTGGCTGTAGGTCACCATGTGTCCTCTGCAGCATCAAGATTTACACATAAATGCCTACCTGCTGCCGAAGCCAGCACAGGGCTCAATCAACTGCTACAATTACCTATCAGCACCCTTTGATGGTCAGTGTCATGTAGGAAGGTGCCCCAGTCTCCAACACCAGCAATTTTTAACCCCAGTGCTCTGCTGAGGTTTGGTGCAGCTGCTCTGGCCTCTCCTCACAGAGGTGGCACTGCTGGTTGGTGGGACACACTGGTGCCACAAGCCTCCAGCAGATGCCCTGTGCCCTCCCCAGAGAGTGGCAGTGATATGATCCCTGTCACCACACCAGAGCCATGTATGTCATTGCCAGTACCCGTAGGCCAGCAGAGAGGGAGGGCTGGGTGGGGTCTGAATGGCAGCTGGTGCTTCCCAGTAGCTTGAAGGAAGGAGAGCTGAATAACCACATTGTTTATATTTAAAAAAACCAAAGACACCTCTGTTTATCAGAAGAGTCTGGGCTGGCCCCAAGACAAGCTATATAGTGAGCAAAAATAAACCCTCCCCTAAAACAACAACAATAATAACAACAAAACAAACAAACAAACAAACAAACAAACAACAAAACAAAAACCTCCAAGAAGTCTTTTCCAAGAATATCCAAAATCTCCCTAACCTCATCCACCAGACCACCCTGAGGATGGAAATGTCAACCTGTCTCAAAGCAGCTTTGTCAAAGGCACTTTGGTACAGAAAACACAGCAGAGCTGCCTTTGGCAGTTGTATCCCAGCTCCCTGTGCTGGAGCAGGAAGCTCCACATGGACAGCAGTGAGAGTATTTCAGCTGAACATGCAGACACAGTAAACACCAGGAATTGTATCTGGTATCTCTGGTTCACTTTCCTGGTGGGATAGACTGGCTAGGCACAAGACATTTAGGTTGTTCTGATTTCTCCCTGTTATTCCTGTTTGTTCCTGCAATGTCAGAGATGGGGGAGGAACCTAGAGGAAATCCCCTTTTTTTGCAGATCAAGCCTTTGCTGAGCAAAACAGCCCATGTGCTGATGCTGCCAGAGCTGAGCAGCACCATAGTGACTACCTTGTTTTTGGAGTAGGAAGTGAAGGGAAGCACTGGTTCCTTCTCCACATATCCTGAGCAGGTGTGAACCTGTTCAGTTCAAACACAGCTAAGCCAAGCAGACATCTCAAACAGGTAGGATGGGTCTAGGAATTTTATGAAAAGAAATGAGTTAAAGAAAAGCAGGCTGTGAACAGCTCAGCTGCAGCATGGAGAGCAGCTGGAGGAGGACCTTGGTAGAGAAAAAGCCCTCTGAGGGTCTCCAGAGGCTGCTGTGATTTACCTGGCAGCCTGGGGCTGGCAAGGCTGAGTCTCCATGAAGAAGTGGCAAGAATGGAATGAGAAACCAGAAGTAGGACCAAGGTGCTAAAGACACTTGGATGAAGTCTGACCTGGGCAGGGAATCAGATGGCAAAGGGAGCACAGCAAGGGCAAGGTGAGTGAGAGGGCTTGAGCCCCAAGTAGCTTCCTCCCTCTTCCTTAGAAGCCAACTCAGAGCTAAAGGGAATCACCCCTGGCTTGCATATGGCACAAGGAAGTATCTGTGGCACAGGAAGATGTCCATGACACAGGTAATCTCACAACCTGAGCCCTTGGACATTGGTTCATCACCTTTCCTGGCCATCACCCTTCTCCCACAGGCTTGCTCCCTGATGCTTCTCTCAGCATCATGAGCATCAGACCAGGGTGGGGGGGTCTGGAGGTGCTGGCATGTGGCTGCCCAGAGCCCCTAGAGCAAACTGAAGTGTCTGTGATATGGGAATCATGACACCAGGGCTTTGCAGTCTGCTGTGTTGCAATGGACTCTCTGATCGAGGGGGTTTGTAGAGGGGGCATCATCTTGCACTAGGATTAACATGCTGCTGTGTCTAACAGACACAGCAAATTTCCCTGTAAAGCAAAGAAACTCATTCTCTTACCAATGCCAGTGCATACTAAGTTTGTAAAACATAAGAGCCAAATCCTGTTTCTCTTACTTTTGTCAACACTGGTGGGTTTTTCCCTCCTTTTTTATGTCTACCCTATCTTGGGCTGGCTGCTGGCCACTGGTGCCTTACCAGCCAAGGCGCCGGGAGGATGGAATTATATTCCCTCTGTCAGCATTTATTTTCCCCATGGCACAAAATAAATACACCACACAGGACTCCTCCGTGCTGGTGCACTACATCCCCCTCCTGTAGGGATGCTACATTGACTGATGCTTCTTGGATATGTTTGCAAAGGTGGCAGTAAGAGTGAATACCAACGTCGGGATTTTCCTCGTCCCTCTTCACTAATCACATTTTCTCTGAAGTGTTTAGAAACTGTGCTTCTTTTGCATGGGTTAGTATTAATTATCTTCACAGTAGCTGGTATGGGGATAGGTTTTGAATTTATGCTGAAAATATGGAGACCAAAATATAGTGTTGACAATATGGAGATATTTTTCTTATTGCCGAGTGGTGCTTGTACAGACCCACGGTCTTTTTTTGCTTCTCACCCTACCCTACCAGGGAGGGGGATAGGGGTGCATTAGGTGTTGGGGGGATACGTAGCCAGGACAGCTGACCCAAACGAACCCAAGAGATATTCTGGACTTTACGACATCACGCCCAGTATATAAAGCGGGGGGAAGAAAGAGCAAGGATTGGGCGTTTATCGTGGTCCCTCGTCCACAGGGGAGGGTCGGGCTCCCCCCGCGAACGGAGCGGGACCCACGCGAGCCGCGGGCCCAGGGCGGGGCGGGCGCCGCGTGCAACTCAAATTGCCGTGCGACCTCTCAGCCAATGGCCGGAGCACCTTCCCGCCGCAGGCCAATGGAAGCGCGGAACTCTCCGCCGTCAGCCAATAGGCGCGGGGGGCGGGGGAGCATGGAGTAACGCTCGGAGCGGCGGCGATGGCCCCGGAGCGCGGTGATCGCTCGCTCCCCGCCGGTACCGAGGGTCTTCCCCGGGTTTTCCTGCAGAGCCTGCGGACTCTTTTCGATATCCTGGATGACCGGCGGCGGGGCTACGTGCACCTACGGGAGATCGAGTCGCGCTGGCGGGGAGCGGAAGCCCAGGAGCTGCCCGCCGGGGTGATGGAGGGGTTGCGGCAGGCGGCGCCGGCCAGTGGGTACCTTACCTTCGAGAGGTTCGTACTGGGGCTGCGGGCGGCCCTGCCTGGGACTGAGCCGCCAGTGGAGGGTGGCAGCGGCGGACGGCGGAGCGCGGAGAAACCGCCAAGCCCTCGCTGTTCCGAGGAGCGGCGGGGGAAGAGCACCGGACAGCGGGAACCGGGGCCCGGCCAGCCCCGAGGCCGCGGTGAGTGGCGGGACTGGACTGGGGGCTTCGGGCTCGCGGGGATGATGACAGCGCCAGGGTCGGGGACTGGCGCTCGGAGGTCGGGATGGGATCCCGCGGTTCATCCCGTTCCCCTGTGCCCTCCTCTGGGCTCAGAGCCAGCGGTTCCCGCAGGGCGGGTGTAAAACTCCCCCAAAGTTACTGTTGGTATTGACTGGTTTGGCTTCGCTGAACTCCGATTCCGGTGCGAATATCCCAGCGCCGCCGCCCACCCAGGGCTGTGCTTCCCTCGCGATGCGCTGGGCTATTTATAGCGCTGACAGGAGGAATTAAGGGCTTTGCCGTAATGTGTCCGTGGTTGTCCCCTGGTGTAGAGTCTGTCCTGACCTTCCCCGGGGATGGATGGCACAGCTGGGCGTCTCGGAGAATGGCTGGGTCCTGGAGACCCCCAAAGCAGAGCAGCTTCTCTGGGGTGAAGCTGTGGTCACGAAGCGGCCGTGTGCTTGGTGGGCTCTGCGCTGGGCTGGCTCTCAGGAATGACTCCTACACGATGTCATGCATGGTTTAGACAAAAAATGCAAAACCTGATCCAGCTTTTTGGTTTGGATCGTTCCACAGCACTATTCCCAATAAAAAATAATTAATCAATGAATAAATGGGAGAGAAGTTACCAGGGCAATATGCTCTGCTGTCCTAAGCTCTGTCCACAGGGCTCACCTGTGCATCCCTGTGGACTCTGCCCTTTCCACAGGATCTGCCAGAGCCCTCCAGGGTGGTACACCGACCCTAGCATAGGGGAGACTGTTTCACTGGCATCTTGATTTGTTGCTAGTCAGTAGATGTTACAAGGAAACCAGTCTTCTGGGCTTATCTGGGTAGGTAATAATTCTTTATCTAGGTTTGTGAAGTGCTTTGAGATCAGAGGAGACAAAGTCTATGTGCATGTTATTGCACCACCTGAGCGCATTGACTTCCTCTGCCTTGGGAAGGTCAGGCTGGTTTGCCTTTCCAACCCAGTCCCTTCTGCTGGGTAGAGAAGAAGCTTTTAACTGTGAATGAGGTTCTCTGCTTTCTATTTTTGCCTCCAGACTAAGCACTGGAGCTACATCTAAGGGAATATTATTAAGCAGACTAACTTTTCTATCATCAGGAGTGTAAATCTGGAAAAACTTGAAAAAAATCCTGCTTGGTGAATAGATAGCAGGTTGAAAGCTCTGCCCTGGGAAGGAGTGAGCAGATGACTGCAGCAGTTTTCTGTTTGCTGAGGATCTTTCCATTACAGGGTGATGTTCCATAACTGTCCAGAGCCTGTGGGCAGAGTTAGCACCTCAGCCCTTGTTGCCAGCATCCCACACTACAGGGCTATATTTTGGTAAGAGGCCTGAGTTTCAGGTACATTCAGCAGCTTAGAAAATGGTACAACTCACTTACTCCACCTCTTTTAGCTCTAGATCCTGCACAACTGCCCAGTGCGCCCCTCCACAGGTGGTTTCCTGGGGTGCAGTTGAACAGGTGGATGTTCTCAGCTGGCTGCAAGGGAGTTGAGCAGTGCTGTGGCAGGATATGGCTCCATCCCCACTGCCAAGATGTGTGGTGGGTGCTGGGAGCTGCCTGTGGCTCCAGGAAGACCTGTCTCCAGTAAGCTGATGTCATTTGGGTGTGAGGCTACTCTGAGCCTCCAGCTGCATGTGGTGGCTTCTGTAAGACCCCAACCAAATGCGGTGAGATGATGTGTCAGTGCTCATAAGCTGCGGTGAGTGGGAGAAAATGCTCCCCGCCTGTGTTTTAGGGGAAGAGGGTGCTCACAGAGTGCCTCCCCAGCTCTGCTTTAGGTCTGAGGAGCATCTACTCATGTCAGAGGTGATTTGGATGTGACTCATGGCAAAATGGCAGAGGTTGGGGTCAGGTTCTCCTGGCATGTCCAAGGGTGCAGTGAGCCAGTGGGACAACAATTCTGTTCTCTCTTCCACACTAACCTCTGTGGGCAGAAGTCCTTCTGAGGTCCCTGCTTAAGTCAGCTTCCAGCTTCTCCTCAGCCCAGCAGTGCTGGTGCAGTCTGCGAGCTGCTGCTTGGCACCCCATGGTTCCTGGGGAGCCAACAGCACCCACTGGATGCAAGAATGGTGAGGTGGATATTGAAGAAGTCACAGGACAGGGAAGTCACCATAATGATGTCCCTATGTTATGCTGCCTGGTCTTGTCACAGCAGTGTCTGAACACATCGCTCTTGGGAGTCTTTACCCCACTAGTTCCCCTGTGAGCTGGGACCTGGAGAAGTCAAGGCACAGAGCAGAAAGAGCCCAGGCCCTAGGCACTGGCTCCTCCCCAGCACAGTGCTTTCCCTCGCTCCAGGGGTGGCTTGGCTCTAGCAGCTGGAGAGCTGTTTTTGGCACTAGCTGGAGGGAGGGTGATGGTTTGTAGGGGCTTCTCTGGGCCATTGGGAAGGATACTTGTGGAGAAGTGTAGAACAACCGTGAAGTGTCTGCCCTGGGCAGAGCCTGTCCATTATCACATGGCAGGATCTCTTCCACCTCTGGTGATCTGATCCTGTTCTTTCCCTAAGAACAACTATCCCAGCTCATTAGCAGGTCCTGTTTTAGCCACTAGCTTGTCAGCTCAGGTGTGCAGAGCTCAGTTGGTTAACCAGGAGCTCCTGCTTATCATGGGTGCAGTTCAGCTCAACACAGCACTGGTCACTGCTGGGTGACTGCAGCAAAAACTGTTTTAACATGTGATTGTCCTGCAGCTCCTACCAGAAGTGCTCCTGGCTTTGCCTTGGGATTCTGACTGTTGAGAGTATCCTTGGTTTTGGGGCTATTCCTCAGCTTTTTGAGAAGGACATACTACAGGTCTGCTAGGACAATGTGTGTGGTCACACCAGTCTTGCTGGATTCCTCCCAGATAGATGTGGGTGTATGAAACCAAAGGGAGCTGGCAAAGCAGATGGATGGGTGGGCTTTGTGTTCACAAATGCTTTGTATTCACTGATGTACCAGAGTACTTGCTGGGAGGTGGAGTGAGATACTGTGATGGACCAGAAGGAGGACTTCACCCGTGACATGGCAACCTCTTTCTCCAGTGACACAAAGTGACAAACTGAGGTGTCGCATTGCCTGCGCCCCTGAGCCTGTCTCCTATCCCTGAACCAGTGTGACTGTGACAGCAGAGGCAGCCCTGGTACAGGGCTCCCACACCTCGTACCTTCAAGATGAAGGGTGGCTCCTGTGGCCATGGCTGCCCTCACCTGCCTCATATCCTTCCTCTCTCATGTCCATGTGCTCAGCTGAGGAAACCTGTGCAGAGGAGCAGAGGAAAGGAATGTGCTGGCCCATGTGGTGCCCACACCCTGTCCTGACACAGCCCTTTATGTGCCTGTGCCACGGAATGTGCCAGACCTGTGCCAGGCAGCTCTGGTAGAAGGACGTGCGAGGGGTGGAGGTGCCTGGCAGACACGTGGGGAGCTGTCTTGGGAAGAGGGCGTTTTCCCCAGCTGCCTGCCATCACTTGCTGGCTCCCTGCTGCTCTTCTTGAAAAGCCACATTTCGAAAGGAACTCTTGAGGAAAGCTGTGTGCAGGGAGCAGGCAAGCTGTGGGACTGAGGGGGTGGCATGAGAGAGGATGTGCTGGGCACTTGCTGGGGACTGGGGCAGGAAGGGAGGAGCACCATGCTGCTATCCAGACTTGCCTGGGGATGTGCTGGCTGCACCCCTAGCTGCCCTGATGCTGCAGTTTGGGATGGTGGGGTGTCAGGGTTCTTCTGCTTTACCAGCTCACCTAGCAGTGGATCAGAGCTGGCTTGGCTGTGACTGCAGGGCTGGGTTTCTGGTGAGGTGAGCAGTGTTGGGGCTTGTATGGCCTTCACTTCAGGTGCCCAGGGAATTCCTGCCCTGGCTGACAGGCAGGAGGTGCCTGATCCAGCCTGGAACCTGCCAGTATGAACTTAATCTTCAAAACCAGGTTATGCATAGATTTGCATCAGCACCATGTGTTTTTACTAGATTGGTCTTTTGCAGGATAGGATGTTGGGGTTTTAATAAGATTGTGGAAAATCTACAGTCTTATTTACTTCATGGTTGCATCATAGACATAGTGTCTGGGCTGAATATCCACATGGCCAAGTCCATCACCAAGCAAGAACTGCCTTCAGGAGAAGTTGGTTTCCTGGCAGAGCTGATGCCACCTGAGTGGAAGCAAGGTGTCCCATGAGGACACGTGAGGGCAGGCAATATCACTAATGGTTTAGTTGCCCTGGCTGGGACTGAACCAGCTTTGCCTGGGAGCTGCTTGCTTTCTACACAAGATGACTGAGATCTGTTGCCAGCCTGGCACAGCTGAATCAGTCATTCCTGACATCTGTTCTGCCTGGACAAAAACAGGAGCAGACATTCAAGCTGGTGGTTTGCTCACTCTCTCCCTGTTTGCAAGACCACCTTGCAGATCATCTCACAGAAGAGGGCCTGGGGAGGATTTTGTTGAAAGTAGCTTGTGGCCTCATGCCTTCCTCTGTTCCAGGTGGTGATGCTAAGTCTGCTGGGCAGCCCCAGGGAGACACTGACTACCCAGGGGCTAGGGACACTCGGAGGCATCAGAGAGGCCGTGCAGAACACCGGAGACATACCATCACCAATGGCGTGGACTTCAGCACGGTAAGGGGGAGTGTTGTGGGCTCCCATGAAGGGGAAGGTGGGTTGCAGGGGTCCCTCACTGCTGATGCCATCTCTAGGCTTTGGCTTCTTTGCCCACCCTGCACAAGTGAGTTGTGGGACATCAGGTAAATACTGATATTTGGATTTGAAGGTCTGTTGATGTATGTGGATGTATATTATTTCCAAGGTGCTTTCCTGAATCCTGCCAAACAGGGAGGAGGTGGATCCTTCCCCCAGAATGGGATCAGCCTGTGAAGCCAGTGTACTGGCTGCCTTTCCCATGGGCAAGGTCTTGGGAAGAGGAAGACAAAGGTGGAGGTGTGGGAACAGATGGATCTCTGGGCCTTAAGAGCGACCCAGCGAGGGTCAGGTATGCTTTGTACTGGCAAGCAGTGGGGCCAAGCTATGCCCCCTTGCAGATGTTCCATGTAGATCAGGGCTCAAATATGCAGGTCCTCTTGGCTTCCAACAGACTTTTTGCAGCAAAGCGGAGAAATCCGTACTGAATTTATAAAGGCAGCCCAGGATGGAGGAGTCTGTTCCCCTCTCTCCACCACTGAGTGGAGAGACTTGGATCAAATTGCCCGGGTGAAGGGATCTCATTTGTTCCCAGGTGGAATGGAGTAGCTGCCTGGGCATGTTGTCCACGGGCTCAAGCTAAATTGTACCGGGCAGAGAGCCAGGACCAAGCTTGCAGGACGAGTACTTGGTGGCACGGTCACCACTGTACTTTTACTCCTTGCACCCTGGTGTCACCCTGCTCCTGCAGCCCAACAGGCCTGACCAGCGTTGCCCAACCTGTCGCTGGCCTTGGGGGACACAACGTGCCCCAGTGCCAGCCTGGGGAGGGGATGTTTGTGCAGGTAGTTTGCTGGGCTGGCAGCCATGAGAGGGACCTCTGCTGGGAGGTGCTGATAAGAAGTGATAAATGTTGCTCTGTGTGTCTGGGATTGAGGGCTCTGCTTCTTGGGGTTTTGGGGGTTGGGGAGAGAGGAAGGTCTTTGCTTCCCTTCCCTGTGTGTGCAACTCTGGGCTGGAGTACATTTCAAGGTCCCAAGCTCAAGGTGCTCTGTGAGGGGAATGGTGGCCACCATGTCTTTCCCCAGTTCTGCCATAAGCATTCTTGCTCAGGGCTTGTGTTGTCTTGGTCTCTATTCCGCCGAGTTGTCATGTGGTCAGTGGGAGGCATGTCCCCTCCTTCCCTCTCTCCCTATATGTTGCCAAGTGCTGCACTACCTTTCTGTCCTTTTGACCCCAGAGAAATGGTGTCTCAGCCTTCCATGACACCCTGAGCACAGCCTTTAGGCACTGGTGCCATTTCCAAGCCTACAGAGAGAGCTGGAACAGGTTTGGGTCCAGCAAGGACTGAATCTTTGTACTGTCACCTTCCTTACCCCTCCCTGCCCAGATGCTGGGCTCCCAAGGGACAAGGAACTCTGTCATTAGACTAATTTGCCTGAAGCCCTTGGGGAATGGGAGCACTGGTGCCCATCCTACATCCTGAAGTGCACCAGGACTAGTTCCTCCTGAGCAGGGAGCAGAGGTGTGGAGGCTGCGCTGCAACCCCAGGACTCTTTGCACTCTCTCATCTAGTGCTCACTCACTCAGCTGGCATTTTTCCAGCCAGTACCTCATCTGTTGGCCTTATTTTCCCATGACCATGAGGGTGGCTGGGATGAGACCTTCCCTGAGAGGTGGAGCACTGTCATTTGTAAGCAGCCCAGGGCACAGCTCTGTCCCCTCCCCTTTACCAGCCACCGAGCATCAGCCAAGTCCAGCGCTTTGTCTGTCTCCTGCCCCAAGTGTCTCATCCTGGCGAGATGCTGCCTGTCCCCCCCTGGGCTAGGCTGGCAGTGTCCCTCTGCTCTGTGGGATGCTCCCTCTTCCTCTGGTCTCTCTGCTGGCCAGCAAGCCCTGTGGGAGGAGGGCAGGACAGGCAGCAGTGGGCTGCACCTCCAGCTGGATGGGGGTCCTTGCCACATACAGCACCTTCTTCATGCCCCTCAGCAACAGCACCAAGGCTCTGCACTTCTTCCTCTGGATATGTCCCTTTGGGCCATTGGAGAAGGGTGTGGGGGTAGTTGTTTGTGTTGCAAAATATGTTTCCAGGAGCAGCAGGAGCAAGAGCAGCCCCAGTGTAATGGATGACAGGTATGGGATGCAGAAAGGCTTTGGGGCTGGCAGTGGGGACATGGAAATGCTGATGGCCTGAAGAAGGTCTTGGTATGGTCCTACTTGTCCACAGGGTTCTGTTCAGGGTCACTTCTGAGCTGCACCACTCCTGATGTTCTCCAAAGGAGGAGGTTCTGGTGCATCCAGCATTTTCTGGGTGACCAAAGTCTCTGGTGCCTGTGGATCCCAGGCTGTGCTGTGGGTGAAGGCCAAGCTGTGTTTTGGCAAAGAAAGCAGAGGCAGCAAGGCAGGAAGTTCCCCATGCCCTTGGGAGCTGGGGGAGCAGCCTTTTATTGAAAAGAGAAGGGCCATGGGGTCACAGGGTGAGGGTGATGAATGGGTCACTGCATCAGTTGCTCAGGCACCCTCATAGCAGCTCCCCGGGCACAGCAAGGCCCCCACTGCTCTTCAGGTGATGCTGGTGTTGGAACCTGAGCAACTGGCAGAGATCTTCTGCAATGAGGTGTGGTGTGCTATGCTCTGCTCAGTTTCATGTGCCTCGGGGAGTGAGGCAAACTGGGGAAACAGGGCTGCAGTTTTTCCCTGACTTCCAGCCTGCAGACTGAGCTAGACTCTTCAGTGCTCACCAAAATCCGAGTGTGTCTGTGCAGGGGCTGACACTCACACCCCAAAGGGAGCTGGGGGCAACTGCAGGCACTGCTCCTGCTGCCTCCCTGGGTAAATAGGTGAAGAAACCTGTACCTGCAGTGGTGAGCAGGAGGGTAGAGGTGACTCAAGTGTCCTTTTCTTCCAAAAATCTTCCTCCAAAGCAGCATCAGGCAGCAGTCATTATCCTGCTCCTCTTCAGCTTTTCTTGGGGAAAGGGGCTGAGACCCTTACCTGTATCCACATCCCCCCACACCTCATGAAGAAACCAACTCCTGCGACTTGACAAAGCCTTGGTGGGGAGTGGGTGACACCGATGTGCTCTGTCTTGCAGCTGAAGTACATGAAGGAGCTGGAACAGGAGAAGGATTTCCTGTTGCAGGGCCTGGAGCTTATAGAACGGGCTCGAGAGTGGTACCACCAGCACATCCAGCTCATGCAGGAGCACCAGCGGTTCCTGGGGAAGAGGAGAACCAGTGCTGTGAGTCTGGGGCTTCTTCTGCCTAAGTTTGGGTTTGGAGAACAGGGCTGGGAGGTGGCCAGACCTGGAGCTGACCCCATGGTAACCTCCAGCCTCTTCTTCCTCCCCATCCTGCAGGATTTCCCTGAAGGTGGCCAGAGCCACCTGGGGCGCCTGGTCCCTAAGCTGCAGGAGGTGAACCGTTGCCTGGGTGATCTTCTTTCCACTGCCAGCAAGGTGAGAACAGGACATCAGCAGCTTGAGGTTGTTTGTGTGATCTTAGAATTCATCCTGTCCCTCCCACGTTGGTGGCTGGGCTGACATTGGAGCTGCTGCAGTCTCCCCCAGCTCTGGGAAGGTGATGGAGGACAGCCAAGAGGACAGCACAGCTGGTCCTGAGGTGGGCTGGAGGATGCTTTGGGAGGCCTAAAGGAGATCCCTAAAAAGGTACAGCCATTGTCAAGGTGCTGAGTCAGCCAATTCAGAGCAGACTGTCCTGCTGGGCAGAAGCTGGAGGTGCAGCCCACTGCTGCCTGTCCTGCCAGGCACACTGGCAGGAATGCTTCCCCGTTCTGCCCCATTCACAGGGCTGGAGACCCTGTGATGGCCTGTGTTGCGGTTTTAATCTTCTGCTGGGCTTCTCTCAGGTGTGTGCCATAGAAACATCTCACCTTGAAAAAGGCCTGGGAAGGGCCACAGGCTTGAAGGCTCAGTGTCTCATGCCTTCATCTTCTCTACAGGCAGCAAACCCTTCCTCAGCACTGAGCAGGCTGGTCCCTGTGACATCCCCAGCCTCCACAGGCTCCCAGCAAGCCATCAACATACTGAAGGAGCAGAATCGGCTTCTCACCAAGGTCAGTGGAGGTGGGGGTGGAGGAGATGCCCTTGGGGGGGCTGAGAAAGGAAGGGGATGGGATAGGGCCAGGGAAGGAATGACAAGCAGTGTTCAGGAACAGTGTTCCTTCAGCTTGGCCAGACTTGGTCATCCCAGAGAAGGGGGTGTGGGCTGCATGTGGAGGCCCTCTGGCACACAGCTGTGCCCAGCTGTCTCCAGCTGCTTGCTGGGTGAGTCAGTGGCAGGGATAGGGCATTCCTGCCAGAGGGAAAAGACTGTGACAAATGGAGGTCACAAGAGAATGCAGAGGCTGCAGCTGGGGGCTGTCAGGGAAGGGATGGTCTGCCATCTCAGGCCAGGGCCAGTCTCACTGCTGGGGTTTTCTGTCCCAGCATGTGGCCACAAAGATGCTCTGGGGCTGGAGTCCCTCTGCTCTGGAGCCAGGCCGGGACAGCTGGGGGTGTTCACCAGGGGAAAAGAAGAGCAAGAAGAGCTCAGAGCCCCTTCCAGGGCTTAAAGGGCTTCTGTGAGAGCTGGAGAGGGACTTTGAGTAAGGGCCTGGAGGGACAGGACAAGGGGGAATGGCTTCCTACTGCCAGAGGGCAGGGTGAGATGGGATAGTGGGAAGAAATTGTTCCCTGTGAGAGTGGTGAGGCCCTGGCACAGGGTGCCTAGAGAAGCTGCCCCATCCCTGGAAGTGTTCAAGAACAGCCTTGGAGGAACTGGCTCTAGTGGAAGGTGTTTCTGCCCCTGGTTAGGGGCTGGGATGAGATGGGCTTTAATGTCCTCCTACCCAAAGCCTGTGATTCTGTGGTTCTATGAAATTTTACCAGCAACACAACCAGTTGCCAGCAGTTTCCTCCTCTAACTATCATTTTCCTCCCCTGTCTTGTGCAGGAGGTGACTGACAAGAGCGAGCGCATCACCCAGTTGGAGCAGGAGAAATCTGCCCTCATCAAGCAGCTCTTTGAGGCTCGTGCCCACAACAACCATGAGATGAGCCAGCTGGACTCCACCTTCATCTAGCACATGCCTCCCCTGCCCCATCCCCAAACTTACCTGGGGTTTCAAGGGACTCTTGCCCTAAACTCATCACACCTGCTGCTCCAGGTGTTGTGTCTCAAGGTCTGGGGCTGCTGGTGGCATCTCTGCGAGGGAGCCAGGACCCTTCTTGGGAAGCATCCCTGCCCTGCTGATGGCTTATCAGCCATGCTGCTCTCAAGCTGCTCCTTTTTTGTCTCTAAGTGGGCTGCAGGGATACTGTCCCCAGTCCTGTGACCCCTAGCAGTCAGGAGACATGGCTGCTGTCTGTGCTGCCTGTGTGGGGTGAGCTGTTGTTCCCTTGCTGACTTAGGCTGGATTTTGGATGCTCTTGGGAAAGTGATGTATCTTCAGCACTCTAGCAGCATCTCCAGACAAGCCTGGCCCTCAGAGGGTGCTGGCTCCTGCTTGTCTCACTGTTGGAAGACTAAATTGGAAATCCAAGGAGGCATGCCTGGCCCCTCTCTGCTGCCCATGTTCTGCCTGCCAGAGGCACTGTCCTGGCCCTGTAGTGCCCAAACTGGTGGTCCTCATGGCAACCACTCTGTCATGTCTGTGGCAAGGATACCATAGTTGCTGTTTACATGTCTGTAGGCTCCTACAGGAAATGAGCCATAGACCCAACCAAGACAGCTTACATCTCTGAGCTGCTGTTTTGGGCTGTTGACAAGTTGAGACAGACATCTCAGTCTTTACTTGGCTTGACCTGGCAAATACTTCCTGATGACTGCCAGGATTAGATTATTTTCATGATGACTGTGAAAGGAGAAGCAATGTTCATAGCCTGAGGATGCTCACATCAGCCTGACCTCACAGAGGGTCTTTAGAACCTGGTTTTGTATTTAACCTAGTGTGGGACAGAGCAGAGGCTGACAGGCTCTTCCCTGTGCACATCTCCACAGGGAGAAATGGCAGCTCTGCCTCACATGGTTGTGGGGGATGACATCCTGACTGTGAGCTGCGCTCCTCTGCAGGTGTCTTGAGGGGTGGTGGTCGTTCAAGATGGGTCCTATTAGATGGCACATCTCAGGACTCCTCCTGCTTCCCACCCAGCTCGGTGATGGTGCTTGAGCTGAATGACATCTGACTGTGGCTTGGTACTTGGTATCCATGGTACTTTCACTGGAGATCCCATTTAGCGCAGCCTGGCCCTCTGTATCCCCAAGGCCAGGACCTTTCTCTCTGGTGTTGTTTCATGGTCTGACTCTCCAGGCATGATTCTGTGGCACTGAGCTGAGCTGGGCAGTGCTGGTTCTGCCCTGAGCTGACACATGCAGGCCAATTCTGTTCTCACTTCTGTTCTTATCTGTCAGGACTCTGTCCCATCCAGCTGTTCTCTTTGAGACTTATCCTGAGTTAAAGCTCACTGCAAGGCATGAATCCCTGCTCTGCCCTATGCCTGCAGCTGGAGTGGGGATCAGCAGAGTACCAGGGAGATGGTGGAGGAGGAGCAGCAAGGCCATGGCTAGTCATGTCCCCTGTCTGCAGGAGTTGGTTGTTAGTTGTCCCCTAGGTATCAGTGCCTGCCATCCTTTTTGTGATGCTTCCTCTAGTGTCCAATGCCTGTTTTGTCTGAGGTTAATTAGAACTGACCCTTTTTATGAGGGTTACCTGGATTTAGGGATAATAAAGTGGGGTGACTTATTTAATTTATCTTCCTGTCTCTCCCTAAATCACCCCATCTACTGCTGCCAGCCCTGAAGTCCCTGACTGTCCTGTCTCTCAGAATGCAGGGGGAGCTGAAGCTGCAATCTGGTTAACAAAGAGCCTGGGGGTCTCTGTACCTGAACATGTTTTCATGTCCTTTCCCATCACCTCTGGGCTTCTCAGGGTCTGGGGATACCCTGTCCCCTGCTGTGGGGCAGGGTCTTAAAGCCACCTGCACCCCTTCCTCATCTATTTACTCCCCCAGAAGCTGTGCTTGAGGCTCACACTGGTCAGGCAGTGCTGGTGCAATTCACAACCTCTTACTTGTTTTTAAGTACCCTTTCTCAGAGCTGCCCCACAGTGGTGGCAACAGTGGCTGGTGCTCCGCAGTGACTCCTTCCCACAGGGTCAGCCACCGGGAACCTCAGTGGCATGGCATATGTGGCACATGTCCCTCTGCCCTGTGCTGAGATGGCAACTCACATGGGGGAACCTGAGGCTCTGCCCTGATTGGGGTACCTTCCTTTCCCAGGCTGTGGGGTGAACCCTGCATCCTGCAGAGGCTGAGCCTCCCCTGTGGGGAGCAGACCCAAGAGGGACAGCCCAGTCCACTTATTGGCAGCTGGCAAAGGAGTGTCTGCCATGGCCTCTTCCGGGTGCTGCTTAAGGCAGCCACTAGTTCCAGCTGGGGCAGGAAGAGAGTTGGTAATTGCCCTTGGTTCCCATTTCATGCCTTTGCTTGGGTGTGAAGCCCGTGAGGGCCTCCAAAGAAAAAAAGTCGCAGTTCCCTTTCCGGACTGTTTCAGGGCAGCTCTCTCTGCTGCAGGTCAGAGGGGTTGTCCCAGTCCTGGCCAGCAGCACTGGCTCCCATCCCACCTTCTGTGAGACTGTGGTAGGTTGTGGGGTAGCCTTGGGAGTGCCACAGCCCACTGGGACCAGGTTTCCCCTGGGAACTGCAGAGTTCGCCTCAAGCTGTCACTCTGGCCTGGCCACACTCTTTTTAGGTCCCTGATGGGCTTGACCCTCCCCTGTGGGTCTGGGCTGTGTCCACTTTGGCACCCTTAACAGTGGGGGCTGGCTCAGGAGCCATGAGACCTGCGTTTGTGGCCAGGTCTGTAAGTGATGTGTGTGCTGGGACATGTGTGTGAGCATGTTCCATTCTCTTCAGGCTTTTTCCTGTTGGAACTGGGTTTGCATAGATCTGTGGCACCTCCCAGGCTCGTGTCTCTGTCTCTCTGGGAGCCTCTCAGAACCCTCGGCCAGTCCTGAGTCGGCAGACACCGGGGGGGCAACCCCAACACGGCCGACAGCGGGGAGACACTCTCTGTGCCCCGAGGGTACTGAGGGCACCTGGGCTGGTCGCCTTTGCAGCAGAAGAGACACCAGAGACATCGGTAGATGATAAAGGGCCGACTCTTAACAGGGGTTAATCCAAGGTTTTATTCAGGGGCTCTGGGGAGCTCCTGCACCTTAGGGGGCCTCCTGCCGAAAGCCCTGGGAGATGTCCCAAGGTTACATTCAAAGGGAGGTGGAAACCCAAAGTAGATAACATTTTACTAACCAAGAAGTGACCCTAAGGGATGGGTACTGGGGGATGGACATTTAGGACAGCGTATGGGGCAAGGCTTGGGGGGCTGACCCTTAGCCTCTGGCTAATCACTCGAGGACCTGGACTGAAGCTTCTAGACGGAGGGGATGGGATGCTGAGTGATTGGCAGAGAGCCAGGGTGGGGGTTTGGGGATGATCTCATCCAGGGAGAGGGATTACACAGGTAAAGGGAGGGGGGTACAGTCTGGGATAAACCATTTGGGAAAAATATGGGGATACAAAACAAAATTTCTTCAAAGTATTACAAAGTATAAAAACTTTGTAATAACACTACAACATCTCTGATAACTGTTGGGTCCCATAGTGTGAAGCTGTGGTTACACTGGGAACAGCTGGAACAGGGCTTTGCTGTTCCCAGCCAGGACAGCTCCTGCCAACCTACCTCACCTCCCCACAACTCTCCATGCTGGAGGTTGTCACACACAGGTGCAACACCATTGGGTCAACATGCCTGTCCCTGGGCATTTATGGTGGGTGCCAGGGTGACATTGCATGGGGGGTCCCCACTGCCAGAGCCTGGAGCTACTGTCTGAGCAGAGTGAGCCCTCTCCTGAGCTCAGTCTGGAGGTATACCTGGCCCCTGGGCTGCCCAGGGATACAGGATGTCATCCTCTGTGTCCTCAGCTGTGCAGTTTGGGAAGGATCCAGTCACCCAGGTTTATCTATTCATACTTTCTCTCCTCTCCTGCCCAGCTACATGCCCTTTACATCTCCTCTGAGCCTGGGCTCCATGCCCAGCTGCCCCTTCAGACAAGGCCTGCTGTCCCAGCGCAGCAATTATCCTACATGTCAGCAGGAGCAGACGCATCTTGGGCCCCTGACCTGAACATTCTTTTTTGCTTTTCTTCCCTGCCATATGCTCAGCACTGCTGGGGCAGTCTCTGCTGCCCTGGCCCTGCAGCCGTCCTGCTCTGCACCTCCTGGCCTTGCTGTTGTCAGTGCAACTCACTGGGAAGCAAACTGAGGATGCAATGACTGGAAGAAGACCCTGGGTCCTGGGGATGGTTCTCATTGGGATGGGGAGCTGGGCCATGCAGGGCTGACCGGACTAAGGAGGTGCCTGTTGCATCTCAGACCTGTAAGCAGGTGCTGATCATCCCTGTGATCCCTCAGTTAGAGTGTTCTCCCATCCCAGACCATGCCTGTGCTGTGCTGCTGCAGCCCTTCCTGTATCCTGGGCTCTTGCTTGTATCCCAGGTTCCAGAATGCCAACTCTATTCTCCTCTTGGCATAACCTCTTGGTATAAACTGCCTACTGTTTTAGGAGCATCACCTGGTGCTACCCAGTGCTCCCTGTTCCCCCTCCCTGCCTGTGGCTGACACTTGCAGCACTGTGAGCAAATGCCACTCCCAGTTGGAATGGAGAGGGTCTGTCCTCCCCACTGCAGGGTATGGAGGAGGCTGAGCCTTTGCTCACTAGCATGGTTCATTTCTGGGGGGGTTCATTTCCCATCCTGAGGGGATCAAGCACAGCATCCAGGCTCTGCTTCAGTGTCCCATCATATCTCTGCCAGAGCCAATGACTCACTGTGGCTGTGATCCCAGCCTGGCGTGGGTGTTCACCTCTGCTTGCGCAGCCACCCCGCTCTGTTCCAAGGTACAACTGATTGAAGGCAGATACTGCCTCCAGGAGACCCATGTGATGGGGAAGAGTGAGGCTCCCAGAATCCCTGCTTTGCTCTGCAGCTGTGTACCACAGGGACCGTGACTTAAACTCCCCCAGATTACACAAGGAGGCAGCAGCACATGGCAGATACCCAAACCTGGAAAAGCAGCTGTCAGGGAGCAGAGCAGAGGCTGAGGTCTTGGCCAACACCCTGGAAGACCACATGTGTGGGTTCCCTTAGACCCAAAGTGTCCCTTTGTGGGACACCTGTGTGGCAGTGGGTGCAGACAGTGGGTAGAGGTGACCCCATCCTCCTGCTGTGCCATTGGGACACCTCTGGTTGCTCCTCCTGGATCATGCTCTGGGTGGGAACAGGCAATTGGAGGGACAGAGCCTGCGCTAGGTCTGGGCTGCAGTCACATCCCAGGGAGGCATCAAAACCCACTCATGTAAAAAGACCCCTTGCCCTTCCTCAGCTGTAGATGAGGGCTGGGCACATGAACCATTGAATCAGAGAATAAGAATACCAGATGATTTTGAGTTGGGAGGGATGTTTAAAGACCTTTTTGTTCCACACCTTCCCATGGGCAGGGATACCTTCCACTATCCCAGGTAGCTCCAAGACCTGTCCAGGCTGGCCTTGAACAATACCAGCGTGGGGCAGCCACAACTGCTCTGGGCAACTTGTGCCAGGGCCTCACCACCGTAAGAGAGAAGAATTTCTTCCTAATACACTAACCCTTGAGGCCATTCACCCTTGTGCTGTGACTCCAGGGGTTTGTCCGAAGCCCCTGTCCTGCTCTCTTGGGGTCTCCTTAGGCACTAGAAGAGGCTCTAAGGTCTCCCTGGAGCCTTCTCTTCTCCTGAGATTGAGAAAGCCTAACTTATGCAACCTCTCCTCAGGAGAAATGCTTCATCCCTTTCAATCATCTTTGTGGCTCTCCTCCATGGACCAGCATGACACCAAAGCAGAAAGCCTGGACTATTCCATAGGCACAAACAGCCCAGCATTTCACTCCCCTGTCTTGCTGCTGTCTGGCCTCCTGGACATGGGGCAGGGGAGACATGACTCCCACTTTGCCCTGTGGCTGGATCCAGGCGACAGCACTGGGAGTAGCAAGTCCTTTTGCTATGGAGTGTCACCTGGGCATGTGCCCTCCTTTTACCCCCAAAGCTTCCCTGTTTTGGGTCTAAGAAAGCCCAGAAATGAGTCATGGACAACCATCCTCAGGTAGGTCCAGGCAGGCAGGTTTGGTTGATTTTGGCTGCTGAAAACAATTCCTGTGCATGAAGGATATCTGTGAGTGTCTACAAACCCAAGAAGACAGTAGACATGTCCTCTGGCCCTTTTCCTTGGGGGTAAAAAAAATTCCTATTTTTATTATCTAAATTATGACATCTTCCTGTCAAGAACCTGAGGGCAGGCAGGGCCACCTGCACTGCTAGCGAGCAAAGGCATCCTGCAGCTGCCATGGGCAAAGGTCACAACCACATCCATGTTTTTATGCCCACAGATGGGTCCCGCAGGGCAGAGTGACACAGCGATGACAGCCCAGTGCAAGCAGGATGTCCTAGCCCCGGGTCCCCCAGGTATGGCCTCTTTGCTGAAAATCACTGTTCCCCGGTGTTGCTGCTCAAACTGGGAAAGAAACAGTCTTTTGTCCTATCGTTAAATCAAGAAACCCAAAAGACATTGCCTTGGCCCCTAAGGTTTTATTTAGCCCTAGATGAAAGTGCTTTGCACTGAGTTCGGTGCAGGTGTTTTAAACACTTCCCTTTTTTCTTTCTAGAAGCATGAGTTCTGCTGCGCAGAAAGCATATGGTTCTTTGGGATCCTTCCAAAATCTCCATTAGCTCTTCAAATCTTCCAAGACCTTCATTAGTCCTCAGGCTGAACCACTTTTTGGGCAAGGCCTTGTCCCACAGATGGATCAATCATCTCACTGTGCTGGGCTGGGAGCCACCCCAGACTCTGAGTCCAGTGTCCCATCCTATGTAACGGTTGTGCCCTGGCCAGTTTGGATAGGCCTCAGCTGGTTCAACCAGGAAGTTAATAACCAAATAATCTAACAATTCTATCATTAAATATTTAGTATTGATGGCTTAGGAAGGAAATAATTTGGGTTTGTGAGAGACATTATGGTGCTGGTGCTCCTGCACCAATGCCAACGCCTTCTCACTGTTGGCTGGTGAGTGCCTGTAGCTACTTCTCCATGCCAGGCTTTTCCCATTGGGTTAGAGGGACCCAGCACCCCAGCAGCATCCCTGGCACCCCTGCACCCATGACAGCTGGAGGCATGTGGCTGATTCTGGGGAGGTTAGCAGGAGCAGCTTTACCCCTGCAGTGTCTCACACTCTGCACTGCCTGGACATCTTCACTTGTCAGCTCCTGTTTTACTTCTCTATCCCAAATCCTAAGGGGGTTTTCCAAACCCAGCTATTTTTCATATTTTCCTTGGATAAGTAGACTGTTGCATTGCTGCCAAGTCCCAAAAAGTCATAAATCTCCTTCGCCTTCCTAAAATCAAGGAATTAGGAGGGAAAAACACACACACACACACACACACACACACACACACACACACACACACAAAACCCAAACAAATAAACAAAAAAACCCAGCTTTTTTAAGTAATACTTTTAGGAGAGGATGTTTATTTCTCTCCAGGGTCTTCAGCCTTCTTTGCTCCCTTTGCTCAGTTTCTCGTGCAGCACCTGCCTCCAGAGGGAGCCCAGAATTACGAAACTAAAGGGGCTATGAAAAAGTTAAGTATTGCAAAACTTAATTGGGTTGTTGGTGCTGTGAGCCTTGGAGCAGCTCATCCCACAGGGTCCAACACCCCCAGAAATGACCCAATTGCTTTGCATCCCGCAGGACAGCTGTGCCTCGGGGGTCTGAGGAGGGGCAGAGCTCCCAGTGTGACTGCACCGTGTCCTGGGAACAATGGGAGCTGGAGCCCCTCTCCAGTTCCTGTAGTATTCCATGGATTTCTGCCATTTTAGTGGAGGCCTGAGCTGCTTTTCCTCCTCCTGCCTCTCAGTGGGATTGGCAGCTCTCTCTGTTCATAGGATGCTGGTGTGCTAGCCTCAGGATGGGATGTGGGTGTGCAGAGCAGGATCCCTTCTTCAAGGTCCCCAGCCCCCTGGGCCCCTTCTGCCCTCTTGCTGCTGGCTGGAGGCACCAGGGTGATGCCTTCAGGGCCAGGGAACTTTTGCCCATCCTTTCAGCTGCCAGACCAGCTGCAGGGTTGAAAAATGGCTGGTGTGTGCCAGTATCAGGCTGTGACAGCCACCTTGGCTGACCACTGCCACAGCTCAACAGCTGCTGGGTGCTCCAGCACTGCCTGTGAGCATGCTAATGACTCCCTCCAATGACAGATGGATGGGGGAACACTGCCACAACACCGCTGCACCAGTATGCATGGTAGTGCTTAGGAGATGCTCAGCAATTCAGGCACTGCTAGAGAAATCCACTGCCCCAGGCACATATAAGGGCATGAGCAGAGCAGCACAGCTGTGGCTCTAGATGCACATGCTGTGCCAGGCTGTCCTGTGGACATGCACATGGCATCTGTGCACACACTGTGACTGTCGTCATGCCATGTACATGCTTATTCTGTATCTGTGCCCACATCATGCTTATGGGTTGCACTGTCCATGGTCACATGTATTCATGCTCACACTGTGGCTTTGCTTGCACTGTGGCTCTGCTCTCACCACACCAAACTGTTCCCTCTGATTCCTGGCTCTCCAGCAAGGCAAAGATGAAAGAGGCCTTCTATGGGCAACCAACCAACTGCTGGGGCTCGATGTCCTCCCCTCCAATGCCCCCAGACACCCTGGACACATGAGCATTGTTGGTGCTGCACAGTGAACCCCCCAGACAAGGCTGGGGGAGGCACCTCATACTGCAGCAGCCTGGAAAAAACAGGCTGGGGATAAAATTAGCTGGAGTTTTTATTACAGGGATTTTATTTTTTAAAGCAATGGAAAGTACATCACTGGTGTGAAAAACCCCGAAGGTCTGGGCCAGCCTGTGGGATAGTAGTATGCTTAGTAGTATGCCTCTGCTCTGTGGTGGATAGCCTGTTCACCCCAGGAGGGATGTGAGGTGGGAGCTGGCTGTAGGAACAATTAGCATGGCAGCAAAGACCATGAGGGGACTGATCCTACCCCCTAGAATGCACCAGGGTGGTGCAGTGGCACATGGGGCAGCAGGGACAGCTGGGCCCTGCCAGGAGGTATCACATGGCCATAGGACTCCTGGGAAACTGTTGGGAAGGACCCTTCCTGTCTAAGCAGTACTGGTCCCTCCAGCCAGAGAAGATACAACCGGGGGTCTGCAAACTCAGGACAGTCCTGCAGAGATTGGAGAGGGATGGAGCCACCAGCTCTTCCAGTGAAGGTAGAAGCCAGATCCAACCCATCCTGAAGCAGGCAGCTCCCAGTGCTGGGGTGCAGCAGCTCCCTGATAAGGGATGGTCCTTCTGGAGGTTTGCCTGCACTGCAATCGAAGGATTTTGACAAGTACAGAGAGGAAGAATCTACTGAAGAGTGAAAATCAGAAAATCATGGCTGGCTCAGGTAACCCCCAAGCTGAAGACAGATGGAGACAGGGAGAGGGCTCAAAGAAAGTATCCCATATGCTTGCTGATACCTTCCTCATTCATGGACACCACTGGGTGGCAGGAGGGCATGGTGGGAATATCACATCTGTGTTACTGCTGGCTGCTTCCAGGCTTATCTCGGAGAGCAATGTGTGCCAGCCAGGAATGTGGCTGCCAGGAATGTGGTTGGCACTGGCTCCAGCTGGATTCTGACTTTTTTTTTAAGCAAGTGGAACTTGAGCCTGTAAAGATATCACCTGAAAGCTTAAAGCTACTGCTAGGAGCCTAAGCAAGTGCCTGGTCCCCTGGTGAGCAGTCCAGTGATTGTCAGGAGACCTGAGTTATTCCAAATACTGGAAACATTTGTCCTCGTGCAGCAACCCACTGCTGAGCCACAGAACCAGGTGTCTATCCTCTCCCTGCCTCTCAGGAGTGATGGTCCTGGCAGATTACTGAGAGGAGCCTGAGCAGCACCTGCAGCCTGGCACAGGGCTCAAGCACTCCATGCCTTGGGCTGGAAGTGGCTGGGATGTGGCAGCTTCCTGGCAGCTCTTCTTGACCCTGGGTTAGGGAAGTCCTGCTTTGACTGTGTACCCCTCCAAACCACAGAAGAACTGACATTGCTGATGTTGGGGCTCACTTCCAAAGAGAGATGTGTTGGAAATGGAAGCTGAATCCTTTAGCAAGATGCATAAAGTCTTCCTGCATGACAAGGTGAGGGTAGGAGACAGTGGCAGTCAAGCAGGCTCCCAGCACCAGTTTGGTGCTCAAACCAGCCCTCAGAGGCTGAGCAGGCTTGTGCCATGGGAAGGCAGAGATGTGGGATCTACCACAGGCTGCAGGTCGGTATCTGCTCCACCATGGACCTCCATAGGTTTCAGGAGCACAGCTGTCTCTTCATGGTCATCCCCATGGGCTGCAGGTAGTCTCTGTTCTGACACCTGGAGCACCTCCTCCCCTCCCTCTCCACTGAACTAGGATCTGCAGGACTGTGCAGTGGTTTTTACTCTTTCTTAAAAACATTATCCCAGAGGACCCCCCCCATTCACTGCTGGCAGGCTCAGCTTTGGGTGGTAGTGGGTCCAACACAGGGACAGCTTCTGGTGCTGTCTCACTAAGGCACTCTACAGACCCCCACTGCCCAAACCTTGCCAATGCAGTCCCAAGGACACAATGGCCCTCTGGCAGGATGGGGACCAGGCTAGAGCAGAAGGGGGATGCACTGGAAGCGGGATGTGGATGCCCATCCACAGCAGCCTCTGCCCAGCTCTTGTCTGGTTGATACACACCAGGCAGGAGCATGTCTGTCCTGACAGAAGCTTCACACACCTAGGTTGATGTTAGCTCCCCTGAGGACACACCAACCTGGGCAGCTGCTCCAGCACCTGGTGCAAGGGAGTTTGAGATCTGAACCTCACCATTTCACACTCATGCACAGTTTCTCTTCTGAGGGTTTAACTTCAACCCTGCCCAGGGACTTTGAGCAGAAAGAAATTACTCCAGTAAAGAAAGCTTTTCCCCATAACAGGGTAGTGTTTCCTTGCAGCACCTGTCATTAACCCATGAAACCATGATTGTTCTTCCACCTCACATAAAACTAAAATCCACGTGAAACTGGAAAATTTGCACTCAGTAGTTTCATCCAAGTCACCTGTTGTAAACCTAAGAGCAGGAGGTGGGACAAGCATCCTTTCCACGCTCACCCTAGGCATGGCCCTATCCCTGCAGGCACAGAGGTCACTGCCAGTTTCCTTCAAATGAACCTGAGTAGGTTTTTCTTTTCCATTTGTCCTGGGAGCAAAGCACAAATGTATCTTAAAAGGGCAGGGCCATGGCCTTGAGTGAAGCATTAGCAGCCCCGAAGGCCTGAGATCATCCCAGAGATGAACATCCCTGAATAGAGAACAACACAGCTGTTCTCTATTTCCTTTCCCCTCCTGGTGACTCAATCATCTCTGCAATCTACTTCAGCCTCAGAGATGAGTTTAACTGGTGCCACCCCAGATGAGGGTCCTGATTGCTCTCTTGTCCTGCAGCAGAGAACATTTTTCATGGGACCTTTTCTTAAAAATATTTTGCAGATCAGAACCATAGAATCATTTGAGTTGCAAGGTACCTTAAAGTCCATCTTGTTCCACCCCTGGCCATGGGCAGGGACACCTTCCTCTGTCCCAGGTAGTTCCAAGACCTGTCCAACCTGGCCTTGGACACTTGCAGGAGGGGGCAGACACAGCTGCTCTGGGCACCCTTTGCCAGGGCCTCACCACCCTAACAGGGGAAGGATTTCTTCCCAATATCCCATCTAACCACTGAGGCTATTCCCCCTTGTCACTTCCAGGCCCTTATCCCAAGTCCCTCTCCAGCTCTCCTGGGAGCCCCTTTAGGCCCTGCAAGGGGCACTGAGATCTCCATGGAGCCTTCTCTTCTCCAGGTGAACACCCCCAGTTGTCCCAGTCTGGCTTCAGAGCAGAGGGGCTCCAGCCCTCAGAGCAGCTCCGTGGCCTCCTCTGGACCAGTGTTAGTGAAGGAGGGAGCTGGACTCCAGAATGGACTGGAACCCTGCCCAGCACTGTGATGCTGTGCCAGGGGGGCTGTGGAGCTGTCCCAGACTTGCTTCGTGCTGAAGCAACATTCTTCATGTTTCCAGAAGTTTGCACAAAGCCAGCTGACCTGCCTGAAGTGGCCTTAAGAGACCCAAAGACATGTGTCTGTTTTGGGACAGGAATACGTAACTGCAGACCTGGGGTATGTCTGAGGGTGTCCCTCTGCAGCAGGAGAGATCCCTATGCATCCTTGGGAGCATCCAGCTGCCCATCAGTCACATTGGTTGGTAGTATGTGGAGGAGTGAAGCTCCCCAGGGCTTTTTAAGATCTCCACAACTCATGATTTTCTCACATTCAAGGTGGTGGCATCCCACAATCAGCTCAGAAGCTTGAGTTTCTCCTGAAAGACAAATAAAAGTCCAGTTCTGCAGATATGTCCAAAACCTGAAAAGTATAACTGTGAAAATCTCTGCCAGTTATAAATGTTAGAGGTTTTTCATTGTCAGGATTTTGGATAATCTGATTTCCATCTTTGAGTTCTGAGTTATTTGAGAAAAAGCTCTTAAGATAGCTGGGGCCCCTGGGGTGCACCAGGAATTCAGGAGGAGAGTTCATACAAAAGGCTCAGGGTTGGGCAATGGTGGTGAAGCAGGAGGGTTAAATCTGGGAAAAAATGGGATTAATAAATTGATTAAAGCTGAATAATTTCCTGGCCAGGGTGTGATTTAGCTCAGCAGTAAAAGGTGATTTTGCTGCAGCTGTACAAAGCTCATCCCTGTTTCTGGGCAGCCCTGTAGAGCCTCAGTTTTGCTGGAAAGAGAAAAGTCTGGCTGCTGGAGGGCTTGCCAGGAGGTGGATGCTAAGGGATTGTCTCCGGGAAAGCAAGGTCCCAGTAGTGTTTGCCCAAAGTGGGAGCTCTGAGCAGCTGGGAGGATCTTCTTCCATTTGCCCAGATGTCAGCAGATTTGGGTGGGGATCCTGCAGGGTCTGGGCATCAGGAACAGGGAGGGATGCTGCCAGGAAGCACCCAGGGCTGACAGGCAATATGGGAGAGGGAGGGATCCCTTGGCTGAGCCTTTGCAAAGGGTCACAGCACCCGCTCTCCTGCCCTTATGCTGCAGCAGGTCCATTGCTGCCAGCCCTGAAACAGGACTCCTGCAGCCAGTCAGGAGCATTCCAGGCTGCTTTTGGCACCTCACACTGCCCTCCCTGCCATAGTGGTGGGAAATGAATCTGTGCTCTGTGTGCCACTGTCTGCCCATGCCATCGACTGCCTATGCCATCATTCGCTTGAGTGTGCCACCACCTGCCCTGCCTATGCATCATGCTGGCATTGCTCTGCTGGACACAAGGGGTTTGTTCCAGTACCAGGAGCAGTGACAGCCGAAGGCAGGAATAACAACAGCCTGTGACATCCTCACTGCTCCCTTCAGAAGGGCTCCTCTGCCCCCACCAACAACTGGGAGTCCTGGGAGGCCTTGGGAGCATGTGAGCACTGACTTCCCGAGGGCAGTAGGAGCTGAGAGCTGGAGCCCCTGGGCAGTGCATTTGGTTTTTGGCTCTGTCACCAGGGTGGCACCTGGAAGTCCTTGTCCAGGAACAAAAGATGCTCTTCCAGTCTGGGTCCAGCATGGGTGGCTTCAAGTCGTCTCCTGACCTCCAGCAGTCAGCTGGCTGAGGCTGCACACCGGAATCCCAATAGGGAGGGAAGGATCTGGCTGTCCAGTTGGTGGGGAGAGGGTGGGAAAATGTTATTTGGATTAAGGTTGGGAAGACAGTGCACATTGTGTCAGCCGTGGCTGGAGCCCTCAACTCTAGAAAAGGAAATCTCAGGCTCTCCTGAGATTTCTTGCTGCATTTTGGGACGTGTAAAGGATTGGAAAAGAGCCTGCTGGCTGGAGGGGTGTCCTTCGGGCTGTGTACCATTGCATGGAGGCAGTGACCATCTGTCACAAGAAAAATCCATTATCAGGGCCACAAATTTAACTTTAGCATTGTTAAGACAGTCACTGTATTGACAAAGGACTGCTCCAGGCTTGTGGGGAGATCTGAGCCAGTGTGCTGGGGCTGCTCTCGTGGCTCCTGATGGAAAACAATGGGAAAAGAGACAGGCAAAAACAAGGAGTCCAGACAAGACAGACAGTTTCTGTGATGCAGAGCTTTCCCCATAAGGACTGTCGGGCAGGGAGGAGAGGGAATGCTGCAGGACAGCTTTTCTTGGTGTTCCCCACCTCATGGCAGGGGGGCACACCAGGAATCCCCAGATGTACTGGGAGCCTGTTTTTTATTGAAGTCCTGCCAAAGAAGAGAAGAGACCTTTCCATTCCCACAGGCTGAGTTTCCAGTATGAGGTCTTGGATCAAACAAGCATAGTTTGATGCCAAAGATTTGCAGGAGCCCTAGGACAGGACGGGACAACTTCTCCCGCTGCAATGCTGTGCTGCAGTATGGAGGGACAGAATGTTGCCACTGGCAAATCAAGCCCTCCATGGGATACTGGTCTTCAAGCCAACTGTCAGCATCAGAGGGAAGAAAGATGATTTTACTCAGTGCAAAATGGAACCCCTTCCTGTATCCTTTCCCAGAGCTCAAGAAAGGGGTGCTGGAGCAGTGTCAGCTGGTTGGCTTGGGACTTGCTGCTGGAGAGCTGCAGCTACAGTATAGCAGTAGGAAGGTGGCTTATGCCCTAACAGAGATGCTCCTCCCTCCTGAACTTGCTGCTATGGCACAGTGCGAGAGCGGGAGATGCTCAGAGCCCTCCTAAAATGTTTGCTTTTCCCTAACAACTCTAGGGATTTGAGGGAACCTCTGGGCAGAGAATTTCTCCATGCATCAGCAATGGGAAAAGAGCAAATTCAGTGCACAGAAGAGCTGATGCAGAGATGCCTATACAAACCACATCTTTTCAGGTTACTTGAATTCTCCTTGCAGATCAGTACAATAGCTGAGCATGGAGTAATAGGTTCTGTTTGGAACTTCAAGGGACACAAATCTTTCATATAGCCAGGTTAAATGTAGATAACTGGGGAATAAGAAACCACTTCATTTCAGAAAGGATCTGGGTTTTGGCGGACAGTGGACAATAGTGCTTGTACCCACCTCAGGAAGAGAAGACACTCCCACGTGGCCTACCTCCCCATGCCCTGCTGCCTGTCATCTTGTCACTTACGGACCATTGCAAGAATCCCAAGGCCGTGTTCACTTCAGGCTTCTGGGTGATGAGTAGCAGGGTTAGCAGAAGAGCCTCTCAGCTGCCCCCAACAGCACCCTGTTCAGTCAGAGCCCCCTGATGCTTTGGTGGGGCTCAATGGGCACAGCCTGGGTGTCTCAACCTCCCCCAGGGAGTTCATTCTTGCTGTGGGTCTCCATGGGTCTGTGGTGATGGCCATGGGCTGCTTCAGTGAGTCTGTTGCCCTGAAAGCCAGGCAAGGTCTCAGTCTCTGCATGGCCCAGCTGCTCACCGTGGCCATTACCTGGTGTGCTGTAGCAGGCTCAGGGCCTGCAAGGCCTCCCTGGCAGTCAGTTGCCTAAGACAGGAAATACCTAGTCATGATGACCGGACCTAAGAAACCTCTCTTCCACCCTCAGACCCTTGTTATCTCTGTAAAACGATGGGTCACTTTTGCCTTGACCCTTACTATTGGACTGTTTCCCAAAACTCCTATGTCCTATATAAACCCCTGTTTCTGCCCAGTTCGGCAGAAGAGCTGTCACTGGGACTCTTCACAGAAGATACCAATAAAGACACCTCTGTAGAACCTCATACAGCCTTCTCCTCTCTCTCCCTGCGTCTGCCAAAGGCACTTAGCAAGCAAAGAGCTGAAATCACTAAAGAGCTGCGAATCACCGAAGAGCTGATCTCTTAAGAGCTGATCTCTTAAAATCACTTAAGAGCTGGGCTTGCTAAGATTGCCGGCTAGGAGCTTGCATGAGGGGCCTGGACAGGTTGTGCTTAGCTGGACTTTGCTGTCTGGGACACCCATGGCAGCCGGGGTCGGGGAGACCCCAAAAACCCCAGAGCCGCATTAATGCTTGTGGGGATGAGCTGAGATTGTTCAAAACATGGTTTCTCACTCGGAATTGGAGCCTGTGGGTAGTGTTTGCCAGTTTAAGAAAAGTGACAAGCAGTTCCCTGCTTTATTCCAAGTAGAAGATTATTTTCCCCTCCATCCTGCCAGCTCTGTCCCCACCCGACCACCATCCACTCCTTCACACTGAGGATGGGGATCAGCCCCTTGCCACAAGGCTGCCCAGGAGGATCTGCATGTGGTGGTCCCTTCCTTTATGTCACATGCTTTGCTCGTGTTCAGTCAACCTGTCCCACCAGGCTTAGGGACAGGTGAGCCTGCAGTGGCTGCATGGAGCCAACAGGATGTGACCATGACCCTGGGCCTCCATGTGCCAAGGACACCTCTGCCCTGCCACAGCATAGGGGACAGATGTTCTGCTGGCAGGTGTCCTGTCCTGTGCCAGCATCCACAGGCTCATGTCACAAGCTTGGGGAGAGAGCTCGTCAGTTGTCGTGCCAGGGCTGTGGGAACATGGCTGTCAGCCTGAGGGGCTGCCCTGTGCCTCAATACTTCCTGACCCTCTGTCCTGGCAGGAGAGAGCTCTGGGCAAAACAACCAGGAGAAACCAATGGGGCTTTTCTGTAAAAGCTACTTACTTCCTGGCTGGTTCAATGCCAGGACAACAGGGATCTCTGCCCATGGACCCCCTCAGGGCTTGCATCACACAGACACTGTCCTGGAAAACAGGAGACAAAAAAGGGTTTAGAAAGTGAGGCAAGAATAGAGATTTGTACTTGGGTTTGATTTTCCTTCCAGGCAAAGATCCTTGCCAGGAGGGGGATTATAGCCTTGGATACACCAAGATCCTTCCAGACCTTCAATGTCTCTAAGAGGACAAGATCTGGGCTTGGAGCCGAGGGTGGAATACATCAGTGGGCTCCCACTCACAGGGTGCAGAAGCAGGAGCTGCACTCAGTCAGGAGCTCACTCCTGTCTGAGGGAGGTTGTTGCATTCCCTTATTTTTTTACTCTGCCAGTGTAAACATTGATTGGATTTTCAACTTCACTGGCTGCAGACTCAAAAACACCCCAAAATGCCTCATATGTGTATGCTGCGGCCTTAGTGTGGGCATCCCCAGAAATTCCTGACAGATCCTTGCTTCCATTCCAGTCCTGTCTGACTCCAACTTCATGCAGGTGGAGATGTGGGTAAATGCACCCTGAGCAAAAGCATCTTTCTGGGTCCAGGTTCACACATCTATGCTGGAATGTAGGACAGACCCAACAGCAGGACAGGCAGCTGGAAGGTTTCCTGATACCCCACACAGTGTTATGATTCCTCCATGCAAGGCAACAGGATACTGGGAAGTCAGCCCCAGCAGCTGGGGAAGCCTGGATGTCCAAGTCCTTTGGTTGATGCAGGACTCACCTTGCCTGGAGGGTCCCTGAGGAAGAGGCACCTCTGGGCTTGCACAGTGGTCTGCATTGGCCTGCACTTGCTGAAAAATACACCTGATGCCTCAGCTGAGTCCCAGGGTACATCAGTCCGGGTCCTGACTGGAGTCAGAGAGTCCTGGGAGCAGCTTCCCACTCCTTTCTCTGGCTGTGCCTCTAGTGCAGCTCCCAGGCAGAGCTGAGATTGGGAATGGGAGTGGAGTTGGGATCTAGATTGAGAACAGGGCTGGGGGATTCCTCCCATGGACCACAGCCTGTGGACCTGTGAGCAGCCTCAGCCCAACCTGAGACCAAAGGAGCAAGTCCCTGCCCTTATTCCTTGGTCTGTGCTTCAGAGGCAGATGGGGGCTGTGCTCCTTCTGGAAGCACCTTTGCAGCCTCATGCTGTCCCAAATGTCCTGGCTGCTACAGGCTTCCCTCCAGCCAGCCCGTCTCTGTCCTTGATGGCTCCTGGTCTGAGTGCCTGTCCTAGGGTGACTTTATGATGCTTGTATCCTCAGCTATCTGTTCTGTTAATGCTGGATATTATATTCTCTGCCTTCAAGTCTGGTTCTGAGAGCAAAGGTGGGGAGAAGAAGAAGCACGGAGTTTGTTATCAGAGGCTGCACTCACTCTTCTAAAAGCAACACTGCTCCTACATTCCGTGCTGCACTGTGTTGTCCAGGCACTGACGGAGCAGAACAGAGTGCTCCTTTGCTTTTCAGTTGGTTTAGCTGGCTGAGGCAGAGTTTTCCCTGGACTGTCTCTTTTTCTTTCCCTTTTCTTGGAACTGTTCAAACCTGCTGCAGACTGGGAGCTGGGGAGCACTGAGAGCTTGCATTTTGTGGCCTATGGGGGCCTACTCTGGGCAGCAGCCTTTCCCAGTGCCGGAGGGATTGATAACAGAGCAAGCATCCACAGGAGAGACTTTCTGAATTTGTCGTCTCTTCAGAGGGGCAATTGAGTTTTGTCGTCTGGTATTGTTCATTTTTTGTGTTGGGGAGTGCTTTGCCTGTTAAATAAACAGGTTCTTTCCACTTCTCTCTGAGGAAATTTTTCCCAAATGGGTTAGGGGGTGGGGCCGTATGGGTTTGTTTTCTGGGGGAACCCCTTTTGGAGGTTTTCTCCCAAATTTGCCCTAAACCAGGACAGTGCCTCTGCAGAGGAGCCCCACTGGCTTCCAGTGCTCCCTCAGGAGCAAGTCAGGACCCCTGGGGCTTCTGCCAGGGCTGAGACCAACGTGGTGCTGGAGCAGCTCTGGAGTATGTTGTGGGATTGTTTGTGCATTGCTCAGGACTGGCCTGCACTGGACCAATCCCAAAACTGTTGAATGTTTCTGGATTGAATGGCCCCCTGCACTTGCTGAGGAGCTCGCAGATGGGAGCAGAGAACCCCGCCCCTAACCCCTCCCTTTGGACCGCAGCCTGTTACAGTGTCTACATGCTCATTGTGTTCTTCCTGTTATTCCCCAACCACATATGAAGCTGCAGGGCCGCCCACCAGAGCTCCCAGATGTGCTCATGGTTTACAAAGCCACTGAGAAGCCCTGAGTCCCACAACCAGCAAACTCCACCCCTCAGAGCCACCAGCGAGTTACTTCTCCTGCTCCAGTGTCTCCTTTGATCCCTCATTCAACCCTGCAACCCTCACCCAGGTGGCCCTACCTCCGAGCCTTTTGTTGGAAGAGATAGATTAGAAAAACTCTCTCCTTTGTCTGGGGAAATGGAGGTCCCCTGCACTGCTGGGTGACTAATACACTCTCCACCTCCTCTTTGTACTCACATTCCACTCTGCCCCCAGGGATTGTTTCCCCTGCTTCATGGTGGGGACAAGCTTTTCTGCCCAGCTGGGATGGGTGCCAGCATGTCCTGTCTTTCCTGAGAGTTTGTGTCTCTCCTTGGAGGAAGGCCATGTCTCCCTGAGTCACAGAGCTGAAGCCCATGTCCACACCAGCTGCAGGGGATGTAGAAATACAGACAAGAGTCTTCAGGTGTCTCAGGCATGCTGGTGACCAGCATCCTCATCCAGCTTTACCTGAGATTAAGCTCTCTGTGTTTATGCAGGTATGGGGTGATCCAAAGACACCAGCACAGCAGGGAGTTTGGGCTCCTGAGAGATCTCTCCTGAGATCAGGCAGGTTAACCTGGTCCCTTGCTACTGTGGCCCCATCACGGTGGTGACACAGGCTGTAATAATAACGAAAAATTGACATTAAATTGTGGGGAACTTATTGCTGCCCCACAGCAAACCCTGCTCCTGCACCTGGTGGATTGTCTGGTTATTTCAGGTTTCAATGCCATTTTCATATCTGGTTATGCTGAGTGGATCTGTCCCTCCCACTATCAAAGCAGTTCCCTAAAAATTCACGGCGTGCCTCTGTCCCTGGGAATGGTCAAGGCAGGATGAATGTATGGAGAGCAGCGCTGTGGACATCAACAGAGGTGACAGAGATAAGACACTGGCAGGCAGACAGATGGTAAGCAGGGTAGCAGGCAGACAGGTGACAGCGTGGCAGGTAGAAAGGCAGCAGAGTGGTAGTGTGGCAGGGCAACCCAGCTGTGCCGGGCTGGCTCCCCACACAGCTGTTTGTTCATTGAACCTGTTCATTGGGGCAGATTGTATGCTTCGCAACCCAAGTCCTGCAGAGGTGACATCTGTTCTTGCCTTTCTTTGATAGTGCCCAAAATCCACATCCCTGTTTCCTCAGACAAACAAGGCTGCTCTCGCCTCCTGCCATTGGAGCAAGTTGCCTGCTTTGTCTTCCATGGCAAAGAAAGCCTTCCCTGCCCCTCACTTTTTCACACTGAACTTTCTTGTGCCTGGAGCTCAGGCACTGCCCACCTGGGGCAGCCGCCTCAGTGCAGACACCTGCTCCTGCCCAGGGATGTAGCTGGGTTCCCTGTGAGTGGCTGGGGCTGCCCACACACCACGGGCAGAGGCACTGCCACCCTTGGTGCCCTGCTCTCCAGCCTATGGTGCCTTGACAGGGCTACATGGGAAAGGAAAACTGACATGAGCCCCCCCCACCCCTCCCACCCCCCTTACTGGGGCAGCAGCTGGCAGTGCCTGACCCTGGCTGGGCTGAGCTCAGACAGCCGTGTTGGGGTGCTCCCCGCCTGAACATACTGTCACAGGGTATTCGGGTATTTCTCTGGCTATACATGTGTTTGTCTGGCTGACATTCCCCTGGGAATGGGAGTATTTCCACCCCAGCATGTCCAAGCTTTTGGTGCCTTCCTGTTTGCACTGGAGGTTGAGTATCCTGGGACACCAGTGATTGTCCAGGGCATGGCACAGGCTCCCTCTGACCTCAGCTCCTATCCCCCTGGGGCTGGAAAGAGGGTGGCAAAAGTGACCCCATGAAGAGGAGGAGCAGCCCACCCTGGGGAGGGAAGGGATGCCAGCCCCCTTTCAAAGCCACCTATGGACAGCCCGGGAATAGGATGGCCAAGTCTGCGCAAGACCAAGGTATGGAGGACACACATCTCCCAGGATGGGTCCCACCACAACAAGGACCACCTGACAGATAGGAACTTGCTCCAAAGTCTCCAAAAGCAGAAGAAGGATGAGGTGCAAGGGGACCATCCCTACTCCCATAGGACTCCTCCAACCCCGTTTCTGCTCCCCATCATCCAGAAAAGAGATTTTTTTTGTTCCTTTTTAGTCTTTGAAGACCTCATTGCCTGTCCATCTAAAAGTGAAGCAGGAGGTTTGAGAAAGGGATTAAGTTCAATCCAGAAAAATCTCTCTGCGATAATCCCTGGTGCAATTGCACTGTACAGGATGGCAGACAACTGCCTCAGAAAGTGAGATGGGCAGCATAAAGAGTCAATAATAGGCAGGTATTTTTCCTATAGAAACTTGAGAAGAGTCAGCCTGGGGAGGCAGAAAGGCAGCAGAAATGATGCTGTGCTGAGCCTCAGGGACAGGACTGTGGTTTCCTGTGCCATAATCAGCAGCAAAAGCAAATATTTTTTTCACATCAATTAATATATTAATGTATGGAATAGATTAACACGGATTTTCCAGAGTTAAGTGCTTAATGAATTGAAGTGAGGAGGTAAACCTCTGCAAAGACTCACAGCAGTCCTGCAGAGAAGCCCTGCTCCACAGTGATGGGCACTGCCAGGGTGAAAGTAGGGACAGCACTGGAGCTCATCCTTTGTGGGACCTCCAGCTGCAGAACCTGTGCAATGGAGTGGTGCATCAGGGCTGGAGGCTCCTGCACCACAAGCGCTGGGCAAAGGCTTAGCCCCATGAGCACCTCTGCGCCCCAATACCACAGTGATGGTCAGGGAGCTCTGCAGAAGGTGCAATGGTGCAATGTGTGCTGTGCATGGGTCAGCTGTGAGCAGCAGGAAAGCTCCTTGCTTCAAGAAAGTATTGAGGAGTGAGGCAGGCATGAGGAGCCTCAGCTCACACCCTCAGTGTGAAGTTGTGATCCGCAGCCTGCAACCCAGCTGCTCTAGGAGCTGTGACCTCCAGCCTTCTCTCCTTGTTTATTATTTTGCTCACTGTTGTATCCCACTGTGTAAGCAAGCTGCAAATGTCCTTCTCAGAGGAAGGAACCAAACCTCCTTTGGCTCACTGCTCCCTATGCAAATGCATCACATTATTCACTTGTGACCATATTGAAAACAGACTCAATATACATCTGGGCTCCTCAGGGCTGTCACGAAGTTCTTGTGATGATTAAAAGCAGGAATGCAACCACAGCTGTTAATCATTGTAGATGAGAGGTTCTTGGAACTTTTCTGCACCTCAGGATGTTCCCACATCCCACTGAAACCATCTAAAGGCTAAGCCCTAGGGAGGGGGCAAGATGGGGTTGAGCCTGGGGTCAAGGACCTTGCCCGGAGGGATAGATGGGGCCGATCCCAAGGACACAGGCTGTACCCAGGAAGGAGGGACAAGATTGGGCTGAGCCCTCTTGGTAACGGTGATGCTGGAGGGACAAAGCTGATTCTAGGGCCGGGGCGGTGCCTGAGGGGCCGGGCTGGTGCTGATCCTGGGCAAAAGAACCGTGCCTGGGGGAGGCAGATCGGTCTGGTCCCGGGGCGGAGGGGGCAGGAAAATCTGAGTGCGGGTCCGGGGCAGCCGCAGGACTCGCAGCCCGGGCCGCCCCGCGCAGTGCCACGGAGCCCGGTGTCCCGCCCGGGTGGGCCGGGGCGGCGGTGACTCAGCCGGGAGAGGCAGGCGAGGAGGAGGCGGGGGAGGAGCGGCAGGAGCCGCCGCCGCCGCTGCCGAGCCGCTCACCTGCCTGGCTCCGCCATGGCCCGCCGCCTGGCCGCCCTGCTCCTGCTTCTGGCCCTCGGCTGCCTACTGGGCATCCTCCTCCTCCTCCTCGGCTCTGGGGACACACGGGGCCCGCCGGGCTTCAAGGTGAGCGGGGCGGCGCGGGGAGACTGGGCGCGGAGTGGCGGCGGGTACCGGGAGGTCCTGGGCTGCCGGGGGCTGGGGGAGCCGCCGTGGGCATTCTCACGCCGTCGGTGTGCGGCATTCTCGGTGTGCGGGAATACTGGTGGGGGAGAGACGCCGGCGTCTGAGGATCCCCAGCGTCACGGGAGGCGCCAGGGCTGAGGGGTCCCTCATCTGCGGGGAGGGTCGCAGGGAGCAGCCCCCGCCGGGTGCGCAGGGACGGAGCTGCCCCAGTAGCGAGACCCGCTGCGTGGCATCTCCGCTGCGGCACCCGCCGGCTGCGGGACCCTCGGCCGTCCATGCGTTGTGCCTTGGGACGTGCGCTTTGGGAGGGGAATCCGTTGGACACACTGAAAGATAGCGGCCCCCCAGGTCAGAGCAGCCGAGTCAGCATCTGCTGCTGCTCTGCCTGGGCCAGGGCTTCCTTGCGCACCCCAGCATCTCCCCGGGCTCCACTGCATTGCCTGAGCCAGTGCTGCTGGGTGACAAATGCACTTTCCTTTGAATACAAGCTGCTTTTTTTTCCCCTTTTTTTGTCGTAAATTCGGATGATGAAAGAGGTTCCTGAACAATTTCTTTTTGGCCAAGCGCTCCCTTTGTAGGACAAGTCTTTTGTTTTAAAATAGTCCCAGGCTCTTGTCCTGAAAAGTATTTCATCTAAAACCCCGTTTTTCTCATCCCAAGCAATTTACTTGGAAACTTTCTGAGCCAGCCTGCATGCCAGATGTGCTGCTGCCTTCTCTCTGGGTTTGTCAGATGTAATGAAGACAAGCAGGCTTAGCCAAGATGACCCTTTTTGCTCTTAGTATAACTACCAATTTTTAACTCCCTCTCTGTGACACCTTTTTTGTCCACCTGTTACCACATGCTGGGCCATCTTGGGCAATACTCTGAGCTGATTTCAGAGTGGATTTTATCTTTTGGAACATGAAGGAATTAGAATGGTACCAAGATCCCCATATGTAGCACTTGGATCAGCCTGGAAAACCTTTCTTCTCCCTGGTTCCAAAATGGACCTTTGGTTTTAAACCAAATTAATTCCCAGAAACTTTTTTTCTTGTGCCTTTTTTGATGCTTTTTCTCCCTCTGAGTGCTAGCACCTTCTAGTCTGCAGGCACTGCTGCAGTTTGGGACCAAGCATTCCTGAACACCCACCTGGGTCCTGACCCTGCTCTGCACAAGGCCTGGCCCAGGGACTCAGTGCTCCTGGATATGCCAAGTGCAATGAGGTCCAGCATGGTGTGTGCTTCAGTGTCCAGCAGTGCCTGTTCCCATGAGGCTGGCACCAGGAAGGTGCTGAGGACTTGCTTTCACACAAAGCCCAGTGCTGTTTTGACAATGCAGAACTTTGTGTTATTTTAACTCAGCCCAAAAGATGCCCGTGTGATTTAGAGGTCGGTCCTGCTATGGGAGACCCTGGGCACATCTTCTGATGGCCTGGACAAGATGTGTCCTTGCTGACTCAGTCCATGTTAGCTCCTGGATAGTTCACTGCTGAACTACAGCTCCACATTTTCCCTTTCCAGCTCCTTTGCATGGAATATAGCCCTAAAACCACCCAGGATTCGTTATCTTGCTGCTGAGGGACTGATCCTTCCCTCATGGGTCTGCAGTGGAGGTTACGGCCTGACTGCCCTGAGCTGCGTCCTGCTCTTGACAGCCCTTTTCTTTCTTCTTTTGGCAAACGTACCTCTGGCAATTTCTACGTCCTGTGGCTGCTGTGGCTACTGCAGCAGGAAGGAAACCTGTTACATCTCACTGCAAACCTGAGTGGTGCATGACCTCACCACCCTTCACAAGGGCAGAACGGTGGGAGGCCAGGGATGAGCCCCTCATGCGACATGGGACAGCCTGGAGGGCCTGCGGGATGGGGGCTGGAGTCCTGGGCATGGCCATGGAGCACACTGCCAGGCAGCAGCACATGGGGCATTCTCAATGTCCCCATCTGCCTCCTCCCCTGGGCAGAGCCATACACTGATCAGGAGCCCCAAGCACTACTCATGCATGGCCTTTGGGAACATGACTGTCTTCTGTGCCCCCTCTGCAGGGGCTTCAGGACTGAGCAGCCCTGAATGGGGCTGGCCTGAGTGATGTTGCATTGGGGCAGAGCCCTTGGGACCATGGGTGACCTAGGAGGCAGCAGAGATAGGGCTGGCATTGGAAAACTGTCCCAGTGTGGGGCCACAATGGAGACCTCTCTGTGTCCCCCCTGCCTGCAGCATCACCAGGGTCTTGTCAGAGGGTTCTGCTAGAAAAATCCCTGTGTTACCAGGAGATGCTGGTGGTGGGGACTGTCCCACATGCATGAGGCCCTGCCAAAGCCCTGGGTGCCAGTAGGCAAACATGCCAAGGCAGATGAGAGGGGAGGGGTGATGGGAGCCAGGTGCTGGTGTGGGAGTGCGCCAGGGCATCCCTGTGTCTCCCCAGCCCTCATTTGCAGTGTACTTATTAGCAGGCACAGGGCAGCTCAGCTGGCAGAGCTGAGGGCTGCACTCATGCTGCAAATCACTATTGGGGTGGGCTTTTATTCTCCCTCCTGGGGCTTCCCACCTGTAGGGCCCCTGAAGCCTACCCGCCCATGTCCATGGCTCAGCCGTGACTCAGACCCACACAGCAGCACACTCTGCTCTGGGGAATGCAGTGGCTCTGATGCCCAAGCCCAGGCTCTAGGCCGGGACAGAAGCTAAGACAGGGACAGGATCTGGGGCCAGGGACTGGCACCATTGCACACCACTGTAGGTTATCCCATTCATGATTTCTGTGTGAATGCTGGAGGCATGAGGTACCCTTGGGACTGGAGGAGATGACATTTCTTCATCACTGGGAACATACTAGGCTGCCCATGTCTGCCTCGGTGCCTTTGTGCACCATGCACACGATTCTCACCGCTGCTTACCACTCCCAGGCAAGGATGTCTTCTCCACAGGGACAAGCTCGGGTGCAAAATCCTGTGCCCTCAGGAGGGGCTGGCACGAGGCTGCGGTGACTCGTCTCCTGCTGGGGTGGCTGTGGGGTGAGCTGTGGTAGCAGTTCACCAGGCACTCTCTGCAGAGGCAAGCACCATCGTGTTGCAGCACCTTACCTCAGCCAGGCCAAGTGCTGCTGTTGTCACCGCCAAGGCTGGGGGACCCACAGGATGCACCTCACCCACCACTCCACACTTGGTGGTAATGCACTGGGGGTCCAAGAGGAGATACCCCCACCCCGACCCACAGGTGTTGGCAGCAAAGGGCACTAGGATGTGCCTACATGCGCAGCCAGTTCTGCATCCTGCCCCAGCTGTCACCCCAACATGTCACGTCTGTGTGGGGCTTACTCTGGGTGTAGGCTTCGTGCTGCCTCTCATTGCCTGCACTTCCCTGGGCACGCAATGGTATGTGTGCCCATGTACACCTATGCACATACCCCTCCTAAATGCATGTGTGCACGGACACATGCACCCATGTGCACACACATTGGCGCACCTATGTGCATGCAGACCTCACCCGTGCGGTCTGCATGCACATAGTGTAAGCATCCACACCTAAAGTTGCACACTCCGTTGTATGCCCATGCACCCACACACAAACATGCACACTCCTGCAGCATGTAGACCACATGCACACGTGCACATACATTTGTGCATCTCTTTACATGTGCAACTCCACTCCAGGTATGTACCCCCATGCATACATCCTGGTACCAGCTCTCCATGGGGTGGGAAGTGGGGCACAGCCAAGTCAGCCCTGCTGAATGCAGGAAGAAACCCTGGGAAACAGCCTTCCTCCTGTCATGGGTGGTGGGTCTCCTCCTGCTCACCCTAGAGCCAGCCATGTGGCCACGTCCCTTCCTGCCATGGGGTGAGTCTGGCATCCCCAGCATCGCCCTCCCAGGCTGACCCCACTCCTGGTGGGTGGCACCAGGTATCCCTGGCACTGCAGGTCATCCTTATTGTTTCATACTACAGTATCTCTCAGCCCTTGCCACCCTGTAGATATCCCTGTCTCCAGCCTTGTCCCTCCCTGTAGACTTCAGCCCCTCCATGGCATCTCCGCACTGGAGACTACTCCTAGGGGGTGTTGGCTGTGCTTAGCCCCAAGTTTGGGGATGACCTACCGATGCTTTCCTGATGGGGACAGTCTTGTCACCCTGCTCCTGCTAGTGTCACTCCAGGTGATATCTGGGGTAATGCAGTGCCTTGTGAGCAAATCGGAGACATCTGCATGGTGACTACAGAGGGCGCGGGCACATGTGTCACTGAGGTGGACAGAGGGGGTCCCGTAGGGCTGGACCCTCCTCAGACTCTCCTGTGCTTGGTCAGTGACTGCTCATCTGGGGATACAGGGGTGACAGGATCCCAGGGAGGCAAGGCAAGGCAGAGGTTGCTCTGTCAAGAACAGACTGGGATGCCACACGCTGGGCAAAGAGGGTGTTGAGAGCCCTCTAAGCCTGCCTGGAAAACTCACCCCAGTACCCAGCTCAGGAGGCTGGGGAGAGGTGTTGGGGGGAGTTGTCAGCCTCTTTCCTCCTCTCTGCAGTGTTTGTCAGGAGCTGAAGCTACTCCACTGCTCCAGCCTGGCCACAGAGGGGGATTCTCTGCTGGCTTGTAGTTTTTGGCACAGGGCATGAGCAAATCACTGGGTGAGTCTGGGAGGGTCACCTATGTGAGATGGTCCTCTGAGGGAGCAGGAGGTACCACTGGTGCAGGGCTATGGGTTCATGGTGTAATTGAGGCTACCTATAAGTGGGGACCTCGGGTGTCCTTGACACTTCTGTTGCCTGAGCTGGTGAAAACCAGGTGATAGGGACAGGGGTAGCATGGGGCACCCATGGCAGGCAGGGCTGGGGTGGCTTCTGGGCAGGGAGAGGAGCTGCCTACTCCAGCCCTTGGCTGTACTGAATCTGGGTAGGGCAGGAGCAGACAGAGACTCATAGGAGGTTTAAGCCTTAGATGGATTCACCCCAGAGATGCTCAGCTGGGGTGGTTCTGGGTCCTGCCTTGCTTTCCCCCATACTCACAGCCCTGAGGTGTCACAGTGGGGGCCAGCATGGGCAACCCTGAGACCATGGGCAGCAGGGGTCAGGCAGAGGGCTACGCCCAGGGGTGCTGCAGGCAGCATGTATGGTGTCCCCTCCCTGGGAGCTGGGTAACCTTGTTTGGCAGGAGGAGCAGGGTTATTTATAGCCAGAGAATAGCCAAGCCATACAAGGGCAGGAGGGACGAAGGGCCTGGCTGCCCTTCTTTGGCCAAGAGCATCCCAAGGAGCCATTTCAGGTGTCTCTCTCCACCACCAGTCCCAGGGACTGGCTAGCATGGCTCAGCAGGCAGCCAGGAGTGATGATAACCTGCAGTGGGGGAAGAGCCCCTGAGCTGCACTCAACGGGGTCCCTTTACCCAAAAAGCTAGAGTCCCTGTGCTGTTCCAAATAGCATTCCAGAATGGCCAGTATCCCACTCCCAGTCACATGCCAGGCAGTGCCCTCTTTGGGCAGGTGTGGGCCCGGCAGTGCCAGGCTGGGCTGGGCAAAGCCTGCCTCTGCCAGATGATACTGCAGAGCTGCTGGGCACTGACAGGGTGGGAGTGTGGACTGAGGGTCGGAGTGTGGACGGGTTGTGCACTGAGCCCCAGTGCCTTCCCTTGGTAAGGGCTGGAGAACCCAGGGGACCTTCAGCCTCCAGGCCTGACCCACTGCCTTCCCCCTGCAGTACGGCATCGTGCTGGACGCTGGGTCCTCCCACACCGCCATGTTCATCTACAAGTGGCCTGCAGACAAGGAGAATGACACCGGGGTGGTCAGCGAGCACAGCATGTGTGATGTGGAGGGTAAGGGCTTGCCCAGGTCCGGGGCTGGTGGCCGTGTCTGTTGCATCCCTGTGGCAGGGCAGCATGGTGTGAGTGCCCCTGCCATGCCCAGCTGCCTCCCTCTGTATTCACCAGTGTAGTGACATGTTCTAAAGGGTTCAGCTCTATTCCTAAAATGTCCCCCAACTCCCCCCAAGGCCTGCAGCTGTGCATGCTTTGGTTTGTCCTTTCCTGGCAGGTACTGAACCACCAGAGAACAATCCAAGCTCCCTGCCTAGCCCAGTGAGGAGCCAGGGTCAGTCTTTCACTCTCCATTTATCAACCTTTCCCAGACTGTCAGCCAGCAGAGGATGCAGCGTGGGCAGAGAGATGTGGCTGGACCCTGGATGGCTCCACGCCTACAGAAAACTGCCTTTTGGACAGCCTGAAAGGGGCAAAGCTGCTCACCAGGCATTTTCCCACTGAGCATCATCCCCTCACCAGCAGGGAGCAATGCTTTTTCCTCTTCACAGGTCCTGGCATCTCCAGCTACAGCTCAAACCCGCTGGCGGCTGGGACAAGCCTGGAGCACTGCCTGAACCAGGCCCTGAGAGATGTGCCCAAGGAGAAGCATGCAGGCACGCCGCTTTACCTGGGTGCCACGGCTGGCATGCGTCTGCTCAAGTGAGTGCTCAGGGGGGCCCTGTTGTGCCAGTCTAACATGCCAGCTTGCTACACACAGCAGGGGTGGAGGTGGGGAAGGATGGCTGAAGTGTTGCCCTTTTGCTGGGCAAAGCTCTTGACCACCGACCTGCCCAGTGCTGTGTCCCCTGCAGAAGTGGTCCTGCCTTTCAGAGCAGGATATACTCTACAGGGCACAGCCAGCACAGTGCTAGTGGGGGCTGGTGGAGGGGCCAGCACCAGGATAACCCACCCAGACTTTTTGGATGCTAGGAGGAAAATCCCTTGCACCCACTGCCAGCCTGATGGGACACAGTGAGAATAAACACCCCTCAAAAAGCACATGGGGGAGGAGTTGTGCTCCCCTCACTCAGCCCAGGCAGGATGGATTCCATTGTCCCAGCAGTGAGGAGCACACTTCATTCCTGCTACCTGCCTCCTCCAGCAGAGACAAGGGGAATTAGCTAGTGGTTTTTTGGGACATGCCTATGAGTACCCAGGCAAGGGCTCACCTCTCCTCTTGGGCCCTGCTATGGCAGTGCTGGCCTTCAAGGGCCGTTGGGACAGGGAGGGCTCTGCAGCACTGTGGCACAGGTCTGTCACTCCTCCCTCTCACTCGGCCCACAGCATTGCGGACCCACAGGCGTCGGACGCTGTCCTCAGAGCTGTAGCAGCCACACTGAGGACGTACCCCTTTGATTTCCGGGGAGCAAAGATCCTGTCAGGGGAAGAGGAAGGGGTCTTTGGCTGGGTCACTACAAACTATCTCCTGGAGAACTTCATCAAGGTGAGCAGAGGATAGTGACATCCAGTGGGATGGCTGTGGTGGCTGGGCAGCTCCTCATATGCTTATGCCTGCTCTTGTCCTCCTTGGCTCAGCGTGGATGGCTCGGAGAATGGATCCACCCTCAGAAGAAGACCCTGGGGGCCATGGACTTTGGAGGTGCTTCCACACAGATCACCTTTGAAACCAGGGACACGATTGAAAACCCCAGAAATGAGGTGATGCTGAAACTGTATGGCCAGGCATACAAAGTGTACACACACAGCTTCCTCTGCTATGGGAGGGACCAGGTCCTCAAGAGGCTGCTCTCCAAGTTCCTCCAGGTATAGTGTGTGCTTGATGTGGATGCTGGCTGTCATGACCCCACAGCTGCCCCCTCACCTCCGTGTTTACACTGTCCCTCAGCCCTGGACCAGCTGCACACCTTTACCAGCCAACTTCGGTTTTGCCCCCAACACTTTCCTGTGTTCCCAGGGCTTTCTCCCACTATCTCCATTAGGTGATGCAGCTCTTGGCTAGAGCCAAGACACTCCAAGCCATTTTGAGACACTTTTGTCAACTGCTCTGTGTCTGGCTGCTCAAGCTCTGGGGAAGCTGTGCTATGCACAGCTCATGCACCCCCTGTGTCCCTCCTCTGGCAGGCTGAGCGCTACCAAGAAACTGTCTCCCATCCCTGCTGGCCTATGGGCTACAACAAGAGCCTGTTGTTGAGCACCATCTATGACAGCCCCTGCACGGAGAAGGAGAGACCAAGCCTTGCCCTCAACACCACTGTTACCTTGGTCGGCACTGGGAATGGGAACCTCTGCACTCTGCATGTCAGCAAGCTCTTTGACTTCACCAACTGCTCCTTCTCCCACTGCTCCTTTGATGGTGTTTTCCAGCCGAAGATTTCAGGAAACTTCATTGTAAGTCCCCTAAGAGGAGGGTGGTGACTCGGCTGCTGGCCGGGCAGCTCCCCAGCATCATGTGGCAGCAAAATCAGACCTCCAGCTCTGCAACAGCAGTTTCTGGTGCCCACCACATTGGCCAGAGTGTCTGCTCATGATCAGAGTTTACTCCGGGCCTGTCTCACAGCTGCTCCTTTCCCTCCATCAGGCCTTCTCTGCCTTCTTCTACACAGTGGATTTCATACAGACTGTGATGGGAAGACCCGTGCACCTGCCCAACAACCTGAAGGATGCTGCAGAGACCATCTGTGCCACCAGCTGGAGTGAGGTGGGCTCCCTGGGCATCATGGGAAGAAGGGGGCTGCTTCATGTGGGGTATCACCCAGGCTTTGAGAGAAGCCCTTGGAGGTCACGGGGTTTCCTGGCACCAATGGAGTAGGGGGAAGGCAATTGATGGCTCCTACATGGGACTGGGAGAGGGCTCAGGTGGGTAGGGGTAGCCTTGGCCTCACAGATGTAAACACCCTGAGCTTCAGGCCACAGACACAAGCCTGGCCATTGCTGGCTTGACCTCTCTTCTCTTTTCCTCTGTGCATCCCACCCAGCTGCTCCTGAAAGCCCCAAAGCTGGAGAAGAGGCTGCCAGATTACTGTGCTGTCAGCACATTTGTGTATTTGCTCACCACCAAAGGCTACAGCTTCAACAACCACTCCTTCCCCAACATTGCCTTCCAGAAGAAGGTGGGTAGCACCAAAATCCATCCCCATCCCACGGGATCTCTTTGGAGTTAGGCCAAAGAACCCTGCAGGAGAGATGATCCCTCATGGAAAAAGAGCAAAGCAGAATAAAGGAAGATCTCAGTGAACAGGGGCAGGATGGAACTCTCAGGTTTTGGAGGGATCTCCCAGGGGATGGAAACAAATGAGCTGAGCTGGCTATTGGGGTGGTCATGGGATCAGGTCCTTCAGCCCTTCCTTGGCTCTCAAGATGCCAGCCATCCCAAACAATGCTTTGCTGAGGCTTTTTGGGAAGTTACCTCAGGGCAGGAGGTACTTTTGTCTGCACACGCTATGGGATGTGCAAGGAGATCAGGACTGGCCTGAGCATACAAGGTTTTACTCCCAGGGGATGAGCTCAGTTCTCCACAAGATGGTCACTGCTCTGTCCCTGGGCTGGCTGGACCTGTGGGCAAGCAGAGGCTCAAGGGGGCTGCGGCTTCCCCCACACTCTTCTCTTTTGGGCTGACACTGAAGCTGTCCCAGAAGGGTCTGGAGCACAAGTCTTACAAGGAGCAGCTGAAAGAGCTGGGGGAACTCAGCCTGGAGAAAAGGAAGCTCAAGGGGGACCTTCTCACTCTCTATAACACCCTGACAAGAGGTTGTACCCAGGCGGGGGTTGGTCTCTTCTCACAGGTTAACATGTCACAGGACAAGGAAATGGCCTCAAATTGTGCCAGGGGAAGTTTCGGTTATATTTTAGGAAAAATTACTTCATGGAAAGTGTGGTCAGGCATTGGAACAGGCTGCCCACGGATGGGGTAGTTACCATCCCTGGCGGGATTTAGAACATGTGCAGATGTGACACTTGGGAGACATGGTTTAGTGGTGGCCTTGGCAGTGCTGGTGTTACTGGTTGGACTCCATGATCTTAGTTGTCTTTTCCAACTTCAGTGATTCCATGATTCCATGGTCTCCTGAGGCCCATGCAGCTGGGCTGGCTGGATGGTGACCATGCCATGCTGTTTCCACAGGCAGGAGAAACCTCCATTGGCTGGGCCCTGGGCTACATGCTGAACCTCACCAACATGATCCCGGCAGAGAAGCCCTCCTCCCACAAAAGCATGCTGTACAATTACTGGGTCCTCCTCATCCTGCTCTTCGTGGTCACCACCCTGACATCCCTGGTGACTGCTATCTGCCTGCTCCGGCACAGCAAGTCCAGCATAATCTGATGGCAGGGACAGGGTGGGCCATATCTGCAGGACCAGCACCATCCTACCTGCTGGAGGTTCCATGCTCTGAATGCTTGGGATGTGGCAAGTGCTCAGCAGCATTGCAGTGCTCAGCAGCAATGTCCTCCTCCAAAACCTGACACCATCCCAGAAGATTAGCTGTGTCCTTTTGCCTTCCCTTTGCCCTCTAGCTGTGGGAAAGGAAGAAGACGATCACTGGCCCTGTGGGAGAAGGGCTTAAATGTTTCCCTGCACTACTCAGGGATGGACCCTGGAGCAGGCTTGGAAATGGGACATTCAGAGCTAGGGCATCTTTCTGCCACCAGAGCTGAGCTGAACTGAGCCAATGAGCCCAAGCAACAACAGGATTAATTTTCATATGTATGTGTATGCATGGGGAATATTACTTACACTAGTCCTTATAGCCAACCGCCAACCTTGCTCGCCTGTCCCTGAAGCATCAGCCCTGCCTCCTGGGGAGCTCTGGGCATCACCTGAAGCTCATGTTGTCTTTCTGTCTGATGTACAAACCCCAGTGACCTTGCTGAAGGTAAGGTCTTTTCCTTGGCCATTGACCTCAGCTTTGGGTAAGGACTTAGAAACAACCACATGTGGGAAGATGGCAGCTTCCAGGTCCCACTTCAACAACCAGACATAATGCCTTCACTACCCCCATGGTTCCTATGCTAGACTTGTCTTTGCCACATCCAAAGACTCCCGCACACCCTGGTTCCTGCAGCTCTGTAGTGCATGGCCATGCTGGCACAGAGCCAACAGGCTCCCACACCGTGGGGCTTTGCTCTGCACTGAGATTTGAGCCTGGCATCACCCCACACCAGGCAGCTAGAAGGATGCACCTTCATTTCCAATTGAGTAAGAACAGGGATGTACAAACATAAAGAAGGTTTGGTTTTGCTTGATTTTTTTTTAAATAATCTGAAATAAACCTTTGTAACCACTACTATGGCTCAGTGGCTTGTGATCAGCAACAGGCAGTTCAGCCTGTCTGTCCCATGGGGGCAGAACCCCTCAGCCACATCCACAGGCCGGCCTCCGCACAAAGGTCTCAGCCCTTGCAGCCTGTCCAGTGCTGAGACACCGTCACAGCTCTGTGGACTCTACCAGCCTGGAGATGACCTCAAATAGACCAAGGTGGGCTGGAAACCTCACACCAGACCCAGACCCATTGGAGGTGGAGGAGCTGCAGCCAGCCAGTCACCAAGCTCGTGCTTCCCCAATGCTGGAGGTACAGTCACCCCAAAGCCAGAAGCAGGCAGCTCAAGCTGTCCCTCACTGCCACAGCCCCCAGAAAAACAACCTGCCAGCAGCCTCCACTGCCAGGGCCCAGCTCTGGTGCTCAAGGGCAGCAGCAAAGCAGCTCACATTTGCTGCTGCAGTCACTGGCAGCTCAGACACCAGGACACACATTGCAGTGCTCAGCAGCTGCATGGGACTGGTCCAAGCTCTCCAATCCTTTCGGAAGCCTTCCCCTGCCCTGCACGTTCCCTGAACACTAAAGAGGAATGGCTGCAGGGAGCTGCAGTTTCTCACTGCCCTCTTTGCTCCTGTTGGCAGCACCAACTCTGCTCCGTGGGTTTGCTCACTTCCCAACACCCTTCCCTGCTCCAGCTGGAATACCATGCTTGACTTAACACACCTGTTCCCTGCAGCACTTTGCTTTCAGCTCTTCCACTGGCTGCTCCCCATCTCTCTGCACAGAGCAAACCTGATTCCAGTTGAGAGGATGCTGTGAACCTCCAAGCCCAGCTTCCTCCCCAAGCTCATCTCCTCAGCACAGGGACTCCCTCCTGTGGTGATGTTCAGGGCCTGTCTATGTATCTCATATGGAGAAGGCACTACTGGTTCCTGAAGCTGAAACACTGCTCTAAGAACCTGGGCAGCTCCCAGAATTCAGGCTGAGTTTCCTCTTCTAAGAAATTCAGCTGCAGCTGAATCAGAGCTGGACGTCCACCAAAAGCAGACAATTGACCTAGTCAAGACTTGGAGTCTGACATGGAAAAACCCCACATGCCCCACTGTGTGCATGGGATTCGAGACAGTACCATTACCTTGCCGAGCAGTTATGGATCTGGATGGGCAATCTGGGACTAGCCAGTGACAGGTGAGCACTGCAGAGAGGGGCCGTGGGCACATGGTCAGCTCTGTTGCAGGGGAAGGGGACACCCCAGAGGCCACCCAGCTGTGGGACTTAGCTCAGGCCTGTTCAGGTAGGTATGAAAAGCCTTGCTGCTGTGGTGGAAGGGACATGGGGACTGGCTGGGCTCAGGAAAGATGACACAGCAACAGCTCTACCCTCACAACTCAGACCAGACCGGTCTGCGCCTGCAGTCTCAGAGCAATCCAAGTACTGACTGTGACTGCCATCACCACAGAGGGACCAGAGCTTGCCTCAGGCTGACATTCACCACCTGCTCTGCCCTTCACCTCATCCACAACAAGTGCATTCGGCTCTCAACTTTTATTGTACCCCGAGCACAATGTGCAGAGGCCATGGGGCAGGCAGCAATCCCTGAGGTGCCTCCACCATGCTGTCTCTGGCAGGATCAAGTCCTCAGAGCTTTCCAGAAGTGTCACCAAGCCCACCACCCTCACAGGCAGCATAGGCAGTGTCAGGTTGGGCAGACAGGAAGGGGTGAAGTGGGACACGGGCACGGCAGGCTATGCGCTGCTGGCTACTCCACCACGTCACCGTATCTGTTCCTCCTCACCAGTGTTGCAGCGCCGTCCCTGTCTTCTGCACTAGGGAGGTTTTCTGCAACAAGAAAGTACAAGTTCCCTGGACCTCCAACTACCCTGATGGGTTTGCCAAGCGTGGGCAAAGAACCACAGAGCCTTGGTGAAGCACGTAAAGCCTCTTCAAGTTGGCCTAGCTTTGGAAGCTCAAGGTATGTATGGGAGAAAGCAGCGAGCACCAATGAGAATTGTCCAGCAGCTGCTGTCTTGATGCCCCTCCAATTCCGCCCACCCTACTGGGCAGCAAATCCCTCCACACCTCGGTTGCTCTCTCCATCCCTTACCTTCTTCCGCTCCCAGCAAATGAGCCTTTTGTGCTGGCTTTTGTGAATACCCAAAGCAGGCAGGACAGAAGGCAGCAGCGAGTGCACCCAGCCCACATCACCAGCCCTGCTCAGGAACCCACTGTGCCGGGTGCACAGAGGGACAGGGGAGGCATGAAACTAGGTAAGGAGCTCCACCCACCATGGGTGCTCCTGCTCCCACCCCTTGGCTGCAGGGTGCCAGTGTGGGACTTATATAATGAGATTTTGGCAATGACACGGTCACCAGCAGAGTAATTATTGCATCAGGGAAGAACCAGGCACAACAAGCTCAGGCAAAGCAGTAGGAAGATATGACTGTACCTGCGGGTTGAGACACCCCACCAGTCACGGTGAACTCTTGCAGGGACTTGCCTGTCTCCAGGTAAATCCAGAAGTTGGAGCATTTCTGCGTCTCAGCTCTGGTTACCACGTAGCTTCCGAGGGACCCTGCAGCTGGGGAGGCCGAGGTGCTCCTGGGAGTGCCAGCAGCACCCGCTGCCACGAACCCTCCTGAGCCCTGGGGACCGGGGCACTGGGAGGTGGCTGGAGCCAGAGACGAGCCCCCATAACAGTGGCAAACACCACTCTGTACCGCTCGGGCTGGGTACTTACCCGCAGCCAACAGCAGGCTCCACTGCAGGCTGTATGGCAGCTTCTGCCGCGCCATATTCTGCACCGCGAAGGCGGCCCCGCTGCCTGCCGAGACCGAGGCCGGGGTTACCGGACACGGCCGGGACGTCCCCACTGCCCCCGCGGAGCGGCCAAGGACAGCCCGGGGGATGCCGGGTGGCTGGACCGGCCCGTACCTGCCAAGAAGGTGCCGATGCCCTTCATGAAGGCGTGAGACTGGCAAGCCGCGTACTGCTGCAGCGCCTGCGGGGAGGCATCAGCGCGAGGGCCGAAGGCCCACCCGGACCCCTCAGTCCCGGCAACCCCGCACCCCCAGGCCCCCCAGCCCGTCCCCCGCGGGGCGCACCGGGTGCTTGGCAGCCACATCGTCCTCCACCCGCCGCACGCCCAGGTTCACCATGGCTAGGGTGCCGGGCCCGGCCCGGGGCAGGACCCGCCCCTGCCACCCGCCCCTTCCGCCGCGGCCATGGCGGAAGCGGAGGGGCCCTTTCATGTGCTCCGGACCGGGACAGGCCGGTTCCTCTGCTACTGCGGACCCGACGGCGCCGTCTAGTGAGAGCGGGGCGGGAGAAGGAGCAGTTGGGGGGCGGGCGGGGGTCGAGCAGCCCTGGCCTGAGCTGCTTCCTCCCGCAGTGTGACCGACGCGATGGAGGTCTGGGCCGGGGAGCTCGGTGACTGCCCGGCGCTCGGCTTTGTATGTACCGGGGGGAACAGGGGGAGGCGGGAGAGCCCGGGACTGAGACCGGGGTGCCGGAGGGGCAGGGATGGATCTGGACCCAGGCTAAGCCGTGTTGGACGCGCTCTCCTCCTCCTCTCCCTCTGCAGCGGTGCCCGCCGGAGGAGCACGGCGCGATGCTCAGGTGGGTGCCGCCGCCCTGGGACCTCCCTCGCTACGGGCACCCTCTCTCCCTGGGCTCCCCCCACCCTAGGCCCCACCTCGCCCGGAGCCCCTCTCTCTCCTGCTCTCCTTACCCCCACTCCCCGCAGGGCCGCCCTGGATCACGGAGCCGCCGCGCTGAGCCTGGGCCCGGGTTCGGCCACGCTGCGGCTGCCGGAGGAGCCGCAGTGCCCGGCCCTGGCCCTCGCCCAGCTGCCCGCCGCCGAGGCGCGCAGCCAGCTGCAGGCGCTGGTCTTCGGCATGGCCGGCTGCATCGAGAGCCTGGAGAGGCGCCTGGAAGGTCCGTGGTGGGTTTAGAAGAGGGGAGGGCTAGCAGCTCCTGCCACCTTCATGGGATCGTCACCCCGACCTAAAGTGCCCTAGGTGCCCCAGTTCAGCCGCAGCAGGAGAGGGCTTCACCCCAGGTGGCTTCTTCTCACCGGTCCCAGTAGACCAGCAGAAGAGCTGCTGCCCGTCACTTCCCTGTTGGGGCTGGGCCGGGAGGACACAGTGCTATGTCTTGTTCACACAGCCCTTGTTCTCATGGCCGCACCACACTAGCATCCTGAATGTCAGAGTCGCCTTATAGATATCTTTGTCTGAGGGGTGGAAAGATTTTGGAGCAGCATCAGTCTGGCTGGAAGTGCTGAGAGGAGAATGGGGCTCAGTTTGGCTGTGGAGGGAGCTCACTGAGGGAGGCTTGAAGGTGCTGCATGTGGAATTAGGAGGCGTTGTCACAAGCTTTGGCTCTGGCTCCTGTCTCAGTAGCAGTGGAGACGTTAGCATCTTCCTGCAGCCCTGAGAAGAACGCTGCCCGGAGCCAGCAGCTCTTCCTGCCAGGTAGGCACTGCCAGGGGCACCTGCCCTGCTCCTGCAGTCTTTTGTCTTCTCCTTCCTGGAGGCTGCTGCTCCTGTATCCATGTGCTCTCCAGGACACTCTTGAGTGCCCTCAGCTCTGGCTGCTGGCAGTCACCTGTTGTCCTGGTGCTCTTCCAGGCAGAGCAGGGGCAGGGTTTAGTGTGGTGGCTCTCAGGGTGTCTGGAATGCTCAGGTCAAAGGCTGGGCATTGCCAGCCTCAGAAGGAGGGCAGGCTTTCCTGTGCTTCCAGACTGGAGGCTGTGTGGATCCATGCCTCCTTGTGGGAGAGAAGGCCAAGCCTGGCCCTTGCCCTCTGTGGCTGCTGGTCCTGCCAGGGTGGGCTCCTGGAGGCTCCCCCTAGCCGTGGAGGGACTGGCAGGGCAGCCAGAGCTCCTGGGTAACCTGTAATCTGTGTCCTGCCTGTTCCTGACCGAGGCAGACCCCAGCCCCAGGAAGAGTAAGGCTTCTGGCTCAGCTTTGCCAGGCAAAAGGAAGGTTCCGGGGGAGTCTCTCATTAACCCTGGTTTCAAAAGGTCAGTGCTGGGGCTGGGTGCTGCTCACTGGGCACCCTGTGGGCTCTGCTCCGAAGTTATGTGGCAGCAGGGCTTGGGGCTTGTGACTGATGTTTCCTCCATCTCCTTCCAGCAAGAAGGTGCCATCTGGAGTGAATTTCGAGGACTCCTGATGGGTGCTGTCCTGTGCCCTGATGACAGCCCTATGGACCACTGTGTCTGAGTGAGGAGGTGTCCCTGTTGTTCCGGACCTACTGAGCTCCTCAACCCAGGGAGACAACAGAGGCAGCAGTACCTGGCAGCCAACCCTCAGCTTTCCCCTTTGGGGGGAACAGATGGAGCAGAGGGGACACCAGCATGGTGGGTTTATCCCCTGCAGCTCTTCCCTGCTGGCAGGGACCAGCTCCTGACCTCACTTACCATGAACTGGTGGAGTTTGGATGGAGCTTTGATACCATGGAATGGAAAGATCACCTGTGCTTTGTTTCTTGCCAGTAAAGGTGTTTTTAGCCAGCTACTCTCTCTGGGTGCGTCTGTCCATTCTGCCTCTCCCTTTCTCAGGAAGCCTTGGGCCTGTTTCAGCTGAACCCAGATGTCTGGGCCTCAGAAAAGTTCCCTTCCCTGACAGCTTTTTGCAAGTGGGCTGACAGGTGTGTGGTTAGAACTTGGTCAACCCCTCTGGAGAGCTGGGAGGGTGGGCTCTGCCTTGCTGGGCACTGGCAGAGGATGAGGATGTCAGTACAAAGCCTTGTGAGGGAGGAGCTGCTGGGGTGGTCACTCTAGACTCACACTGGTCTTACTTGCAAAGCTTTTATTGATTTCCAGGAACTCTGAAGCTTAGCTTGTGCTTTCCCTGCTTCACAACCCCCAAGTCTGTTGAGAGCTTCCTAGTAGTGAGTTTTGGGGGGAACTGACCTGTGTCCATTGCCTGTGCTATCCCCCCCCGGCAGCTCCCTTCATAGGTCTCTATGGCTGTGCCAGATCCTCTTACCTGGTGCAGGTGTGAGGGCACCCTGTGGTGCCTGCTGCCCAGGTGGGTGACACAGTCTGCCTGCCTGTGCAAGTGGCTGCAGGGCAGCTTGTTGTCCCCAACTCTGCCCCTGCCCTCAGCTGGGCACAGCTACGGCACCGATGGTGCCCGTGGCCGTGCCCCTTTGCCCTCATCCTGATGCTCGAAGGGCCACAGAGCTTGTCCTGGTTGTGAGGAAGGGTGGGTGGCACAAGAGGGGCTGAGTGCACTGCAGATTGCTGCCAGCACCTGTGTGCCAGCGGAGAAAATTTGGGTGCGAGTGGCAGAGCTCTCCTGAGCCCCTGCAGGCAGGGGCAGGGTGGGTGCTGACCTCCTGCCTGACCCCAGCCTTGGCCTGGCACCCACCAGTGCACGTGCCCGGCTCACTGCGGTGCCCGGACCACGGAACGATAGGCCTGTATAATCTCCTGGCTATTGGGGCAGGTGTATTTGAACTCCTTGGTTTCACTGGCACTGTTGAGGTACCGCCACACGCCCTGCAAGTCCTTGGGGATCCCAAAGCGGCGGTAGTGCTGGCACACAACCTGTGGGTACAAACGGGGGAGACTTGCCTGACACTGTGCCAAGGAGGCCTCTACCACCAGGGCAGGCACCAGCTGGGAAGGGTGGCAGGGAGCCAGGGACATTCATGGCACTGCGCAGTGGAGGGCTGGCAGTCGGGATGCAGAAAGGAGTGGGATCTGTGGGAGGGCATGGTGCTGGGCAGGGCTCCTAGGGAGAGGAATGCTGGGGGGCACAGAACTGAGAGCAACTGGGAAAGGAGCAGGGGCTTGCTGTAGGTACCAAGAGGAAAGTGAGGGCATAGGGATGTCAGGGAAAGGAGAAGGGCATGGTGCTGGGATGCCCGTGGCTTACCTGAACAATGTTGAGCTTTGGCAGCAGGTTGCAGTCAGCCAGTGTGAGGTGGTCTCCATCAAGGAAATGGCGCTGGGAGACCCGGAGGTGGGGGTCCTGGGCCAGCTCGTGCTCCAGAGGGGCACTCAGGTACTCATCCAGCTTCAGCAAGGCCCGCAGCAGGCTCCGCTGCAGTGCTGCAGGGAGAGGGTGGCCAGGTCACAGTACAGCCCTGCTCTGCTGTGGCCTCCTGCCAGCCCAGCCCAGCCCAGGTGTCCAGACAGCACCTGTCAGCCTCTTCCCACCTGGCTCAGGGTGGCACCTGCCTCTGCCCTCCCACAGAGACCTGGCATAGCCACACTGGCCCATGTAGAGAGGGCAGTGCCTGGACAGACCTGACTGTGGACTCGGTGGGGGGACTGGGAAAGCTCAGTGTGACCAGGCTAAGCTTTGGGGTGTGGCACCCGCGAGGTTGCATGGGGTGCTCCCCCACCCGCTCCTCACCCTCGTCCTGGGCAGGTACCGGGTTCTTGATGAAGGCAGAGAATTTGTGGAAAATGTCGTTCCCAGCCAGGCTTGACTCCGGGTATTGTGGGACCAGACTGGGGCACCTGCGGGGATATGGGCACAGCTGAGGCAGGTACCAGAGGCTGACAGGCTCATGTGCTGTCAGCCCCCTCATCCCTCAGCTTGTCCTGCCCTTCTCTAGGGGGGCCCCTTCCTCCTCTCAAGGCAGCACCAGCCACTGACATGGGGGGGCTCAGCTGGTCCTCCAGGAACTCCTCAATGGTGATGGTGTCGGTCTTGGGCTCGCCGTTGTAGAGGAGGACAGGCAGCTGGGCACCTGGAGCGAAGTCCTTCAGAACGTCCAGTGCCCTGTGGGAGATGGGTAAGCCACTGATGCCTGGCATGTCCAGCGTTCTGCAGGGCACTGTGTGTGTGTGTGTGTGTTCATACTGTGCACATGTCCCAAGCAAAGGGAGTTCTGGTGGGCTGGTGCACAAGGTGGTGCCCTCAGGCCCCTCCTGCCTCAGTGTGTGGCCAAGGAAATACCTGCCAACCTCCCCCAAGCACCAGTGGTCACCTGGGGAGGTACAAAAAGCTCCATGCATCCCATAGTGCCCCACCCTTCACATCCCTTCCCAAAGTGTTGGGGACCCACCAACCTCCCACCCTGCACATGATCCTGGCCCCAAGGCTGGCACCCCTTAGGAGGGGGCCACCACTCACCTCTTCACGTCCACAGTGGTGAGGGTGAAGGGCACCCCTTTGAGCAGCAGCACCATGAAGAGCCGCTGGCAGAAGGGGCAGTGCCCTACGCTCTCCCCATCCTCACTTGCCTGTGGGCACAGAAGGAGAGCTCAGCTGCGCTTTCACCCTGGCATGGTCTCAGTGGGGTCCGTCCCAGAGGGTACAGGGTGAAGATGATAGGGCACTTGCCCCAGCCCAGCCTGGCAAGCTGTGGTGCTGTCCATGGCACCTGCTATGCCTGGCAAGGCGCCAGCTCCTGGCCCCTGCCTGCTCCCAGAGCCTCAGTGCCACACCCCAGAGCAGCCACATGGCACAGCAAGTGCTGGCCCTGGCACCCTCTGGGGACAAGGACCTCCAGGCTGCGGCAGCCTCACAGTGTCAGTGGGACAAGGGCTTGAGAGCAAGTGTGGCAGCAGGGGTGGCAGTAGCAGAGGACAGTCCAGCAGCAAAGATGTTCCAGAGGAAGGTGACAGAGATACTGCTGGTGGCCCTGTCAACCCCAGCCACAATCCCATGTGAGTTCTGTCCTGGCCTGCACAGCCAGACAGACTGCCCTAGCCAGGTGGCTGGGAAGGGCCTGGCAGGTGCAGGCAGATGCTGTGGTGCTGGCTTGCTGGGCCCTGTTTTCACTGTTTTCAGGGGGAAGCTGGTCCAACCTCCCCAGGTTTAGCCCCCACAGCCCCTGTGCCTCCAGGGCAGGAAGCAGCAAGCAGTGTGCCCTGGAGAAGAGCCCGAGCTGCCTTCTGCCTGTTCTGCTGCCTATCCCCCCACATGTCTGCTGTCCCCTTCCGGCCCCACTGTCTGTTGTCAGCCCCATTGCCTATCCAGTGCCTGACCCACTGCCCGCTATCTGCCCCCCTGCCTGCCCAGTGCCCCACATCTGGGCACTGCAGTGGACAGGGGCAGCCCAGCCACCCCACCACAGCGCTGCCAGAGTTGGTTGCCAGAGCTACCAGTGACCTGGGGCACTGACCTGAGGACCCCCCTCACCTTGATGAAGAGCTGGATTTGGGGTTTTTCGGCCATGCTGAGCGGCGGCTGCTGCTGCACTGCTGTACTCACTGCCACAGCTGAAACCACGGCCCCTCCCAGCCCACATTCCTCCTCAGGGTGCACCCGCTCCCACCCACGCCTGGCTCTGTGGCACAGACAGGACGCCCTGCTGTGGGGCCCTGCCACCGTGGCTGCTGCCAACCCCAGACCGATAATGCAGCTGGTGGCATTGCCAGCTGCAGCCACTCCTGCCTGTACCCCCAACCACCCCACTGCTTGGATGACAACAAGCACTGGGCACAGACCTGTGTTGTGCCCCAGCACACGCTGTCCCTAGCAGGATCCTGAACCCCCACCCTGGGCACTGCCACTCTCCTCCTCAGCCCAGGCCCTTTCAGGTACCCAGCCCTGCCATTCCCCCCATGCCCAACTACACAGCCTCAATGGATTCAGTTATTATTTTTTATTTAAAACGGTCATTATTTTCACATTTCCTCTTCTTTTTGTTTGGTAGCAATATACAGGCAACTCCAAGATGTTCCCACCCCCAGGGGCCCCACACCCGCGGCTGAGCATGGCACTGGCGCCATGCCTGCGGCTGGTGGCCAAGGACGTGGAGAGGGAGGCAAGGCTGGAAGCGGGGCCAAACTCAATGAAGTGAACAGTGTTAAGGCAGCAGCCACCCCTGCCCTGGGGTGCTACCTTCCCGCTCCACCCTTGGACTGACTCTAGCACAGCGACTGTGCCTGGGCAGCACTAAGCCCATGGCAGGTAGGCCACTGTGGCCACTCAGGCTGTGTGGGCACCTCCACTGACCCTCAGAAGCCATGCAAATGATGGCATGGTGGCAGGGGGAAGACTGGGTGGACAGGGAAGACACTGTGACTGGGGTGCCAGTGCCCTTCTGGAACCTGGAACAAGACCGTAGTGTGGCAGGTATGGGGCAAGGATAAAGCCCAGAGCACAACAGCACTGCCCACTCTGGGGTGCTCCAGGGTGCCACCAAGGTGACAGCTGGGGACTCAGAGATGACACTATCCCCTCTCCCTGCTGGCAAACAGCAAACTTTGAGCTGGCTTGTCCCCCAGCATCCCCTGGGGAAGGCAGAGTGTGGCCAGCATAGGAGCAGGGGCACAGCAGGGGGCACTGGTAAGGGCTGCACCCCTGTGCCCTCCAACCCATCCCAGATCCAGCCAGTTTCCCATATGCCATTTAAAAAAATGGTCTCAAAAATCTGAAAATAGAGCTTCTTCTCCCAGTTTTCCCCCTATTGAAAATACTGTATATTGTATCACAATCCATAGCAGGTGGTATATGGGCCTGATAGGACCAGGGGGCATGGGGACAGTTGAGGTCAGGCCCTGCTCCTGTGCCCAAGTGGGGCCAGAGCCAGCCTCTCTCCACCTCCACCTCCCATAGCAGCCAGCTGAGGTGCCTGGTGCTGCTCAGGGCCTCCAGCCAAGCCTGTGCCAGGAAGGCAGAAAGGGCATCGGAGCACACAGGGCAGACGGACCATGGCTGCTCCCCAGGAAGGTGCATAGCCACCCTGAGGGATTGCCAAAGACTGTGGCACCCAGCAGGGGGGAGCGGGTCAGCATCACAGGCCCACCTCTGGGCACAGCTGCAACTTGTTGAGAGCTGCAGGTGCCAGCCATGGTCCCTGTGGGTGACAAGGCAGCAGGACCCTCTGCAAAAAGGAGGAGCACTGCTGACTAAGGGGGTGCCCACTGCTGGCCAGTGACACTGCCAGTCACACTACTGCAGTCCATCCTTCCCTCCCCACCACCCCAGGCACCACTGCCAGGCTGCTGGCACCCACCCGGACTGTCCTGACCTCGTACCTTAAGGCCACTCCACCACCAGCTTCCAAAGCCAAGCTGGGGTGCTGTGACCCCTCTCCCAGTACCACCAGTGACCCAACAATAAGAACCTAGTGCAGCTGGTTCCTGTACAGGGCTGGACACTGAGGAACAAGTGTCAGGAAAAAAGCGAAGTGGAAAGGGACACAGCAGAAAGGTGGCAGAGCTGCAGCAATGCCCTGTGATAGAGGAAGCAAGTGGTGAGGGCAGGCAGGAGGCAGGATCAGAGACTTGAGGGTGAGTGACATGATTAGGGGCAGAGGGGAGAAACAGCTGGTGCCAGCATGTGAAATACCCTGTGAAATACCCCTCTACGCTGCCACGTGCCTCTGCAACAGCACTGCTGCCTGGGGACGAAGCCGGTGCCCAAGGCCAGGCAGGGCCAGGGCAAAACAGACCCCAGGGTGGGCAGGATGTACCAGTGAGGCCAAGACTCCCAGTGACATCCTGCTGGTGACAGAAATCGGTTATAGGTGAAGGACCAGAGCACCTGCCCAGTGGTGCCCAGGGCAGCATCAGCCAGGGGGGATGTGGATGCAGCCATCCTTCTTCTAGCTCCATGGGGCCAGGCCTGGGGAGGTACCCACAGCCAAAGGTCCCCAGAGTGAGTGCAACATGAGTGTCCAAAGGCACTGCTCACAGGCCTGTGTGTCTGCCCCAAAGTGAGTGGGGCTGGCAGTGCTGGCAGCAAGCCATGTCCTTTCCTTCAGAGTCTCCATCCATGGCATGTTGAGGACCATGCCCCCAGCACCATGCGGTGATGCTGCTCCAGAGCTGAAGGGGGAAATAGCCACTCCAGTGGTGGCTTCTGAGGTCCATCCAGGCATTGCTGTACCCACTGTGTCCTCCCTGGCATGTGGCTCCAGCTGTGGCAACTCCACTCCATGGGGCAAAGGGAGGGGAGAGGCCAAAAGGGTTTGGTGGCTTGACAACATGGTTGTCCCCGGGGACTCAGCACAGCGTGTCCGTGTTGAAAGAGAGCTGAGCCTGAGCAGGGAGACAGGCAGGGCTCAGGGGCTGCCCATTTAGCCAGCATACCCAGGGCATCTGGGGCCAGAGTCTGGCACAGGCGGCAGAGCAGAGAGCCCCCACCCCTCCCAGGCCCAGCCACTCCATTTTGTCACCTTTGTGTGTGGTGTCACAGCACTGAGTCCCAGGGCCTGTGATACAGACACAGGTGGGACCAGGAACACCCAGATCTGGGGACAACCTCTTACCCTCTCCTCCTCAAAGCTGATGAGGCCTTCGTCATCAGTCTCCAGGTCCTCCTGCTCCTCCACCACGAGGGCCCGCAGCTCAGTGGGGGTGGTGCGGGGGCGCAGCAGGCTCAGCACACGCTCCAGGGGTGACTGCAGGACACAGCTGGGGCTGGTCTCCTGCTGCTCCAGGTTGTCACTTTGCTTCTTGGCAAAATTCACAAACACCTGAGGAGGAAGGGGCAGGAGACTCAGGTATTGGCAAGCACCTCCATCCCATGCTTGCCAGGTCAGGACCCAGGGCATCCTGCTGTGTGGTGGCTGCCACCATGCTCCCCCGTCTAGCTCAAGCCCCTGCCCCAAAGGCAAATCCTGCCTGGCACTTTGGCACTCCCTGGGGACAAGCATCCAGCTGCCCATGCTGTCCCCAGTCTTACATTGTCCAGTGTGGTTTGGCTGACAGAGTAGTCTTCAATGCCCAGCACATCCACCACCTGCTCCATCTTGCTGAAGACCTGTGCCAGTGAGATCTGGTCTGACTTCAGCTGGTACTGGGCCTTGGTGTGATGACGCTCCTGGGAGGTGATCACAGAGGGGACACTGAGCCCTTGCCCCCTGACTCCCTCCCATCACCCGATGGAGGATGAAGGCTGCTTGTGCCCTGAAGTGGGGGCTGGCAGGGGACAGCATGGCCACCATGGGCAGCTCACCTTGAGGACAGCCTCAGGGAAGTTACGGTTGAAGAACCTCACCACCTCCTTGACATTGAGGCTGGACTTGGTGCGCACTGTGATCATGTAGCCATCACCAAACCTGCACAGGAACAAGGCACCGAATGAGGACCTGTCCCCTCGTCTGCTCCCCCATGACCCTATGGAAGGGGACGATGCTCTCAGGCAGCCACTACTGGACACCAGGCCAGTGGCAGGGCACTTCAGTGACCCCGTTCCTGTCCACCTCTAAAGCAGCACCCACACAGAGGGCTGGTATCTTGTCACAGATGCCACACTGTCACCCAACCATGGGGATCCAGCCCCTTCCTGCCCAGTGGCACACACAGGCTGCTGGGCCCCATGCAGGCATTCTGAGCTCTTGCCACACTCTTACCTGTTCTTCAGGTGCTGAATGCTGCCAAGACACTTGAGCCGCCCGTTCACCATGATGGCCAGGCGGGTGCAGAGGGCCTCGCACTCCTCCATGCTGGGGTGACAAGGGAGGGTTCAGAGGAGGGCATCGGAGAACAGTGCCAGGGCTATGGTGGGGGTAGGTGGAGAGCTGGGCCTCCCAGGCCATCACCCAAGTGCAGCAGCCCCACCACCAGGGATGAGAGAAGGCAACAGAGGGTGTCCCAGGCTCCCCTTGCTCCTCATGCCAGGGACTGGGGAGCCAATTGCTGGGGAGCCCTCTCCCTCCCACACAGCACCCCAGGTGCTTGGAGGCATCATGGGCACAAAACCCCTCTGGACCTGTGAGACGTGAGCACCACGGAGCGACCAGTTTTGATGACATCCAGGATGAGATTCCAGAGGAAGCGCCGTGCCTTGGGGTCCATCCCTGTGGTTGGTTCATCCTGGGGGACAGACAGCACCCTCAGACATGCCAGCCTTGGGGCGGACCCTACCACTCCCTTCCTGTCCTGAGTCCAGCTCAGGCCACCATCCCACACTCCAGGAGATGCATGGCGTGTGGTGAAGCAGGGGATGGGTACCTCCCACCTGGAGTAATTTTTCTACCCTCAGGGCGCACCAAGAAGATGAAGGCTGGGTATCCAATGAGCGCAATGGCTGTGGATAGCTTCCTCTTGTTGCCCCCGCTGTAGGTGCTGGCAGGCTTGTCTGCGTACTTGGTCAACTCCAGCTTCTTCAGTGCCCACTTGACCACCTGCAAGGCATGGGGGACTGCTGTCATCCTGCCAAGGCCACAGGGCTGGCAGAACAGGCAGGGGTTGGCACATCAGCTGCTGAGGGGACTACTAGCCAAGTGCCAATCAGGGAAGCCCCATGGCAGCCCCTGGCACAGCCATGAGCACTGGTGGGGACCTGCAAGTGCGTGTGCCTGGCCCTGGCAGCCCATGTGGGGACACTGCTAGGGTGGCACTGCCACGAGAGCAGCAGCACTGGCTCAGGCTGCCACTGCTGTCCAGTGAGATGCCATCCCTGTGGCACAGCACCAGCCCTTGGATGCTGCCAACTGCTTGCCCAGAGCCCTACCCGCTCCTCATCCTTCCAGGGGATGCCACGCAGGCGGGTGTAGAGCTCCAGGTGCTCCTGGGCTGTCAGCTCATCAAAGAGTGCGTCGAACTGGGGGCAGTAGCCCAAGCTCTGCTGGACCTGCAGGAGCTCCTTCAGGATGCTGTGGGAGAGGATTGAGCACTTGTGGGAAGAAAGAATTCTTTTTGTGAGGACTGCTGCTGAAAGTCCCCTTTCACGTGCCTTTACATTGGAGCATCTTCCCCCAGGTAAAACCCCACTGGGCAGCCTCAGCACAGGGCCAGTGTCTCTTGACCCACACCCCAGGTAGATGGTCACCCAGGAGGACACAAGGCTGCCGAGTCCCACTGGGACACACAAGCTCACTCATGCTGCTTTATCCTGGGAGCTCTCCAAGCAGACCCCATCCCATCCCCAGGAAAGCAGGCAGCCCCCAGGCCCCCCTTACCTGTGTCCGTTAATGAAGGCTTCTCCACCTGTGGTGCTCTCATCCCCAGTCAGCATCTTGAATGTTGTGGTCTTGCCTGCACCGTTGACACCCAGCAGCCCAAAGCACTCCCCAGGGCGCACACCCACACACAGCCGGTCCACAGCCAGGATGCGCCCAATCTTGCGGGACTTGTACACCTGGCAGGGAAGGGGACTCAGCACACCAGAAGCCATCTGGACCCACTGCCCCACCCACATCCCTGGGCTGGGCTGGTCCCTGGAGTCTTCTTGCAGCCTGATGCAGCCCCCACCTTCGTGAGGTTCTCAATCTTTAGCATGTCATTGTCGGCGTCACCACGCAGGACCCGGTGCCTCTCATTGGCCACGTCAATGTCATCCTCAATGGGTTTGGTGGAGACGGGCAGGCGCCTGTGGGAGAGAGCAGAGGCAGGGGGGAATGTGGGACCAGGAGCTGCACCCATGACAGGACCAGGCAGCTCCCACTCAACACTGCCAGAAAGGCAGCCTGAAGCTGAAGGGTCCCAACGGCAAATCTTTACCCCAACATCCCTGCCCTGTGCCACACTCACTGGGGCTTCCGGAAGAAATTGTACTGGCACATGATGGTGATGAAGAAGCCAACAAAGCCTTCAATTGTCATGGCAACAAGCCCCCGTGTCACGATGTCCCATTCGAAGGGTGATTTCATTTTATCAAACTGCCCTGAATAGGAGGAAGAGCATAGAGCAGTTGGGGACACCTTCCCATGGAGACAGCTTGGTTGTCCCTCCTGAGTTGACCTATGACAATGACACTGCTCCCATGCTCACCCACCACAGCTGCCTGGGCTCACCATAACACAATGCCCTCTCAGAGCATGGGTGCTGTGGAAATCATCTGGCAAGTTTTCAACCTCATTAGGATGAGTCAACCCAGCTGAGAGTGAAATCAGAGGGATTTGTCAAACCCTGACCCAAAACTGTCCCTCACAATGCCAGCAGCACCTAGATTATGTACAGAAGCTGCTCAAAAAACAGAGAGCAGGGGAGCTTCTGAGGCTAGGATGAAGCTGTAAGTGGCAAAAGGCTTATGTTGGTTGGGTAGTGCAGACCCAAAGAAACCCTGTCTCTATGGAGAGTCCCCGCACCCTCCATCCCTCCTGTTACAGCACAGACCCACCATGGCCCACCACAGCTACACTATGCTGCCACTAAGATCCAGCACAGCCTCGCCATGGCCCACCACAGGCAGTGTGCAGCAGCAGCAGAACCACACACCTCTGTCAGGGCTCATACCGTCTTCTCCCCATGGGGCTGCTATTTGGGATGACCCAAGGAACCACTTTCAGAAATGCTGGCACCATGCCACAGCTGACCCTCAGCTGTGTCTTCTTCTGTGCCCCATCTAATCCACCCCCTTGGCTTTTTGCTCCAGGTTGCTCTGGGCCTTGGGACACCCCCATGGGGCAGGCAGAGGGGATGTGCTGGCATCATGGTCCCCTCCAGCTCCACATGCCCTGGCACAAGGGAAGGAGAGAATAAGAGGCCATACCAATCTTGGCATAGTACTCATTGATGTATTCATTGTAGGCCATCTCCATCAGGCCATGGCCCAGGTTGTAGTTAGGGAACACGAGGAAACAGCTCTTCAGGTAGCTGTTCACCACCTTCAGGTCCTGTGGGGACAGCAGAGAGAACACAACCATCCACCAACCCCAAGTGAGTGGTAGGAGCAGGATCCCCAAGATCCAGCCCAGTCAGGTCTCATGGCTGATCGTGCTGGAAACAGAAACCTCCTGAGGTCCCTCCTGGCCTGAGCTGCCTCACAAACAGAATGGCAGCATCTCCCTTCCTGGTGGCCCTCAGCAGAGCTGTGAATGCCATACCTTGTCGTGCTCAAAGAGCTGCAGCAGAAACGTGGCGACAGTGGCTGTGATGCCAATGAAGAGATTGATGACGATGAGGAAGACGTAAGCAGAGCTGGGCACCTCAAACCAGAAGGAGGCTGGGTACATGATAGGGGTGATGGACCAGCTGGGGAGGTGAGAAGAAGCAGCACACGTCACTATGGCAGCAGAGGGGCCCCCAGCCTTGGCACTGCCCATCTCTATCCTGCTGCTCCCAGGCTCTCCCACGCCAGCCCTCACAGCCACTGCACTCCAACCAGCTATGGGGGGACTGCAGAATATCACAGAATGGTTTGGACTGGAAAGGAACTTTCAAGGACATCTAATCCAGTCCCCGGCCATGGGCAGGGACACCTTCCACTAGTGCTCCAAGCTGTCCAACCTGGCCTTGAACATTTCCATGAATGGGGCAGCCATAGCTTCTCTGGGAAATCTGTGCCAAGGCCTCACTGACCCAATTATGAAAAATTTCTTCTTAATATCTGGTCTAAATGGCAATCTTTTAGTTTAAAACCACCACCCCATAAGACTTTGGAGGCATCCCTGGTGCCTCCTGACTACCGCCCTCTGAGCAACATACCCATAGAGCAGGAAGAGGGACAGGACAGCGGGGAAGTTGGTGGGAGAGGTATATGCTGGGAGGTCAAACACGAACAGGATGATGATGCAGCATGTGGCTGGCACCAGGTAGTTTAGCTGGAGAAGACAGAAACATCTGTGACTGCCCACTCCCTGGCACAGCCCCGGAGGCTAGGCCAGTGGGGCCTCGTGTCCTGCTTACCATGTCCCACATGTAGTTGGCCAACCAGTAGATGACAGGGTCACAGCCACTCACAAACTGCAGGTGTTTGGCCTTGGTGGCCTTTTCAGCCACCAGGAATACCACAAAGCTGGCTGGGACGAAGGACATGGCCACAATGATGAAGATGGCAATCACCACATCTGTGCCTTGCAGGCTGGATGGGGAGCAAGGAGAACATGGACTCCATCACCCTCAATTGCTTGGGAAGGGCCACCCACCCTGATGTGGGACAGTCACTGTGCACAGATTAGGGCATGGCACAGGGACCCCCACATCACAGCCACCCTGTCCCTCCCCACCATGCAGCCTGTGAAGCAGAAGCCTCCATCTTCCCATGCAACCACGAGTAAAAAGCCCCCTACCTCCCATGGGACAGCCACCCTCCCTCAGACCCTCTCCTTGGACCTACAGATAATCCAGGGACAGGCTGGCACTCGTTTTGTTCATGGGGTGATTCGTGACTGTGATGCCTGCAACAACGACCAAGAAGAAACATGGAAGCATGAAAACTGGCTTGGGACACAGAGCCCTGTCCCCAGCCTGCCTGGTCCTGGCTCTGAGCAGGATGGGCTTCCAACCTGAAGCTCAAGAGGAGCTGGGCTCTCTGAAGCAACTCAGCACCTCAGTGCCAAGCCCTTCCCTCACTGAAGAGCACCCCTAGACATGTCACAAGCCCAGGCACTTCCAGGCAGCACTTTGGGACAGTCCAGCCCAGGCCTGGCAAAGAGCTTGTCCCAGCTTTCATATCTCAGAGCGGAGGTGTGTGAACCCCTGTTCCAGCTGGACACTAGCCGGCTTGGCCCAAGATGGACACTGCACTTTGGAGCCTGGTTGGACCCTAATGCTGTTCCTGACATGCTCCTGCCCTCAAGCACCTGCAAATCCTTACCATAGGCAGCAGGGTTGCCCTTGCTCTTGGGCAGGTTGGCTCTCAGGATGGCGTTGTTGAGGGCATTGAGGTAAGTGGGCATGCTGTGGTAGCCCTTGTTGTTGTAGAAGACCTGGAGGAGGAGAGAGGAACAGTGGGACATGGCAAGAGAGCTGGGCCCAAACATATACTGGGAGAGAAGGATACAATGGGATGGACAGCCACCCACAGGGCAGCCACCCTGTGCTCAAGGCTGTAGGGAGAATAGGCCATTGCTGACTGTGCTGGGCCAGACCTGCTGACCACTCCCCTGTGGCTGGAGCCTCCCAAAGCACTTGGGGAGATGCAGAAGAGCAGTCCCAGGGGTTCCTGCTGCCCCCTTTCCTCCCCACCTATCTGCCCTGCCCTGAGGTGCAGTGCTGTCCCACCTGGGCCGTTCTCCGCACAGCAATCTTGCGCACTGTGGCCGGAGCCCTGGCTCCGAAGGAGGCCGGGATGGATTTCTGGACATTTCCAAATGTGAGTGCCCCATACCTGTGGGACAAGGCACTGCTGAGGAAGCTCCAACTGCCTGCCCCCCACGTCCAGGGGTGGAACCATGCTTGAGCATGTTGCTGAATCCAGCCAGCACCCTGGGGCAGGTGTCACCAGACCCCTGGTTCTTATCCCTACTCTGTGGTGCAGGACAGACCCTCCCAGCCTCCCCTCTTGCCTGTGCAGCCGGAAGCGGTCCGAGGTGTAGAGGAGATACTCAGAGACGTTGCGCCCTGTGATGTCTGTCAGGATGTCCCCTGTCACCACCTTCATCTGTGGGGGATGGCCCCCCACGCCACTAGGGCAGGAGAAGCCAGTCCCCTGCATGGAGCACGTGCACTTGATGGGCTCATGGATGATGTGGGGAAGGGCAGGGGCTGAGGTCACGGTCCCTGAGGAGCAGAAGGGGTGGCTCACAGCCAGGCTCCTGCCTGCCCCAGCTGCTGGGGACAGCATGAGGGTGGGGCGGTTGGGCAGGCAGGGTCCTGGTGACCAAGAGATGAATGTGCAAAAAGCTTTGGGGGGACAGAGATTCAGAGATGGGCCATGAGGTATGGCTGGAGAAAGAAAGGGCTGGGGACCACATCCAGCAAAGCTGACGCAAGGCTGGCCATGGGACTTTGTGACAGCGTCACCATCCAAGGGGCTCTACTGGCATGGCTGGGGCTCAATGAGGACAGTGTTCCAGGGTCAAAGCCACAAGTTCTGCCCAAGAGAGCTCTGCTGTGTGGCCAGGCCAGACTAACAGGTACTCCCAGAGGTCCCTGGAGCCACTTCTGTGAGGAGAGGCATTGTCCCTCTGCTGGAGACAAATCCCAGACACAAGAGCACCCAGCATAGGTAATACCTTTAAGAGTGGAGAAGGTTGTGGAGTTCCAGGCATGGAGCAGGTCCTCATCCACTGACATGGGGTAGTCAGAGGGAGCCGGGGATGGAGGTGGTGGCACAAAGTTGGAAAGTGGAAGGCCCTGGGTGAAGGAGTCGATGCACATGGCATCGAAGTACTTGGCTGCCAGCATTTTGGACTCATTGCTATTGAGGTTGAGGGTCTGCATGGGTTGGTCCAGTGTGTTGTTAAAGGGTGTCTTGAGCACGCAGGTGGCCCCCACACCAGAAGGCAGATGGAAAGTGTTCACAAGCTGCTGAGGGCTGGCATCGGGAGACAGCCTAATGCTGCAGGAGCAAGGAGTAGGAAACACAGATCTCAGCACCATGGCCATCTTCTTCTGGGACCTCCCTGAGGCCTTGGCATTGATCATGGGCACACACAGCCTATGCCTGGCATGGCTGAGCTGCTAATCACAGTGTCAGGGCTCACACATCTCCCAGAGACACCCTGGCCAGGACAGAGATTGTTTTCTATCAGGGGACATGGCACCAGCCAGGCTCTGCTCCTGGCCTGAGCCAGCCCTGGCACTAGGCCTCCTGTGGGCTGCCCTCCCCACTTGCCCCCCTTACAGTCCCATGGATGGGCCTTGGGCACAGGGTGCTGGTCACTAGCAGTGGCAGCTCTCACCGGTACTCACGCCGCTCCTCGTTGGCGTAAGGAATGAAGTTACCCTTGGGCTGAGTGTAGTTGTGGTATTGGGATGGCGAGAGGATGAGGGGTGGCAGGTCACCTGTGGGGACAAGGACAGGAACCTGCTCATACCCACAGCACCACTGCACACAGGGAGACTGTGCTGGCCTTGTCCTCCTGCAGCCAGTGGCCACACTGGAAGAGGCAGAACAGGTTGCCCAGCATGCAGGTAGGTAGGTGGCTTGCATGCACCTATTTCGGGCACAGAGAGCGCCACAGTCATGGCCACGCAGACGAAAAAGGCGGGCAGCAGGATCTGCGAGAAGAGGGCCTTGGTGTTGCGCTTGGCGCAGTGGAAGCGTTTGACGATCAGCCCATGGAACTGGCGCAGCTTCAGCCACGAGCCTTCCAGCTTGAAGCTTCCCTGACCTGCCAGGTCACGATCCTCTGCTTCCCCCTCTGCTTCTTGCTCTGGGAGGGAGAGGGACATCAGCCCTCTGGCACAGCTGCTCACACACCTGCCTGGGCTCCCAGGAAGCTGGGCCAGACACCCAGCCCAGCTCAGCCACCCCAAGGGTAAGGGCAGCACCCAACCCCAAGTCTGCCACCAAGCCACAGCAGCAGTGCAGTCAGGAGCATGGTATCTGGCTGGCAGGTTCCTCTTGGCCCCAAAAGGAAAATTTAGACAATAGTTTTAAAAAAACAACCTAATTTGGTGCTTTTTTCTAGGACTCCTCCATTTGCCCATCAGCTCTGCCAGCTGGTGGGGGGTCAGCACACACAGGAACAAGGGACAAGATACAGGTGGGAGTCCCAGCGAGACAGTGGGAGCTCTGTCACAGCACTATCCCACCTCTACCTCCCACAGCCCTGGTGGGAGAAAGAGGTGGCACATCCCTAAATTAGTCACATGAGTTGTGAGATAACCCAGAACAGGATCTCTGACTACAGCAATAACTTCGAGGCACCTGCCTGCACCCTCTCTATCCAGCAATCCCAGCATCCAGGTGGGGATAGCCTTGCACCTGGGGCAGGGTATGACTGGTGAAGCCATCACCTGGAAGGTGATTCTGTGCCCAAGGACCAAGAGGAGAAACCCAACTGGTGACAGTGTGGGAAGAGGCCATGTTAGTGGGGCAAGTCTGCAAGGTGGCACTGGAGACCCACAGAAGCCAGTGGCTGCTCTCACTGGCTTCATGCCTTGGCACGAGACCCGCATGGCACACACTACCAGCATGGGGTGCAAACTCATGGAAAGAGCCTGTTCCCAGCCCTCCCACCCAGGCTGTGGCTCTTTGGTTGCTGTGTTGCTGGATGTCCCATTAGCCCCCTCCCCATGGGCTCTCGTCCCAGCAGCCACAGCCACCCATCTCAGTCACAGCCAGATACCCTGAGGGACCGGGTCAGCTCTGCCCACCCTGGGCGAACCCTCCACATCCCAGCTAAGTGCCGCCCACGGCCCCTGCCACTGGCCAGGCACCAGCAGCACCAACCTTGCAGACTGATGTTATCGGGGTCCTGCCGGTTATCGAACAGGGGCACGTAATCCCCAAAGAATTCAGAATAAGCCCCACCTTCATCGCCACGCACGGAGCCCACCGAGGACGCTGAGCGCAGGGACGCTTGCGACTGCGCCAGCTTGGAGCAGGTCACCAGGTTGCTGAGCTCCACCTCGGGCTTCTCTGGCATGGCTGCTTCGGCCAGGGACTCCCCATTGGCTTCAGACTTTGGGCCCAGCTCAGAGGCAGGTGGCTGCAGGGCATCCTTGGAGTCCTTCATGTCTGGAAGAAAAAACGTGGGTTGCCACCAGCCATGCTACTCTACACTGCAGCATAGCACCGACTGGGGATGGATTGTACCACAGAATCACAGATTCGTTTGGGTTGGAAGGGACCTCACTTCATTCCAGCCCCCTGCCAAGTGCAGGGAGACCTTTCACTAGACCAAGTTGCTCCAAGCCCCATCCAACCTGGCCTTGAACACTTCCAGGGATGGTGCACCCATAGCTCCTCTGCATGACCTGTGCCAGGGCCTCACCACCCTCACAGGGGAGAATTTCTTTCTAACATCTAATCTAAACTTCTCCTCTTTTAGTTTAAAACCATTCCCTCCTTGTTTTAACACTATCTGTCCATTTAAAATCCCTCTCTCTGATTTTTTCAAGCCCCCTTTAGGCATTAGAAGGTGCCATAAGGTCTCCCTGGAGCCTTCTCTTCTCCTGGTCAACACCTGCAGCTCTCCCAGCCTGGCTCCATGCCAGAGGTGCGCCAGCCCTCGGAGCATCTCCCATCTCCATGGTGTCCTCTGGAGACCTGTGCTGAGGACACCAGAGCTAGCCACTAGTCCAGGTGAGAGTAAAGCCAGAGTGGAGCAGAGGCTGGCTGCCTTTGGCCAGGATGGGCTCTGCTGGAAATCTCTCCTCCACCTGGGATAGGAGATTCCTGCAGCCACCAAGCCCAGCAAGATCACAGAGCCCCTCACTAGCCCCAGCAGCACCTTGTGCCCCCCCAGACACCCGTACCCACGTCACTGTTCTCCAGAGACTGATCCTCCTCAGACACCTTCAGGAAGACCTCCTCCAGCGTGGTGTCCATCAACCCAAAACTGGTGAGGTCTAGCTCTTCCAGGCTCTGCTCCAAGTGCTGTGGGAGCAAAGTGCTGTGTGAGGAGGGCAGATGTCCACAGTGCCACAGCCCTGTGCCTGCCGACTCTGCCAGCCCCTGCAGGTACCTGGAAGAGCCTCTCAAAGCAGCCCTTCTTGACAGCCTCACTGGGCAGGATGTAGGAGAGCTCTGTGTTGGTGTCTGAGATGAGGAGGCAGGAGGCCACATACTTCTTGATGAACTGGGAGACACGAGGCTCAGAGCAGGGGCTGACAGAGGAGTGGCTCAGGGGGCTGTGGCCTGCCTCTGAAGCAGAGAGACAGTACCCATTAGTCAGTTCACACCTGGCCTCCCTCCAAGACCCCCACATCTCCCCTACTCCCCAGTGCCATAGGACCTTCCCTGTCACCCTGACTGGCCTGGGGATGGTCTTCTGCAGTGTGGCCCACACTGGACATCTCAACCCACAGGACAACCCACAGACTCAACAGAACCAGCACCTGGAGAAAAATGCCACTGTGTAAGGTCTGGCCAAGGACCCAGCTGGGAAAAACTAAGGCTGAGCAATGGGGCCTTCTACATCCCTGCCCCATCCCTTCTGCCCTCCATGTGACCTAAGGAGACTCAGGATGAGAGTACTTGGGTGTTGACCTCTCCTTTGCTAGGCTGAAGAAGGCGGGTGCCATCTACTCCTTTAACAAAGGGTCCCACTGCTCCCCAGACCTGTGCCATTCCTGGTGTCCGACTGCTTCTTCACCACTGTCAACCTGTAGCCGTCACCATAGGTGCTCTTGAGGAACAATGGAGAACCACAGCACTTGAGCTTGCCATGGGAGATGATGGCAATGCGGTCCCCCAGCAGGTCAGCCTCATCCATGTGGTGTGTGGAGAGCAATATGGTCCTCCCTGACGGCAGCACAAGGCCTCAGCAGAGGGGCCATGGCTGCCACAGAGGAGCATGCTAGGCTCTGCCCAGCTCTGCTCACCTGGCTTGTACTTGAGGATGAGGTCCCAGATGGCCCTTCGGGCATATGGGTCCACACCAGCTGTGGGCTCATCCAAGATAACAGCTCGCGACCCACCCACAAAGGCAATGGCCACTGACAGCTTCCTCTTCATGCCACCCGAGAGAGTCTGCACCTGGCAGTGCCGTTTATTGGAAAGTTCCAGGTCCTCAATCATCCTGGGGACAGGGCAGAAGCATCAGGAATGCTGTGGGGGCTGTACTGGTGCCCAGTGCCTGTGGGGAATATGTAACGGCTCTTCCCCACATGGTATCTGCAGCCTTCAGCTGCTGGGACTGCCCAGCTGCAGTCAGGCTATGAGAATCTTCTGCTCACTTCCACAGCCTGACACCCCAAGGGTGGGAAAACACCTGGTGGAGCTGCTCCATGGGAAACCACTGCCACCAGATCGCCCCCCATAGCACAGCCAGCAGGAAGGAGACTCACTCATGCCAAAGGCATGGATGAAGAGAAAGGAGCTGGAGGGTGCCTACTTGTCCATCTCCTTGCGGATCTCCTCCTCTGCCATGCTCTTGAGCTGCGAGTAGAACCAGAGATGCTCCTCCACTGTCAGCCTGTCAAAGAGCACGTTATGCTGAGGACACATGCCCAAGTTCTTCCGGATCTTGTCCATCTCCGTACGGATATCATGGCCATAGATGGTAGCAGAGCCCGATGTTGGAGGGAACAAGCCAGTGAGGATGGACCTGGGTGGATGGAGAAAGGCAACAGTGTGAGGGAGCTCATACTGGCCCCAGTCTGGCCCCAGTCCCAACACCTCTGGGAGCATCTGCTGGGCCCCAGGCAGAGCAGTATCAGCACAGGGCCACGAGCCTACTCCTTTTCCATATTTGTGCCAGCCCCACACCCACACTGCTGCCCTCTGGGCATGCTACCAGCTGCCACAGGCCCCTGCCTCACGCCCTGCAGCTGGCCAGAGGAACATGGTCTCTCTGCCAGGACAGGCACTCACATGGTGGTGGTCTTGCCTGCACCATTGTGCCCCAGGAAGGACACAACCTGGTTCTCGTAGAGGTTGAGGCTCAGCTTGTTTAGCGCCAGCTTCTTGTCTGTCTTGTAGACTTTGGTGAGCTTGTCAATGCAGACGACCAAGGGGAGGTGGGTTGGCTCCTCCTCGATGCCCCTTGTCTCCTCTGCTGTGACAGTAGGATGGTGAGGAGCCAGGGGAGGGCAGGGAAGCCAGGCTTTGAGTGGGGTTCCCTGGGAATGAATCAACCCGCCTCCATCCCATGGTGGCTATGCTGGCTTGTGGTCCCTTACCCTCTGCTTCTTGCCAATTTTCCCCCTCCCACGCCAGTGGGAGTGGCAGCTCCCAGAGAGGCCACAGTGTTTGGCCCAGTATCCTGCCCTGACAAGAGCACAGGGGTCCATGGCCAAGGCAAGACCCTGCGGCAGAGTCAGGGCCACCCTTGTGCCACCCACTGCCACCCCCAGCTGCCCTCACCCAGCCTCCGGCTCTCCATGGCACAGGCCTGATCTTCCTCCATGATGCTGAGGCGGGTGTTGCGTGACCATGGCCAGGTCCACTCCCAGGTCTCCACGCGCCCATTGCCCAGCCAGTAAGACTTCTGGAAAGGGAAGTACCAGGGCCGTGGCAGGCCGAACATGCCTGCAACCACAGCCCCAGGGAGTCAGGGCCAACCCTACACCCGGGCCCATGCAGAAGCTGCTGAGGACTGGGTCAGAGCCTGGCATGGGCAAGGGCTTGGGAGTTTTCCCAGGTCAGGTCACCACTGCAGGGTGGGGGCTGTGAACACTCCAGCCAGCTGGGCTCAGGGTAGCTCTGTGGGCTGTGCCAGGAAACAAATTCCTTTGGGATTCAGGTTGGGTTGACTCATGCTTCAGCTTTCCAATGAAAAAATCACAGAGCAACTGAGATGCTTCCACAAGGGTGGGGATAAGGAGGATTGGTATCTCAGCTGTGGACATCTGGCTTTGCTACAGCCAGCCCCTGAATTGAGATACCTGGCTGACACCAGCAGATAAGAACATGTGGGAGGTGTCACTCAGCAAAGAGGCTCCTGTAAGGTCTGGGGGGCCCTCATGCCCCTCTGCCCACACGTACCCGGGTGCACGGCCTCGATGTACCACGTGAGCACCCCATACACCATGGCATCCACGACCAGCATCATCATGGACAGCAGGAGGTTGAAGTCATCTCCTTCCACAGGTGACTGGCTGAAGGTGTGCCATTGGATACCCACGCCAGCCACCTCATACAGTGCAAAGTACTTGGAGCCCAACCCAAAGGCGGTGGTGGACATGAGAGACTGTGAAGAGGTGGAGGGAAGGGAATGGGAGGTCAGCAGGAACCGCAAGTCAACTCCAGAAGAACAGGTTTGGGTGAATTCCTACGTAGTGCTGCCCCACCCAACACCATGGAAATGCTCCTGGACCTGAGAGGCACCAAACCTTCTGGAGATACCTCCAAAGCCCCACAAGGAGTTGGTTCATACAGGCAATGGCTTGCCCAGGGCTTGATGACAGTTTGGAGGCTTTGTACTGGACATGAGGTACCTGAGGCAAACCTGGGACCAAGTGTGTCCCCAGCTGCTGCAGCCAACTCACCGCAATGCACTTCTCAAAGGCTGTGATCTTGTCATGGGCCACCTCCTCCCGGATGGCCACATACATGTAGGGCACATAGCTGAGGAAGTAGATGATGCCACCACAGGCAGACGCCAGCTTGGCCTTGGAGTAGAGCACTGACACCAGAAAGCTGCGAGGAGGACAGCATCTCCTTGGATCCCACCCCACCAGGACTTTCCCCACACCATCTAGTTTTGGTGGTGCTGAGGCAATAAACTGGCTCCCCATATCAGTGGCTTGGAGGGACTTAGGGACTTGTGCCCCTCCACTGGCCCTTGCCCACACAGCTTCTAGCACCCTCCCTCCATGGCAAAAGAACATGGCACTGCCCATGCCCCTTTACTGCCCGCACAGACCAGGCAGCTCACCAGAACATGATGGTGGCCACAGCATAGATGGCAAGGAAGAGCCATATGATGAGAACGTCGCTATGCATCAGGACCTTGCCGTACTTGAGAATGGCAGTGAGTGCTGTGACCGAGATGGAGAGCTGGACAAAGCCAGTGATGAACCAAGCCACCCAGTGCACCGCATTGTTCAGGCCCATCATCTTCATCACCTGTGGGGCCAAAACTATTCAGCGGGACTGTCCCCAACCCTGTGCACCCCTGCTTCTATTCTCGCTGGGCTGGGAGGGCAAGGGGTAGCACCAAGGGAGCTGCTGGGAGTGGGCAGGACACAGCACCCTCTATTGGGGTACCAAGGAGCTCAGTTCCCGCCAGGACTGGCCAGAGATCATCTCATGCTGGGGACACTCAGAAGGACCAGCTCCGCCCAGGGATTTTGGATCTGCATCTGCCCTAGTTCATGTAACCCAGAAATACAAGGAAGGTGACCAGGGACACAGCACAGAATGTAGGGCGCAGATATGCCCACTCCTCCCCAAGATCTCTTCCACCATCCCTACCTCTTTCAGGCGATGTTCCTTCTCTGTCACGATGTGCTGGATCATCATGGCCACTGAGTAGACCCAGGAGATCACCATGCAGAGGGGCATCATGTGCTCGATGACAAAGAGAAAGCTGATGGGGTAGAGGAAGAGAGGGGGAGAACTGGATGGTGGCACTGCCACAGAGACCTGCAGGGACCCTGGGGCAAGGGGCCTTGGAGGGGCTCTCCCACTGCTTAGGAACAACTAGTCTCTAACCCAGCTCCTCCTTAGTGCCCTAAGAAAGAATTTCTCCAGTGAGTCCACAGGACAATCCAGTGTCACGGCTGGCAGGCCTTTGCCGGCAAGTAGTAGCCACGGGCTCCACCCAGGGCCCTGGCTACCCTGGTGTGGATGGGGCTCTCTCCAACCTCCTGCCCAGGAGTGTTAGTGGCTCTGGGACTTCTACAGGTGCTGCCTCCAGACCACTGTAATCCATAATCACCAACAGATCCATGTGCCATTTCTTTACTTTCCCCTGCCCTCCTGAGCCTGGTAGTCCAAGGAATTGGACTTAACTGGTTGCTCATCACTCCCAGGGTCACCAATCTCATTCTGGCCCCCAAACTTGTTCTCTTTTCCCAGCTAAAGTATCTTGGCCTGCAAAGTGGAAGGAGGAAGGTCCTGCAGGTGAGTGTTACTCACTCATCCCGGGTATAACAGGGGTACGGGAACATCTGTACGTAGTTGCCAGGCTCCACCACATCGTGGCCAACAAATGTGTTGATAAGGGCACGCTCCATCATGTCTGTGGAAGAGAAGGAGAGGCCAGGCTGAGCGCAGAGAGGCCAGGGCCATGGGCAGCTGTGGCAGAGCACTGACACTTACCCTGGATCCAGACAAAGCCATAGAGGAAGTAGAAGCGGCCGCCGGTGTTGGGGCCAGGCCGCCAGTATGCCCGCCGGATCTCGTTGGTCTTCTCTGTGAAGCTGGAATTCTGACGGATCTTGTACATGACATGGGGAGGCAACGAGCCATCCCTGTTGGTCTGGAAGATGACACCTGTGGGCAGCAGAAGAAGCAGGGAGTCCACAGGGGCCAGCCACATCAGCCAGCCCACAGCAACAGGCAGGGATGGGGAGGGTACTGTGAGCGTTGCCATGGATGAGATGGGTGGCATGGCTGGGGATGTGGACATGCATGGGATACGAAGGCACACAGACAGCAGGCTGTGCCAGTGGGAGAGCCAGGACAGCAGCCTGGGGCAGAGGATGGGCACCATATTCAGCCCCCTCATCCACCCAACATGTGCACCAAGGGACCCACATCCTGAAGCCAGTGGCTCCAGGGCACAGCTGGAGAAGGGCAAAGCTTCAGGGACCCTGAGAACAGCTGGTTCCCAGGGACATACTGGCAAAGACCGTGACATTGTCCTGATAGGCCTGGTTCAGCGTGTAGTTGACAATGCTCTCCTCATCTGGGAAGCCTTTGAAGATGTCCACGCTGACCTAGTGGGAGGAGAATCATAGAATCACTAAGACTGGAAAAGCCCTCCAAGATCATTGAGTCCATTAACCCAAACACTATCAAGCCCAGCACTAAACCATGCCCCCAGGTGTCAAATTCATACATTTTCTGAACACAGGGGTAGTACCACTGCTCTGGGCAGACTGTTCCAGTGCTGACCACTCTTTCAGTGAAGAAATTTTCCGTAAAATCCAACCTAAACCTGCCCTGCTACAATGTTAGGCTGTTTCATGTTGTCCTGTCACTTGGGAGGAAAGACCAACCCCCACTTGGCTGCAACACCCTTCTAGGTAATTGCAGAGACTTAGAAGATCCCTCCTGAGTTTCCCGTTCTCCAGCCTGAGCTCCCTGAGGTCTCAGTCCTGCCTCATCAGACTTGTGCTCCAAAACCTTTCCTGGTTCCACTGCCCTTCTCTGGACATGCTCCAGCAGGCTAGTGAGATCCCAAGGCCCTGGATGGGTCTAGCATACAGAGCCTGCAGATGGTACAGCATGCATCACCCAAAGCCAACCCCAGTCCCTGAAGTCAACAGTGTGTGAGCACCTCCACCCTAGACATCTACCCCAAAGCTCTGGACACTGCAGGAACCACCACCTTCCCCAGAGCTCCTGTCCCATGCTCTTAAAAAGGTCTCACTGGATCTGACCCTCTTCAGCCCAACAGACCCTGGCTGTTGGTAGTTCAACCTTCTCACAGGTGTGCTCCACCTCACCTTGGCCATGAAGCGGACCCAGCCGCAGGCAGCATTGTCAATGGTATCCAGCTGCTGGAGCAGGATGCTGGCATTGGGCAGGGAGAAGTTGCCATTGAGAAAGTTGTGAAGAACATCACTGTCAGAGACATTCAGAATCTCTGGGTGCTTGTGGAGGTCAGCAGTCAACTGAGACAGAGAGGAAGACATGGGAGGGAGAAGCTGGGGTATGCCTTGCCTCTCAGGTCACTGTCCACCCCCACAGACACAGGCAGGACCCAAAACTCCTCCTGGGGATGAGGAACAGTGTGCACACTGTGCAGGGATCCAGACTAGTCTCCACAAGAGAAGGTGCATACTAGGGAGTACCCCATGAAGAAGTTACAGGGTATGTGGGGGGGAGGACAACCCCTTCTCCACTGCCAGGGCAGTAAATCCCGGCAGGCTCATCCTCACCACACTGTCCTACCTGCTGGAGCCAGTGGATGCGCCTCTGCAGCCTGCCCTCCTCCAGGTAGGCTCGGATCTCAGGGGAGATGTTCAGCCATGCCTTGGCGTAGTGGGTGACATTGCCCACAAAGGCGAAGGTCTCGTTGGCCTGGGGGCCAGGCAGAAAGTCGTACAGTGGGCGGAGGCAGGGGCTTCCTGCTCTCTGGGATGACTAGCAGTCATGGAGATACCTGCCCACCTCCCACTGCCTGTGGGAGCTTCCTGTGTCTGGCAGTCAACCTCTTCCCTGCCACACAGCCCATCTGCAGAGCAGGATGGTGGGAGAAGAAGGACAGGGGTCCCAACCTATGCATCCTCACCTTCAGGATGACCTTGTCAACTTCGGTGCCCACAGGTGCATACAGGATTTTGGGGTTGCTGGTCATCAGATGCACAAGGAGGCCCAAGTTTCGCTGCTCCTTGCTGGTGAAGCCCAGCGAGCTCATGTTGCCCTGCTTCAGTGCCTCAGGCTCGATGGTCCTGCAAAGGGAGCTCAGGCTTTCTACTCTGCTTCAGGCTCAGGACCCCTTGCTGCAGGCAGCCCCCATCCCTGCCCGTGACAGGCCTTCAAACTGACTCCAGTGCCTGCATGGTGCTGCCCAACACAGAGAGCATCCTTGGCTGCAGGACAAGGCTGCAGTACAGCACCCATCCTGCCTGCTCAGCAAGGGGTGACACAACTGGCCTACGCAGGGAGACCCTGGAGCCGTCCCCCAGTGCTCCTACCGGTTGTTGCCGCAAAGGATGGGCTGCAGCCCTGCCCAGAGCTGCACAAATGCTGAGAACTGCCCCTGGGGGTTGTCAATGCCAGACGGGCTCTCCCCGGCGCCCTCTTCCTCCTCTGCCGTGGCATTGCCAGCCGTGGCATTGGCGCTGGCCCAGCTGGTGCTGTTGGCCATGGGTGGCACGGCCTTGCTGGCACAGGCTCCCCTGGGGAGCAGCTTAGCCAGTGCTGAGAGGATGTCCATGTCCTGGAGAATCTTCTCCATCTCCACCAAGTCCTCGAGGAGGGCACGGAGGCGATGCTGAGTGGCTGTGCTGTTCACTTCCTCCAGCTTCAGCTGTGAGTATGCATGGACAAGGAGTTACTCATTGCTGGGACAACAGGGTCTGCCTGCCTTTAGGAAGGGACCAACGAGGACCTCAAGCAGTAGCAACTCCACTTTCTTGGTTAAAGGGTTGGAGCTGCGCCAAGGTTAGGGCCCTGGACTCACTGCTGTGCATCTGTGCCTATGAGGCAGTGAGAATGGTGGCAAATGCTGGCAGAGACTTGCGTGAGGACACGAGATACCACTCAAGACAGGAAGGGTGGTCCTCTGTTCCTACAAAGGACACATCGAGCTTGGGTGGGACAAGGAGTGGGACCTCAAGAGTCAGGCTTGAGCTGTGCCAGCAAGGGCTTTGCTGGTCCTGGGGAGAGAAGCTGGCTTCCTAAGGACACCTAGGAAGATGCTGGGGACACCCAGTCCCATCCAATAGGCAGTGTTCAAGCAAGTGCTAGAGGGGAAACCACCTGGGATCTTAACTATGGAGCCAGGTGGGAGGGGGGTACTCATGTCAGAGAAGGGGGTCACCAAGGGAAGCCAGGACATTGAACTGTTCCCAATCCCAATACAACACCAGCTGAGTTTTAAAATCCTTCCCAAGTTTCATCCTTGCCACCAGCCTACCCCACCTGCCCAGCACTCACCCTGCTAACTATCTTGGGGGTGTCCAGCTGCTTCTGGAGCTCGGAGGCCAGCTGGGCAAAGCGCTCCTGGCGGATGGTCCGGCTGCCATTGCAGGCCAGTGCCTGGTATGCTGCCAGCAGTGGCTGCTGCCTGGGAGACACGCGCAGGAGGCGGTGCAGTCCCCCTGGGTACTGCTCACAAGTCAGCTGCTCCAGCACTGGCCCGGTGAAGAGCACATTCTACAGGGCAGGAAGTTGTAAGGACAGGGCTGCAGTGCCTGCTCTGGCAGAGCAGCCCAGATTGTCCCATGAGGTGCTCACCTCCATCTCGGTGACAAAGGCCTGGGGGCTATCAGAGATAGCAGGTGCCACAGCAGTGCTGGTGAGGTCCAGAGCCTGGGAGAGCATGTGGAGCAGTGCTGGATGGTGTGGGGCTGCCACTGGGTCCCGCAGCACCCTGTGAACCAGCCCTTCCTGCAGGCTCCTCCAGCCACTGGGGAGACTCTTCTGCAAGATGAAGAATGGGGATGGCTGGTGGGATGGGGGCTCCCCCCAGGTCCCCCTCCTTGTGTGTCCCTGAGCATACATGAATAGCCCCACAGCATCCATGGTCTCCACAGGGCAGGGAAGAAAAAGGATGGACAGATGCAGGGAGCAGAGATTCCCTGCATGCCAGACGCAAGGGGGGAACAATTTCCCCTGCTCCCTCCACAGCCACCACCCAGGCAGTGCCAACCCCCACTGCAATGGTAAACCCAGGCATAGGTACTGGTGTGTCTCATAAAACTGGGGGAGCTGGTGCCAGCACCAGGACGGACCCCGCCATCCCTGCTACTCTCTGCCCCCTGAAAATATTCTGTCATGGCCCATCTACTGGAACAGAGACCCCCAGATCACCTGAGGTGGGATATGGAAGGGACAAGAGGATGGGCTCTACTCAACCATGTCTCCTGCATGCAGCACTGCTCCTCACCTCCAGCTGTGTCATCTTCTTGCTGGGGCGAAACCCATCCCACAGGTCTCGCTCATGGGTCTCATCAGGTACCAAAGGAAAGGAATCAAAAAACTGCCGGTACACCTGCACCGAGATGAGAGCACAACTGCCAGGTGTGCCAAAAGTGGAGCACCAGTGCTGCACCTCCTTGCCCAGCAAGGCCGTGGCATGGGGCAGCAGGATCGGACAAATCCAAGCTGGGTGCCATTTACAGGGTAGAACAGACCCCTGCAAAGCCCAGAGGTCACCCACCTCCCGCAGGTTAATGCTGGAGCCCAGGAGCAGCTCAGCTGTGCTGTTGGGGAGGGACAGGTTCTGCATCAGGAAGTGCCGCAGCTCACCCTGGTCTTTGGCTGCCCATGCCAGTGTGAAGCTGGACCCTGCCAAGGAATAAGGTGGGAGGTCAGAGCAGCCCACCAGCAGGAGGGACACGGCATGGCACCAGAGCTGGCCCTGCCCAATGCAGAGACATGGGACAGTGGCAGGGCACTGCCACACACCATCACTTTGCTGGGTGCTGGGTCAGCTGGTGCTATCTGTCCCTGCCAAAGAGGTAGTGGAGGCAGGCAGAGCACAACCCACCTGCTTGGCTGCTGAAGTGGGTCTCCATGGAGCTGGGCTCAGGGCTGCTGAGGGCCTCCAGGTGCCGGCGCAGCGACTCCAGCTCCTCCTCCAGTCCTGGATGCTGCGGGTCGAAGAGGCTGCTTTGCTCTACTGCCTCGCTGAGGTGTTCCAGAATCTGTGTCACCCTGTGAGAGCCCAGCACCGCCCTGGCTTCAGGGACAGAGGGATGGAGACACCTTCCCCAGAGCTCTGGGGGACAGAGCCCCTCAGGTGCAGGGGACAGCAGTCCTGTCTGAAACGGGGCACCACTGCCCTTGCCTGCACGCTGAATCCAGTGTGCCAGGGTTCAGAGGAGAGCCCCAGCACCTCATGGTGTCTCCAAGAGCCACCCACCTCTGTCCTCCTCCCAGCACTGAATACCTGGGAGCCCACAGCAGAACAGACTGAAGTGTCCTCTGCACCAAGGACATGGTGGTCTGCACCCAAGCGGTTTTGGGGGATGCTAGCTTCTGCCTCAGCCCCAGGGTGGCAATGTCAGCGTGGAACGGGGCTCTGTGTGGGAGCACGAGGGGTGGGAGAGGAAGTGCATGGTGAGGGCAAGACTCACGTGGAGTTGGAGTACTGCAGGAAGCCAAACTCATCACGCTGGCCGTCGGGGCACAGGGACTGCATGACCGGCAGGATCCCGGCTGACGTGAGCGGGGCCGCCGTGTAGAAAGCTGGAGCCAGTAAGAGGGCAGAAGAGGCCAAGGAAAGTGCGGGCAGCAGGGGGGAGAGGCAAAGAGGCAGGGAGGGGGAAGGGGCCACCAGAGAAACAGACATTCCATTCAGAAAAGCACACGCTGGGGTCTGTGAGCCCACAGGAGGCTGGTGGCCACAGTCAGAAGTCAGCAACTTTCCCACCAGGGCTGTCCTGGCTGGTGACTCTGTGGGGCTGCAGGCAGCTCCAGCCCCCTCACCCCCACCCACTCTCCCCTGGGTGATGGCTCCCTTGTGTCCCATGACAATGCCAATTTCTACCACTTGCCCCCAAGATGGCCACCAACCTCCTCCAAGCCCCCGATCCCCCCTGTTAGTAGCCTCAGAGGCAGTGGTGGATCTCCAGAGGAAAAGAAGGACAAATACAACAGGGAAAATATATTTGTCATCTGCAGTTCCCAGAGCCCCCAGCCTCCCCCCCAACCCAGCTGCCCCAACATGTGGCAGCTGGAGGTAGGTGGAAATGGAGACACGGAGATGAGAGAAACAAGAAACAGCAAAGGGCTGGCAACCCTCCCCCCCCCGCCCCCTCCAATGGCACTGAGCCATCATCCCTGCTGGGACTCTCCCATGTCCTTCCCCAGGGCAGGGCAAGCCCAGAATGCCACTGCCCGATGGGGACCACAGGTTGTCATCAGGCAGGGACCCTGCTTTCGCCACCTTGCCAATGACTCTGTGGTTAGAGATAGGTCAATGCTGTTAACAAGGCCACAAACGGTGGGCACTGGTGAAGATGGGCTTCTGGCAGGAACAAGGAACAGGTGCAGCATGGGATAGGCCAGCAGCCTCTTGGGGTGCTGGAACCCACACTGGTGGCCATGCCACGGTTTGGTGACAAAGTCAGTGCGTTGCATCTTGCTGACCTTGAGGCTCTAGTGCCACATTCCAGCTTGTCCCAGCCATGAGAGGCCAAGACAGAGACCTGGTGGTGGTGCCAGGGTGGGAGCCAGCCCCAACCCCTTGGTGATTGGGCAAGACTGGGTGACCACAGGCAACCACATGGGTGACAGAGCCAAAGAGACTTTGCTCCAGGAAGCAGGCAATAAGAAGGAGTAAGACAAGCCTCCACCTGGCTGGAGTGCCCTATGCAGCCCAGGAGGCCGGGGACATGGCCACCAATGACCCCAGCACCTGGGAACCCAGCACCTGGGAACCCAGCACCATCAACCAAGGGGGTACACCATCATGACTGGTCAAGTCCCTGGGGAGGAGCAGGCAGGGGCCATACTATGCTGCCTGAGCTCATCTTCACCAGCTGTGGAGGAAGGCAAGGGGTTTACAGAGGCATAGATTAGGCCAGAGTGAGTTGATCTAAACCAAGCTCTTCCTCCCCAGACTATGAGGCCAGCACTGGTAAGGGAATGGGAGGAGGCGCCCACCCAACCCACCAACTTACAGACTGGTGCATGCAGTTGAGGCATGAAGGGCAGGCGGGCAGGGGAAATGGTGGGAAAGAAAAAGAAAACATGAGCAAAAAAGAACAAAAAAAACGAATGAAAAACCACACAACACAGAGTGTATGTCAGCGCCAAGGCGGGAACCCTGGCAGCACCTGCCGCAGCTGCACAGCACTGGCAGCTGGGCTCTCCTTCGCCGGGACACACTGAAATACAGGCTCAAACCATCGTCACATGGGGTCACCAGCAGTGCTCAGCATCTCCCCTGGCCCTGCTGTGCCATCTGTACCAGATCACCCACCAAGGTGGGCATCAGTGGGCCCTTGGGAGCTGACAGCTTCACTCCACTGCCTCCTCCCAGCTGCACAGCCCACAGCCACCACAACCCAGGCCAAAGCTCCAGCTGGAATTCTCCCAGAGCCCTCAGCTCAAGTCCCAACAGTTTATCATCCTGCCAGGCCTCTGAGCACACCAGGGCCAGGCATAGGGCTTTCTGTAGGTGACTTTCCCCCTCACTGGGGAGCCCTTCCCAGAGCCACTCCAGCTGATCCTCGACTACTTAGGGGGACTGTGGCTGTTCCAGCACCATCCAGTTTGCCTTTCCCCATGCAAAATGTCCATGCTGATGACAGCCACAGGCTGGTTGGTGCTGCAACCCCCAGGGGAGCCTCCCCAGGCTGGGACAGACTCTGCTACTTCCACCAGTCCTTGGCTGTAGCCCCTGCCCAGTGCAATGTCCCCCAAAAGGCCTCTCTAGGTCTCCCCTGCCCCCAGGCTGGAGCACTTCCCCAGGGCCTCAGGGTGGCCCCAAGTGTGGGAGTGCCCCAAGCACCACCTTGTTGGGACTCACCTTCCTTCACAGGGATGGTGGGCTTCTTCTGCCGCAGCCCCAGGAGGATGAAGAAGAGCACCAGGGGGATGAAGATCTCGAAGGCCAGTACCCACTGGGGATGACACAGAGCAGAGGGAACAGGATGCTTAGGGACAGAACACAGCCACCTGGGAGAAGCACAGGCAGTACAGGGGTCCCCAGGCATTGGTGCAGCGCAGCACTGTGTCCACATATTGCAAATGGCTGGTGGCTCTGTCACAGCTCAGCCAGCGGCAAACAGGTTCCTGGGCATCCCACAACCTCCTGCCTGTACCACCCTGTCCAGAGCACTGTAGGACAGGGCAGGGTACACAGAGGGGATGGATACCTCTTCCAGTAGTGCAAACAGGCTGCTGAGGCTTGAGCTCAGCCATAAAGGTCCACCATAGCTGGACCTGCCCAGGGAGAAGACCTCAAGTTCTGAAGGCTAGTGCCCTCACAGCCTGGAGCAGCATGATGCCCCCTCAGCACCTGTGCCACTGCTGGATCTCACAAGGAGCAATAGCTGAGTCCAATGGCAGAGTTCAGTTCAGCCACGCCCTGCCACCAGCTCCAGGTGCAACTGGGCCATCCTGGTACCCATTCCATGCCCTCCCAAAAGGTTCTGGCTGCAAGGAATTTCCACTGGCAGCATATGGTAAATAACAGCAAATCCCCAGGAATTCCTGGCCACAGTGGCTCAGAAGTCCCAGCTAGGCTCTGTGCCCAGAGGCCCTGGGGAGAGGCATCAGCATCTCCAGCTATGGGCAGGAGCAAGCAGCTGGCACACTGCCAGCACAGCTGCTGCCACTTTGCACTGGAGTGCCCAGAAATGGCACAGCCCCGATGCCCAGCAGCAGGGAACCACTGCAGGCTTGGTAACTGAGGCACAGGGTGAGGTGAGCCAACTTCGGCTCAATCCAGAGCCAGATCAGACCCAAGGCAGCTGCTGAGACCCTGAAACTGCTGCCACCCATAGGCATGGCAGGGCCCAGCTCCACTGCTGGGAAGGTGCTTCCTACACCACCCACACCGGCTTCCTCCCAGTGACCAGTGCCAATGGGCAAGCCCATGGAGAGGCAAGAACAGACTTTAATGTGAAGGATGCAGCTGCCAAGAGGTGACAGGGTCAGACCCTGTGTCTCCAACATTACCTCCATGCTGCCTCACTCAGGGGCTGCCAACACTCTGTCAAAAAAGTGAGAGCAGCCCCAAATGGCAGCGAGCAGAGGGAGCCCTGCACCCAGGTCCCTGCCAGCAAATGGCCACAGTGCTACTTCCGTGGGATGAGCACAACTGCACCCGTGGATGCTGCCCATGCTGCACTCGCCATGCCAGAGGTTCCTGGTTTTGGAACTCTGGAAGGAAGAGGAAGAAGAGCTGGAGGAGATGGAAAATGCCCCCAGGAGCAGTGCCTGAGAACAGTCATCTTTCTGATAACACCAGTCCCAGGGACAGTCCCTGCTGTCACTGGTCCTGCACAAAGCAGGATGCAGGGGACACCCTGACACACACTGCAGTCCCGTGGCCCCTGCCCCACCCCCTGCCTGTTTACCAGGCACACAACAAGGCCTCTGTGCCCAGGCACTGGGGGAACCATCCCCACACACCCACGCTGGCCTGTACCAGGCTCGTGTGGGAACTGTCCTTGGTGGCAACAGCTTATTGGAAGCTACTTGTTGTTATTTATTTTTTTGACAAAGGTCATTGACTCTTGCTCATCTCCATCCCCAGAGATGTCCCTTGTCCCCACCCTTTGTCCCACATATCCCAGTGTCACAGCAGGCTGTCCCACACCTTTGGCACCCACAGTGGCATGGTGATGGGCAGACATGGTAGCTGATGGCTATCTACCAGGCTGCACCTCCAGGACCGACCCTGCCCCCCCTGGTCCCCAGGGGCACTGGCATGCAGTGGGGCCCAACGGAGCCTCAGACTTCCAGCGAGGCACCAGACCAGGACACCTGCACAGCCTGGGGATGGTGGGGTCCCTACGTGCAGGCACAAGACAACTAGGGGGACATTTTGGGATTGTGTGAGGAAGCAAGGAGGAAAGGCCAGGATACAAGCAGATGAGAAGGAAATGCTCCCCAGTAGGTAGGAAAGAGCCAAGGAGAGGAGAAGAGAGGGGCCAGTGCCTGCCAGCAGGTGGCCATGAGTGTACCAGCTAGTCTGCCCTGCTCTGTCACCCATCCCCTGCCCCCCCGCTCTCTTGACAAGGGCACAGGTGCAGGACTGAGGGTGGGACACTGGTCCCAGGAGCCCTGGTACCAGGTGACAATGGTTGTGGGGCCAGGGACAGCTCCTGGGTGGTGGCATTCTCTTCTTCCACATCCCCTGCCACATGTTCATTTCAGCCTGGTTGTATGTGAGCAGGATGAGGTCATAGGTGCTGTTCAGATTTGCACAAGTGCTGGGTGTCAACCTGCCACCCTACAGACAGTGGGTTAAGTTGCCCCACGTTCAGCCCTGTCCTTGGCTGGAGACAGGGGTGGTGGGGTCCTGCCCAATTCCCCCAGCAGGGAGGCAGAGCTGGGTGGGTGCTACAGCAGGGTGCTGGCCCCTGGCAGAAGCACATGTCTTTCCGGGAGCACTGGGACAGTGATTCAATGCCTGGGCCCATCCTCTGCCACACTGTCAGATGGGAGCGAGAGGCTGCTAGGAGGCTGAGCAGGAGGCAGCAGTGCCTGCTGCGACACACAGCTCCCACACAGCCAGGTCAAAAGGCCAGACAAGCACCACAGGACAGTGATACAAACAGAGCAGAGTAAACAGCCCGGCCCAGCACAACGGTGCCACCATGCCCACTCTCCAGCCACCACTGGGACAGCTGGGAGATGTGCTGGAGCCAGGGTCAGCACAGACATGGCTGTCAGATCATTAACAACTGCATAACTCCACTGGTGTCCCCAGGATGTGGCAGCACTCATGTCCCAGTAGCCCAGGGGGCAGTCCTCATGGGGACAGCCAGGCCAGGCAGAGGCAGCTCTTCCTGTCCAAGGCTGTCACCCAAAAGTCCACTCAGTTCTCTCCTCTGTGCCCCCAGCAACGTTTGATGCCCACAAGCCACAGCCTCCAGCCAGCATGGTGTGGGAGAGGGGCAGTCAGACTGGGCACTCCCATACTAAGACGCTCAAGCTGGCAACTCCAGCGACATCCCTGCTCCCCACACCTGCCATGTCAGTCCCCCTGCCCATAGCCTGGCACCAGCAAGGGGGTTTATTTGCTCCAACACAGGTGAAGCAGCATTACACACAGCATCCAAAATCCCTGCACGTACCCCCCAGAGGACAGGGCAGGGTCTGCCTGTCCTCCTCATGGGAGGAAGGAGCTGCTGCCTACTCCATGCCAGCCTCTCTGCCCATGCCAGTGCTGCCCAGTGTGCCAGCAGGAACTGGCAATAGGTGCTGGCCTGCAGGAACCCTGAGGGATTGGGCTCTCAAGTCCTGCAGGATCCAACTTTCCAATAGCATTTTAAGGCTGCAGAAATACCTTTAAGTTTTCATGGTCCCACACTTTAATCACTGTTAGATGCCCACTTTTGCCCACAGCCGGAACGTAAAGGCAGGTAAAGCTGTGGTCACTGGGAAAGATGAGACTGAGAGCTCTGGGGGAAAATAGGCCCCAAAATGCATGAGGCTGTGCCAAGCTGCCCAGCTCCAGTGGAAATCTGACCACCCAGGTGGGGCCTGAGAGGCTTCCCTCAAGGTCACCTGCCCCACAGGGACAGACAAGGCCAGGTCCAGGGGCTGCCAACTCCCATCCTGCCAAGGCCTGGCCACCCTCACCTCTGCCTCTGGTCACTTCCAGTTATGTCCATCTGTCCCACTACCCCCTGCCTCTAGCATGGACACATCCCCACCCCCGACAGCCCCGGCACGGCACCCTGGGGTCCTGCCTTGGGGAGGCTGGAGGAGCGAGAAATTCCTGCTGGGGTTTGTCAACAACTCTCTTGAGCTGAGGACCCAGGAACACCCACCACGGTTCTCCCCATTCCTGCAGTGTCAGCCAGGCACCTGTGTGCTGGGCCAAGAGGGCACATCATTGTCAGTGCCCTGTGCAAAGGCCACACAGCACTGGGACATGGCCACCCTCCCACTGACACAAGATGCCTGACCTGAGCACAGGGTCATGCCAGCAGCCAGTGTGGATGAAGGTGTTCCACAACGGGTATGCCCCGGCTGCCAATGCCAATAGGGACTCACAGAGACACTGCTGGGCCACCACACCCCTGCCAAACCCGCGCTTCCCCTCCCCACACCTGCTGCAAACAAGGAGAGGGCAAAGAGCACCCACAGCCAGGGCAGTACCCAACTGATTCCTGCTGCAGGATTCAGTACCAGCAGGAGCTGGCAGGGCCACAGGCACACAGTCCTAGGGACACTGCACCCCAGCAGAGGCGGTGTTACAGCCCCCCAGCACCCCAAATTTCAGCCTTTCGTTTTCTGGCAGCATCAGTTTCCCCCCAGCTCTCTGCCACCAGCCAGGGGGAAAGGACAGATCTGCCAGCTCCTGTGTGGAGAGTTTTCCATCTTCAGGACAAAGTGCAGAAGGCACAGATCCTGCATGGAGCAGAACAGCCACACTGCTATCAGCTCTCCCTTCCCTCATTCCAGTGCCTGTGCCACAGGGAGCCCCATCAGTGTGCTGCAGCACCAAAACAGCATAGAACTGCTCCCACCATTCCCACAGAAGAGCCTTGACCTACCCACCAATCCTTCCCCAGGACCAAGCAAACTGGCAGCACACTTCCATCACTGAGAGCTCCAGCTGTGGCTGCCTGCCCATCCCAAATGAATGGGTACAAAGAGCCCCAGGGCAGGAAGGTGAACACCCTGAACTGTGCCTGTGGTGAGTTTTGAGAGAACACCTGCTAAATCTTACATCTAACATAGGTTTAAACCAGATATCAAAGTCATGGGAGAGCCCATCCTTTAACAATTCCTGTCCCAGCAGATTCAAGGCACAGCCAGCAATCCCCAGGGCTGCCATGGGCACCTCCAAGGGACCCCACAGCTCGGGCTTCCCTCCACCAAGAGCCACCAATGCTGTTCTGCTCAGACCTCCATCATCCCAGGGTTATGCTCTGGGAAGAATAAAGTCATGGGCAAACCCCAAAGCAGTCCCTAGAACAGCTCAGCCACACTAGGCAAGGCCCAAAGCCACCATGGGCTGGGAACAAGGCCTTACAGAGGTGCCACTGACCAGGGACAGTGCCTGGCCATGCTGCAGGTCTCCCTGCACCCACCATCCACCCATAAGTGGCCTGGCCAAGTCCTCACCTAAATAATGAATATTAATTATGAATAAATGAATAAAGTCTGCCTGTGAATATGAAAGTCTGTCTAAACCATGAATAAAGTCTGTCCCAAAACCATGGCTGTACCCTACTGCAATCCTGCTCCTGAACAGCCCCTGCTGCCAGGGACAATAGGGACACCCCCAGGCCACCAACACTCATAGGCAGAACACAGAACTGCTCCAGTTGTCAGAGCCCTCAGTCAAACCTGAGATCTCTGCTTCCCACCCTACCCTGCAGTACTGGGTTTGCTACTCCACCTATTGCCGGGAGGGGAGCACATGGTGGCAAGGACTGACCCCAGGGGAGCACCTGCAGCACTAGGATGGACCAAAAGGCAGCTGCTGTGCCCACACTCCTTCTCTGAGACTGGGAGAAGCCCAGCAACTCCCAACTCTGCCTGCTCCTGGGTGAACACCAGGGGCAGCAGCTGCTCCAGTCCCCCAGCCTCTGGCTGCTGCAGTAAGATCACCCCAGTGGGAGCTGGTTTCTCATAGTGAAACATTCATCTGTAGCTATTGCCAGGACAGACTTGCACTGGGGAACCCACTGCTGAGTGCCAGGCACAGCCACCACACAGGGCTTGGCTCTGCCCTGGCCAGTCACCACTGGCAGCTCAGCCCAGCACTACTCCGAGAGGGCAGAGCTCCCCACAGAGTGGGCAGGATGATGGCCCCTGCGCAGACCAGGGACACCAAGTGGCTCTGGGATTCACACACAGCAGTAGCACAAGGAGGGAGGTGACATACACAGGGCACGTGCATCCTCAGGGCACAGCTGTCCTAGGGACTGCATCAGATCCATCCATGAGCACCCGCGGCACTGGGACCAGCTCTCGTCCTGGCTCAGAGCTGGTCCCCTGCACTCACACCATCGCTGGGTGGGCAAGGATGGGCTGCTCCATACCCTGCCACCCTGCCTGAAGCAGTGGCACTCCAGCAACAGTCCACAGAGATGGAGGTGATGCGGCCTGGGCTCCTCATCCTCCTCCTCTGGCCACAGCTTCCTGTGCTGCACCCCCACACTGCCCACGGGGCTGGTAGGGAGGGTCACGGAGAAATGGATCCCCAAAAGCTGTGTGCACCCCCACTCTGTAACCCAATGGCCATGGAAGCCAAGGCCAGGTCAGCCGGTGTGTGCCAGGGCCCAGCCGTGCCAGGCTGCTCATCCTTGCAGGCAAGGGTCTGGCACAGCCCCTGCCGTGGCCATGCAACTCTGCTAAGGGTAAAGAGGGGAGATGACTCAGCCAAACAGCATGATCCCCCTCATCCATTTTGGGGGCACCAGGGCTGTCAGTCCAGGGAAACCTGCCTGCAGCGCCAGGCTCATGCCTGGTCCTGTCACAGGAGCCTCTGCTGCTCCGGTTACCGGGATACGGGGTCTGGGGCTGGTGGCTGCCGGTGAGGAACAGCAGGATCGGGCCTGCGGGATAATTGGGAAGGGAAAAGAAAAGCGATGCCAGCTTGCGAGCAGCAGCTCGTTCCCCTCCCCCAGCCGCTAAAAATAACCGGCTCCCTCGGGCCGCGCACCCACCCCCGGCCCACAGTGCAGGATCCCACGGGGGGCCGATGGATGACCCCACACAGGGAGCCTGCGACAGGGCGGCAGTGGCCCCGAGGCCCCAGCACGGTCGATGTCATCTTGCCCCTTCTGCCAGCCCGGGAGGGACACACACCAGCCCCCCGGCCCCTAACCCCACGAAGTTGCCTTTTCTACAGCCCACGGAAGATAGGCGGCTCCGACCCACATATGGACTGAGAACCTATTTATACCCGGTGGGTATCGGGGCTCGGGGAGCGATCCCACCCCGAGGAGGCGACATCCAGCCCCCCTCCTCCTGCGGCCCCCGGGACCGGGTGGCCTCACGGACACGACAGCGAAGCGGGAGAGCCCCAACTGTTGCTGCCACACAGAGGCCCAGGGGCGCGCTGGGCCGGAGGATTCGTGCACGGGCGGCCCGAGGCAGGCGGACACCGCCGGGCCGAGGGACTGGGGGAACCCTCCGGCACCACTTTCGCGCGGAACCCGGCCTCGCCCCTCGGGGCTGCAGGGCCCCCCCCGCCCCCGCTCACCGGGCTCCGCCGCTTCAGTGTCACGTTCTTCCAGAGCAGAAGATGGAGCTGATGCAGGAACCCCATGGTCGGGTCGGGTCGGGTCGGGTCGGCCCCGCTAAAGGGCCGCGTCGCGCTCAGCTCCGGGGTCACCCCCCGCCAACCGCCATCCCCTCCCAGCCGGCGTCTACTGCTTGCCGTGGGTTGCAAGGAAGCGAAGCGGCCTCGGCCCAGGCCTGGCTCCGCCGCACCCGCCCCGACCCTGCGCTGCACAGCACCACCCCCGGCCCGCGGCGGCCGCCCCTTAAAGGCGCCGCCGAACCCGCCCGCTCCGCCCGCACGGCGGCCCCGGCACAGCGCGGCCCGGGCCCGGCTTATCCCGGCAACAGTGGCCTCGGTACTGACTGCGCAGAGCGGAGCTGCTGCCCCAGGGGCCGGGGAATCCTCGCTCCCCTCGAGCCGCCACCCTCCCGCCCCTCAACCATACACTGATCACCTCCGCGCTTCTGCCCCTGGTGCTCCCCCAGAACAGGAAGGACTAGCCCGTGGATGCGGGACCTGTGCACCAGGGTGCCACGGCTGTCCTTTCTCTTGCACGCTGCCCACCCTGCTCCTGCCTGACCTGTCCCACAGGCATGTGCTGGGGCGTCCACGGGTGTTTTTGGAAGGACCAACCTGCTGCCACATCTGTGTCCTGTCAGCTCTGAACCTAGGGCTGGATGCCTTCAGCAGTAAGGACTGAATCAGGCCAGCTCTCCTCCTTAATCCCATCCACTCTTCTTCCATCCATCCTTTTTCCTGCCATTCATCCATCCTTCCTCTTATCCACATTTCCTTACATCTGTCCATCTATCCTTCCTTCCATCCTTTCTTCTTTCCTTTCCTCCTTCCTGCCATCTTTTCCTCTTTCCATCTGGCCTTGCTTTCATCCATTCCCCCATCCTTCTTTCCCTCCCTTTTCCTTTTCCTCTGGTTCTCTCCATTTCCCACCTGTCCCTCCCTCTTCCTGCTCTTCCTCAGCCTTCTCTCCCTCTTCCCTCTCCTTTCCTCCAGCTCTCTGTAACCATCTCATTCTCCATGCTCTTCATGGGCCAAGTGTGGCCAGGAGCAGTGAATCCCTCTCTGGCTGTCCCAGCCGCAGTGGTGCTGCCAAGGGTGCCTGTGCTCAGGGCAGGCCCCTTGGCAGCTGCCCGGGGCTAACAAAAGCTCCCCTTGTCCAACACAAAGCAGCATTATTCCCCAAACTTCTGGGCAAAACACTGCTGAGGTCCAGGAGGACAAAGGATTCCTGGTGATGTGGTGGTGGAGAGGCTCTGTGTGCCCAGCTCCCTGCTCTGGTGAGAGTGGTTTGTGAGGGTTGCTGGGTGCACGGGCAGGGCTACAGGCAGCAGAGATGCCCAGAATTAAGGGGAGCTAGGCTTTTCCTAGGTCCCTGGGGAAGGAAGGATGCAGTCACCCTAGACTCCTCACAAAGAATTGTGCATGGTTTGCCCACAGCCCACACAAGGAGCATCTGCAAGCCCCTGTCCTGCAGCAGAGTCGGTCCCAACTTGGAGTGGCACAGTGTGGGGACCCATGGGTGGGTCAAAGCCCTGACCTGGGTCTCCTGCACTTTCCCTCCTGCTGCCCCTGGGTGGGTCCTGGGGAGCTTCACAACTGCTCTTCTGTTTGGCATGGCCATGGAAACCCCAAGAAGCCAGCAAGAGACAGACCCAGCAGTGCACCACGAGACAGCACAGTCCTGGAGACACTGTGGCAAAAATCCTCCAAGGACCCAGGGCCTGATGCCCAAGGCCCAACCCCTCCCTGGTCTAGACGCTCCAAAGACCTTGTGGCCCATCTCCTCCATGGACAAAAGGTCCTGAAGACCTGGGAACATGGACCCCTGAGCTCCTCTCAGGGGACTTCCTTTGTGGGGTGGCCAGGCTCCTGTCTCTGTATGAAGTCATCTGCAGATGGCAGTACCCACACGCATATACTTCTCTCTGCTCTGTGCTGGTGCTGTCCAGCATTCCTGATGGTCTCATGGCCTGGCCTCTGGCCTTGATCTCTGCCCAACCCACCCAGACAGCACTGGCCCTGGCTCCCTGCCTGGCTCAGAGCCATGTCCCTTTGTCCACAGGGTCACAGTGTATGGATCCACTGGCTGCGAGTCCTCCCAGGGCATTGTCCCTGCACACAGGGTGTCTTGGGGCAGCACCCGCACATGATAGCTATTGGGTGCCAAGGAAAAGCTCCCTGCTGCTCTACCAGCCATCCTCAATACCCTATGGAAATGCTGTCTCCAGTGCTGTCCTCCATGGAGGGGAATGGCCCCAGCCCATGTGGCCCTGGGTTCTCAAGCTAGGGGGCAGCAGCAGGATGATGCTGAATACTCCAGCCAGGCAGGGACTACTGACCACAGGCAGCAAGGCTGGGACAGGCAAGGCTCAGAATGGTGCCCTGGGAATGGACTGTAGTATCTGGGCTCTCAATCATGCAGGGGAAGAAATGCAGAAAAGGAGTGAGAAAAGATGACAGGAAATTGACATGGCTGTGGAAGAAGGAACACCCTCCCTTGGGGCTGCAGTTGGCCTTTGAGGATTCCTGGGGTGTCAGTGAAACCACAGAGCCCTGATATACTGTGGCATGGTGGCATGGCATTGTACCCAACAGGGATCCCAAGAGGTTGGCAGCCAGCAGGATTGAGAGTGCAGACCCCAGGGGTACGGGAGCAGCCTGAGAACCCCCAGGGAGCAGTTCGGAGCCCTGTTCCCAGCTCTGTGTGTGCCAAGGTGTAGGACATACCCTTACCAGCTTCAGGGACAGTGCTGCACACCTCAATGCTCCTCTCTTGCCTCTGCCTCAGTTTCCCCATCTCATTTTGCCTGCCAGGGCTTTCATGGAGACTTGGGTCCTGAACAGCAATGCCAGCAAAGGACAAAACTGCGCTGGACAGAGAGCAGAGCAGAACTAGGGCAGGGGCAGAGAAGGCAGCTCTCTGTGTACACACTGCTGAGGCTCACACGTGCCTGCTTCCCCTTTTGGCAGGAAAAATCCCAGACAGGAGTGTGCCCAGAGCTCAGTGGCACTTTGGGGCTGTTAGTTGATGGTTTCAGGATGAGTCAGTGGGAGTTGATATCCTGTTTGCAACTAAGCTGCGGGTGGCAGATGGGTGGCACCTCGTCAAAGCTGAGGGCACCTACCCAGCCATGGGGCACCCATCTTGTTCTGGGCCATGCACCCGCTATGGGGTGCCCATTTGGCCAGAAGGTACCCACCCAGCCATGGGGCACCCACCCAGTCACAGGGTACCCACCCCCCAGCACAATGCAGGGGAAGTGCTGGGAGCGGGGTGTGCCAGCTGACACATGGGGCAGGAAGGACCTGCTGTGGGGCTGGGACAAGACAAAACTGAAAAAAGAGGAAGCCCTCAAGTGCCCCAGCCCAGCAGCACCCAGGCAGACGAATCTGGCACCTCGCACACCTCCACCACAGTAAGTCTGAGTCCAACATTACTGACCACTGAGGGGAGAGGGGCTGAGAAATGGGTTGGCCCCTGCCACTGCTACAGCAGGGGTTTTCCTTTCAGAGCATCCCCAAAATGGGGGCAACATCCCCAAAACAGAAACAACATTCCTGCTGCTGGGGACAGAGACCTGCAGCACTGATGTGCAGTACAGAGAACCAGCAATGCTTTCCCATCCCTTTCTGCTTCCCATGCCAGATTTGTCTGGAGCTTAAACTTAGCTCATGCATTTTAGCAGGACAGATGGAGTGGGCCAAGGTGGGGAAGGGATTTTTTTGCAGCCAAGCTGCAGTGCTGCAGTGGGTGGGAAAGTAGGGCACTGTTTTCCAGGAGACCCCAATACTGGAGGCACTGGCTCAGCCCCAGCTGGCAGCAGGGCTCAGGCAGCCCACACGTTTCCAGAGGTTTCCACAAAAGGAGAAACCACCTCTGGTACTGAATGCTCTGAGCCCTGCAGTGGGACCAGCCCTCCAGAGGGGGCTTAAGCTGGTGGCTAGTCCCCAGCGCAGCCAACCATCTCCCTGTCCACCTCTGCCACTGCTCTGCTCCCAGCAGGGCTGCTGCTTAAACTACAGAAGCCCGAGGCAGGCAGATGGGCACCCTGGCAGGGTGAGCATCCCACAGCTGGGGGGCCCATGTGCCTGCAAGCTGAGCCCCACCAGTGGCAGCCCCAAGTGCTGCACTGTCCTCTCTGCTCTCCCTTGTCCTCTCTCTCCTCTGTGCTCACACAGTGGGGCACTGGGTATCTCTGACATCCTAAATATGAGTGTTTGGGCCCCAGCCTGCTGGGGCTCCTGATGCCCTTAGGGACGGGGGAGTGCATCCTGACCTGGGGAGGGCACCTCGAGCTTGGCAATTTCCTTGCCATTGTCACAGGAGAATGCTGGGGTGAGTGGGCACTCCTTGGGCAGGGCACTGCCAAACTTGGCCCTTGTCAGAGTTTTGGACTTCAGAGTCAGTCACCCCATTTCGCAGCTAAGGCGTCACCATGGGGCTATTCAGGTGGGACTGGGACATTCCCTCTTGTCCTTTGGTGCACAGCAGAGGCAAGGCTGGCTGCATATCAGGTTTGACCTATTCTGGGCAAAGCAAGAAGGACTGAGACTGTGGTTGTGTGTCCGGTGGGGAAGCTGAGGCACAGAGCAAGCAAAGACTGTCTGTAGTGGGGCCAGCCAGGCAGGGCAGAGGGGCACAGGTGGCTACTTCCCATCAACTCTGCACCTCCCAGCAGCATTTGTGCTCCCCCAAAGGTCACAAGGGACTACAAAAGCATTATCAAAGGCCGCCCTGGGGTGAAAGCACATACATGGGGAACTTTGTGGCACAGGGAAGCAGAGGGTCCTGGGGTGATGCTGAGGCCTAGGCTTCATGAAGAAGCCCTTTCTCCGCCCCCTCTGGCCACAGTGCCTCCCCATCACCCCTCGTCCCTGGCAAGCCAAGCTGATGGTCCTCAGGGGGCCTCTCCTCTCTCACAGGTGTCAGCTCTGTCACTCGATTACGCGATAGCCAACCCACCAGCATGCCCTGGGCATTGCCGTTGCGATGGTCACCATGGGGACGGCCTGGTGTGAAAGCCTTGGTCACTGCTGGGGTGTTTGTAACCACCCTCTGGAACTTGAGGTTCTTCCTCGACCCCTCCAAGGGCTCTGGAGAAGAGTCTAAACACAGGGAGCCATTGATGATCCTAGTGTGGGAATGGCCCTCCAAGCAGGTCCCCAATGTCAGCAGAGACGTGTGCCGTGAGCTGTACAGCATCACAGGCTGCCAGCTCACCACAGAGCGGCAGCTCCTGCACCAGGCCGATGTGGTGGTGTTCCCCCATTCCAGGCTCCAGCCTGGCCGGGACAAACTACCCAAGAGGCTGCCAGGGCAGAACTGGGTATGGGTGTCCCTGGAGTCTCCCTCCAACACTAGAGCTCTAGCAGCATGGAACAAGACCTTCAACTGGGTGATGACCTACAGACAGGATTCGGACATCTTCATCCCCTATGGCAAGCTTGTGCCCAACCGGTCAGCCACTGTGAACATCCCTGCAAAAACCAACTTGGTGTCCTGGGTTATCAGCAACTACCACAGGACTCAGAAAAGAGCCGAAGTCTACAAAAACCTCTCCAGGTACCTCCATGTGAATATATATGGGAAAGCAAACAACAAGCCCCTCTGCAAGGACTGCCTCTTGTCAACAATATCCAAGTCCAAGTTCTACCTGGCCTTTGAGAACTCCATCCATCGGGACTACATCACAGAGAAACTCTGGAGGAACTCACTGCTGGCCGGCACCGTGCCTGTGGTGCTGGGGCCATCCAGGGCCAACTATGAGCAGTTTGTTCCTGCAGACTCCTTCATCCATGTCAACGACTTTGGCTCCTTGGAGGAGCTGGCCACTTTCCTGAAGACCATGAACTCCAGCCGCTACCAGCAGTTCTTTGCCTGGCAGAGGAGGTTCAGTGTGAAACTCTACACTGACTGGAGGGAGCGGATCTGTGCCATCTGCACGGCCTACCCCCACCTGCCCCATGGCCACCTCTATCCTGACCTGCAGAGCTGGTTCAACTCCTAGTGTGTGCTGGGACCCTTGGGATGAATGCAGGCAGGGGTGGGAGGTGTGTGAGGCACTCACCTGCACACAGGATGTGAAACAAGGACAGGAACCCCCACTCTCCTCCTAACCCAGCTGTTGTCACACTGCGACTTCAAGCAACTCCCTATGACTTCAATTCTTGTGAAACAGGACTTATCACCCCAACCTAACACCGAACACATTGCCAGGGTGCTGGCAGGACCAGAAGGTGCTTTGGAAATAAATGGCATAGTGCTGCTGAGGCTGTGCTTGTGGTGTGGGCAGGTCAGGAGGGTGGTGGGTGGTTCAGGGCTCCCTAGCCTTCTCTTATGATCCTCAATGTCCCTGCCAGCACCTGCTGAGTGCCAAAGTCATGGCAGCAGAGGCCCTGTGGTGACATTTGTGGCTAGGCTGGAGGAGTGGGCATCAACCCAGGAGGGTCCATTACCCCATGGCCAGGGAGGAAGGACAGCATCTGCTCCCCCTCTTCCTGGTAACACCCATTTCCTGTCCCCCACCCCTGAGCCATGGGTGCCACTGTGCCAGTGAGGAGCCACAGGACAGCGGATGCTCTCAGAGCAATCTCAGTGCTGCCAGGCAGGCAGAGGGACACTGTGGTTTGTCACTCCCTCCCTGCTGTGACAGGAAGCCGGTGAGCTGACAGCCTCCTCCGGAGGCTTGCACAACCCTGAAGCAAAGCCAGTCTCAAGGCAACTTGCACATGCACACATTGCACTGGGGAAACCCTGCACACCTGACACAGAGGGCACCCTGCACCACAAGCATCCCAAGTACCCATCTGAGATCGGTGGTGCTGTCAGGGCTGAGCGCCAGGACAAGGGGCAAGACATTACTGCTCCATCCCTTGCTCTTTGCCCCTACTCGGTGCCTTTAACTCCCTTGATGTAAACAATTCTTTTTGTCACAAGCTTCCTTTCCAGTTTTCTTTCCTGTGGCCCTTAAGTTACCAAACCCCATCTCTACCACCCTGCCAGCTGCTGGGCGCCCAGGACTGGCAGCACCCAGAGTCAGCAGAGGGGACATCCCTTCCCTGGCACAGCCCCAGTGAGGTGACAGCTGGATGGGCACACTGTGCTCTTCTGACTTCCGTGGCTTCCGATTTCCGCTTTTTCTGGGTCAACCAGAAGCGGAACGGGAGGGGCTGCCAGTGCCCACAGACAGATGCTGGGTACTCATGGGCAGAGGGTGCCAGGGTAGCAGGATGTGGGGGTCCCATGGTGGGCTGCAGCTCTTGTGTGGCTGCATTCAGAAAACCAGATAGAGAAGCAAACCTTTGACAGATTACATCTGTCTCAGATTTCTGCTCCTGACCCTGCCGGCTTCCTGCACCCCTAAAGTGCCAGGCAGCACTGGGCAGCAGCAACAGGGGGCAGTTTCCGATGGATGCCACACGTGGCTGTGCCCCTACCCTGCGGGCAGGCGACTAGGAGGCTCTGGGGAGCAAGCAGGGATGCAGAGGGGCCCTGCCCCATAAGGCTGGAATCTAGCCCAGCCCAGCCCTTTGCAGAGTCCCAAGGTGCCCTGTGAGCAGCTGCCTTCATTGCCCCTATTCCAGGTAGCCCTAGAGAGCAAAACCCCAGCTATCACCCATCAAGCTGAAAAAACAGAGCTTTCCAAATTTCCCTACAGGTTTGGTTGGGGAAGGGGCCTTGAGAGAATGGACTGGGAGCAAGCCAACAGAGAGAGTGTGGTGGGAAAAAGTGAAGAGTCATCCCCCAGACATCTCCGCTCTCACCAGTTCAGCTCCCAGTGCCCAATGGACCTGCATGGCTGGGTTGTTATCACCCCACCAGAGATTGCCTCAGCTGGACCACACATATGGGAACATCCATCCCTCCCCTGTCAGCACCATACTACAATGAGGACAGCCCCAGCTTTCCAGACCTCTTCACTTCCTACCCTGCTACATTGCACCCATAGTCCTTCTCTGTCCCTGACAGCTGCTGGAGCAGTCTACAAGTAAGCTCACACTGCTTCCAACCTTCCCAGAAGCAGTTACAGCAAACCAGTAGCTTGAACTGAGTGGAAGATGACCCCCTTCCTTCACTTTTGACCCCCTCTGCTTTGAGGGGCAACAGCCCGGACAAGTTGGTACCACTCCAGGGCCAAGCTGCCACCAGTCATGGAGGAAGGCCAAGCTGCAGGAAGCCAAGAGCTGAATGTTGCTGGCAATGATAGGGACATGTCCACCTTCTTAGGGTGCCTTGCTCCGGCCCTGTTGTGCCCCTGCATGCAGCCAACCCTCAACTGCTGGGCTGCAGGAGCAGGGATGCGAGGAAGGCTAGGAAATGTTTAACTCATTCTTGCCTCAAAGAGCTCTGAGGTTTATTTCACTGCCAGAGGGAATGTGATTAAGAACAAAAAATATAAAAATCATCATTAACTACAGCAGGCTGGAAGGCGTGGGGTGCTAGCAGCATGGAAAGGGTGGTGTAGGCCCCCTGGGCTGGGCCCTCCAGGGAAAGGTGGTCTCTGGGCAGCTGGGCTGGGGGACAGAGGCTGGAGAGTGGAGGGGGGCTGGGGGTGATGCTGGGCACAAAGCACTGGGGAGGACCCCCTGTCCCGAACAAGCTTTATCAGCTGCCCCACAGAGCAGTGAAGCTCTCTTGTGCCACAGGGTGAGGGGTGGTAGGGGGCTCCCCTTCTCCCCTTGCCCCAGCCCTTGGCTCATCCTGGCCGCCCAGGAGGGTGGGCAGAGCCACCAGAGCCATTGGCCCTGGGCATGGCACCCCAGCCCTTCTCTAAATGACAGGGCAGAAGGAGACACCTGGGAAACTAGATCACTACAAAAATTTTTGCTTTTTAAAAACTACAACCAAAAACCTTTTAAAAAATAATAAAACCGCCACCTCCCCCCACCCTTCCCAAAATCTAAAAAATATTTTTTTCTGCGTCTTGCAGGAGAGCGGCTGGGCTGGGGCCAGGTACGGGCTCAAGAGCACTGGGCACATGTGGCTTCAGAGGGTGCAGTAGGGCAGGAGGAGCTGGCCCCAGGAGAAGTCGGGGCAAGGGCCAACGCTGCTGGGACCAGTAAGCTCATATAACAGGGAAGGGCTGGGAGCATCTGCGGAGAGCAGGCACCATCCCTGGGTCAAGCTCTCAGCCCCTTGTACCCCAAAAGCCGCACACATCAGCCCAGCAAGCAGAAGCAGGGCTATGCCTGTGTGAGCCAAAGGCAAGGGGGGCTGCTTCAGAGCACCAGCCCACCTGCAGTGAGCCCACAGCCCCTGGTTCAGTGGCCACTGTTACTCATGGAGAGCCCAGGCTGCAGCGCTTGTGGGAACATCTCAGCTTTGTGGAAGGTCGGCATGTAGACAGGAGGGGAGGGTGCCAGGCTGTAGCCCTGGGACGTCACTGGGATGGGCAGAGTGGAGGGCACCAGGGGCTGGTTCATGTCATACATCATCCCCTCTGCCTCGTTGCCATAGGGCAGCAGCAGCCGTTTGCCTTTCTGACGCCGGTTGCAGAACCAGACCCGGACCACCTGTGGGAAGGGAGACAGAGAAGGATAAGGGCTGACCCAGGTACACCATGTGGGTGACAAGGAGACCCTTCTGCTGGTGGCATCTCCACAGCACCCCAACCTGCCAGTGTAGCCCCCTCCCTGTCACAACTCCTGGCTAGGCTCAGCTGAAACAAACTTCAGCCATGACCATTTTCCCACTGCTTCCAGAGTTGAGAGATGACAAAAATGGCAAATGTTAAATAGGAAAGAAGATAACAAATCAAAAGAAAGGCTGCTCTCCAAAGGCTGGTAGCATAGCCAGATGAAGCCAGTGTGCAAACTTGTGCATTGTTAGTGGGTTGTGGTTTGTCTCTTCTGGTGCATTTCCATTTCAGAAGAAAAACATTGTAACTATCCACGTAGGTTCTTGGGATCAAAAATCAACTTCTTAGGAGATAAATTAGTATCAAATGATTACTTTTATCGATTACTTTGATATATTTATGTACATACACACAAACACAGATGCCTGTAGTTGGGTCTGGGAACTATTTTTGTCTCTCTGAAGTTTTAAATGTTAAATCTGTGAACCAAAGTCTTCTGTAGAACCAAGTGGATTTTCCTTTTTCATATTGATGAGCCATATATATCCTAACTGTCTGGCACAGCTAAAGGGCAGTTTTTTTACATCTCTTCATGTGCATTTCATTTTTGCTCTGAGCTAAAGTATCAAACTCTCAGGAGCTGGCATCATTAGGGCATCCATCCTCCCCACCCTCCCAACCTACATCTTTGTCCAGGTTGAGGTCCTCAGCAATCTGAGAGATCTCCTGGGGACTGGGCTTCACACACTTGCGGAAGAAGCTCTCCAGCGTCCCTTTCACGTTGGTCTCGATGCTGGTCCTGCGTTTTCTCTTCCGGGCTTGGGCTAGTACTTGCTCTGCATTGCACATCTGGGAATGAGAGAGGGAATATGTTTTGTTACCAGGTGGAAGAGTCTCCACCAGGCTTGGAACACATGTAGCTGGCTGCAGAGCTTGGGGCACAGACTGTGTCCCTGTGACTCTCCACTGAGCATCATTCCACTGTGACTGGGGCCATTCCCAGTGTCCCAGCACTGCCAGCAGTGAGGCTGGACATATCTTTCTGCATCCCCCCCAGGGAGCGCAAGCCGCACAATCTGTCTATCTGAGATTCCAGCAGGACCTGGCTACTCAAAATGGGAGCTGTCACAACCACAACATGTCTGCAGGGGGATTGGGCTTCCTCCCCCCAGGCCTGACAGGAGGTGATACCCAGTGGTTTGCCCTCAAGCCAGACTTAAGCCATGCAGCAAGATGGTGCTGTGCCACAAGATGCCTTCTGTTCCTCTCTGTTCTCCCTGAAAGCACGTGGGAGAGGAAGGAGAATCTGTGGCTCAGGGCTTGCAGGTACCCGGCTCCCAGCCCCCTCAGCCCTGCACCTCTTGCATGTTGTCCGTGTTCTCCGCCTCATTGAGCCAGCGCTGCAGCAGCGGCTTTAGCTTGCACATGTTCTTGAAGCTGAGCTGGAGCGCTTCGAAGCGGCAGATGGTTGTCTGGCTGAACATCTTCCCTGCACGGCCAAGGCAGGCAGGGCATTACACACCACATAGCTTCCCTCGCCAGCAGCATCCCAGGATCACCACCCCCAAGCTTGCCCTGTTCCTGGGAGACCAGGAACGGCATTCTTCCTGTTCCTTCAACAGGGATTTAAAGCCCTGAAATACGTCTCAATAAGCAACTGTAGCTATTTTAAACCAGTTCCCGTGAGCTCGAAGCTTCTCACCGCAGATCTGTAGATACCCCTCTGGGAGCCCCAGCCCAGGACTGGAGATTGATGCCTCCTTTGCAGGTCGTTAAGGAGCAGAAATCATTATCCCAAGTGATTTCAAATCCCTCGCGGGCCTCTCCCTTCCCACCGGCTGTGGGGTAACACAAGGGCCTTTCCTCCCCCCGCCACCCCCGACCCCTCACCGTAGAGGGTGCCCAGTGCCAGCCCCACGTCAGCCTGGGTGAAGCCCAGCATGATGCGCTTGTGCTTGAGGTCCTTGGCGAACTGCTCCAGCTCTCCTGAGGTTGGCGCATCCTGGCAAGGGCAGAAAGACACTGAGAAGGGACAAGTCGTGCCCAGGGTCCGGGGTCTGTTTGGGTTCCCGAAGGACAGCGGCAGAAGAGGGTTCGGCTGAGCCCTCGAGCACTGACACCGACCGAGCTCACACAGGACCCACCCCGATCACGCACACTGCTCGGCTCCACCCAATCTGGCGCGGCGGCGGACAAGGGTAGCACAAGGGCACCAAGAGCTCCTGCTCTGCCTCAACACGCCTTGGAAATGTTCCTTTATTCCTCTGGCTCGCGCCTCCTTGACCTGGCCAGAGGCAGCACCAATGATCACGTTGGCCGAGTCCCAGGTTTGTCCGATTTACTTCCCCATGGCTCTCGGGCTGAGGCAGCCCCTCACCAGTCTCTCTCCCGCCTACGTACGGAGCAGGGAAAAGACTCCCGTGGAGAGAGAGACAAAACGCGCCCCTGAGCCGCGTTAAATTTAAGCGCCTCTTTGCTACCAGGCAGCTCTTTCGTTCTGGCAAGCGGCTACCCAGGCGCTTCCCACCTTCCTGCCAAACAGCCTAAAGCGTCAACGGGGTCATTATGAAGCTTTTTACCCAATTTACGTTTTCAGCGGGGTTTCGGGTTCTTCAGGAGTTTTTCCTGTCACCGAGCCACGGCTAGTAGTTTCTGGAGTATAATCAGCACCGGTAAACTCAAGAGCATCCCTCCCGTGGAGGGATGCCGTCCCAGATCACCGTCCCGCAGCTAGAAAATGCCATTCATGACCACTTCCCTTCCAGAGCGGCCGGTTGCGGCCCGAGGACACACACGTATCGATCGTGGCGTGGGACCTCCCGCAGCTGCGACCCGCTGGCGGTAGTGCGAATCCTCCCCAAGCCCGTCAGGGGCCAGTCCCCGACATCGGCCGCCGCTGCTCTCCCCGGGGCGGGATCGTGACACGTCAACATTGTAAAATATTAAATATTAAAATTAGCCCAAACCACAAAATTAGTCGTGCCGGGAACCAGCCCTGCTGCCCCCGTCTTCCTCCCGCCCTCATCTCCGGGCTGTCTCTGCCCCAGCAAACGTCAGTGCCCGTGGAGCTCCGGGAGCCGCGGCCGGGGACGCAGCCGACCGAAGGGGACTGAGGGGGGTGGCCAGGAGCCCTCGGTGACCTCGCTGCGCTGCCCCGAGTATCACGCCGGAGCCGACCTTCGACATCGCTACCCGGGACGGCCCCGCCGCATCGCGTACGGAAAGCTGCTCTCCCAAGTTCCTAAAACTCCCTATCTTACCCCAAAGCAGCCTCCCCAAGGCTCTCCCCCTGCGGAGACTCTGACACATGCGGGACGAGCCCCAGCGCTGGGTCAGGGCTTCTACCGGGGACTCCCGACGGCGGGCCCCGACAGGTGGCACCGGCAGGTCTCGGCGGTAAACGAGAGCAGCCGGGCAGCTCCTGCCGACGGGGCGGTGAACCGTGGCTCCAGACGGGAAGGAAAGCCCCAGGGGCACACCGTGTGCAGACGGCGGGAGCGGGGCAGGGCAACCCGCCCCGTCCCCGGCCCGTCGGGTCTCACCTCCTCACCGCTGTCGCTGGAGTGTCCGCCCTCGCTGGCGGCGCCGCTGGAGCTGCCGCTGCTGCCCAGCCCCGACGGGCCGCCGGAGCCCGGCTGCAGCGCGGAGGGGCAGAGCTGGGGGCCAGGGAAGGCAGGGGCAGCCGGGCCAGGGAAGGGCGGCCCGGGCAGGGCGGCGGGGCCGGAGGGCGCCGGGCCGGCCCAGGGCGGGGGGGGCCAGGCCGGGCCGCAGCAAGCGGCGGCGCGGGGCTCGGGCTCGGGCTGGCTGCAGGGCCGGCCCGGGCGCGCCTCCACCTTGGCGGGCGGCGCGGGGACGGGCGGGGGCAGCCAGGCGCGGGCCGGCGGCGGGTCGCGGGCGGGCTCGGGCTCGGCGGTGGCGGCGAAGGGGAAGAAGAGCGGCTGAGCGGGCGCTCCGTCGAAGCTGCCGCGGGGGAAGGGAGGTCCGGCATCGGTCAGAAGGCCGAAGGGGGCGGCCGGCAGCCCCCCGTCCGGGCTGAACATGCTGCCCGCCGCCCGCTGCCCTAGGGCTCCATGCGGGGGCTGCCGGCCGCTGCCTCACTCCTGGGGCGCCGCTGGGGCCTCTGAGAGTGGAGGGGACGGGCCGGGTCGGATGGAGATGGGCCCCGGCCCCATTGGGCCCCGCATCGGTGGGTCGGGCGTGAACTTGATCCCCCAGGGGGGCGGGGGGCACGGAGAGAAGGTGCTATGGGAGGGGGCTGCGCCGGCCCGCACCCAGCGCCGGCGGAGAGGTGGACGGGGCGGCCCCGATGGGACTGGGAGGGGGAGGACACCGATCTTGCCGCGGGGGCTCACAACCCTCTCCAATCCCGGGGGACTCGAGGACACCCACGTCCCCCGCAACCTCTCCGGCCCCACGCTGTTCGGAGGGCACCGCGCCCGTGTTAGGACAGCAGCAGCCACGGGTCTTCACACCTGGCAACCCCCAGCGCTGCGGAGTCTAGACAAGAAACTGGATGGCTTTGGGGAGATATTGGAGGCATGAACCGGAGCCAGGGGCTGGTGTGAGGGCAGCCCATCCAGCTGTGGCAGCCACTTGTCCCCAGTACAGAGGACAAGCCGCGAGGTGCCAGTGTCATCGTGCAGCAGCAGGGGTGGTCCAGGGCTTGACCATCACCTCTTGCCCCTCTTAATGCCTGATCTTCTTTACTGAGCCTTAGCTTCTTGGGGAGCATGGACAGAGCTGAGGCTCTCGAGGCCCCTTACAGTCTCACCATTCCTCTCCTCTTTCTCACTCTGCAGAGAAGGGTTGTGGCTTGCAGAAGCATGTCTGTCCCTGGGACCTCAGAGCTCAAAGTGTGCTGCCGGGGAAGGAATTGTAGCCCCAACTATTGTGTCCATTGGCTCCACATTAAAGCACGCTCCATATTTTCTGTCTTAAAGACTTTCCCTTCACACTGCCCTTCACAATGGGCCTTCACCAGGGCTGGCTCGGCTCCAGTCATTTCCTCTTTCCTTCCCTCCTGGCTCAGCTTCCCCATCTTAACACTGCCATGGCATCAGCCTCTGCTTGGCTCTGCCCGATGCCACTTCCTGCATACTGGCGGGTACCAACAGCATGGGTGGGCACCCCCTGACTTCAGCTGGAGCAACGCGAGGAGTGCTTTTTCTGCCAGCACCCCGTGATCCCAGCCGGAGCAAGGCAGGGAGTTATCCCGCTGCCGACACTGCTGCCTGTTTATTAACCCGGATTACCGGGAGCTGCAGCCGTCTCGCACTGAAGATATGGCCAGGAGATAGGCTGGAGCAGCCTCCCCCGCGACGGGATGGGAATGGGGCTGTGGGCGGGGGAACTCAGGGAAGGTGCTTAATGCTGTTCATGAAGCAGTTGCTTTGGCTGCTGAGGCGGCTGGAACCCGGGGACTGGCACCCGGGGAGCGATGCCCTAGGACAGGCACCCAAGGGCTGGCAGACAAAGACACATACCCACAGCTGGCATCCAGGGACTGGCATCTAGGGACTGGTATCCACAATGCCAGCAGCAGTCCCTGGCCCAGCACATGGCACTGCTGCATGTCAGGGGAAGTGGAACAACTAAGCTTCCTGATGATATTCCTCTTAGGAAAAAAAATGGCCCGATGGATGAGCTGAAATTAAAGTCTGTTCCTGATGCCTGGCAGGACATGTACCAGGCTGCCCATCCAGGCTATGCCAGACTGCTCCAGGAGGGAGGGCAGCCCCAGGAAAATGAACTGAGGATCCAAAACCCTGTTAGTGCGGACATGGGCAGCCCTGAGTAAGCCCTGTGGCTTCTGGACCTCGGGGGTCCCATGCCCAGAATGGTGAAGCACCTTCCCCGGCAGGGGCTGGATTCAATCTGCCAAGGGACTAACTTTACCGTGCTGCAGAGGAGGCTGAACCCAGTGCTGTGCGGGCAGACCTGTCCACTGCCTGTTATGCTGCTGCCTGCCCCACTGCCAGCGGGCAGAGGAAATCTCTCTGCGGGACCCCGATGGCAGCCATCAGCCCTGCTCCTCCCGAGCTCCTGCTGCGGCCCAGGGTTTCAGAAGCTCCTTGGCTAGGCAGTAACTCCCCTTCCCTTTGATTTATTGTTCCCGGGCTGGACCCCTCCTCCTGCCAACCTACTTTTTCTCTCCATCCCTCGGGAAGCCTCCCAGGCCCCCCTCCCCCCCATCCCCACCCCCCCCTTCCCCCCCCCCTCCACACCCCCCCCCCCCCCCCCGGCCCTCAAACGCATTCCTTGTCCTTTCATATACAGACGGAGGGGAAGGGAGACGTTGACTTTGAACCGGCCCCTTTGTAGGCACGGGGGCCCATTGTGGCAGTGATGGTTTTAGCTGGGGGATGTGGAAGGAGTCAGTGGGGTTTCTCAGTGTGTGTGTCCCCCCCATACATTTCAATGATTTTGGGTGATTTGGAGGGGGGGGGGCTGTGTGAAGTTATTGTGTAGAGTCTTCGAGCACCACTGACCACATCTCTTCTGCCTGCTCCAGAGGAGATTGATAGATGCATCCTTCCATTAGCCCATATCTGGAACCTGCTAGTGTTCCAGGCTTGGCCTGGCTCTGTCTAAGGCAGCCAGGGATCAGTGGGATCCCACTAAGAAAATGAGAGCAGAAAGAAATGCGTCTGCTTTACTGGCTCACTGAGATCGCAGCAGGCTGGAGTAGGTTGAGATGTACATCTGCCCATCCTTCCTTTGCTGAGTGTGCTGGTGTGGCTCCAGCTGCTTGGGATTTTAAGAGAGTGGATGAGCATGGATGATGTTTTATTCATGGTCAGGCCACCCTTTTCTGTAGCAGGTGATGGAAGGGCCATTGGGGATGTTGTGCTGGATACCCCTGAGTGCCCACCGAAGGGGGGCTGCAGTCCTGCATGTGGTGGGCCAGGGTCTTGTGGTGAGGGGGGCCACTCCAGGACCATCTAAGGAGGGCTGGACAGGGGGTTCATCTCCAGAAATCCCATGCCTGGAGGAACGCTGATCTGGTCCCTGTCAGCACAGCTTGCTGGGCTGCAGCTGGCCTAGGAGGACAGTATGGAGTCAGTGCTTCCCACCTAGCCCTGGGGAAAATCACAGAGGGTGTTTTGGTCCAGTTCTGTCCCCTTATTATGAAGGCCCTGGGCTATAATGTGAGTGTCACCCACACCATCACAGTGCCTGAACACACCAGTAAGTTCACCCTATTGTGTTACAGCTGTGGGAAGTGAGGTGGGGGCTGAAGGCCTTGGATGTCTGCATCAGGGGCCCTTGGTCCTGGACAAATGACTCTTCCATGCCCGGATGTGTGGTAGGGACAGGGATTCCCAGGGCACACAGGGTTCCTGTGGCCTCCATGCCTTGAGCAAGGGGGTCTTCCCAGCAGAACAGTCAAATTTTACTCTAAGCTAGAGCTTCCCAAAATGTCTGGATGTGCTCCAAGAGAGATTGCTGGATTATGGGAGCAAAGGAAGGACAAATTTGGGGACCTCGGCAGAGAGGAGTGGGTTCTAGGCTGGGTTTTCCCAGGACTGAGCCCTGGGGGCATCTCGGGTTATTTGGGGTGTGCATTGCCCAGGGGTGCAGCTGGAGACTCCCATGAGAGGAGCATCCTGGGTGGGTGCTTTGGCGGTGAGTCAGCACCCACCTCCGGCTGCTGAAACCTGGAGAGATGGTATCAGCTTGATGGGGGGGACTGGCGTGATCAAAGGAACTGGGCTGCACACAATGCGGGGACTCGATAGCCCTTATCTGTCATCCCCGAGGTGCTAAGGGCCCTGGGGGCAAGGGGTGGAGGGGGGGTGGGTGGTGGGTGCTGCAGGGCTGGGTGCGGGGGCTCCCACCGACCTTTCCCTGCTGAAACCTGGCAAATACTGAAAGACAAGAAAATTATCCCCGGTTCTTTATGTGCCTGGGAAAACCCTTGGGAAGGATCTGAACACTATTCCAGCTGCAGAAGCAGAATGGCTGCTCACTGTTCCCTAGGGAAGGTTTGGGGACCACAGCATCCTCCTTTCTTGTCCCCTTGTCCCACCCTGCTGTCGAGAGGAGCCCCCCAAGCCTCGGGCCCCACACCACACACTCGCATGGGTCTCAAACATGGTCGTTTAATAAAATCTCTTTTTAAAAGAACTACAATTCATACAACAACAACGAGAGGTGTGGGAAGAGTGGCAGCAGCCCAGGGGAGGGGGAGCGCAGGACATGGGGACAGAATCTGTGCCGTGATGGCCTCTCTCAGCCACCCCGCCAGGGACAGGGACGGTCCCATGCCACCACCACTCACCAGCACATCTCTGCCACTGCTGCCTGCCCTGCCCATGCCTGCCTGAGTGTGCAATGGCTCCAGTGAGCACAACCGATGACCTGTGCCCGTGACAGTCCACAACAGGGTCTGGACATGAAGCCACATCTGTGCAAAGTAACCCAAACCCTGTTCTGGGCCTTCCACTGGAGGGGTTCATGGCCTATGTACCTGGGAGGGTTGGAGGAGCAGCACTGGGCTCCAAGCAAGAACATGTTGGTGAGGCTGGATGTGGGCAACGTAGGGGTGCAGGGAGTGTCTGGGGCCCAAGAGGTGCCTGGGATGGAGCTGTGGAGACTGTCACCTGCCACAGAGGGATGCTCAGAGAATGCACAGTGTCAGGCTCCACAGGTATGCTGCCCCGGCATGGGCTCTGTGGGGTTTGAAGCAGCACAGCAAAGCCCCCATGCCTTGGCTACCCCTCTCAAGCCACCCCAGCTCCCTCCAGTCCTATTCCTTCCTCCCCCACAGCACATAAGCTTAAAAACAAAACCTTGAACACTTTTTCTGAGCTTTTACCCTGCTGAGGCCTGGGGTAAGAGAGAGCCCATCCTCTGCCCGCACAGACTGATGTGGGCGCCCAGGCCACAGTAGCACTGGGACTGTCCTGAAGCCCAGCACTCTTAATGGGGTCAGAACACAGGACAGCATCTGAAGGAGCAGCCTGAGGAGTGATGCCAGTGCCTGCTTGAGCTGCTCCTGCTGTTGGCTCCTGGAGCACTATCCTGCTGCCAGGAGCTGCCCAGGCTGGGGCAGAGGAGAATGGGGACTGAAGCCCTTAGTGATGCCACCTGCTCACTAGGTGAGCAGGAAAGGGCTCCATCCCTGGCAGAGGTGCTCTGGGCAGGCTGGCAGCCCTGATGCCAGGCATGAGCGTGCCCAGCCCTCCTGGCTCTCTTCTGCTTTCTGACCTTCGCTCTGGCTCCTTCTCAGCTGCTATGTAGCTTCAGCTAGGGGACAGTGCCGCAGCCCCCCCCCCCTTCCCCCACCAATTTCTATGCCAAAGCAGCCGCTCCCCTGCGCCCACGAGAGCTGTGAGCAAACGGCAATGCAGGGACGCGATCACAGCAGCAAAGAGGACAAGGACGCTGGAAACGGGGGCGATCCCCCCCATAGCTGTTAGTGGGTGTTTATTGGGCAGGCGTCGAACAGTCTGGCAGCGTCCTTCGACCCAGCTGTGGGTGCTCCTCCAGCACGGCCACCCCACTGGGCCCAGTCTGCAGCAAGCTGGAGCGCAGGAGACGGGGCGGTTACTGCTGCGACTTGGGGCTGGAGGGGTGTAGGGAGGAGTCGTCAAACAGCGGGTTTCTCACTTCCATTTCTCCGGTCTGCCGCGGTGGCGGGAGAGGGATGGGGGAAAGAAAAGGCGGGAGGTCAGAAAGCAGGTTGGAATTCAGTTGCCCCAGCCCAAGGGGTTTGGGTCTCAACCCCAGACCGGCAGGGAGGAGGGGAAGTGGGCTACCAAGTGGGCTGCAATGGATGACAAACACCAGGACTTCCGTCACCCTGGAAAGGTGCTGCCTCCCTGGCAGGAGGGAATGAGGTGGGGTGATGTGTAAAACTCAAGGTCTTGGGTAGGATGGGACCCCACAGTTAGGCTGGGGACCCCAGGACAGCAATCCCAGCCTGGCTGGCAGGAACAGTTTCTTGATCAGGCTGGGGAACCCAGGATGGGCCCCTCAGCACGGCTGGCAGGAATGGGATGCCCTGTCCAGACTGCCTGCCTGCGATCAAGTGCCCTTTAATGGGCCTGTAAAGACCCACTGATGACCCTCGATCTGGGCCCTGATGGCCGCGCTCCGCAGCTATTACCATGTAAAAGGCTCCTCTTCGTCCCTTTGTGCTCTTTGTAGCCAGGGCTGTTATGCCCGTCCCCAAAGTCCCCTGCTAGCCAAGAACACCCTCTGCCTGTAAGGGGTCGCATGACTGCGCTCCAGGCGTTGGGAGGGCACAAGGACGAGTCCCCCCAGCCCCGGTGCCTAGGAGCGGTGACCATGCCCCCGTCGCCAGAGGGATGGTGGGTCAGGTGGGCCAAGGGCTGCTCTAATTATCTGCTCCCAAGGAAATCCTTGTGCCAGGACATGCATTCCTGCCCACTGGAGAGCTTCAGTGGGAGCTGGCCAGGGACATGGGGCCAACAGAGGGGCAGAGGTTGGACCACCTCTAAGTTTGATGAAGAACATGTGGAAAAGGCTCCTCACACTGAAGGGCACATCCCAGGCACTTATTGGACACCCCCACAGGCACAGGGACCCCTGGCTCTCCTGCACCCACATACCGGAGCCAGCCCAGGGCACTCATACACGGTGAAGTCTCCATCCTCATTCTCCTCATCAGATGACGCTGAGTCTGGCAGCTTGGGCTCCTCTTTATGCCTGGGGGGAAGAAGATGTAGAGAGGCGGTGAAACCCAGTGGGATGATGAGGACCATCCCAGTTAATGGCAGGACACGTTGTCTGCTACCAGGCTGCTTACTTCTCCAGGGAGAGCATCTGCTGCTTTTGGTGCTGGTAGTGGTACATTTGGGCACTCTGAGCCAGCGTCTTGTCCCCAGGCTGTGGAGAGAGCAGGAAAAGCTGTGGAGACTGGGCTGTGGAGGGCCCCAGACTGGCTGGTGGAGGGCCTCCACCATGTGGGAATACCTCCAGCAGAGCACTGAGGCCCGTGTGCCAAACACCTCACAGGGAGGGATATGGGCACCTTACCGAGATCTTGTCATAGGGCAGGGGGCTGGCTACTCGCTGGGCTGAATAGTCTGCTTTCTGTGCCAGCCTGACCTCCTTCTGCAGCCTGCCAGGAAGGGGCATTGGAATCAGGGAATCACAAAGTTTGGAAAAGTTTTCTAAGATCAAGCCCAACCATTAACCCAGCACTGCCGAAGCCCACAACGAAACCACATCCCCAGGTGCCACACCCACATGTTTTTTGAACACTTTCAGGGATGGTGACTCCACCACCTCCCTGGGCAGTCCTTCCTGAATCCTAATGCCCGACCACCCTTTACATGAATCTTCCCTAATATCCAACCTAAATCTCCCCTGAGACAGCTTGAGGCCATTTCTTCTCATCCTGTCCCTTGTTCCCTGGGAGCAGAGCTGACCCTCCCTTGTCTGCCCCCTCCTGTCAGGGAGTTGTGCAGAGCATGACTGTTCCCCTGAGCCTGCCTTTCTCCAGGCTGAGCCCTCCCAGCTCACTCAGCTGCTCCTCATAAGACTTGTGCTCCAGACCCTTCGCCAGCTCCATTCCCTTCTCTGGACATGCTCCTGACCTGCAATGTCTTTCCTGCCATGAGGGACCCAAAACTGAACCCAGGATATGAGGTGCCTCACCAGTGCCCACTGTAGGCACAATGAACTTCTCTAGTTCATCCTAGAGGATATGGGGAGCCATAGAAGCAGACAACTCCATTGAGGAGCCAGTGACCCTTGGAGGGTCAGCCCTGTTCCCTGTGATGGCAACCATGACAGGCAAAACCACCTCCATCCCATGGGGCCTGGGCACAAGGCACCAACGTGCTGGCAGTGTCAGCACCCAGCACCACAGTGATGCCCACACCAGGTGCCACTGCTCCCAGGAGCCTGCATCTGGCACAGAGGTGTCTCACTACTGTCCTCCTGCTCCAGCCAGCTGATGCTGCTCCTTGGGAGGACTACTGCCTCTCTTGCAACCCCTCATGCCTGGGAAGCATGGGAATACACTGCCCTGGGCACAGGGTCACTGAGGGACTGTCCGCAGCCCCAGCTCACCTGTACCAGCAGATGGCTGCCACGATCAGCGCGGAGATCCCGGCCACCGTGCACACCACGATCAGCCCTGCCAGGTGGAGAGGACAGCAAGGGACAGCAGGTGAGCTGGCAGCATGGTGACACCAGCCCATGCTTCCCTGGTGAGGATGTGAAACCTCTTCCTCTGAGTCCCAGGGTCTCACCGAGCACCATGTTGTCATTTTCAGGGATGGGGGATGCCTCCACCGGGTACTTCTGGACAGTGGCAGTGGTAGGGAGGGTGGTGGCTGCCACGGTGCTGGCGGGACCCTGCTGCAGATGCCCATCTCTCAGCCAACTGGCCACACGCTGTCTGCCACTGTTGGGCACCAGGGTGGCTGCAGGAGAAGACAGAACAGTGGTGAGTGGTGTCCAGGCAGCTCCAGAAGGCAAACCTGCCTGGGGTGCAGGGTCTGGCTACAAGGAACTGCTAGGAACAGGGATGAGCACTTACTCCTGGGTCTGCCATCCTGTAGTGGGTGGTGGCGAGGAGCCTCCTGCCGGGCCAGCACATCCGCAAGAAAATCAATTTCTGCCTCCAAGCTGGGAACAGAGGTCCGTCCTATGGGAGAACAGGTGTGAGATGGGCACTGTGGGGTGCAGGTGTGTGCCCACCCCCAGGGCGAGACCAGTACCCCCAAGAAGGAGCTTCTGTCCCAGCTCCAGCAAACACGGGTGGAGTTCAGTCTGAGGCCCCTCAGATGCAGCTCTCTGAAAGCTGGGCCCCGAGACCCACGGGTATCCTTGCTGCGTTCAGTGCGATTTTCACCCCACAAATTCTGGAGGATCAGGAGCAACAGCATCTGCCTTCATGCCAGAGGCAGCAGGTCCTGCAGACTCTGTGAGAGAGGGCAGGGTGCCAGCACCCAGTGTGCAGCACCTGCCCCTGGGGTTACACAGCAGCTCCAAGGAAGGAAGGATGGGAGCTGGACCAGGACAGATACTCCCCATCTGCCCTCCTGCCTCAGGGGTGAGGGGTAGCTTCAGCACAGTTACAGTCAGGGGACACCCCAAACACTGGTTTTCACCTCAAAAATAGATCAGGGCCCTTTATAGAGCAGAGTGGCTGGAGCCACCCCAGAGCAGAGCTCAGCTTGGTTGTTCAGCAGAGCATGGGAGCCCTTGCTCCAGTAGAGGGGTTGGTTCTTGCCCAGTGCCTGGTGGGATGCAGCTCCTTTGGGAGCCCCATTCAGCAAGGGATGTACCCCCAGGGGCTGGCCCCAGCAGCATCTCACAGGTGGCTGTCCAAGCCCATGTCCCAGCACAGTGTCCACCAGACACATCTGCTCTTCAGGGGGCTCTTGCAGCATCAGGCACAGGCAGGACTCCCACTCTGGCCTGAGGTGACAGCATTGCAGCAAGAGTGGAGTCGCTCTTCTCAGGCTCATCAAGCAGAGTCCAGCTCTGATACTCACCACTACTTTTAACAGGATTAAACTCAAACATCAAAGGCAGTAGACATCCCTGTCCCCATCTCAATCCCCATCCTATCCCTGCTTCTTTTGCCCATATTCAGACTGTCCCCTCAGAGAAGCCCTTGGGCCTAAATCCAGACATACTAAGGCAAGGTGGTACTGGCACATAATTCAAGGTCATAAGAATTACATCTCCTCTGGAATCTGTCCTCACATCCAGTGTTTGGAAATAAACCCTGATTCCCTCTGGAGCCATGCACAACTGCCACCTTGCTGCCCCGTGACTCAGAACCACATGAGCCAAAAAACAATTGAAAAGGGGGACACTCTTGCTTTAAACAAAAGCACCAAGAGTCACTGTCCCTACATCCTCCATGCCCTGCTGTCCCCAAACTGCCCCCAGCCTCCTACCCTTAGCTAGAGCCCTGGGTTTCCCTGGCTCTTTGCACCCTGTTATTTGCATCCCAGAGCAGTGCCATGGTCAAGTAGCGCCAGGATGGGGCTGTGCCAGTGCTGTGCCCAATAGGTGAGTGCCATGGTGACAAGGTGCTAGCACAGGGCCAACGTCTCTCAACGGGCAAGGGAGTTGCATGGGACCCAGTGTGACAGCCCTGTGCCTTAGGGGGACATCCTTGTGCCCAGGATTGGGATAGCCCTGTGCCAGAGGACATCCTAATGCCTGGGATGGGGACATTTGGCTCTAGCTCACCTCTGCACTCTGGGAAAAGTCTGTCTCCATAGGGGACAACCCTGTCCATCCCATGTGTGCCACCACCAGGCTGTGCTGGTGTTGGATGTGATGTGGCTGGAAAAAGGAAAATAAAGTTGAAAAAGCAGCCAGAGCAGCTGCCAGGTCCCTCAGTCTCCCACCCTGTGGGGGTGTGTCAAGTGGCACATTGGAAACTGAGGCAGTGGTTTGGGGTTCCGGTGTTGCTGCAGGGCCTGGGTTGTGCCACTTACCTGCACTAACCAGCTTTATCAGCACATTGTCTTCAAGTGGCTAAAAGCTGCCCACCTCCCATTCTGTGTGGCAGCTAAACCTCCCCCAGTGATGCCACAGTTTCCACCACCCATTTGAGGGCACTGAGGGCTGGGTCCTGCCAGGCACTGTGGGTGTGTGAGATGCTGGCCCTGAGCTGCTCCAGGGAACAGGGGGCCGAGGTGAGCCCCAGTTCCTGCCTGACTGCCCCAGGAGCAGGAGCAGAGATGTGGGGGAGGAACAGTGTCCAGGGAGGGCACACCTGGCATGGACGGGATAGGGACAGGGCACTCAGGCCATGCACAGGGGCACTCAGGGGTGCAGGCAGGGCTTGTGTAGGGTGTGGGTGCCCCCTCATGGTAGTTGCCACCAGTGCTGCAGCAGGATGTCATGGCCAGGCTGGCACACAGTCCCCCAGTCCCTCTGCTCTGCCCCTGGCCTCTCCTTAGGGCTTCCACCTCCTCAGGGCTCAACCTTGGGACGCACACCTACCCTGACAGTTTGGGGAAACAGGGACCAAGAAGAGACACATGAGGCTTCTGCCCTGGGCTGAGGAAACCTGTAACTGACAGTGTCCACATGAGGGCACAAAATTCTTATACATCCACTAATTTCTATAGTCCTGCCCAGGATGGCTGATGTCCTCTTTGATGCTGGCAGCACAGCAGGCAGGGAATGAGGAACATCCATGTCTGTGAGCTGAGGCCCCTTTTCCCAAAGTGCTTCCTGCAGCCCAGTGGGGCTCCATGCTGGTCAAGCAGAAGCAGGATAAGACCAACTATCTCAAAGCACATCACTCAAACCCATCACAGCACAGACACATGCAGCACCATGGAGTGAATGGGATTTTGGGGAGCTCAGAGCCCTGTGCAAGACAGCAGCAGCCAGGTGCAGACAGCCAGCTGTGGGATGCAGTGCACCCAGATTCCATACATCCCATCTCACCTCTGTGCCAGGTATGCCGAAAGACCTACACATAATGGCAGGAACACTCACATGCCCTCCTGAGACCCCAAATGGTGCTTTTCACCTCAAAAAGCTGCTTTTGGGAGAGGATCCCTGGCTCCTGCCAGAAGCAGTGGGGATGGCACAATGGCAGGATCCCAGGATTGGCATCACCAGCAGTCACAAGTGGTTCAAGGATGTGTAACCCTTTAAAGGGTCTGCCTACATAGCAAAAGGGCTGCATGGGTATCCCCTTCAAAGGCTAAGGCATCCTTGGGCTACAGCAGCCCCCTGTTTGCTTTGCATCTCCCCCTAAATGCAGCTATCACAGCCCCTCTTCATCCTCACAGCCCTCTCCAGTGCTGCTACCAGATAAAGGTACAGGCAGGATGAGAAAGAAAGCCCCCATTGAAAAATAAATGGTGCCTCCCTGCCAAGAGTAGCTGGCCATCCTCAGAATGCTAAAACAAAGGATTTGGAAGGAGATCCCCTTTTTTTTTTAACGCAGTCCCACACTTTTGCTGCCACAAGCTAGCAGCATTGCTTGGGACAACAGGATAGGACTGGGAGAGACTTTGGTGTCACCATCTTGCAATGGTGGGTCCTTAGAGGATGGTACCATGGTCCTGCATCTCTCTGCATAAGGATGCAACTGTGGCCACATCCTTCAGAAAGGAGCTGGGTTGCTATGGAGATGCCAGCGCATGTGCAGCCCTTGCGAGAGGGGAATTTGCTCTCAAGACTCCACATTAAAAAATGAACTATAAACAACTGTTAAACCCATTCAGTGCCAGTGAATGAAGAACCCGTGGCAGGGGCACTGACTGCTGTCAAACATCAAGTCTAGACCATATTCCTGTGCCAATCCCTCTTATCCCCCCAGCCATCCCTCTCATTTCAGCCAAAGGGTCTTGCTTTGGGGGTCTCCCCTCTGATTTACAGGGTAATTTTCCTGTTAGGAGGAATGGCACTGAAGGCATGCTGGGTTCTGACATCCTCCATGTGCCCACCTGGGCAGAGCCATGGGTGAAGGATATCACCAACTGCACCCCAACAAGACCCTGAACATGCTCAACAACACAAAGCAATCCCCTAAAACTCAGAGGACCTCTCCATGTCTGCATGGAGTTCAGATGCAGGGGAACCTGCTTCCCTGGTTCAATGACCAGTGCTTGTCCATCCTGCATGTTTTTAGAAGCTCCCCAGGAGTTGGGAACCCCTTAGCAGGAGACTTTTGGGGGCAGCGGGAGTGAAGAGCAGGTGGAGAAGGGTGGGCTGGGGGAGATACCAATACGTTCTGCACCAGGAGGTGACTCAGAGGTGCTCCAGAGTACCTTGCATCCAGGCAGTCCCCAGCAGAACCTAGCAGGAACAGCCTGAGGGTGTGGCCAGTCCTGGCCTCTTCCCCAGCCACAGAGGCCACTCCACTTTATAGCAATAAATAATTGTGTGAAGCCATAATTATGGTCTTAACTTACCTGTGAGGTGAGCCCATGATAAGGGGGCACAAAAGTAACTCTGCCACAGCTTTCCAAGCTGCATGAAGAGTTGACTGTCAGGCTAAAATATGCCTATGACTGGCCCCCAGCACTGTATTTGCAGCTGAACCAGGGGCACAGGTGCCAAAGCTGCACTGGGAGCACCCTTCAAGTACTGCAGTAGCAGTGGGATGGCTGACCATAGGCTGCTGCACCCAGGCTGCCACAGCCCCTTAGATCCCTTGGGGACAGAGCCAGGAATAACACCCAGTACGGCCCTCGGTGCCCTGGTGTGCAGCCAGGGAGTGGTCCTCCCAGTCACAGCTGACTCAAGTCCTCCCAGCATGGATGCTGGGCATCACCCAAGGAGGAAACATCAGTCCTGAACCACCGACCAATATCTCAAACCAAAGGGAATCAGGCACTAAAATCCCACTGGCACCCTGGGATAGGTGAGGCCATGGGCAGCATGAGTCACTGCTCTGTGTGCTGAAGATGGCTTTTCTGCTCCTGCAAAGCCTGAACCCTGGAAGAGCCAGGCACACCGTGAATATCCTGGAGATCCCCAGAAGCTGCCTGTCCTACTCCTGTCCTTGGAGGTCCTAGGCTCCCCACAGTGCTGACGGGGCCAATCACCAGAGCAGGATGCACGTAGAGCAGGATGGGCTTGCCAGCCCAAAACCACCCCCTCATCTGAGGTGAGTGGGGTGAGAGGGAGAAGAGCAGCTGTCCCCACAGAGATACAGCTGCCATGGAAAAAAGGAAGAGCATGGGGTGCTGCTGGGGTGGGGGGGGCTGTCCTGAGGCACAGAACCTCCCAGAGCTGCAGAGATGCAGGGTAGGTGTGCAGGCAGAGGGGCAGAGGGTGGGTGCACCTACCACTGGGTGAGAGCTGCCTCTGGACACAGCGCCCGTGGTCGTCCTCCTGGAATGGGGGCAGGCAGGGCCCACAGGCACCTGAGCCTGGCGGGCAGAACTCCCGGCGCTGCAGGGCACAGTCCAGGCTCCGGGGACACGATGCTGCTGTGGGGACAGGACAAAACAGCTCAGGAGGAAGAGAGGGGTCAAACACACCCCTAGGTCTGTTCACAGCTTTTTGGAGTGGGACCCAGCTGCCCCAGGCTGCCCTGCTGCAGCTCCCGGCTATCAATGGGCTTCACCACAGCTGCCCCAAGGCCCCACTTTGCCTCCACAAGGCCATTACCACCTGGAATTAATCACGAGCTTAATTACCAAGGAGTTGGACTCGATGATCTTCATGGGTCCCTTTCAACTTGAGGTAGTCTGTGACTCCATGACATTCACAAGGCAGTTGCAGTAATGAGCATGCATGCAGTGCCCATACCCCCCAAGGGTCCCCAGCCCCAGGGTGCCACCATCCTGTGGGACACAATGTGGGAGTGCTGCAGCACCAGGATCACCTGCTGCTGCCTGCCCTGCATGGGGAGATGAAATCCAACCAGCACAGACTGATGCTGGTGTGGTGACTGTTAAATCAAAAGTCACAAACTCCCCCAAAGCCTCAGCGGGATGTGACAGTGCTGTGACTTAGGCTCCCATCCCTTCAGGATTCCCTGCAGGAAGCAGTGGGAGCCAGCCCTCCCTGGCACTGAACTGCACCCCAAACCTCATTCACAGTTTCATGGGGCATCTCACGCCACTCCCTGGACACAGGCATGAGTCCCCCAGGTCCAGCCTCACCAACCCATTGTGCCATGGCAGTGCCATCATGGCTGGGTCTTCATCCCAGGAAGTGAACCTCTCTGGGGAACACAAGGCGCAAGGTCCCCATGTCCTACACAAAGCTGAGTCCTGGGCCAGGTGACGGTGGCAAACCATGTGCAGAGCTGGAGACAGACAGGAACTGTGACACAAAGGGCCAGCACTCAGTACCACCTGTGGCAGAAGGCTGTTTGGGGCACAATGGGGTCCCAGCTTTGATGGTGACACTGCTGGTCCTGCTGCAGCTTGGAGTGTCTTTCCCTCACAAGTGGTGGCGCTGTGGAATCAGGTGCCCTTCAGTGCACCCAGCACTCAGGCTGGGCACAACTGTGCGTGGGAGGAAGAGCTGGATGGGGCCACAGCTGGATGGGGTTGCATAGCTGGCTGAGGATGTGGCACATATCTGCCCTACTCTGCCCCTCACCTTATCCCTCACCACGCCCGCAGCATTCCCGCAGGCAGCAGCAGGCAGGGAGCAGGACTGTGGGGCTGCACTGGGAGCAGGGCCAGGCTGGCAATGAATCATAGCAGGAACAGGCTCCCAGCACCTGCCCACGCACCCCGAGCAGTCCCTGCTAGCCCTCGCTGCCCACACCGGCACCAGCAATGCACGGGCCACCTGCCTGTCCCTGCCCCGGGGCACGGCAACACCCGGCACAGCCCCGGCGCACTCCAGCACTGATGGGGGCAGCACCAAGTACACAGCTGAGAGTCCTAAACAGGATAGAACCGGCAGAGGATGAATCATGAAATCATGACAGTTCTGCTCCCCCAGCAAGGGTGCAGGAAAGATATCACCCCAAAGCCACACAAGTGGGATATGCAACCCCCTGCTTTTCCATGGCCATATTTCACCATTAAACTGCTCCCCGGAGGGTGCAGCTGCTACTAAGAATCTCCAGCCTGTGCCCAGGCAACTTTCCACTCCACTCCACTCCACTCCACTCCACTCCACTCCACTCCACTCCACTCCACTCCACTCCACTCCACTCCACTCCACGAGGAAGTCATCACCTTCCCCACCTCGGCTGCCACTGGCAAGGATGCACCAACTGCAATTTTAGTGCTGGCTGACCCCCACACCAGGCACAGCTGCCTGGAGGGGGTGCGCTCGGAGGGGGGGAAAGTGTCCACTGTGCCCATGGGAGCTGGGTTTTTTGCTGGACTGTTTGTTCCCTGGGGATAGTGTGGGGCTTGGCCATGTGGCTAGGGGGCAATTAGTGCTTAATGGGCAAATAATCAGATGTCTAAGCAGAGAAATTGGACTTGGCTCCTGGCTTCACCTCCCCAGGGTTACTCTCAAGGCCACTCTGTTTAAAAAACAGGGCAGGAGGAGGTCGTGGCACTGTGCAGCCTCAGGCTGGGGACATGTTACAGCCCCGTGGAGCAGTGGGGAACACACCTGTAGGGGCCCCTGTCTGTGCCACAGGCTCATGGAAACACTTCCTCCCAAAACAGGTGCTGCCAGAAGCTGATCACTGGCGGAGGAAGTCACCCCAGTGTGGGTCACCCCAACAGAGCCAGACATTGACAAGAGCCTCAGAGCCACCTTGTGATGAGTGATGGGTGCAGAGCCCCGAGCCAGAGTCCAGCAATTGGGTACATAAAGCCCAGGCTGGATTCCAGTGAAGGCTGTTATCTCTGTTTGAGGAATGAGTTGTGCTTGCCCAGCTGTCACCGGCTGCAATTCAGAGCTCCCCATGTGTCACCAGCCGGTGACTGGTGAGCTGGCATTACTGCGTGGGCACCCTGTGGATTGAGGGGGCCCACAGGGGCTTTACTCCCTGAGCCCAACTCAAAGCCCAGCAGTAAGAATCCTTTGCTGGTGGGAGTGGGCACCTCAGTGCCATGCTAGGTGATGGGGACTGAGCACTCTGTGTGCCACCATCCAGGTGCCACACGGGCACATCCAGCCCTGACTGCTGCCACCCTGTGGGGATGTCAAACTACACTGCCCCAATGCTGCCCCATCCTTGCACACTCACACATTCCTGTGGCTGGTGCCACCTGTCCAGTGCTCGAGCAGGCAGACGTTGGGTTCCCCAACACTTTGGCCATGGATACCCCCCTCATGAACACTCACCTTGAGGCAGAGTACTTGGGCTGGCACAGTATGTGGGTCCCAATTCCACCCAGCTGTAGCCATGTCACCACCATGCCACCCACCTGTTAACAGTGCCAGGATGCCTGCTGCAGCTCCCTGTCTTGCCTCTGCAGCTGCAGGGCTGCTGTTGAATCTGGGGAGTCTGGGATCCCCCCACCCCAACCACGGTCCCTGCTTAGCACCAGTGCAGCCCAGCATGGCCTGGCCACAAGTGGGATGGGCAGAGGGACCCAAGCTGGGGTCCAGCTGGGGTCCTGCAAGGACCCTACCCCTGCATGGCCCTGCCAGCAGGACAGTACAGACCAGAGGAGCAAGCGATGAATGATATGGAATGTGCAGCCAGCACCAGACACAGCCCAGCCAGGATGCTGCTGTCCAGATGTGCCAGGGGTGTTCAGAGGAGGGGGATGCTCCAATTGCTGATACTGCCCTGCCATGGTGCTCAACTCCTGTGCAGGTGGGCAGGGAGCCCAGAACAGCACAACTGGAGTAACCCCTTAAACCGAGCTCAAGCCTGGGCTGAGCTGCTGGTGCCAGAGGAGCTGAGTGACTCCCTGCAGGCAGGACCCCAGCCCAAGGCCAGCGGGTGCACCGGACACAGCAGTTGGCACAGACACAGCAGGTGGGCATGAGCTGGGGACACATGTAAGCAGGAACAGACCTGTGCCCAGGAGGAAACACGGTCATGTGAGCAGCAAGGCCTCTGGATGTGTTATCCATGGGGGAAAGCTGAGCACAAAGCTCCATCCCCAAGGACTCACCCTGGGGAGAGCTGTGCCAGGCATCCAGGGTGGCACTCAGCAGAGTGCTTGTGACAGGGGGTGCCCAGGCAGGGCATAGAGCCACTGGCAGTCTCAGACTGGATAGAGCAGCTCTTCCATACTCATGCCAAAACATACAGGTGAAAAAGAAACAAAAATAAACCCAAGGAGGACGTTTGTGTGGCCAGGGAGGCAGGGACTGCCCCCGCTGCGTCACTGCTGCAGATAGAGAGATAAAAGTGAACGTAAGAGGATAATTAATTAGCACCGAGTACTGCTGTGAATGTTTAAGGTCCTGGCAACGCCAACACCCAGCCTCCCTCTCAGCTGCCAGCCCCAGTGCCAACAGTGGGAGCTGGCAGAGCCCACTGGGCATGGGCTGCGCCCACAGGGCTCTGGCTGCACAGCCACGTGGGCACAGAGCAGCCTGCCCAGGACTACTGGGTCTGGCCCTTCTATGGCAGCAGGACATGGCCCCTGGTGGGACATGGGCAACTGAGGGGGGATATCGGGGTGTCTGGGGAACAGGGTGCAGGTCTCACTCCCACGTTGGGCCTCTGCATGCTGGCTGAGGCTGAGGGAAGACCATAGCAAGGCCATGACACAACCCCAGCAGCGGTGGCAGCCCCCGCAGGGCCTGCAGTGGTGTGGTCTCTGCCAGCTCCACTCCAAGGTCATTCCTTCTCCTCTTCTTCCTCATTCTCCTCCTCCAGCCAGATAATGTGGGAACTGCTGAGGGCCCTGCCTGCAGCCTGCCCTCCCAGTACTTCCACTGCCAGCTGGCACTGGCCGTGGCTCCCTCCCAGCTCTGTAAAGTGCTCCTGGCTCTGAAGGAGGACTCTGGAGCAGGCCCAGGGCAGGCTGGCGGGCAGGCATCAGGCAGGCAGGCTGGCATGATGCCCCCATCAGACCTCAGTCCTCGAGGTCTCACTTCCCCCTGTCCAGAGCCTCCCTGGGCAGAGGCAGTGCTGCTGTTCCGCAGCAGGCAGGAGCAGGGGTTGCTGAGGTACCCCCTCAGCACCTCACCTGCACTGCCCCACACCCAGGGATGTGGCTCCTGAAGTGAGTCAGCGGTAGTGACTGCCAGCAGCTGCAGTAGCAATGCCAGGCTGGATGCTGTACACACCAGCCACGGGTGACACACACCAAGCAGAGGTGACACACACCAGTCACAAGTGACACACAGAGTGACTGCAGGATGGACACTCCACTGGTAGCCGCAACTTGGTGGGCTTCCTGACCCACCTGCATCCACCTGCCCTGCTATCTCTTGCACTAAGAAGCAGGTGGATGGGGACTGGGCTGAACCCCTGGAGCAATGCCCACTCCTGGACACAGCTGGCACTGCTGCTGGGGCAGTCCCTGTGCCACTGCCAGCAGCTGCTCATGTCATTGCTGTGCTCCTGCCCCTGCCCCTGAAAATGCAGCAGCCAAGCCCCCTCTCCCCCAGAGACAGTGGAGCAGCGCTGACCCCACAAACCAGGACTGGGGGGATGCTGGTCACATCACGTCACCGCTGGGGACAGAGCATGTGGCACAGCCACAGCCACCAGTCTGACTCCATATCCTGCAGCAGCACCGGTGTATGCTAGTCCACCAGTAAGGGAGCAGCTGGAAATGCTTCTTTGTGCTTCAGCAGATTTGGTCAGGCAGATGCAACATGTCACCAGCTCCCATCCCTGAAGCTGCCAGGGCTTGTGTCCTGACTCCCAGCTTCGGCTGGTGGGTGCTGAAGTCTGGCCCAGCTGGCAGAGATGATCTCCAGCACAGTTTCTGTCATGGCCAAGAAACAGTGCCAGCAGCCTTGTGCCACAGACTCGGGACAGGGAACACCTGTAGGGAACCCCTGGGAGCATTCCCCATCCCTGCACAGCAAACACCTCTACTGCACCCTGCTCCCACCGAGGGGACAGTCCCACTGATGGGACAGTCCCACCAGACACAGCCCCACCCCCAGGAAGAATGGAAAAAGGCCTCATCCTCACGACGCCCCCCACTCCCACCTCCCACCCTCATCCTCACCTAGCTGCTGCTGCTTTGGGGCCACCAACCCAGAGCCCTGGGCTAGGCAGCACAGACAGTGTGGTGGGCACCCATGGTGCAGCCCTGAGGCCATCATGATGGGCTTCCAGAGCCTTGTCCTGCTCCACGTTCAATGCCAAGGGGGAAAGGGAGGGCCAGGAAGAGCTGAGCCAGGTTCCTGCAGAGGTGGGGAGATGCCAAGCCCTCGGCATGCCCAAACACATTGCCTCCCAAACATCAGTGTTCCTCCAGAGTCTGTCCCTGCTCTAGAGGAGACCCCATCTACAAGCACCCCAAAATTCCAAGTTGCTCCTGTGATTCCAGGCTGGGGCAGAACCAGGCAATTTCCAGCAGGCTGAGGGAATGGAATTTTGTATCACTACTCAAAGCACTTAACTAGGCCAGAAACATCCCTGTTCCTTGCCCTGGCAGCCTGCCTGCTGTGCAAACGAAACAGCTGGATTGGCAGGGCCATAGGAACAGGAGATAGCACCAGGATGGTTGGAAGCTGCTCCAGCAAACCACAAATCCAGACCCCAGCAGAGACTGGGCAGAGCCAGGAGGTAGTAGAGAACATGGCTCTCCTTGCCTGTGGCTGGTGTGGAAGGCATCAAGCCAGCGAGGGGTATCCCAGCCTCAACAACCCTGAATGCTGACAGCCCCAACTGCAGCCCTGCAGAGGCTGCCACACCCAGGATGTGCACAACTGCATCCCACCCTGTGTCCCTGCTGTGCCAGGGGGTCTCCAGCCACAAGTGGCTTCAGATATTCAGGAAGAGAAGAAATAATAAAAAAATCCAAAGGCAAACCAGGTGCCATATGCCATTTCCCCAGGCCTACCCACCCAAACCTGGTGCTGGCTTTGCTTCGCTGCATGCACACCTACGCTGGGGACCCCAGGCTGCCACCAATGTGCCACCTCATCCCAGTGCATCTGGCTGCTCTTTGCAGCCTGAACCACCCACTTGGAGACTTGTTTATCAGGTTTTTCTCAAGTAAATACCAATGAACTTTGCACATGCACTGAGCCTGCTGGGGCTGGGGTTGGGTTCTTTAATTCCCTTCTTATTGGGCAAGTTTTGCACCACATCACAAGTGAAGCAGGTGGTGGCCAGGGCTGTGGTGCACAGCAAGCACACCACCTGAAGCACTGAGCAGTCTGGAAGGAAGGGAGTGGGGTCCAGCTCTCTCCTAAGGGCATTCCTGGGCACTGACCCAGGAGCAGGAGAGCACCCCACGGGTACACACTTGCCCACTGAGCCACAGCAGAGCCACAGCCCTGGGTTAACTCTCTCTGTGTGATGGCAGGGAGGTGGGAGAGGGCAGCCCACCCCACAGCTCAGCACCCAAGGAGCTGCCAGGCTGGGGGCCACCATAGCTCAGTCATGTGAAAGCAGACACAGGCTCCCATGCACTCTCACCACTGGGCTGGAAATATCCATCTGGAGCAGCAGTACCACTGCACCTGCTAGGGCCCAGATGCCCTTTAGCAAAGCCAAAGCATCCCACACCACCACCAGAGACATCCTGTAGCCTTTGGGAAAGAGCAAAATTTTGCTGATGCCTCCAGCAGCTCAGAGTGGAGCTGCTGTTCCAGGTGGAGCATTGTTCAAGGTGGGGATTCTGTCTGTCTGTCCAGCTCCCTTTGTCTAGTCATTGCCTGGCACCAGCCCTGGTACTCCCACCAGCCCATGACCCTGAAACAGATGCCTGGGGACATAGCTCCTCACCCACGAGTGCTGGAGCAATAGGGGCCAACCTTTATAGCTGTTGGAACAGCCATTAGAAGAAGAGTCTTTGGAACAACAGCCTTTGGAACAAGGGCTATCAAGGGGACTCCAGGTGGGCACCCTCCATGCTGGTGGACATGCAAGAGCAGAGGCAGGCAGAAATGCGGGGCTTGCAGCATCCACCCTGCTGTGGCTGCACCCACAGGAATACCTGCACTGATTCAGCCACCACCAGTGATAAAGACCTGCAGGGCCATTGTGTCCCATGGAGCAGAACCCAGCAACTGAGAGGCCCCATCAACACAGAAACTGGGTGTCCATGGGATGCACAGCTGCATCCTAGGGGTGCTGGTGCATGCAGCATCCGAGGGCTCTTGATAAAGGGCTGCAGATGGTGCCAAAAGAGCTGGACCCAGAGATTTTGGGGTATATGCTGCATAGGAAGAGTCAGCTCAGGGAAACCCTCTCCTTCCGAGCCAGGAAGCCAGGAATGATTGCTGCAGGATGGGTCACATTACAGCAGCTCACCAGGCTGCCCTCTCTTCTGATTCAGGGCCCTCTCACTCCCTCTGACAGGTGCGAGATGATGAAGTCCCCAAGGCAGAGCAGCTCCTTGCCTACAAGAGCAGCCATGGGTGCTATGGGTGCACTGGAGACCTGCACCTTCCACACCTCCTGTCTCCAACCCCACCACAATCTCCTTTCTGTAGGAACGGAACAGAGGCCAGGAGCCCAGGGAACCCCTGTATCATGATAAGTCAGGGTCCCTGACAGCACTCAACTGACATGTCACCTCTCATGTCACCCACCTAGTGCAATGGGTTCCCACTCAAACAGGGAATACCTCTCAAAAGCTTTGCCATCCTCTATCTGTGCAGGAAGTAGTACCCCGGCATGTGCCACAGTGTGCATGGGTTAACATGGGCGGTTGCAGCCCACAGTGCTCCAGGGCACGATAAGGCAGGGACCAGGACCTGCTCTGGCTGCGTTTCCTTCCACCAATTCAAATATCACTCCAGGCACTTAACGGCCAGTTTCTTCCTGTTGCAATTCTCGTTAGCTCACAAAGTGGCTAATTACAGGCCTGCAGCTGCCATTTGGAGCAGCAGCAGTGCTGGGTTATGCCTAGGCACAGGAGGGAGATACCTCAGTGCTGGCAGTGGCATTGGGGTCAGGCCCAAGTGTTTTGGGACCAGCCGGCCCAGGGGAGCCACTACCCCCCTTGGGGACCAGACCCAGAGCTCTTGGTGGGGCCCAAGCACCAGGGCATAGTGTTTATGGATTTAATGCAGGGGTGGAACTGATGGCAGCTTCTGTACCCTGTGCCCAGGGACCCAGCACCTTGCACATGGGGAGAGGCCATCCCATCAGCCCTCTTGTCCCTGGGCACCAAACCACCCATCCTGTTCACAACATGCCCATCGCTCTTGTCCGCAGCAGCCCCCATTAACTTTCTCATTCCTAGAGTCCCCACTGTGCTATCACCCCTCCTGTCTCCAGCATCGCCACACCTCTCCTGTCCTCAGCACACTGTCCATCCCGTGACCCCTTCTCTTCCCCCTGCCACACTGTCACCCCTGATAGCCCCCATCACTCCTCTAGTCTCCAGCATCTACCACCAACCTCCATGTCCCCAGTGCCCTGACCACACTGTCACCCCCTGATGCTGTGCCCCCCCGGAAGCACCCGGCAGGGCTAAGCCGATTACCTCCCTTAATACCCCCATGGCCCAGAAGAGACATTTCAGGCAAACATTGATGCACCTTCCCCTGAGCTGTGGGAAGACTCAGGCTCTCTGAGAACTGAGGGATCCCTGGGGTGGGGGAACAGTCTCCAGAGCTGCCAGGAAATTGCAGATCCAAAGGACCTGACCCTGCACAGTGCAAGCAGGCCCCTGGCTCCAGAATCCCAGTCTCCCTACCCTGAGCTCCAGCTCCCCACGCATCAGCATACCCAGGGTATTGCTGGGGTGCACATGGATTTGTGAGTCCCCACAAAGCTACAGCAAAAGGGATGAGGGATTTTCACCCTGTCTCTTCCATAAACTCTTCCTTGATGCTGATTCTGTAATTGGAATTATCAGACATCTTTTCACCCATTTCCCCTCCTCAAGCCTGCAGACGGAGCCCTGCCCATGTCCCTGGCATGGGTACCAGCTCCTTGGAGCCCTGTGGGATGCCTGTGCTGCACATCCCAGCTCCTCCACACCTCATGCCCACAAGGGCTCCTTTCCCACAGGGAGAACCAGCTGAGCACAAGTAATCCCAGATAACAAGGTGGAGACATTATTTCCAAGAATAAAACTACATGGGCAGCACCCTAGCTGCTGCCTGGAGAAACACCTGGTCTGCACCAGTGTAGCAGAGGACACCCCACCACAGGGGGCTTGAAAGGATGGAATCACTGCCCACCACCGCCACCACTCCCAAGGGGGACCCAGACAACCTTTCCTGTGCCTCAAGAAAAAACTGGGGCTGCTACCTACAGACCAAATCAGAGAATGCTGCAGGGCTGAGATCACTCCCTTCACTTGGCAAGGCAGCCAGGCCCCTGCAAGCACCACAGGTGCAGCACCAGTCCCAATGTCTTGCTCCCAAGAGTGGCTTGGAGCTGCAGCAGCTTCAGGGGTCAGCATGGGGGTCCCTGGGGCTACTGCACCCACTGTGTCCCAAGCCTGTTCCCAGTGCAGCGATGGACAAGCAGGCAAGGAGGAAAAGCTAAGAGATGGACAGTCCCACCACAGGCTGAGCCTGGGAACTTCCCAGGGGATGGCTCCTGCCTAGCCATGCCCTGCTGGAAGTTTGAGCAGTACCTGCACCACTGCAGAGCAGGGGCAGCCAGTATCAACACCAGCATCTGTGCTCCCACCCACGTCCCTGCAGAGCGGCATGAGGAGGAGCAGCAGTGCAGAGCCAGCAGGTCAAACATGGCCAAATGGGTCACTTGGACTGGAAACAAAATTCAGATTTTGCTGAATATCTTCTCCAGATGTCTGGGATGTGGACTGATGGCTGTGGCAGTGGGGTTCAGGATTATTAAAAAATGGGGTTCTAGCCTGTCATCCCATTTGGAAAACTGGGTTTTTTGTTTACAATAATAACAAGGATAATAATAGATGAAATTTGGCAATCTAGTTACTCAAGAAGCGGGGAGAAATATGGCTGTCACTCATGTTCCAGGAAATGAAGCCAGAAAACGAAGCAAGGCAGGCCCTCTGCCCAAAGCCTGGTGTGATGCATAGAGACACGTGGGAGAAAAAAGCCCAGCTGAGGAGTAGCAAGCGAACCTAAACCACCTGCAGCACCTCCAAAGCACTGCTGCCCTTCGTCCAGCTTGGATCAGGCTCACAGCAAGATGAGGATGTTACTGAGCCACGTGCAGCTGCATCCCGGGAGATGGCATCTGCTGCAGGGGCTCTGGGTCGCAGTGCCAGCCAAGGAAAGTGAGGAGGAGGAGGAGGAGGAGAAGGAGATGCCAACCCCCTGAAGCTTTCTGAAGAAGCTTTGATGGAGCTGCAGAGGCAGGAGGACATGGGTATGGTAGTGCAGGACCTTTTCCCTGGCTCCCTCCTTGCCAGGAGCCAGTTTCACCAGCATACCACAGCACAGAAGCTGCTCCTGGGCTTGCCACCTCCACCTTGCAGTCACCCCCAGAGAAAGCCAAGCTTGGCCCCATCTGCCCAGGAAAGGCAATTATAAAGTGAGAAGAAACAGCCAATGCTTCCTGTGCCCCAGTGCACTCAGAGAAAGGTGGTAGGGCTGGGACAGAGACTCCTTTGCCTGCCCAGCACCCCAGGGATATTTTCTTCCGCCGTCCCCAGGAGAAACCTACCTGGAGCTCCCCACTGCCACATGCCATACAACCTCAAACTCCCGGCAATGGGATGCTGCTGTCAGGAACAGCGCAAAGACACCATCCCTAGCTTCTCTCAGGGAAAAGAGGTTGAGCTGAAAATCCAATCCCACATCTGCCAAGAGCATGCAATATCTCAGCACTGGAACAGGCTGCTGATGTGGTGCCAGGCCCCTCATGCTCACCTCATCTCCAGCATCCTCCTAGTGCTGGGAAGGGAGGGGAAGGAAAGGGGAAATTGTCACCACTCCCTGACAGCACCTGGGCACAATCACCCCAGCAGCCCCTCAAGTGACCCAGCCCAACCAGCACTGCCAGGCCAGATGATCCCACACTAACCCCTAAATTCAGGAGGAGCAGAGATTATGCTGGATCACTGGTGGCTCATCTGAGCCTGGATCTCCTTCCTCTCATCTCAGCCTGTGTTAGGAATACCTCTGGCTGGGCTACCCCAGCCTTGGCTCGTGGAAAGAGGGGGAGCGCAGGAGCATCCCCACCTCTGCCTCCAACCCTCCGACGTGGAAACACACAGACGTTTTGATATTGCAGCTTCCCGCCGTCCCTCAGAAGCACGGAGAGGCCACCCGGGCCCCGGTGACAGCAGGCTGCCTGCCCGGCGTCCGCCGGCCCGGCGTCTGCCCTGCCGGGAGCCCGAGAAGGGAAACAATATCGGATTCGCAAACAATGCTGGGAGCCAGGAGGCCCTTCCCGGCTCCTGCGCCAGCCAGGCGGAAAGCACCTGCCCGAGACAGGCCGTACCTAGGCAGGAACACGGCACCTCCCCGGGGCGGGCAGCCACAGCCTTCCCCGCAGGCAGCAACGGGGCCTGGGGCTGGCCGGGGTTTTGGGGCCGCTGTTTGTGCCCATCACAGCTCTGCGCACCCCAGCAGTGGGCACAGCGCAAGAGGACACGGAGCATGTCCAGTGCCAGACGCCCCAGGAGGGGAAATGTCCTAACCCAGACCCTGAAACTCAAACAAATCAAACCTGAACGCCCCGAAACAACCCTTAGGCAGACAGCTGGGCAGCTTAGGGCGGTGCTGCACGGGAAGGCGCGAAGGCCACCCATTCCTTCTGCCACGGCGGAGAGCAGAAATGTCACCGTCACTGGTGTACCGGGGCGGTGCTGCGGCCGCTCCCGGGGCAATGAGACTGCTGGGCAAAGAGGGCTCCCTCCAGCGCAGCCCCCGGAGGCTCCCCGGGATGGCTCGGTCACTGCAGCGCCCTTATTTTTTTCTTTGTGGTTTTTGATGTTGTTTTAATTTTTTCCTACCACTAAAGGTGCTTCATGAGGGCCGCTCCCATGACTACGTGCTCCTTCCCCACTCCAGGATCCACATCTGTGGGTCCCTCCAGCCCCCTCAAACAGCTGCTGGGGACCGGCCCTGCGGCGCTGCCACCCGCTGCCAGGCCCCTGCCTGCAGCAGCGGGCAGGAGAGTGACGGGGAGGCGCTGCCCGTCCCCGGGGAGTGCTGCGGGGTGGGAGAAACCCCCGTGGGGCTTTGTGACGGGGGCACCTCCTATCTTGCTCCACCCAAGAACACGAACACCCACGGATGCTGATCCCTGGTGGGGATGGGGATAATGAGGGAGAAGAAGGGGAGCAACTGCACCAGGGTTCGTCGTAGGAGAGGACATGAGCATCCGCGGGGGAAGGGAGAGGACACGGAGACGGGAGTGGGGGGAACAAGGAGGCACTCACCGGCACGGGCGAGGCGCAGACGGAAGGATCCGAGGGCGGTGAGCAGCAGCAGCAGCGCTCCGCGGCGGGCGGCAGCGCCCCGGGCCGCCACCATCGTCCACGTCCACGTCCACGTCCACGGACACGGACACGGACACGGACACGGACACGGACACGGGCGGGCGCGGGGCCGCGGCGGCTGCGGGCGGCGGGGCGGGGCGGGGCCAGGCGGAGGGCGGGGCTCCAGCGCGTTTGGGCTCCACCCCCGCCGCCAAGGCCCGGCCCCCGCAGCCCCCGGCGGGAGCGCTCTGGCATCAGCGAGCCGGCGGCTCCCCGAGTGCTGCGCCGCAGAGCCCGGCCCAGGGCCCAGGGTGGCTCCAGAGAGCTAGACAAGGACCTTGGACAGGGGCCTGCAGTGACAGAACAAGGGGGAATGGCTTCCCACTGCCAGAGGGCAGGGTTACATGGGATATTGGGAAGAAGGTTTTCCCTATGAGAGGGGAAAGGCCCTGGCAGAGGTTGCCCAAAGAAGCTGTGGCTGTCCCATCCCTGGAAGCGTTCAAAGCCAGGTTGGACAGGGCTCTGAGCAAGTGGCAGGTGTCTCTGCCATGATAGGGGTGTTGGACTATATGACCTTGAAAGGTCCCTTCCACCCCACTGCAGTCTGTAATGCTATGTTGGGATCTGGTTATTCCCCCAGTCCCACATGAATGGCATACACTGGGAGTGATGAGCTGGGGAATGTCATCTGTCAGTCATGTGGCTGATGGCTGCTGGGGTAATGTTTAGGCTGATGGCTGGAGGTATCTCATCCCTGCTTGCTCTGCAGCTGTGGCACATGGCTTTGAGTGCTGGGTTTGTCAGACCTTATCTGCCGTTGACTTTGGATAGAGGAGTGCACTGCCAAAGCACCCCCTCCCTTCCCAGTCAGAGCCACATTCCTGGGTCACTCCCTTGCAAAACCTCTTTCCATATCCTGGATTAGTCTCATATCTCTAGGATTTGCTTTTCAACCCCTATGTCCCCTTCGAGTACAAATGTCCCATCTGGTTGCAGGACAGTGGGTGCTTGGTGGTGATATGCCTCCACAGCCACAAGGCCCAGAGATTCCACATGGACACTGCAGTCACACCAACAGCCATGTCCAACAGGGATGCCAGGTTGTCCCTGTTTGCTGCAGAGCTCCCAGGCCACCCAAGGTTTTCCCCCATGCAGTCAGGGGATGCTCTGCAAAATCCTGGCATCCAGTCTCTGGCCCCATGCTCTGGGCACAGACCTGAGGCCTTGGCACAAACACAAATGACATGATGCTGAATGGGACCTGCTATCTGGGATCTTGCTGGCCAGCATGTGCTGCCTGATTCTCGGTGTAGGGATTGCCGTGGCTGTGCCCTGCTGCCTGGCTGGGCTCAGTGTAGGGATTGCCGTGGCTGTGCCCTGCTGCCTGGCTGGGCTCAGTGTAGGGACTGCCGTGGCTGTGCCCTGCTGCCTGGCTGGGCTCAGTGTAGGGACTGCCGTGGCTGTGCCCTGCTGCCTGGCTGGGCTCAGTGTAGGGACTGCCGTGGCTGTGCCCTGCTGCCTGGCTGGGCTCAGCCCCAGCCAACGCGCTCACAGTGGGAGCCCCATTAGAGCCTCAGTGGTGCCCTGGCAGGCTGTCAGCCCACTCCAAGCCTGTCCAAGGAATGCTGAGAGCAAGTTGCCATGGTGTGGTGTGACAGGGATATCAGGCCTGGCTCTGGAAGGAATTGCCACCTGCTCATGGTTCCCCCTGCCACCATGGCTGAGCAGGAAGGTGCCAGGTAGAGGTGGGTGACAGCATGCCATGGGGCCAGCCATGTGATCTGCTCCCAGCAGAATTGTTACCTCTTAAATTTTCTTTATTCCTTAATTTCCTTGGCCCTTTGCTCCTGTGAAAGGGATTGTGAAAAAAAAATCCCTGTCTGGGATTTTACTTCCCCAAGAAAAAGCTGCTGTCATGGTTTAGGAATGGCACTCCTCAATTTAGTGCCCCCTGCCCAAAACTCTCCCAAGCCAGATCCTGCTCCTCCCCTGCCCCCCCTCCCCCTCCCCCCTTCTACGACCTTCTTCCTGCTATGGAAATGGAGTTGAGAACTGGAGAACTCACAAAAATGTGAGTTGAAATAAAAACCATTTACTGGACACAGCACTTTTGTTGAGACCTGTCATAGCTTGACATGGGAGGAATTTAGGGAAGGGACCTCAGCACTCCCTAGCATCACACTCAGTCATGGGGTAGGGGCACTATTTCTTCATCTGGGAGCAAGTGGTGGGTGGGGAGATGGATGGGGCCATGGGTGCCCCAACCACAGTGGGGCTGAGTTGGATCCTCCAGCACTGATCCATTAAGGATAAACAGGGCTGGCAGCAAGGTGGGACCTGATCTCCTGGGAGAGCTGGACAGGACCCCCGAAAGCCATGGTCACCACCCTGGGGCCTGCAAGATCCTGGTGGATGAAAGCTTGGGAAACCACCCGTGCCTCTACCCTGACTGCAGGCACTTCCTGCCCTCTGGCAGGGATATCTCCCTTTATTCATAAGTTATATACATGTAGATTGTAAAACATACACATGAATAGACATTGTAAAAGGATAAGATAAAGATTTAATAACACTCATTCAAAATACTATTTTATTTTGTTCATTAATTTGTACATATTTGCACTAAATATATAACACCAAAGTATATTTGCCCAAATATACTTTCCTCCTGCACCCTGATGGGTTGCCCTGTGTACCCCTGGAGCTGCATGCACCCTGGCTTCTCTGGAGGAAGCAGGGGTCTCCCCTGAACTCTCAGAACAGGAATTCATTATTATTTTATCCCTGATGACACTGCTGGTCCTTTCAGCAAGCTCCACCGGTCTGTATTGTGGTGTGGTCTCATCCATCAGTGTCTTGAGTTGATGAAGGCTAAGCACAGACACAGCTGGGACTCATGGTACCCAGCCCTTCCCTGCCACGAGGATTCTCCATCCTCCCCCTCTACCCATAAGCTCCAGAGTTGCATTCCCAGCCCAATACTAAAGCTGCTACACATGGCAGGAATGACCAATGAACTCTCATGTTTCCCTGGCAGTAGGAGAGCAAAGGGGTTCCAGATTGCTCTGACTCACCCCTGCCCTGGGAATCATGGGTAAAAAGGGATGGGAAATTCCCATTTTATTTCCAAAGGAGCTGCTGATTTTGTAGGTGTTTTAAAATCTGGGTTCCTTACCTAGCCTTGCCTTGTCCATGTCTTCTGGGAGGATGGAGTGCAGCCTAACCTGAGTGGCATAAAGCACATTGTGTTCCCTCTGGGAAATCTTGGCTCCATCAATCACAAAACACCAGTTTCCATCATTTTCCCTCAGTAGGATTCTTACAGAGTTTTGCTCGTAAAGTGATCCCCACTGGGCTGAGGTCTGGGGAGGACAGATTTCACTTTATCTGTGGCTGGATCTCCCTGCACACACAGAGCAAAACATCCATTTCCACCCCTTTATTTACAGTCACCAGGTACCCTCTTGGCTCCATGTGTTGAGAGTCCCTGAACCCTTCCTGAAGGCACATCATGAACCAGATCCATCTGCTCTCCCACTTGCACTCCTGCTTCATTGCCATTTCACATGTGGAAGCAGCTTCGTGTTCCCAGGATTAACTTTCGACTCCAGAAACTATGAAGATCAGTCCACTGACAATGGTTTTTCTACTTATACATATTTTATTGCATTAAGGGAAAGACATCCGGCTCTGCAGTGTCTGCAAGTTGAGCCCAGACAAGATTATCCAGCACTTACCAGAAGTGCAAACAGCTGAGTATTACTGCTGTGCTTTGCACTGTTTCACCTCAGAAAGGGCTCTGCTTGGGAAGAAAAGCTCTTCCCAGGGAGCCTAACAAAGTCCTCATGTAGATAAATGATTAAAGAAAAAAGGCTTAACCAAGGGCATCGGCGTGCCAAAGCAATGTGTGGACAGCCGGCACAGTTTGTCCATCTGGGCAGTATTTATTTCTTATGGAAAGAGTTCCCAGAATTGTTTATTGGGAGACCTCCTGTGGCCAAAGAATTAGCAGTGTTAAAGAATCCCCTCCTAGTCTATCCCAGAGGATGCTACATGCCATCCTTCTGCCATCCCTCTGAGAGGATGAGGAACTGTGCAGTGCTCCACACTGATACCCAGCTTTATGGATGGGATGAGACCCACCTCACCCATCGAGAGAGCTGGGCTCTCGATGGGTACCTGCAGAGCTGGGCTCTCTCGAGCTGGCACTGTGAGTCCAACCCAGCAGTGGGGAGCTTTCAGTCACAGAGGGAGAGGATTCTGTGAATTAGGGACCCAGCCCCTGGGTCCCCCCAGGCAGTAAGAGGTCTGGATGTGCTGGTGAGGGGGAGTGAGAAGCTGCCAGCTGTGCCCCCACCAGCACTGCCTGACCAGCACCCCCAGGCTCTTCCTCTGTGTCAGGTCACTGAGAGACCTGTCCCTGCTGCTGGGAGGGTGGGGATCACTCAGTGTCTCAGGTCACTCAGCTGCTTCCTCAGTGACATCTCTAACATCTGAGAACATAGCAGGACTGTATTGTGGACATAGACAGGGCTCTCCTGATGGTCCCAAACACTGTTAAACAAGAACAGACACAGTAGTAGGAGAAGATCAGGGAACAGATGCAGTAGCTCCTCTCCTCCTTCCAGGTTTCCTGGCCTGCAACTGGAGATTGGTCTAAAGATCCCACAAAACGTGACCGGCCAGACACTACCTGAAAAGCTGCTTCCCTTCATGGGAACAAATTGTTTTTACACCTTTAGTGAAGATACAGAAAGGTGTCTGGCTTGCCCTCTCCATCACAGATTGTGGAAGCAGACATTAAAAAAAAAAAAAAAAAAAAAAAAAAAGAATCTTTAAATGTTACAAAGTGCCTGCTGGCCAATACTGCACTGGGGATGTCACCTCATGTTTGCACTGAGAAAACAACATGAGGCAGGTACCTCTGAGAGTGTGGAGGACCAGAATGGCATCCAAAGGTGACTGTGGTTCCAGCAGGCTTGAGTGTGGCAAGGGAAAGCAGAGACATTGGCCTGCAGGAAAGGCTCTGGGTATAACAAGAAACTGGAGCCTAAGGATAAATGAAGATGAGATACAGAATATTTTGAGTGTGAAACTAAAGCTACTGAATTTGCAAGAGGAGCAGGCCAGGAGATGATCAGTGATTCACACAAATCTGTAAGAACCTACTGGTGCTGACAGAGTTGTCTTCAGGTCCTTCCAGAGAGAAGAGCGGGAACATCTGCCAGGAGTGAAGAGAAGATGGGTGCGAGGCTGAGAGGATTGAGCACCCTCAAACAACGTTGCAAGGGCCCTCCAAGAGGGAACAGGGCAACTGTGGATGCGCTCTACAAGGCAGAGGATTGGGGGGCTGTGGATTTGTCTTGGTGGCCAGCAGTTGTTTGGGGGGTGCGTGAGCAGCCAGTCCAAGGCTGAGGCGCCTGAGCATGGATGCCATGGCATTCATGGACACACTCTTCAATGCAAGGAAGCATGCCAGTGGGATGGGAGACACCTGCAGTGATGTGATGCCAGGCTCTGAACTAGGAAGGGAATAGAGACTGAAGGAGAGGCATGTACTTTACATACTGGTTTGGGTTGTGATGAGGAGTAGGAGCTGGTAAACAAGTGTGCAACCACAGATGGAAGGAAAGAACTCGAGGGATAAGAGCAGCTGGGAGAGCAGCGTGGGCTGGTGTCTTCACATCTGGCTCATGGGAAAGATCACAAGCAATGGTAGCCTTGTGCAATGCTGCTGTAGAGAAACTCAGAGCAGTACATGGAGCTGCCGATGGGAGCAGATCTTCCCAGAGTCACGGAAGCAGGTGGTATGAGCTGGGCAGAGGTGATGGAGCTCTCAGGAGGAGGGACAGGAGCGTGTGATGAGGAGAGAGGCCAGCACAAGACATTGAAAGACACGATCAAAAGATCTTCCTGGACCTAAACTGACTTTGTAAGGAAGGAAAGGAATTTCTGCCTAAGTGATGTTAGGAGCCCGTCACAGATCCCCCAGCCAGTTTGGGGTGAGGACAAATTACCAGGAGAGAAATCCTTTAGGCTTAGGCTGGAGTTTCTTCCTTCCAGGAAGAATAGCTCTTTGGAGGGGCAGAGGTGCTGTAATCACCTGTCTGCAACAGTTACTCTAGTTATCCTTGGATATGAGGACAACATAACCAGTGTAAAGTGAGCTGATGGGGTCGTTTTGCTTGTTTTGTGTTGTTTTTTTGGGGTTTTTTTGTGGTTGTTTTTTTGGGTTTTGTTTTTTGGTTTTTGTGGGGTTTTTTTTGTTTTTTTGTTTGTTTGTTTGTTTGTTTTTTGTACCTGTTCCTTTTGGTTGTTTTTAGAAGAGCTATTTGGGAAAATAACTTCAGAGCTCCAGTAGGCATGAGTCGATGCCATTTGGCATAAATCAGAAGATTAATAGGGGCAGATTGGTGGCTGTTGCTGAGAACAAGCACAAATCAGGAGAAGTGAGGTGAGCTGGTTCCTGCAGCTGAGCAGGTTTGGAAAGCTGAGCATTCAAACATAAAAGAGAAAGAATAGGCACCAAAAAATCCCTTCTAAGCACAAGGGAGAGGCTGGTGAAACAGCTTCTCCCTTAGCAAACAACCAACATACAGACACCAAGGAGGGACTCTGGAAAGAGTGGAATGTCTGCAAGGAAAGAAAAGAGCCCGTGCTGGAAGATGAAGGAGTGCAGGGAGCCTGTGAGAATGGCTTGCAGAGTTATATGGGGTATTTGCCTTTCAGCCATGTAGATGGGGACAGACAGTCCCGCTGTGTCCTCAGTACAGCACCCTGGAGGTCAGATATCTCCTGCTCCCAATGTTCCAAGAGGACAATGACAACTTATGGCCAGTGACAACATGAAGGCAACTGGGACAGAAGCATTAGGGAGGGAGGAGAGTCTTCAGAGATTTGCTGAGGGAGGGAAATGTGGCTGCACCTGGACTCAGGAAGAATGAACGTTGTGTCTCCAGCAGTGAGGGTGCAAAGTGTTTTTGTGATGAGGGAGAAGAGGAATCTGACCCCATACATTTGCAAAGCTTCAGGGGAAAGAAAGAAAACTTGGAGGGTACAAGAGCTCTGTGTCTGCAGAGCAGTCTGCCTGCCTGCAGGATCCTTGACTGGAGAGTCAGGGGAATCTGGAGCCACCAGTATGGCACAGGATGCCAAAGTGGCCATGGGGACAAAAGGGTTCCAAACTATGTGGGAAAATATTGATGCTGTGTTAGGTTAGCGAGACCTTTCTGGATGTTGCACAGGGAACCCACTTGAGGAGGAAGCTGAGCTGGGCTGTCAGGATGCCTGAAGAGTGGAGAGTCCATTAGAGAAGATATGGTGCAACACGGTCAGCCTGGAGAAGCAAATCCCAGCTGGGAGATGGCTGCATTAGAAAGGAGAGCCCTTTGCTCGAGCATGCTGCTGTTGGCCACCCTGGAGCGGCAAGCCTGCAAGAGCTGGAAGCTGAAACTCAGTGCCAAAAATTTACTTTGACCCAGGAATCAGCTCCTTAGATCTAATGCACAAGGGTTTGGACATCTGTGTGGTTTCAATATACTCCTGGGTCTATATTGAATGGGGAAATGCTCTTCTGGGGTCACAACTGCCAGATCCCATGGCCAGTGGCACTTGGAAAACTCTGGGGTCTTACATGGTGCCTTCCCAGGAGATTTGAGGCCCAAAGTTCTCACTTAATGGGGCAAATACAGGAGTTGTTTGGGTTCCTCAACCCATTTGTCACCACTGAAAACTTTTCCCTTTACCTAGTATAAACCTATTTTAGCTACAATTCCATGTTCACAGAGCCTTCAAGTTGATTTGATGAAGCAGACATAGAAAACTACATGGCTGGTCCACTGGGAAGGTATCACACAGACACACCCATAACAAGACCCCTAGGGAGACCACCCACCCCCAGCTCCCTCCCTGTACCCTGTGATCCCTCCATAACCAAGGGCACACCAAAGAGCTGGTATCTCCAGGACAGCACCACAATCTGGGCTACCTGAAAACCAGCTTGGTGTTGTGGTCTCTGGAGGTGGTGGACACAACCTCCCCCAAGAGCATCTTGGGCCAGAGGGTAGGAGCCATGAGAGCACCAGCACACAGACAGAGACAGACAGACAGACACACACAGATGCTTGGTAGTGAAGACACAGGAGGGTCCAAGCATAGACTTCCCACACACCCTATAATGCAGCAATACTAAAGGAATCCAAAGACAAAGGAGGGTCCAGGGTATAAATACAGGAAAGAGGGGGTGGAGGAGAGCATCAGGGATCCAATGGTCTGAGGGCTCAGGGGTGGTACACTGGGAAGGGACCAACAGAGAATGCCAGGGTGGATGGGCGGGGTTACACACACCAATGGGAAAACAGGGAAGGGAGAACTCTCTAGAACATGAACATAAGGGTAAAAGGGGTGGGGAAGGCCAATGGGGAGGACAGAACTGGGATAAACTGGTGTAGTGTTGCAGAGCGCTGTGTGGGAAGCCTCTTTCCTTGCCCTGTGAGGAGTGTCTGGAGCCTACAGTGCATCTTTCCAGGGCATTGTCATTGCCCTCTCCCCAGTGGGCTCATGGGCCTCCTCAGGTTGGGTTCTCTGGCACCAGTTGCCTTACTGGAAGTTGGAGAGTGCAGAGTCATGTATGTCCTGCCACCGTGAAACTCCTCTGCCTGTGAGCCAGGGCAGGAGAAACCATCAGAGGTGCTGTGTGAGTGGGATGCAAGTGGCATCTTCATTTCATTCTTCGATAACTCTAGGGCTTTGCAATTACATGTGCTGATCTGATAGTCATTAGGGAATGATCAGCCAGTCATTGGCAGGGACTGTTTGCCTTTCTGCTAATGAAGTTGCATTTGATTTACAATCAAATCTAATGAATCGAGTGAGTTTGAGGTAGGCTCAAGGGAAGCACAGGCCAGCTCCACAGCCTTGCTGTTCATAAGGAGCCACATCCCAGGGACACTGCCAGGAATGGCCCTGGCATAGGGCAATGAGGCATATGTCTGCAAGCTGAGCAGGGCTGTGTTTGTGGCAGGGACAGGGCTCCTGCCCTGCTGCTAGCAGGTGACCTGTGAAGCTGTGGGCTTTGAGACAGTGCATTGGGTTGGCATGGCCAGGCTTTGGCAGGGGGAGCTCTAGGAATGGCTTCTGCAAGAAGCTGCCAGAAGCTTCCACCATGTCCAGCAGAGCCAATCCCTGGTGGCTTAAAGATGGACATGTCACTGGCCAAGGCTAGGCCAGTTAGGAGTGGTAATGCCTCTGAGATTACATATTTAAGAAGGAAAGAAAGAGGTTTTTGTGCAGTTGGAATTGTGGCCAGATAAGAGCGAGGTGAGAATATGTGAGAGGAAAGCTCTGCGGACACGAAGGTCAGTGGACAATGAGGGGAAGGAGCTGCTCCAGGTGTTGGAGCTGAGATTCCCCTGAGCCTGTGGTGAAGACCATGGTGCCCCTGCAGCCCAAGGATGCCATGGGAGTGCAGAGATCCACCTGCAGCTCCTAGAGGAGCCTATGCTGGAGCAGGGAGATGCCTGAGAGGAGGCTGTGACCCTGTGGCAAGCCCATGGTGGAGCAGGATTCTGGCAGGGACCTGCAGACCTGTGGAGAGAGGAGGCCACACTAGAGCAGGTTTGCTCATAGGAGCTGTGACCCTGTGGGGGACCTATACTGGAGCAGCCTGATCCTTGAAGGACTGACCCCATGGAAAAGTGACTCACATTGCAGCAGTTTGGCTAGGACTGTTGCTTGTGAACTGGACTCACATTTCAGAAGTTCATGGAAAACTATTCCCCCATGGGAGGGACCCTATGCTGGAGCAGCAGAATGACTTCTGTCCCTGAGCAGCATCCCATTCCTGTCTCCCTGCACCACTGTGGGGAAGAAGGTAGAGCTGGTAAAGAGGGAGGGGTGGGGGGGAAGGTGTTTTTAAGGTCTTATTTTATTTTTCATTATCCTGCTCTGATTTTGTTAGCAATAAATTAGTATCTCTAATTAGAGCCTGTTTTGCCTGTGATGATATTTGATGAGTGAACTATCCCAGTCCTTATCTCAACTCCTAAATCCTTTGTCATATTTTCTCTTCCCCATCCAGCTGCAGAGGGGAGAGATAGAGAGGCTTTAGTGGGTGCCTGGGGTCCAGCCAGGGTCACCTCACTACAGCCAGACACCCTGTGCTGGCATGGAGTCAGGCAAGTGCTGACTCCATGCTGACTCCTCAGGCAAGTGCTCCTCTGGCTGCCAGGCCAGGAGAGAGACAAGGAGGACAGCCCTGACTGCTGGCTGTGCAGGAGGGGCAGGGAACAGCCCGGGGCACAGATCCCAGAGGGGCTGCTGCTCCTCTCCTGCACCTCCCTTCACAACAGGTATGTCTGGCAGCTTCAGTGCTTTGGGACACCACTGTGATTTCAACAGACCCCTGGATGTGTATTGAAAGAGGAAGGGCTGTTCTGGGCTCACACCCATCAGACCCCAGCAGCACTTGGGGAACCCTGTGGTCTTACTCTGCACCATCCAAGGCAGATGGACAAGCCTGGTCCTGATGTCTGCATGCTGCCTGAGTGACTCCTGCTGTGGTGACTACACCACCAGCTGGTGACTGGTGCTGCACCCGTCACATGCAAAGGATCATCCTGGAGCCTCTAACACAAGACTGCTCCAGGCAGGTTGGTTGGGCACCCTTGCACTCAGTTTTTTTTTGGGATTGCCAAGTGCTCACAGGTCCCATGCAGCAAGTGGGACCTGGGTCAGAGGCTGAAATTAAAGTGTCATCCTTGTGCTAGCTGGTGCTACTTTTACAACCTGAGATGATACCATACAGTCACATTTTATTAAAAAAAAAAAAAAAAGAAAAAATGAGAAGTCAAGAGGATTAACTATCACATATGGCACAGAGATTGTCTGGAAAGACCAGCTTAGCTTTCCTCTGAGTGCTTAAGCTGATATTAGCAAATACAAGCCCTAAACAACATTGGGAAGCCTAAATGGAACCCAGCATGATTGCATCAATTTAAAGAATCTGATTAGAAATAGCATAAACATTCTTTAACTTATTGAAGACAGCTGAAGGCAACAATGTAAGACAACGAAGACGCCAGCATCTGGCGCCTTGCTCCTCTGCTTTGAGAAATGACAGCTGCAATTTCTTCAAGGCTCTGGCAGCAGGAATTTATACTAGAAAATATTTGAAAGTAGCTGGTTAAATTCAAAGAAAAGAAGCGGATAGAAAAGTGAAGAAACCCTGCATCCACTTTGGCCAAGAAGGCGCTTTGGTGGATCCTCAGAATGGACAATCTCCTCTGCAAACACTTCAGGAGTTCTGTCCTGCCAATGGAGAAGGGCAAGTGAGTAATAAGACGGAGGAGATGACATTTCCAGACAAAATAACTCGAACATCACTCCAGCACCCCATCTGCCACTTACAATCCCTTTGGTGCCTTCCAGTTTTCACCAGACAATGAGAAGAATGTGCCAGGCTCTGCAGAGGTGGTCAGAGAGACAACAGATAAGTAGGTCCCCTCACAGTGTAGGAGATACTCACAAAAGCTGCAATAAATGCCAGATTTCATTGATGTCTTGGCAAACTATGACACAGGGCAGACTGAATGGAACTTTGGCACAGGAAAATCACACCTCAGAAATACACCTCTCTGGAGGAGTCAACGAGACATAAGTGTTGGACATCCCCATGTCACCTGGCAAGTCTATCAAAGCTCGCAGGGGACAAGCTGGCATAGGTTAGGGAAGAAGATCTCACTAAGATAAATCACAGAATGATTTAGACTGGAAGGTCATCCAGTCCAACCTCCTTTCTCAAGCAGAGTCCCCCAGAGCAGTCACTCAGGATTGTGTCCAGATGGTTTTGAGCTCCTCCAGACATGACTCCAGACCCTCTCGGGGCAGCCTGTCCCAGTGCTTGGTCACCCACCCAGTAAAGAGTGGCTGAAAGGGAAGAAAGTCGCCCAGAGGGGTCACTGTGCTGACTGACAGATATCTGGTAAAACATCTCATCCACGTGCAGTGAGTGCCAGAGGGGGCAGCACGAGGAGATATTAGAAGACCAGAGAATAGGACAAAGCTCCATGTAAATCTCAGTTGTACCCCCACCTTTTCAGGGAGGTGGAGGTCCAGGTCTGGCCAGGCAGCCCCAGCAGGGACATGTCCTTAACAGGGGAAGGAGAGAGAAGGGTGAGAGGGGAGGCTGGGAGGACAAGGAGGCTTGTCAAAGATTTAAGATCTGGAACAGCATAAGGAGCACAAATAGAGGAGATGATCTTGCATCACCAGCAGCCATCAGCTGCTGGTCTCAAACTGCTCCTCAGCCATCAAAAGCTGTCCCAGCACTTCCTTTGCCCCAACACCCTTCTGCTGTCTCCATCAGTTTTTGGCACCCTGTGTCTGGGCTGATCCTCACTGCACCAGCCTCGTCCCCACCAGCCCTGGTATGTTTCCATGGCCCTTGGCTGTGCAGCTGAAGATGGAATCAGCATGACAAGCAAAAGGGAGAGCAGAGGCAAGTGAAGCTCCTTGCTGCAGGATGCCACCTTTGCTGAGTAGGTGCCTAAACCCAGGAAGCCCTTACGAATATTCAGGGAAGAAAAGTCCCTTTTTATCAGATATATGATGACATCTGGCCAGATTTTTGGGGGGATAAAGGAGTATTGGATGAACTGCAGAGACAGATGCAAGCTTGATGGAAGGGCTGAGGGACTGTGGAGTGCTGCATGGGGACCCACCGCCTGCTCTGCACGGATGGGATTCACACCCAGAAAACAATGAACTGTCAGCTTGTGTGTCCTTGCACCCCAGCTCCAGCAGGGTTTTTCGCTGTGTGGTGCCCAGAAACCACAGGCAGCTCTCCAGGTTTGGCTCCAGAGGATTCAGACAGCCATGTTCCACAACAGCTTGCAATGGGGCAGAGAGGTCCCAAATCTGAATCTTGCCCTGCCTTGGCTCAGCCTGAGCTGTTGGATGAGCTCCTGGGGCTCCCAGGGAGCAGAGAGCTGCAGCCACTGCAGGGCAAGAGGAGGACAGGTGGTGGATGGTGCAGGTGGATGCAGCCCTCCAAACTCCAGCCTCACTCTCAGTGGCCTTTTCCATGCATCCCCTCTTGCCCACAGGATTCCCAGCCTCACTGCACCCTTTGCCTTACCTCTGCCTGGCCTGGTCCTGCCCCTCTGGGAGGCACCCAGGAGGGAAAAATCTTGTGGCTCTGAAACTGCCCTCACTTGGGCAAGCTCAGCTGGGATCACTCCTGGCTGTTCGCCATCCACAGCCCCCTGGAGGACAACGGGAGGGACCACAGGGCCCAGCACCCCAGGTTGTCCCCAGACAGCTACACCAAAACTTGGGGAGGGTTTCTGTTTATTTGGCAAAAAGCAGGGACTGTGTGCTGGAGGAGCAGGGACTGTGTCAGAGTCCTGACAACAGAGCTTAGAAGAAGGATGGTGGAGCAGGAGCCTGGAGCTTCAGAACACGGGTCTTGTATTGCTTGGCAGGAGCATCCACAAGCCAGTCTGCACTTTCTGGAAAATAGGTGGGAGAGGTGACGTCTGGGTGAGGCAAGGAGACCTGTGGGACTCTGCATTAGGATCAGTGCATTCTTCTCCAGTTCTCCCCAGATTTGTAGGGTGAGGCATCTCCGGCAATGGATTTCTAGTAACTCCTACAGCTGTATGGTGATAAAACACAGGCTAGGGGGGCAACAGCAAATACGGTTTGCATGGTGAGACACCAACCCATTCTGGCCAGGTTTGCCTGTCCACAACCCCAAGGTCCCACTGGCAGGAGCTGGTGTCCTGACCCTCACTGCTCAAAGGGCTGGGCAGACATTTCTCTGGTGGTTTCAGCTCACATGCCCATGTTCAGCACTTCCCACTGGGGGTCTCTGGACACTGCTCCTTGGGAGTCCCTGGGTACTGCTACCTGGGGGTCCCTGCTGTAGAGAAGTATCCAAAGGAATGGTCCTACCCGTGAGCAAGCTCCAGCACCAGCTCAGACCAGAGGAATTCAAAGAGTTCTTGGTGGCCCTTGCCTTGGGGGCACCAAGAAGGTAAATTTCCAGGAGAGAACATTGCAAACACCATTTTGCACTGCGGCAACTCACCTACAGTTCACCAAGTCTGCATTCCTCTGTGGAAAAAAAGAGAAAGCCTAAGTCTGGCACTGTGGTCTGAATAATCCCATTTAGCACCCAAAATAGACTACTCAGAAGGAACTTGTGGGTTTCTTCTTGCTCATTGTGCCCAGCCAGAGCACCGCTGGCTGCCAGCACTCCCTCCTGCCAGCTCAGACCATGAAGTGGTGGTACCGATGGGCTGAGCTGGTCCCTGCCTGCATGTTCCTGCATGGGCAGTGCTCACCCTGCCTGGGCAAAATCCAGATTGTCTTGTCGGTGAAGCCATTCAGCTTGGCAAGTCTCTTGAACAGCAACTTGATTTTGGGTCTCACCCACTGGGTTCTGCCTAAAGACAAAGACATGAGTTAGCTCCAGGCTGTGCCTGACCCTGCATCTCCTGGGAAGCTGGTGAGTGTGTCCACCTGAGGGTGGGACGGATGGCAATCCCTGGGAGAAGGCTGGAGGCACTGGTGGAGGTCCTGGAGAGCAGTGGTGGCCAGGCGCATGAGACACCCCACCCAGGATACAAGATGAGCCAGAGGTCCTGACACCAGTGCAGTGACTTCTCTCTTGGTTCCTGTCCCCACTGATTCTGTTCTGCCTGTGCAGCAGGACCCCCACCCTCCACCCTTCTCCACCAAGAAACTTATCCAATGCCATGGACTTGCAGCACAGTGCTGGGAGCCTGAGCCCCAACCTCCCCTGCCATGACAAACCCCTGCTCCTTCCCTGCCACACAGGGAACACATGTAGTCCCTGCCCCACTCCTGCACCACACCCAGGGCAGGAGTGGAGAGAGAATATCCCCTGGCTCCTGGCCTTGCAGGACCCTTGGAGCAGCTCAGCACTGCTGGCTACGCACTGTAAAGTCTCAGCATGTGCAAGGTCTTCCCCTCTTTCTCTCTGGTGGCAAAGACAACCATGTAGGAGCTGCCGTCGGTATCCACAAGCCGCACCGTCTTATTGCCTCTGTCTGCAAAAGGATGTGGAGAAAAATTAATTACGTCCCCCGGGAAACCCCCACTCTGCAAAGGGGCTGTAAAGAGCATGAAGCCCACCAAGCCTGAATTTCCTTGATATCCCCTCATCCTGGTTTTCCCTCTTGCTAAGGCTCCTCAGGAAGCCTGGGGAGTCCACAGACCACAGCAGAGCAGAAGGATGGGGAAGCGAGGGCAGAAGGGGCTGTGGATGGTCAGTGCAGGCTGTTGGCCAATGTCAGATTGCTCCTTGGGCTGGGAATGATGCAAAACCACCCTTGCTCCATCCCCTGGGAACATCCACTCACAGCCTCTTTGCAGAAGGAACCTGCTTTTCCCTAGGGTTTAAACTTGGTCTCAATGAGTTTATCCCAGAGAGAGGGATTGGGGGGTCTGCCATGCTGCTGGGCCACCAGCCCTGGGGTGTAGCTGGCACCTGGACACAGAGGGATGTCTCACCCAGGATGCCGGAGGGGCAGGCAATCCTGAGGGCCATGTCCCCAGAACAGCCAGCTGCTTCAGACAGGGATGGTGGGACATGCCTCTATCCTGCCCCAAGAGCCAGACACCCCCACTCACCAGAGCTGTAGTATTCACCCGGGCTGCCTGTTGGCTTGTAGATCGATTCAAACTTCATACATCTCCCAGGGCTGCAGAACAGGGAAGGATGCTCCAGCTGAGGTGAAGTGACTCCCTCTCCCCTCCCCTGTTCAAGGGTTGCTATCCCAGATGTGAGACTTGCTGTTCAGAGATATGATGGTGTGGCCAGGGCAGGAGGGGACAGATACCACCCTTAGAACAATGGATACCTGGGCTGGCAGGGGACAGTGCTGGCACCTGTGCATTATCGATGCCCTCACTCATGCTCTGAGCTTCTGGAATGAGGCTGGTTCTGCTGGGAAAGTTGTAATTGTAGGGTCCTGTCCCACCCTCTGTGGTGGCACTGGTCCTGGCCAGTGTTGTCCTGAGCCTGCCCACTGCTGTCCCAAGCCCCTGGTGTTCCTGTAAGAACCCCTGCCCAGATCTTTGGTGAGTACACTGAGGTGGAGACCCACCAGTGAAGGTCCAGAGAGGAGTTTGGTAGTGAAGCCTATGGAGAAAAGCATGTGGGACTTACGCAGGAATTGCAAAGGAGACCTTCAGGTCACCATCCCCTGAGACCTCAATGTTGGCCATCGCCATCTTCAGTTGGTCCTTATTTTGGAAATAGCTCTCAGAGTCAGAGGCCATAGCAGTGATGTACCATGTCCCTGCAATCTGGCAGCGAGAGCAGGCTATGAGTCCAGAGGAGCAGTCTAGAGTGTCTCCTCCTCAGGGACCAAGCCAGGACAATCTCAGTCCATGTAACACCTACATCCCATCCAGGCAACAAAATTCCCTTAGGGACACCTATGCAGGAGCTGGGTGACTGTCCTCACCTGGGTGTGTCAGCAAAGCAAATGGTGGCTGTAGTGACCCCAGCTGTCCCCAGTACCAAAACACCTTTACAGTCCTCCCTGCTCTGCTGGTGACTGGAGAACAAGCCCCTTCCCTTCCCTTCCCTTCCCTTCCCTTCCCTTCCCTTCCCTTCCCTTCCCTTCCCTTCCCTTCCCTTCCCTTCCCTTCCCTTCCCTTCCCTTCCCTTCCCTTCCCTTCCCTTCCCTTCCCTTCCCTTCCCTTCCCTTCCCTTCCCTTCCCTTCCCTTCCCGGGATGCTGAGGGTCACCTTGCTCACATCCGGCTCCGCAGTTCCCAGGTCCCCAGCCTGCACACGCAACAAGCACAGCAGGACCATCCCCAGGCTCAGCCCCACGGTCCTCATCTCGCCCCAGCTCCTCTGCCTTCAGCCGTGGGATGGGGAGTGGTGCCGGCGCTGTCGGATTTATAGCTCCGCGCTCCCTCCCCCGCCGCCCCCGCTGGAGCCGTGCCGAGCCCCACGGGAACCCTCTTGGGCTTGGCTTGGGCAAAGGGTGGATCCGATCCGCAGGGCAGCCAAGGGTGAACAAACCCCCGGGGCAGAGCGGGGCTTGTGCCTGCCAGCCCCAAAACGGAGTTACAGGAACCGTTGCACCACTGCTGAAATTTGGGATTTCCCCCGGATTTTTAGTTGATTGTGAAAGAACAAAGCGAACGGTTGTTTTCCAACGGGCTGCCAAGGACTGCCAGGAGGAGCGGGAGGTTCTTCCCGGCACCAGCCCCGGGGCAGCCCCGTTGCCCAACTCGCCAAGGCCCTCGGTGACCCGTTCTTCTGGCCGGGCTGAAACGTGCCCCAGGGCAGCTGCTGGAATCCTGCCCAAGTCCAGCCCTCCGCAGGCACAGCCTGACCCGCGGTGCCTGCACCGGCCTCCCCACCTTCGCTGGGGCACGCAGGGTCTGCCGAGCGGGCTGCACCCTGAGCAGGGTGGGCAGAAGAAGGGGTTCATGTCGCTGTGGGAGTGTGTCCCTCCTTCCCAGAATGTGATGTCCCCTGTGGCCTGGCTCTGCCAGGCTCCTGGGGTCACAGCCCAACATCTGCCTGGGCACTGAGGGACTGCAGGGCAGGGAGGCAGAGGGGGGACCAGAGGCTGCCTTCACTGTGCAGGAGGTGGAGGCGGATAGAAACGGCCCTTGGGGCTCATGGCAGCATGGCCTTGCTTTGGTGAGATGGGGGACCAAGAGGGGTGGCAGGCATGTGGGTCCCAGTCTGGCCATAGGCAGCCCTGGTGCCACCCCATTCCCAGCTGGGTGGCCTGGGAGAGGTCTGAGCAGGGAATGGAGTTTCTGGGGCTGTCCCTGCAGGCAGCACTGGGCAGCCTGACTGCTTAACCCTATCTGCCCAGAGCTATTGACCACCCAGCTAGGCTGTGCCAGCCCCTGTCCACCCTGGCTCCATTCTTCCCTCCCCTGGCAGCTGCTCCCCTGCACCTTCCCCATCCTCTGCTCCCCATCCTCCCCATGCTGGGCGCAGCAAACATCACATCCAGGGAGCCCCTTAAAACCTGTGGTGGGCCTGACAGGAAGGGTCAGCTCCAGGACTGTTGTGCTCAGGTTGCCTAGGGACCCTGGCACCACCTTGCTCCTGCCAACAAAGCACCGAGCTCTGGGGAAGCTGCTGCATCTATTTATTTAGGAGGTTGATGGTGATCCTGGTATGGAGCAGGGGGTCTGCCAGAGCCTGGAGGATGGGAAGGAGCACCACGGAGTGGGGCGCAGAGCCCATCGTCCGCTAGGTCTGGAGGACACGTGGCCCTTCAGCTGCAGAGGCAGGACAGGCAGATGACTGGCCAGAGCAGGGCAAAGCCAAGGTGACAGAGCCCCGAGGCAAGTGGGGGATCCCCCAGGGCCTGCAAGTCCCTGCTCAGCCCAGGCCATGCTGAAAGGGAGTCACAGCTTTCCCTGGCCACACTCACCTGATGTCCCCGGTGCATTGATCTGTTGGAAAGCAAAGAGAAGGGTGAGTGTGCAATTGGCAGCACACCTGAGCCCCTGCACAGTCCGCATACAGAGGGGCCGCAGCTGCCACCCTTTGCCCTTGAGCCATTCACCTGACTTGGGCAGGATGGCCAGCATGTCCTCGGTCAGGCCCATGGTGGGGATGAGCTCCATGAACTTCTGCAGGAGCTGGGGGCTCACGTCCTGCTCCCTTGCTGCAGCCAAAGACCCAAAGTGGGGGCTGGTGACTGCAAGGAATCCCAGCAGCCAGCCCCACACTGGGGGTCCAGGTACTGCGGGGCAGCAGCTGAACCCCAGGGAAGGGCCAAGGTGAAGCAATGAACACATAGGGTGGACGCCAGGCAACCCACAGCTGCCCTGGGCTGGCAGCAAAGGGCCACAAGCCGCTTGGGATCAGCGACCCATTTGTTTGGGGTGGTATGGGGTGGCTGGCAGGCTTGGGATGCTGCAGCTGGGCTTGCACACTGCAGGGGGCTCTGATTCAACCTGCAACCAGCTGGAGATTTCTTTAGTGCAAGGTTTCATTCACCCCAAAATTAATTCCCTAGGTGATGGACATGGGGTGCTGCTGGTGGTGGGGAGCCCAGTCCCTGCCTGCTGCTGGTGCCCCCATCCCTTTCCAGGAGCCAGGTCCCCACTCCCAACGTACTGAGGAGCTGCAGTGCCGTGCTGGGCTCTGCCTTGCTGTGCTGGACCTCGTGCAGGACAGCGTAGTGGCTGTAGTCTGTCTCTATCACACGCAGATTCCTCTTCTCTTGTGCTCCTAAGGACCCCAGAGGTGACTGTCTGGGTAACATGGTACAGTCTGAGCCCTCCTGGGCCCTGCTGAGGCCCACAGCTCAGTGCTCAAACCTCAAATTTGCCTGCTCAATGTGGAGGAGCCAGGTGCCCACCCACCCACAACCTCTTGCTGAGCCGTGGAGGCAGAGGGGCCAAGCCCACCTCCCACTACTCCCGAGGCATGGGGGCTGGGGATGCCCTCTGTTTCGGGGTACCCATGGCTCCAAAGCCCCTCTCCACACATACCCATGTAGTGCCCCGCCTTCCCGCTCTGCTGGAAGAGCAGCTCAAACTCTTGGCATTTGTCCATTCTGGAAAAGGAACATGAAAAAGACAAATGTGACTAGACACATGGGAAGGCAGCAGGGTGAGATGGGCCCAGCCTGCCCAAGGGGATGCACTGAGGCAGTACTGGGCAACCCAGAGCAGTGGGGGAGTTGCTGTGGGGAGGAAGGGAGTTCCTGGCCCACAGGGAACACGGTGAGCAGGACAAGACACTTACAGGGGTAAGACCAACTTCATGGCCAGGTCCCCTTCTGGTGTGAAGCTGACGATGGCCATGGATGACTTCATCCCATCCTTCATCTTCAGGAAGACGGAGCAGTTGGAAGCAATGGCTGTGACATGCCACTCCCCTGCAAACTGCAGCAGGACATCACCGGTGGAATTTGGAAAAGTTGCGGGGACCTGCCAGAGGGACCTGCACTCCTCCATTAGGGGACTTGGAAGCCCTCTGCAGAAATTTGCCAACCTACAGTGGACCTGCCACTCTCTGTGGGGACCTGTCACCCTCTTCAGGGACCTGCTACCATCTGTGGGGGTCTGCCCTCCACCATGGGGAACATGACAGCCCACTATAGAAACCTGCCAGCTGGTGGTGGCAGACCTGCCACCCTCTATGGGGACCAGCCAGGCAAACATGGGGTACTGCCACCTTCCTGCATGCAGAACACCCTGTCCTGTCCCATGCTAAGAGTACAGGTGCAGCATCTGGCCCATGTTTCCTGGGAAAGTGCCTCATGCTTGCAGACATCATGGCACCACGTGCTGGTGTCCTTGCAGTAGGGCTGTTGTTGGTGCTGGACACAGCAGCCAGGACTAACCTGGTTTTGCACAGGCTCTCCTGGAAGCTGCCCTGGAGCTGGCTCAGGGATGGGGCTGGCAGGTGCCCAGGGGTGCAGCACAGGCCCCCTGCCCCAGCCAGCCCCCCCAGGCTGGATGTGCCAGGCAGCACCGTGTTTTGCTTACCTTCTCGGTGTCCAAGTCCGGCTGCACAGGCACCTGGGCTCCTGCCTGCAGCAGGCAGAGCAGGGCTAGAGCCAGGCTGGGCAGTGCTGCTGTCATCCTCACCCTGGAGTGGATGTGGGCAGGAGAGGCTGCACCCACTTTATAGCCCCCACTGCTGGCAGCACTCCTGCCCACGCCAGCTTTATGCAACAGGTTACACAAGAGCAGGGATAACCTGTCCATGGCTTAGGTGACAGTGCTGGCCCTGTCCCCCCCAGTTCCAGATGAATGCATCTTTGTGTGAGACCCAGCCCAGAGCACGCCAGGATGAAGTGCTGCCCTGTGCCCGCTCTGTATGGGGACGAAATGTGACATGCATCCCAGGGGCCCCCTCCTGGCTGTTCCCATTGGTTCTAGGGTCCGTCAGTGGTGGGACGGATCCTGCCTCAGGATCCTCAGTGCCAGAGAATGGTTGTGTTGGTGTTCTACCCCAGGCAGAGCCACAGCCCAGTGCCCTCAGAAGGGGTGGTGTCTTCTTAGGCTGGTAGCAGCAGGCTCAGACCCACTGCTGAGAGGGTCTGGGTTCATGGGATAGAACCCAGGAGGTGGTCAGGATCAAGCCACACCCAGAGCTTACAGTCATCCTTCTTCTTCATGTCCATCCTTCCCCAAACTTCTGGAGACCTCCTGATTGCCCATCGCCCCATTCCCATGCTGCCAGCCTGCTCTCCAGCAGGAAAACCAAGGCAAGGAGGTCGGGGGAGCCCAGGGTGCCCAAGGAGCAGAGGGGGAGCAGATGCCCCAGGGGTCCTAGACGCAGGGACCCTTCTTTGTGGGACAGGCCAGGTTCAGTGGCCAGGCAGCACCATGGGGCAGGGCTGTGAATGCACATGGGGTCTCACCCCAGCAGCTCCATAGTCAGGAGCTGGGGTCAGCCCTGACCACTAACCCCAGTCCCAACCCTATTGGCCATGCTTTCCCCTGCCCATTGCCTTGTTTGGGCCTGCCCCACAACAATCCAGCAGGCAAGGGCTGGTTTTTTATGGGCTTTAATCGAGACAGGGATAGAGGTGTGGATTGTGAAGACAGGGAGCGAAGGCTGCTGTGGTGCTGGGGGGCCACTGGGGGTCAGATGGGGCAGGGTGGTCACCAGCTTGCAGTGGTGTTGGGACTCAGCCGGCAGCAGCTGGTGGCTCTTCCTGGAAAAGATGAGGGGTGAGCATAGCTGAGCTGTGGGAGACCAGGTTACACATACGGGGGACATGGGCCTGGCCAGCCTCACACTGAGTGGGTAGACACCCCACAGGGCTGGGTGGGGGATCCCCAGTCAATGTGAGGAGAGCAGCAACCCAGGGAAGGGTTGTGGAGGGGCTGGGGGCTCTGTGGGGTAATGTGGCTTTAAGCATCCCCACACCATCCCATAGGGCTGGTCTAAGCCCCAGGGAAGGCAGGACTCACCTAAGCAGCATCTGCCATGCATTTGTCTGCAGAAGGAAGAAACAGGGAGATCAGCTCCTCTGGGGGCTGCGGGAACTCAGCCCCCCTGAGGGATCCTGAATGGGGGCACCCCATGGCTGGCCCCATAGAGAGGCAGGGACAAGCCAGCAGGGTCTCCTCCTTCTCAGTCCCCCTGTGGTACCTCACCCCCTACTCCCCGACACCATCCCTGTGCTCCCAGTCTCACCCGTCTGGGGCAGGATGAGGATCTCATCGTCTGTCAGGCCCTGCTCCCTGGAGAACTGGGTGAACAGCTCCAGGCGTTCGGGACTCAGCTCCTTTGTCCGGCCTGCAGCCAAGAGAAGGGTGAGAGGCAAGTCCCCCCCATACCCACCAGCACAGGGGCACAGGCAGCCCTGCAAGGGGGTTCTGACCCAGCCATCATCCCCCTAAGGTCACCCCAGCTTGGGAAATGACCCTAACCCTGCCCTTCTCTCATGGGAAAGACAGACATCCGGAGGGCATGGACAGCATGGGGGTCCTGGGGCAGACATACTGTAGAGCAGCACCATGGTGGAGGAACCAGTGCTCTTGGAGATCTGGGTGGCCACCAAGGCGTACTCTTCGTAGTTGGTCTCCACCACATGGATGTTGTGCTTGCTGCCCCAGCCTGCGTGGAACATGGGGCACAGCTCAGCCCAGCCCTGAGCTCCAAATCAGCCACAAGGCAGAAGCAGGGACAGCAGGGCTGGGAGCATGTCCGGGGCTGCCCCATGGAAGCTGAGCACTCACGTGGGCTGGTGTAGCTGAACCGCCCCGGCTGCTCTGTCTTGGTGTAAAGACTGTTCCTCGTCACACACTGGTCACCCCTGGGAAGCAGAGCAGCAGGGGATGCACCAGTGGCCACCCCCAGTAGCCCCTCCCCACTCACCCACTCCCCATGCCTCATACTTGGGGTAGGTGGAGGTAACTTCCAGGTTCCCCTCTGCTGTGGTGGAGATGATGGTGGTGCACATCTTCATCAGGTGTCTCTTCTCCTTGAACCAGTTAGAGTTGGAGGCCAGGCCGATGCTGTACCATCTCCCTGTGAGCTGCACACAACCTCCACTCAGCCCCAGCTGGGCACAGACCCTGTCTCACCCTTTAGCCCCCACCAGCCGCAGCCTAGGCCATGGCCCTCTCCTCTCCCCTGTCCCCATTCCCTACGGCAGGACAGTGTCCCAAGGTCCTAATTTCACAGGGAGCTGCTACAGCTGTTGGCAACCACAAAACCCAGGAACAAGGAAATCCCTGTTTCATGACATGTCCTTCACTGCCCTTGGGTGTTTCCTTCCTCTTCACCCCAAGCCCAGGGAGTGTGACAGGACTGCCTGTCTCTGAGATACCATTTCCATCCATCTGGGGGTGTGAGGATGGGTCAGGACACTGGGTCCAGCATGGCTCATTCCATTCTGGTGTATGGAATGTGCAGTGTGATGCCCCTGAGGGGAACTGCCCACCTTGGAGAGCAGCTGTGCTGGGATCACCCTTGCAGCACATCCCAAACCCCTGTCCTTGCAGGAAGTGCCTCCCGCCATCCTCATCACCTCCCTAGGGTGACTATGCCCCCCAGGACTTTTCCAGGGGAGAAGGGATGTAGGGGATATCCCAGCACAGCAGCCCTTGTTTTTTTGTGGCCCTGGGCTGGGGTTTTTGTTGGGGAGGGAGGGGTTCCCATGGCGCATCTCTGTGCTGTCAGACTGAGATTGCATTTCTCACTCTCCCTGTGCATCCACACCCACTCCGCAGCACAGCAGCAGCTTGGCCGCATGCCTAACCCAGGGTCCTGCCCCACAGCCCGGAGCTTCGATGCTGGATCCCTTCCAGAGCCACCAAACCCAGGTGCTGGGAGGTCCCCAGGATGGGAGGCTGCATGTGCACCAGTGCGAGCCTGGCCCCCCATCCACCTGCACCACCCCCTCCCCACATTTTCAGGGCAAGGATCCCCCAAAACAGCCCAAACCTCCACGGAGGTGATGCCGGTTGGCCTGGGTCACCTTGTCCTGCTGGAAGTCAGCCTGGACAGGAATGCCGTCCTGGGCGTGCAGTGTCCCGAGCAGGGCCAGCCCCAGGATGCTGAGCAGCATGGTCTGCATGGCAAAGGCGAGCCGAGCCGAGCCGAGCTGAGAGCTGGAGGCAGAGCGCTGCAGTGCTGGAGAGTTTGGCGAGCCCCTATTTATGGCCAGGCGTTGCGGGGGCCCCCGGGAGCCAGCCCTGCCTCCCCCTGTGCCGTTATGCAAGCTGGAGCAGGACAGAGTGCTGAAGCCAAAGGGCAAGCAGGGGATCCTGTGAATGCTTCCCTCCTGTTGATATGACATATTTGCTCCAGGGTGCCAAACTGCTCTGCAGTGAAAACAGCCAGCGGCCAGTGCAGGGGCTGCCCTGCCCCCAGTGCTGCTGGGCTGGCATGGGGAGCAGCCCACAGAGAGGGCCCAGCGCTGCCCCATCCACACAGGGTGGCCTCACTTGGACCCAGAGTGGGGCTCCAGTGAGATGGAGGAAATGTCCAGTGTCTGCCAGGTCCCAACCCAACCCATAAGACTTGACACCTGCATGTGCTCTTACAGGACACCCTGCTTTGCCTTGACTCAAGTACCTGCATCACCCAAGGAAGTATCTCTGCTGGCCTTAGCACCCTTGGGGTCGTCCCACTGGTGAGCCGGGGAGCCCCATGTTCAGCTCCCTGGGGACCAGCATGCAGCTAGATCCATCCTAGAACTTGACACCCCACTTGCTCCACCACCCTGCACCCTTTGACAAGAGGGGCTGGAGATGCCCTTCCCCCTTGGTTTGGGGTCACCAGTGGGTACTAACGTGCCCCCCCTCAATCTGGGGATGCCCCTGCAGGGTGAGTGCAGTGGATGTAGGCTGGGTGCCAGCAGCAACGCCCATGGGTCTGGCAGGGTTTGGGCAGGGCTGGCCATGTGCCGGGCAGAGCCCCAGCCCCGCGGCGCAGCCCTGCCAAGGTGCTTTACGTAAGGAGCATGTTTTCAGACCAGCTGGTTTTCCCCTGGCAGCCCCCCCTGCACATTCCCTTCCCCGCGCCCCGCTGCGAGGCCGCCCTGCCCTGCACACTCCGCGCCTGCCCGGCCCCGCGGACTTATGAAAACAAAACAAAAGCTGAGCAGGAAGGACTGGATATCACGAGAGCCTGGCTGGAGCGTCGTATCCTGGGCTGGAGCTCAGTCTCCCCCGGAGCTCACCCTCAGGGTGCTGGGGGAAACTCTCTCCATCGGGCACAGAGGCAGGGAACAACCGGGGTGTCACTTGCACTGGCACTGCGGCAGGAACACAAAGTCGCCTCTGCTGCCAGGTACCCCCAGCTCCCTGCCCAGGTGCAAGGAAGGGGTGCCCGATGGATATCCGGGTGGTGCTCGGCTGTCCTGGGGGTGGCAAAGCTGGGAGCCAGCCCAAGGACCTGGGTGGCAAAGCTGGAGCACTTGGGGCATAGGGGAACACCAACGGTGGCAAGGGGCAGAAAGAGCAGGGCTGGGGGCAGGACGGGGTATCTGGGCTGTGGATCCCCGCGGGGTTGGACACAGACCCTTGGGCATAACCTGGGTGTTTGCACCCAGAAATGGTTTAGCCCCAACGACGGATGGGCTGAGCTGGTATGAAGGGTGTGGAGAATCCTTGGGGACCAGCCCAGCTCCCAGGGGCTCTCCACTTACTCCCTTATCCCCCTGCCCGGTGCAGCCACTTCGGAGTGCAGGTAAAATGAGCTGGATCTACCACAGCCCAGCTCTGTCAGGCTCGCGGGGTGGCCGGGCTGGACACGGCTGCCCCGCACCTGGGTGGTGGGAACAGGGACTGGCTCCGGGCACATCACGTGGCTTCCCTTACATAATTCCCTGATAAACAACATGTGTTACCAGTTCCCGCCAGGATTGCAAAATGCTGGTGCTGGGGGCAGAGGGCTGCTCCCCCCGCGGGGGCTGCGGGAGGGGGGGACGGGGCCCTGCACCTGCCTGCTGCCGGGTGGCCTTGGCCAGGCTCTGCACACAGGGACAAGGGGTCGGATGAGGGGCTGCAGCATTAACCCTGCAGCTCCCCAGTCCCCTGCCTCTCTCTGAAAGGTGCTGGCTGTGCAGGCAGGAGTCCAGCGCAGACAGCAGCCCCTCGGGGAATGAACTCTGCAGGGCTGGGGCAGGGGAACGGGGTGTTTCCCAGCCCTGGAGATGGGAAGCAGGATTGTGGGAATAAGATTTCCTCCGCGGGTCCTCGAGTGATCTCCCAGCTTGTTGGGGGAAAAGGCAGATGCTGTGGTCTCCCTCAGAGCCCATAAGTCCATGCTCCCTGTGGCCCCAGGCTCCCTGTGGTTCCCCTCAGTGCTTGCCCCTGCCAGCTGGAACAGGAACCACCACAATTCTGCCCTGCTGTCCATGGCTGAGGAAGGCTCACAGAGAAGATGGCAGGAGTCTGCATGAAAGGGGGCTGCACAGTCTCCCCAACATCCCCGTGGCACCCCCCAGCCAGGAGCACATGCCCAAAGCACTAGCAGGCCATGGTGGAGGCAGTGCTGGCCTGGCTGGGGCAGACCAAGAGGTGACTGGCCTGTACACAGGCTCTTCTCTGAGGTGTTTATTGGGGTGTTGCTGGCTCCTGCAGGAGAGTGAGGCACAGAGCAGAGGGGGGACACAAGCTGGGAGGGCACAGGACCAAGGACAGATGCAGCTGCCAGCACAGCTGGAGGGGCTGAGGAGCTCAGGTCTGTGTGGCCATGGGCAGCTGGCTGAGGTGAGGGCTGAGCTGTGGGACCCCCTGGGAACTCCATGTGCACCTACAGCTTCGTTTCTGGAAGGAAGAGAAGTGCTGAGGGACTGGCGGGGGTGTCCAAGCCCAGCACCAGGGCTGGAGACCTACCTCTGCCTCGCCAAGCACCAATGACAAGTAATGGAGCTGTCCTCAGGGACCCCAGCCTTCACCCCAGGGTGCCCCTGTGCCAGGACATCTCATCCTAGATCAGCCCTCATGCCAGGAAACACCAATATAGATCCATCAAGCCCAGTCTGACCCATGTGGGGGGTGAGTGGGGTTTGCTTTGCCACCTGATGCCCATCGTGAGTGACGGTTTGCCACACAAGGGCACAGGCTCTGTCCCGAGGAATGGTCTGGCATGGCCCTTCCCATGCCAGCCCAGCCCTCCTACATTCCTGGGGCAGGACCACACAGCCATGGTGCAGCGTGAATCTGGCCCAGTGTGCCCAGCCCACTGTCATGGCAGGGACACCCAACTGGTGCCCAGTGTGGGACCAAGCCTGGCACATGGGGGCACCCAGCGCATCACCCAGCATCCCCAACTCACCATCGAGGACATGAAACTCATCTGCAGAGTCACAAAACCCTGAAAGAGATAGAGCCCAGGGGGATCACCTTGTCTGGGACCTGGCACCCTCCAGCCCCTGCACCCCCAGGACATTGCAGGGCACAGCCCCATCCTTGCATCTTTGTCCCTGGGGTGGCCAGAGCATCGGGACAGAACCCACACGTGTCTCCCTGAGGAGCGTGTGCCACCCACCATAGGTGGGGAAGTAGTAGGTGACATCCTCGCTCAGCCCCACAGCCCTGGCGCGCTGCTCGAACTTGTCCACGACGGCGTCACTGACCAGGCTGTTCCGTCCTGCATGTGGGGAGACACCAGCAGTGGCTTCAGGCCCTAGCTGGCCTGGCCCAAAGCCACCCACGTCCTTACACAAGGCTCAGGGCCCAGGGGGCTTTCAGGTCAGAGAAGTGGGTTCCCAATTTCCCCCTCACCTGCTCCCCCCACAGCATCTGGGAACAATTCTCAAGCTAGGAGTGACCCCCATTCCAATGTTGGGTCCTTCAAGGCTTCAGCTGGCCTCTCCAGAGTCCAGCACGTTTCCCACCTCTGTCCTTCACCTGCCATGAGACCCAGAGCCCCAACCTACCATAGAGCTTAACAGAGATGCTGCGGCCCTTTTGGTAATAGAGAATGATGAAGCTGCTGGGGTCAGCCTCACCCACCACCACATCCACTTTGCTGCTTTTCCTATGGCCTGGGAAGGATGAGAGGATAGCCCAGTTAATCCCAGTCAGTCCTGGTTAGCCCCAGCATCATCCAGGGGCTTTCATTTCACCACAAGCCGAGAGTACAAGGGGTGAAAATCAGAGCCAGAGTGGGACAACCCCACAGGCACCAGCCCATGGTGTCACCTGTGATGGCATCTGGCACTTAGGGACCCAAGACACAAAATACTGGGAGTGCACTGGGAAGAGGGACATTGGTACCAAAACCCTGCTGAGAGCAGGACTGGGGGGCTCCAGCAGCCTCCTGCCACCCCAGACCAGTCTCCCTCACCCTTCAGCAGGAAGCGTCCAGGGGCCTGGGCAGGAAGGTAGTGCTGCCTGATTTCCCAGCACATCCTGTCCCTGCAGGGGGAGAGGAGGAGGAGATGTCAGTACAGGCTGTGGAGGATCTTCTAGGATCCCTGCCCACCCTGCCTGCCAAGGCACACATGCTGTGTCCGTTTTCTTGGCACTTGGTTTTCTCCCCAGGGAAAGATGTCCCAGAACACTGGGGAGACATTGTGAGAGATGCTGAGCTCAAGGAGTCCCTGCCACCTCCCTGCAACGCTGAGCCTGGTCAGGACCTTAGGGCCCATCAGGCTGAGGAAAGTGTGACAGATGTGCTGAAGGTCCCAATCCTCAGACATGCTGCTCCTAGGATAGTCCTAAGAGCCAGTCCTGGGTTGGGCAGCCTTTGAGCCACCACATGTCTCAGTTTTGCCAGCCTGGCTGTCCTCACACTGACCAGCCTGGGCACCCTCAGCTCAGCCTGGGCTAGTGGACATGCGGGTGGCAGAGTGTCCATCATGACCAGGGCACCCATCGTGGCCAGGGCTTTGACTACAAAACTCCTTGGAGAGTATCCCACCCACACTTCCTTCTGGGGCAGCTCTGTCCTCTTTGGAGCCTGTGGCCAGGGCACTGGCACTGCTTTCAGAGTCCCCATCCCAGGGCACTGGTCCTGTTCCGCCCTGCCTGCAGCATCCCAGTCCCTGCCCACGCCCCCTGTGCCTGGCATTACTCACAGCTTCCTGAAGGTGCTGATGGCCAGGCTCTGCCCATCCAGGACGGTCATTGTCACTGTTGTGGCCTCCAGCTGGTGGCTGTGCTCTGCCAGGTAGCTGCAGCGGGAGGCCATGCCGACCAGGAACCACTTCCCTGAGAGCTGCATGGCACAGGGGTGGCACCATCTGCAGGGCCACAAGCCTGGGGTGCCACCACTCAACCACCTTGGGCACCCTCCCTCTCACTTGTCAACTCTGCCCACAGCTGTTCCTTGGGAACTGTTCCTGTTCCAGCCTTGCCCACAGGGCACAATGGCCCTTCAGGTGCTAGTTGGTGGGATAGCAGGGCAGAATGAGCCTGACACGGGGACAGGCTGGGGGTACGTAGGGGATGTCCAAGGCACCTGCCCATGGCTCACACTGCCCACAGCACTGCGGGCACCCCAGTGCCACACTGGGTGTCTGTTGGGCATCACATAATGCCACAGCCCCAGCTCGCCCCGCCAGCAGAGCCTCGATCTCAGCCCCAGCCCCATAGTGAGAGCGGCTGCACCGGCCCTCCGGCAGCTCCAGAGGGGTGAGGAAGGGGTTCCTGTGAGGCTCCGGCCCTAGCGCCTGCTCTGTGGGCAGCTCTGCAGGCAGTGCTGGGGCTGAGCTGGGCTCAGGAAGCCCTGGCTGTGTGTGGGGGGCACTGAGGAGCTCGGGCTTGGAGGATGGGCTGGGAGGCTGAGGCTGGGGAGGAGAGAGGGGGTCAGACCTGGAGGGGGGACACAAGACGAGCTGCAACGGTGGGCCTGGGGAGGAAGGGCGCAGGGGAGTCGGCGCTGGACGGGCATGCCGGACGGGGATACAGGAGGATGGGCTGCAAAGCCGGGTCTGGGGGGGACACACGACACAGGAGCCACCGCGGCTCTCTGCAGCCCAGCCAAGTGCGGGGTCGGCAGATGCCCACAGACCCCTCAACCCAAGCCCTCACCTGGTGGAGGCTGAGCGCCTCCTGAGCCACCACTTTTTCGAGCGCACTCTGGGGAGGGGGCGGCCGCCGTCTCCGCGCCGCCCTCTGCCCCCTCGCCGTAAGGAGCAGCCCGAGGAGCAGGAGGGTGCGCAGGGCCGCCATGTGCTGCTGTGCGAGGCCGGCGCTGCTGGGAAGCGGCGGGGCCAGGCGGGCACGGCCGGGAGCCAGAAGCCCCGGGGGCGGCTGGACGGGGTCATGGCCGGGGTGAGCGCAGGGCCGGGTTGGAGCGCAGAGAGCGGGGCCGGGACAGGGCTGGCGGCTTAGGAGGGGCGGGGCGGGGCGGGGCGGGGCCGGGCCGGGCCGGGCCGGGGGGCTCCCGTGCCGGGCGGGGCCTGTTTGGAACAGGGCGTGGCTTAACGGGACATAGGCGTGTCCTATGAGGCGTGGTCTGCGGGGGCGTGGTCGGACCGGGCGGGGCGGGGCAGCGCTGTCGCGGCAGAGGCACTCGTGAGCGATCGCGCCGCGCTCGGCTCGCTGCGTCTGGCACGCTGCGGGGAGCTCTGTGCTCGAGCCGTCGGGACTGCGGCGGACGCGCCCGGTGATTGGCCGGCGGGGGAGCGCCGGCAGCGCCGGCCGGAAGTGGCGCGGCGGGGCGGGGGCAGCGGAGCCGCCGAGGTGCGGGGGGACAGCGGGGACACCGGGCACGGCACGGGGGGAACACCGGCCACGGGGTACACCGGGCACGGCACAGGGGGAACATCGGGCACGGGGAACACCGGGGACACTGGGCACGGCACGGGGGGAACACCGGCCACGGGGAACACCGGGGACACCGGGCACAGGGAACACCGGGCACGGCACAGGCGGAGCACCGGCCATGGGAGACACCGGGGACAGCGGGCACGGCGAGGGAGGGGACACTGGCCCCGGGCGCCACCAGGGCACCAGGCATGGCACGAAGGGAGCAGCGGGAAAGGCTCGGGAGGGCCGCGGGCCCTCGGTGGGTGCGCGTCCCCGTTCCGGGCCTGACACCGGCACCGCGCTCGGTTCCAGGCGCGGCGGCAGAATGACACGATGGACGCGGGCTGCCCCCGGCTCCCGGACACTGTCCTGTTCGAGATCTTTCTGTACCTGGACCACGCCGACGTGCTCTCGGTGGGGCTTGTCTGCCAGCAGTGGCGCGCTGTGGCCCGCGACGAATTCCTGTGGAAGGAGCTTTTCTACCGCTACTACCGCGTGTCCCGGGACGTGCCGCGGCACCCAGGTGCGCTCTGGGGCGCGGGGCTGATCGGGGGGCGGCACCTGCCGTGAGCTCGGGACGGAGGCTGCGCTCCCCCCGCTCTGCCCGCCGCTGCCAGGTGCTGGAACCCCCGAAACACGTCACCTCAGCTGTGTCACAGTGCCCTGGGCTGAGATGTGCACGGGAGGGGCTCTGGGTCTGCCCAGACCCTTCAGAAATGGGGGTCAAAGTGCTGAAAATGCTTTGCCTTTCCCTTCTTTTCACAGAAAGAAGGTTTCCTGAGCTCTCTAGGCAGGTGCTCTCTGGAGCTGCTGTCCAAGGAGATCCCGGGAGCTGCAGTGAGTCACCACAGGCTGCTGCATCCCAGCCTTCATGGGATCTGTGGAATCACTGCCAGCTTGGCCTTTCTGGGACTTGGCAGCCCCTCTGCTGCAGCTCTCTCCGTTCTGCAGCTGGAGCAGGCACTGCCACAAGCACCATTGGCTGCTTTGAGGGTCCCAGGGGCTGGGCTCTGCGGGGACACCTGTGCTGTCTGGGGGATGTGTGGCCCTGTGACAGCACTGGGGACATGTGCTGAGTCAGCACCTGCCCTACAGCACCAGGGCAGGTTGGACTTGATCTGGGCTCACAACAGGAGCTGACAGAGCCTGATAGGGCTGTCCCTGGCCGAGCTGTCAGAAGGCTTGGGGGTGGCAGTTGTGTGATCACAGCTCTGCTCCCTGCTGAGCATCCAGTGCTGGAAGCATTTTGGTGCAGTCTGGAAGGATCAGCCAGCTCTGTCTCACCAGCTGGGAGCTGGCAGAGGGGCCCTTGCTGCCCAGGGGGGTTTCTCCTCAAGCAGCCCATTCCCGGTGTGTTGTGGGGCTGTGTGGGGGACCCCAGCTGTGGCTGAGGGAATTGGATCCTGGGCTGGGAATTGCAGTGGCTACAGAAGGGCAGGAAGAAATGCCAAGGATCAGGCAGTGGGAGCTGATCTCCTTGCAGCAGGAACAGCACTGCAGAAGGGCTCTCAGGGGAAGTGGATGTTGATGGGATTCCTCCAGGCTATGTGACTTTGCTCTTGCAGACCCTGGGAGCTCCATGGGGCTGAGGATGTTCTCTTTAGGGTTTTTCTGAAGCCTTTTGACCAGGCTCATTCCCTCCCAGCCTCCTGGAGCTGCTTAGTCAGCTGCCAGCCCTGTTCTTGAGCACTAATTAGGATCAAGCAGTTGGTGTAGCTCAGTAAGGTATTCAGGCCCCTCTCTGACAGGGAGCTGTGGGCACCCTGCACAGGGCAGCAGGGCAGGGACAGCTGGCAGGTGTGGGCAGGGGCTAGAGCATGAGTTTGGGGGCTGCCCTGGGCAGCCCCATGGTTAGAGGAATGGTATGCAGTGGGTCTGTAAGATGAAATGTTGGGTTTGCTTGGCCAGATGGGGCCTGCCCAGGCTTTTCCCAGCTGAATGGGCTAGGACCAGGAGGTTCAAAGGGGGCTGAAGCCTTGAGCAGCAGTTTGATGTGCTGGGCAGCAAGCTGGTCCCTGCCTACAGGAGCAGGTGCCTCCTGGACTGCAGCATGTTCCAAAAAATCCTTCAGTCCTGTTCAGTGTCACAAGGAAAGTTGGCCCTTATCCATATACATGTCTAATCCTCTTTGCTTCTCTGGGATTTGCTGCTGCAAGAAGTCTGTAGGCTGCCTGGCTGGGCCCGTCATTAAAAATTTTCTTTATTTGTTTTTTATTGTCCATCAGTAAGACTCCCATGAGTGTGCCCCAGGCTGTGCTCAGCACGCTGTGCTCAGCTTCTGTTCTTCTCTTTTATTTTTCCAAGTCTCTTCCCTCATGGAGATGTTTTTTTCCTGGTCCCAGACCCTTTCTAGAGCCGTCTTAATTCTGTGTTAGACAAGACAGAGGTAATCAGCGCAGAGCTGGGTATGGTGAGGAGCAGCTTCCCTCTTGTCCCACCTGTTTGATTTGGTTGTGCTGGCACACATGTTCCTTCTCAGGACTGTTTTGGTCTGACAGCCAGCACCTCTGCCTGGGCTGGTTCAGTGCTGGTTTGGAAAGCAGAAGTGTGCTGTGGAGCTGTGTGTGTACTGGAAGAAAGGGGTTTTTGTGTGTAGGAGTAGGGAAGCTGCTGAAGAAAATGCTGAGGGCTGGTAGCTGAGCTGCAGCCCTGGGTTGGTGCCCCAGCAGAGCTCCTGGCCTTGCTCACAGGAGCCAGGATTGGTTTATTAGAGCCTGGTGCCATGTTTAACCCAGCTCTGCTTCCCTCCCCTCACACTTCTGCCCCGTGTCCCTGCTCTGTGCTGCAGGTGCTGTCTCATGGTACGATGAGTTCCAGAGGCTCTACGACACCATCCCTTGCGTGGAGGTGCAGGCCCTGAAGGAGCATAATGACCAAGTTTTGCACCTGAGCTTCTCCCACTCTGGCTGCCTGTTTGCATCATGCTCCAAAGACTGCACGGTCAAGGTAAAGTGGTAGGTGCCCTGTCCAGCTCTTGCAGCCTTGGTCCAGTGGGGCTTAGCCCTGAGCAGGCTTTGGCAAGTCTGTGGAGAGGTTTGACCAGATGTCCCTGGACATGGGCTGGTTCCTGTGGGTGCTGAGCTGTCTTCTAAGCCATAGAACTAATGACTTGTGCAAATGTAGCCTTGAGGGCTGTGTGGAGCTCCAGCCTGAGTGTGTGTGGAGGTGGCCGAGATGCTTTGCTTTCTAGGTGCAGATCAGTGTCCTGTTGTGCCCTGGGTCTGATGAAGACTAGGGAGATAATGATCCACTGCAATGGATCATGTCTTCCCTGAGTGGTTGTCCTGGGAGGAATCTGTCTGAACATGCTGGAAATCCAGCTGTGATAGCACCATTCACTGCCTGAACACCTCCTCTGGCTAGTGGAGCAGCAGTTCTCCATTTGGCCCCTCTCCATTTTCTGTCAGGGAAATGGACAGGGATGTGGTGAGCAGAAGGCAGTTAAATGGGGTTTTTGATACTGTTTGTTTTTCATGTCCTGGTGAGTACTGGCAGAACAGATAAAGGAGAACCACTCTCAGCCTTCTCAGCAGCTTCCTGACTGTCCCATCTCTCTGTAGATCTGGAGCAATGAGCTGGACATCTCCCTGCAGCACAGCTCCAACATGAGGCCATACAACTGGAGCTACACTCAGTTCTCCCAGTTCAACTCTGATGACTCCCTCCTGCTGGTATCTGGTGTCTTTGTGGGGCCTCACAACTCCTCCTCGGGGGAGATTGCTGTCATCAGCATGGGTAAGTGGGGCTTCCCTGGGGCTCCCCGGGGCATATGAGTGCTGGGTGAGGGGGTTCCCTTCTTCTTTGGGTGTGCAGTAGCCTTGTCTCAGCTCGTCCTGACTCCTCAGCTGAGGGGCTCCAATCACAGTTCTAGAGGGGAAACCTCACAGACAGCCTTAACTCTGTTCAGGTCACTGCAGCAACACCTCAAGGCAGTGGTTGTGTATTTACCCTCACTTCTCTTCTAAGTGCCAGTGTGGGCAAGGGTTATCCACATCACTCATCTTGAAGCTCCTGCCTATGGCATATGTGGTGCTTGGCATAGAGCTACAAAAACCCGGAATGGTTTGGGTTGGAAGAGACCTTAAGGCTCAGCTTATTCCAACCCCCTGCCATGGGCAGGGACATCTTCCACTATCCCAGGTTGCTCCAAGCCTCATCCAACCTGGCCTTGGACACTTCCAGGGATCCTGGCAGTCACAGCTGCTCTGGGCACCCTGTGCCAGGGCCTTCCAACCCTCATAGGGAGCAATTCCTAATTCCCAATATCCCATCCATCCCTGCCCTCTGGCAGTGGGAAGCCATTCCCTGAGTCCTGTCTCTCCATCCCTTGTCCCAGGTTCCTCTCCAGCTCTTTTGGAGCTCTAAGGTCTTGTCAGAGTCTTCTCTTCTTCAGGCTGGACACACCCAGCCCTCTCAGCCCATCTCCAGAGGAAAGTGGCTGCATCCAGCTCTCAGGTCACCTTTGTGGCCCTAGTCTCACCCTTAGGTCTCACAGGGCTTTCTGAGGTGTTGTCACCTGAGCCTCCTTCACTTCTGCTGCAGCTCTGTGTATGAGGCTTATCCCCACTGTTATCTCACCATCTTTGTGCAGAGTCCACAGTACCAGCAATCAGGAGTGCAGTAGGAGTGCACAGCTGCCTTGGCTGGAGAGGCCCCAAGCCGCAGGGGTGGGAGGGAAATTCTGTATGTGTTTAACTCCTTCTTGTCCCCAGGGCCTGCTCTGGGCCCCGCTCAGGGAAAGGGCAGGAGGTTGAATTGCTCTGTGCTCTGGCTCTGTGCACTGCCCTGTTATTTTGGTTTCCTTTGTGCAAGGTATCATCACACATCTCTGGAGAAAAGAGAAATAATCTGTCTCTGTAGCAGTGGCTGGGAACTGGAAGGGAGTTGGCCCCTCCTACAGAGACCTGGATTCACTTCCTCTGTCCTACACGGTTTCTCCAGGGCTCTTGCTGGAAGTCACTGCCTCACACTCATATTTCCCTTCCAGAGAACTTCACGCTGCTTTCCAGGGTGAGGAATAAGCCCTATGATGTGTTTGGCTGCTGGCTGAACGAAACCAACTTGATATCAGGCAATCTGCATCGGATTGGACGCATAACCTCCTGCTCAGTGCTGTGGCTGAACAATGCTTTCCAGGTGAGCTGCCTTCCTTCCAGCTTCACAGGCAGTGCAGCTTCCTGCTGGTTCCTGGGGGAGGGAAAGCTGCAGGGAAGGGGTGGCTCAATCCTCCTGTCCTCCCTGTTTGTCTCCTCTGACTTGCCCTCAGGATCCTGAGCTTGGGGCAACCCTTGCATGAGGTTTCTCCATGCTCAGTGTTATTATACTCACTGCAATATTCTAACTCTGCCCTGAGATCTCATTAACTTTTGCCACATTAATTAGGCTGAGGTGTTGGCTGCAGTGCTCCACAGCGTGCATTGCCCAACAGCAGGGCTGCTGAGGTCCTTGATAGTCTGAAGCTAGTCCTGGGACTGCTGTAGCCTGGCATGTGTCCCAGCAATGGCCCTTCTCCCACTTGGTAGCTCAGGGTGTTTGTGTGAGCTGGAGGCTGAGCTCAGTCCTGCCTGGTCTTGCTGAGGTTTCTTGGGCCAGATGCTGTCTCTGATTCCGTGGTGAGACTTGGAGAGCTGAGTGTGATGGCCTCAAACTGCTCATTCACTCCCTAGCACTTGGGCTGCTGAGTCGGGTTCCCCATGTTTTGCCTCTGTTTCAGTGCCACACCTGCACAGCCCCATGTTTTGTGATTTTAACAAGATGCTGACCCCAGGTAAAATCCTCTGGTAGCAGAGACTTTTCCCACAGCCACATCTCCGTGCTACACTGAGGCATTACACCAGCATTACACCTTCCATCCCTGAGAGGCCAGGAAGGACCTTGCCCATAACAGGGGCATGGGAGTACAGCTGCAAGCTGGGAACAGTGAGGCAGAGAAGGACCTGCTCTGTGTGTCTGGAGCAGATACCAAGCTGCCCCTGCTGAGGGGTACAGGCACGCTCCAGGAGCACAGGGATTCTCTGCCGCTGCTGTTGTGGGGCAGAGGAATCCTACTTCATGCTTATCACAGAGGCCTGTTCCTGAAATCTTTGTCAATCATAAAATGTAGAGTATCCTGGGGTGGAAGGGACCCACAAGGATCAAGTTCAGCTCCTGGCCCTGCACTGTAAAGCACCAGGTAGTACCAGCTGATCACCTCAGGGTATGGTGGCAGCAGGGCTGCCCAGCTGCTGTGCTTCCTCACTCCACTGCTGCCTGCCTGCAGGAATGTTTTCTCTCACTCTGTCTCCATCCAGGATAGGAAGGAGCACAGGAGAGCTGGCAAGCCTGGGGCCCCTTCTTGTGTCAGTGCCCCACACACAGTGTGGAGGGATCTGTGGGGGCTGGTGTTGCTGTGCTAGCTCAGGTCTTGGTTTGAACTGTGGGACTGACTTGGGGTGGTTCCTGCTCACTTGCCCCCTCTGCTCACAGGGCATTGAGTCTGAGAATGTGAATGTAGTGAAGAGACTGTTCAAAATCCAGAACCTGAATGCCAGCACCATCCGGACCGTGATGGTGGCTGACTGTAGCCGCTACGATTCCCCGGATCTGCTCCTGGACTATGAGGAGCAGCTGGCTGCTTCCTCCACCTGCCCAGTCTTTGATCTCGGCAGTGACAGTGAGGAAGAAGGGGCCAAGCCCAAGCCGCCTCCGGAGCCAGCCGTACAGGAATTGCCAGATGCCGGGGGTGTGCCAGCAGAGCATGGGCTGCAGCAGCTCTTTGATGGGATCATGGAGGGCCATGTGAGGCCTGCCATGACCGAGACAGAGCTGGAGACAAAGGTGGCCGAGCTGTTTGTGCGAAACAGAACTAAACCGCCCGAGCCAAACCTGCTCCCCACAGACAGCAACAGCAAGACAAAGTACTTGATCTTCACCACAGGATGCCTCACCTACTCCCCGCACCAGATAGGTAAGGCTGGGTCTGAGCCTGGTACAGCCGGGGCTCCCTAAGGGCCTGGGCTGCAGATGTGCTTGAGATTTGGGTCAGGAAAAGACTTGGTCTTTCTGCTGTTTGTGAGGTGTGAACTGGGGTTTGCTCTGGGTTCTGAGAGGCCCCATCACTGTGGGGAGTTTCACCTCCTCCACTTGCCTGAGGGTTGTTTTGTGGCTGCCAGCATGATACGTGGCCAAAGTCATGGCAAGGGCTGAGCAGAAAAGCCAGAAAGAGCTTCTGATTAAGGACACCAGCCATGAGCAGCAGTGGGTGCAGGGGCAGGATGGCAGTTGCCCTGGAGGAGTGTGTGGAGGGACCTTGGTCCTGTTCTCTTATGGGGGTAGACAGGGATGGTCTGAGCAGCATGGAGTTGATGTGTGAGTCACTTGTGCAGTGCCCCTGCCCCTTGCCTGCCTCCCCTCTGCCATGGGTGGAACCACCCTTATGTGGGCATCCAGCCTCAGTAAGACACTTGGGACTGGGGAGGTTTCCAAGGGGATGATTCACTGCCCCAGCAGTTTGTGTGGTGAGTGAGGCTGGGCAGGTTGCAGCCTCCTCTGTTGTACTAGTGGGGTGCAATGTGCTGTGGGTGTGGCATGCGCCAGGCCGTGGCATTGCTGGTGACCTTGTCCTGTGTTAAGATGTCACTTGCTCTCACCTGCAGCGCCCCTGTTAAGACTACAGGTCTAGCACAGCCTGAATTTACAGGAAATCCTCGGGGAGCTCCTCAGTGGGGAGCAGGAGTAGGGAGACTGGCTGTTTCCCCAAGAAACCATAAAGCTGGCAGAGATGTGGAAAGGACCAGGAGTGTGGGGAAGGAGGGAGCTGTTCCCAGACAAGACTGCTGTGAAGCCAGATGGTTTCAGTTCTTTTCACTGCTCACACAGTTACAGCCTTGCTTTCTTGCTCTCCTGACTTTCCCATGACATGGTCCCACACCAGTACAGCCCATTAAGGCAGGGGAAGGCAGTTTCCAGAGCTGTAAGCAGCTTAGTCTTTGCCCACCTCAGTTAGGAATATGACCTGGACTGAATGAGCTCTGCTTCATGCTCCTCCTGCCTGTGGGCTGGGTTTGCAGACAGCCATGTTGACTCACCCCTGGGCTGAGCTGAGGCAGCACCTGGATCCCCTGGGCTGAGCTGAGGCCACCTTTCAGACTGCAGGCTGCCACACACTGAGGCAGGGCCTTTGGGCTCCCCAATTCCTCCGCAGCCTCCCAGGGCTGAGGGATTTGTGCGATGCCTTTGAGCTCTGTTAACTCCCTGGCTGGAAGCCAGCACTTGCAGTACAGGCTGCTGCTTGCAGGGCTGGACACTGGCTCAGTTCCTGTGTGCAGAACTGGCCCTGTGCAGCTGCTCTGTGCCCACAGGACCTGAAGGAGCTCACTCTGTGCTCACCTCCCACTCTGTGCAGTGCTGCTCCAGCGTGAACTTGAGTTCCCATTTCTCATGCTGATTCCAGGTTGAGCGGCCTGTCCTGCTGACTCGTGTGTGTTTGAGTTTGGAACAGGGAGCATGGTGCTGTGGAAGTGAGGATGAAGATGCTGGTGAGCAGCACCAGTGGGGTGGAAGAACACCAGTCCTTTCTCAAAGGTCCCAGGCTCAGGGGAAGAAATATTAGGAATGGCCTTGGACTTGAGCTGTAATGGGGTGTCACCTATATCTTGTTGGGCTGCAGGAGAGGGCTAAAATCAAAGGTGTTGTTAGCAATTCCTCCAGAGGGGCGATGGGATGGGCTGGGCTGGGCCACCTTCCAGCTCCCCTGGACCTGCTGAGGATGAAGCCTGTGTGTGCCCAGGAGCTACTGAGGCTCACAGGGGGTCCTCCAGGAAGCTGTTGGGGATGGACCATTTGTGGGTCTGTTTGTGTTTTGGACCTCTTCAGAGCTGGAAGGGGACAGGGCTTGACCCATCACTTGTCTCATTTAGTCAGGAGGTTGAGAAGCTACAAATTACTTGAGCATGGTTTGGGTTTAAATGTCTGTTCTTTAAACTTTCTGGGACAGATCCCCATCTGCACTTGACAGTGTCAGGGGAAAACCCTGCCACAGCTCATGCATCTGCTGGGCTGCTCCAGGCTGGCTACTGCAGAGAATGGGCTCAGCCCAGGGAATCATTTCGGAGAAAAACCCTTCTACAACTAGCGTGTCTCCTGGGCCAACGCAGCTTCCATGTGCTCCAGAGATGGCTGAGGCAAGGTCTGGCTCAGGCACTGGGATCTCCCTGTCTAGGGTTTGATGTGCAGCCCACCTGAAGGAGCCTGGCCAGGACAGCAGCCCTGTCCCAGACCTTGCACAGCAAGCCGGTTTCTCCTTTCTTACCCGCACCAAGGGAAGCGCCTCCCTGAAGCCTGGGACCTCCCCCAGCCCTGCTGGCAGCAGCCTATGGAACTGCCTCCCTCTGCTTTCTGTCCCACAGGGATTAAAAGGATCCTACCCCATCAGATGACAACTGCAGGGCCAGTGCTGGGGGAGGAGCGGCGCTCAGACGAGTTCTTTGACTCCCTGGATCACGTCATCGACATCCATGGGCACATCATTGGCATGGGCCTCTCCCCTGACCACCGGTGAGCACAGAGGGCTTCAGCAACTGCCAGGGTGGGCAAGAGCTGCTCACAGGCTCTGTAGGGTGACCAGGACATGAAGTGGTGGATGGATTGGGTGCCTGCTGATCCAGGTGGTGATGGTGTGTTACTGCTGAGCTTTGCCCCCAGCCGTGTCAGGAATGTATTCCTGAGCCAGCTCAGGACAGGGTGGCTCCTTCTGAGAGTGGAGGAGCTACCCACACCAATGTGTCTTGTTCCTGAGGTAGATCATCCATAGAATCCTAGGATGGTTTGTGTTGGAAGGTAGCTTAAAAACCATCTAATCCCCACCCCCTGCCATGGGCAGGGACACCTTCCACTATCCCAGGGTGCTCATGCTCCGTCCACTTGGTCTTGAACACTTCAGGGATGGGGCAGCCACAGCTGCTCCGGGCAACCTGTGTCAGGGTCTTCCAACCCTCATAGGGAACAATTTCTTCCCAATAGCCCATATAACCCTGCCCTCTGGCAGTGGGAAGCCATTCCGTTTGTCTTGTCTCTCTGTCCCAGGTCCCTCTTCAGCTCTTTTGGAGCCCCTTTAGGCCCTGGAAGGGTCTCTGAGGTATCTCTGGAGCCTTCTCTTCTCCAAGCTGAACACCCCCAGCTCTCCCAGGCTCCAGAGCAGAGAGGCCCCAGCCCTTGGAGTATCTCCCTGGCCTTCTCTGGAGTCCAGCATCTCCACATTGTTCTTGTGTTGGGTTCCCAGAGCTGGAGGCAGCTCTGCAGGTGGGGTCTCACCTGAATGGAGCAGGGGGGAAGAGTCCCCCTACATGTGCTGCCCAGAAGACAGCCCCATTGTTAAAGATAGTTCCAGTGAGATTAGAGAGGTGTGACCTGACCCCTAGCATCACCTTTCAGGTGCAGTGGTCCTTTCCAGACATGGCCAGGAGTGTTGCAGCAGTCCATTCCCTGTTTCAGCCTGTATTTCAGTGAGCTGGGCTGCAGGCTCCATCCCTGCTGTGCCAGGGGGCTCTGTGCGCTCTGGCGCAGTGCAGGTAACCCCTCTCTGCCCTCCCCAAGGTACCTGTATGTGAACAGCCGGGCCTGGCCACGGGACTGCGTCATCTCAGATCCGATGCAGCCGCCTCCCATCGCTGAGGAGATTGACCTGCACGTGTTCGACCTGAAGACCATGAAGGAGGTGAAGCGAGCGCTGCGCGCACACCGCGCCTACACACCCAACGAGGAGTGTTTCTTCATCTTCCTGGACGTCAGCAGGGACTTCGTAGCGAGGTGAGGGGGTGGCAGGATCCTGATCCTGCATCTGGGAAGGCCTGGGCATGTTGCTATGGGATGGCCATGTGAGCAGAACACTCCTGTGTGTTGGAAGGAAAGCAGGGAGTGGGATTGGAAAGAGCAGAGGGACTGACTTGGAAAGTGCTGATAAAGGGTGGCTGCCCTGGTCCTGCTGTAAATACCCTGCCTTAAATCCCTGAGGAAAGGGTAAATCTGGGCCTGTGGTGTGTTTGGTGGCAGGTGGCAAATGCCCTTCTTGGGGCTGCGGGTGCTGTGGGCTGAGCTGAGAGGCCCTGGATCCCAGAGGGAGCTGCCTGCGCAGTATGAAGCTCATGGAGACAGGGGCTTGGGTACCCTCTGCCCCCATCCCCGCAGAAGAACAGGAGTGGGAAGGGCAGGGTGTTGGGGCTGCTGGGCTGACACTGGGACCAGTGGGACACCCTGACCCGTCTCTCCACCCCAGTGGGGCAGAGGATCGACACGGCTACATCTGGGATCGGCACTACAACATCTGCCTGGCCAAGCTGCAGCATGACAATGTGGTGAACTCAGTGGCATTCAGCCCAGTGGAGCAGGAGCTGCTGCTGACAGCCAGTGATGACACTACCATCAAGGTGTGGCGGTCCCCACGGGCCATGCGCATCCGGCAGGCCAGGAGGCCCCGGCCCAGGAAACTGCTCTTCTCCTGGCTCTTGAACCAGAAAAGCTGAACCCAGGTACATCTGCTCCTGCAGCTTCCTCACTGCAGCACCTCCTTCTGAGCTCACAGAGCCCTGAGCCCTGCACAGAGATGAGCTCTAGGCACACAAATCCTACGGCTGAGCCAGGAGGGGCCCTGGCAGCAGGAATCGCCTCCTCCTTGAAGCATCGCCTTCAGACAGGACATAAGAGCTGGGGCCCTGTTGTGGTTCTGTTGGGCAGCAGCTGAGCTGGTCACTGCAGGGTGGGCTCCCACAGCTTCTCACCAGCATTGCTACTTGGGCATAGCTCTCTGGGTGAGCTCTGGGCATAGGGGACACTGAGGCACGTCCAGTGTAGGTCTGTGTGAGCTGGGGACGTGGCCAGACACACTGGGAGCCGCCAGCTGCAGAGTGCTTGGCAGGAGCCATGGTGCAGCTGTGCTGCGTGACTGCAGGACTCTTAATATTGGCGTTTTATTAATGTGTGTTTGTCCCAAAGCTCCACGGGCAACTTGTCTGGCTGCTGTGGAATGTCAAGTGCCTCTTCCCCATGGCACCTCTGCCCAAGAGGGCAGCAGGAACTGGGGGCAGTGAGGGGGCAGCAGGGCCAGGGCTGGGAGCCTGACTGGCCCCAGGGTCTGTGTATTGGTATTGCCAGTTTCTAAACTTGGGAGAGGGGGAGGGCTGGTGGTCATATGGTGCTGGCTTTGCCTCTGTCTTCCTCTGAGTAGCACTTCAATAAGCTATGGATCGGGAACGTATTTATTGTGGGGGATCTGCTGTCCCTTTCTGGGGTACCCATGAGGACAGCTTACCTCCTGCTCATGCTACCCAATCGTGGCACTTTAGGTTCTTTTGGTGTGTTCTCTGAATAAGTGTAGACACCCACAGGTGCTGCAGGTATTCATTCACCTGCAGGTGATGGGGATGGAGCCCTCCTGCCTGCAGTGACAGCTGAATAAGCTCCCTGTCCCTGGGGCTGACCCACCATGGAGGGGTCAGCTCCTCCAGGACCTCACAGGCAGTGGGGACGGTCACTTGGAGTTATTACGGACTCGGTGGTGTTCACTGTCTGTCCCTTGAGCTTCTGTCCCTGTAGCAGGTACCCAAATGTCAGAGTCTAAAATTAAGCTCCTAATCTTGACCTGGCCTAGATGGGGCCCTGAGGAGCTGCTGTCGCTCCTGGAAGCAGGGCTGGGAAGGAGCTGCAGGGGGAGGCATTTTGGGGCCCCCTGGAAGCTCTGGGGCAGGTGCCTGTGCCATTCCCAGTCTGGGCTTGCTGATAGACCTGACAGAGGTGGCAGCTTCTGTCACAATGGCACTGAAGGCTTTAGCAGCCTCTGCAGCAGGAGGGTCAGCACTTGTGTCCTGCTGTGCCCCAGCTTCATCCAAAACCCCTGTACTCAGGTTTTCTGTCATGAAATTAGGGGTTCCTTCCTGTGTACGCACACAGGCTCCACATCCTGCTCTGTCTAGTCACACAGCAAAGGAACAGCCTCCCTTCCTCCCCCAACTGTGAACTCTCCACCTGTAGCTCAGTGCAGCAGCGAGCAAGGCACTGAGGTGCTGTTTGTACTGAGTTTTGCTCTTCACTCTGGCATTGAATAAATACTCTGCTAAAGCATCTCTGCACTGTGAGCTTGTTTTTCCAAGTACTGCTCTGCTGAGCCAGAGCTGAGGCCAGGACTGTCACAGGGCTGGGCTGGAGCACTGCTGCCCAGCCTGTGGTTACCTGCCCTGGCTGGGGAAGTGTGGGTAGAGAGCTGTGAGCAACAGGAGAGAGGCAGAGGATGGCCAAAGGGCAGCAAGCATCCATGGCAGCCAGGGCTGAACACTGCAGGTTCCAGGACAGGCCAGGGGCTAGATCCCTCCTGGATTTACGTTTTCCAAGCACTAACAGGCACAGAACGGGTAAACAGAGAGCCCTCCAATGCTGTTTGGCATTCCTGTGCCACAGCAGCCTCCTGAGCTGCAATGCCACTGTCCCCTCATTGCCCTTTGCATCTCCCTGGTGGAGCAGCTGCTGTGGTATGAAGGGGGGTCTGGGGGCTTCCCAGAGGGGACAGGTGCCCATGGTCATTCCTTGTGTTTGTCTCTTCCATACACAGTGAGTAGAGGCCACCAGGCTGCTGCCCCCACATGGGTTTAGTCCCTGGGCTGGTGCTGCAGCATGGAAGGGGCAGGAACAGGCATCCTGCAGGCACTGGGCTCCCAACAGTGGTGAGGGAAAAGCAGCCTGTTCTGGAGGAGCTCAGAGCTGTTACAACCCAGGAACAAGAGTGCTGGATTTGCCTTAGCAGCAGAACCACTGGAACCACCGGCCCAGCCCTGCTGCACTGGCTCCCACTGGCCTTTGGCCCAGTGGAGCTCCAACAGCCAGACTCCAGCTCCTTCCCTTCCCATTACAGATCCCCCTGTTCCCTCCTTGTTTGGGAATCCTCCTGCAGGGACGCAGGAGATGGGGAGAGTTCCCAGCACAGAAACCCCCTTACCCTGACACAATCCTCCCCCGTGCTGTGCCCAGGATCCCCTGGCTCATACACAGCAATGCTGTTCAAACAGCTTTTATTAGTGGTTCTGACCATACTACACCCTCAAGGAAAACAAAACCTAGATCACAGTGCTGAGATGGTGTAGTCGAAAGAAAAAACAAAAAAAAACCACAAAAATCCAGCGGTGGCTTGTGTCCAGTGTTTGTCCACATGGCCGCCAGGCTGGCAGAGCTGTGCCCAGGAAGTGGCTGGGCCCCTGTCTGCAGCACATGGGCACAATTCCTGCTGCCAGCTCCAGAGCTGCTAAGAACCAAAAAAGGCCTGGCAGCATCAGCAGTACCAAAGGGTGGGGAGGAAAGGGCTCCCAGCAGGAGGGGCTGACAGGCTGTGTTTCCCCTCCAGCAGTAAGCCCGTGGCCTGAAGAGCTCAGCCTGAGCTTTGCTGCAGCACCGACTCTCCCACAGACCTTCCAAACGTGCTGGGGCAGGAGCACCAGTTCCCACCCCGAAAGCACCCCAGACCCCCCCACCCCCAACTGAGCCAGTGTCTCCACAGTCCCTCCTGGCACCACCTGGCCAGAGCCCCCAGCCCCACTGCAGGCAGCACCCCATGAGCAGACATTCTGATCAACATAGAACAAGCTCCCCCCACATAAAACTCAACTCCCAGCAATTTTATGAGCAGAGTTGACCCTCCTGTGTCTTCCCAGGCTTTTCCAAGCATCTCTGGGGAGCTGCTGTAGATGGGAGCAGGGCTCTGCTAGCCTGGATTTTCCTCATAAGGCACAGGGTGAGAGCAGCAACACAGGGCTTGATCTGTATCTTCTTGGGACAGGCTGGAGGGGACTTCACAAAGGGAGGGGTCCTGTCACCCCTCTCCCACCTCAGGCTGTGCTGTCACCAGCTTCTGTCCCCCGCCCCCAACAGCAGGGGCTGGCTCTGTCCCCAGACCCTGCACACACACATGTGAGAAGCTCCATGCACTGATTCCAAAGGGGGCTCACAGGTCACCCCAGCACCTGTCTGGAGAGCACCGGGCCAGCACAGCAGCCATGGGTGCAAGAGGTTCAGCTTGGACCAAGGGGCAGCTCAGCCACCAGGGCATTGGGCACCCCTGAGTTCCTGGTTCCATGCTCACTGCTCCAAGGTCAGGAAGGTTAGAGGCCCCTGAGTTCCTGGGCAGCAGAAGGGACATTGCAAACAGCCCCAGGGGTAGGTCAGGGCTGTGCCAGCACATGAGGGGGACAGCCAGACTTTGCAGGGCTCCCTGCCAGGGCAGAGCCTGATGGTGTTCCGGACCCCTCAGGGTGGCTGTGCCAGAGCCAAGGTGTGAGCAGACCACAAGCCTGGCAGGCTCTGCAGCCATCAGACCCAGGCTGGGCACCTGGCAGGAGCTGCTGGCAGTGGAGGGCAAATCCCTGGCAGCCACTGAGGAGGGTGACCACATTCCAGCCTCACTGCCTGAGGAGCAGCACAAGAGCCAGCCAGAGCCCCTGATCAATGCAGGGTCTTCACAGCTGGTTCCTGTCACCAACACATCTCCTGTGGCACATTCAGCCACTGACGGGTGTGAGAAGCCCAGGCAAAGGAGGCAACAAAGCTTCAAGTTCACCCTGGATCAGGGCCCATCCAGAGCTACTCATGGCCACAACAAAGCTGTAGAGGGCACTATGCAGGGACGTGGCAGCCAGTTCTTCCCCACTAACACTGAGACCTTCTCATGGTTGCTGAACCTGTGCTGTCCAGAGGGAAGGAACCCAGGGACAGAAAGGGGACAGCATGCTTCACTTCTCCAGCCCCCAGATCCTACCCAGGTGGCTGCAGGTTCAACGTGGGGCCAAGTGGAGGAAGAGCTCCAAGGTGCTGCCACCTGGAACCAGGTGCCCCATGACTCCTGAGCTCAGGGCTGGGGAGGAACAGTGAGGGAGACCCGCTGCTGGTGACTGCAGGCGCTGTGAGAGTGCAGGGGCTGGCCAGCAGTGCCCACTGCATGGGCAGACAGTACACATCCCACGGCCAAGGTTGCAGCGCCCAGACAGACACGGCAGTGCAGCCGCAGACGGACGAGGAGCTCAACAGCAGCAGGAGCCCTAGGAAGGCTGGTGGAGCTGTCCCACCATGGAAATGAAGCCAGTTCTCGGTGTCTTTGCCTATGAGCAAAGACAGCTCCCAGCACAGCACCCATCCCACCCAGTGCTGCTCGGAACACAGGGCAGAGAGGGGCAGGGCTTGGAGCTTTCAGGGTGCACACCGAGCTCTGTGTCACCCTCCTCTCCTGGCACAGCAGGGACAATCTCCACAGCAGATTCACTTCTTCCCCACAGGCATCCCTGGTGCTGCTGCCCCATGGTCCCTCCTGGGCAGCAGCACCTCCTGCCCCATTCCACACTCCAGCACACACCCCACATCACACACCCAGCAAGGGCTGGACTAAGGGCTCCCCGGCCCTGCAGCTGGGCTCAGCCTCCTAACACACCAACGGCATCAAACCAGTCTGTGTCTCTCTTGCCCAGCTGGCACTGCAGCTGTCACACACCCTCCTTGTCTCCCGGGCACCCCACAACTTCCAGGAACATGGAGATCTCAGAGGGAAATCCTAGACAGCTGAGCCAAAATCCACAGGAGGTGGAGCTCAGGCAGGGTAAACCGCTGTTTTACTAGAGAGCTGTGGATGTCGGCTAAACTGGTAGAGCAAGAGCTGCACTGGTTTCCACTGGAGTCCAGACAGCAGCAGTTCAGACATCCAAGTCCCTGCAGGGAATCTTCCATATTCCACAGCCTGCCAGTGTCCACCCAACCCTCTCCTCAGGAAAGAGAGCTCCCATCAGACACCTCATTTCCACTCAGAGCAAAGGTTCCTTTTCAGGAAGGGCTTTTCCCCTCTCTGTGCCCCCTCTTGCTCTCAGACCCGCCTGAAGTGCAGCACAAGCGGGAGATGCCCTGGGCAGTGCTGGCTCCATGCTCACTGCTCCAAGGTCAGGAGGGTTAGAGGCCTGTGAGATCAACGATGGCTTTAATAAAGATGGCATCATCACGCACGTAGGAGTTCTTGGCTTCCATGACGGACACAGGGCAGAAGAGGGGGCAGCCACTGGCGATGTTCATCTCCGTGACAGGGCGCTGGAAGGATGAGGACGTCACATCAGGGCGGAAGGCATCGATGATGTGCTCCCGGTTATTCTGGTCCAGAAGCATCAGGGTGACCTGTGGGGAAAGGTGAAAGCATAGGGGAGTGGCTGAATAAAAGACACACGGAAACCCAGCCCAGTGACCTGCTGTGATGCATGCAGCTACCAGCAGCCACAGCCACCCTGTGCACCTGCAAATCAGAGAAATGCCTCTGAGTGGGACCAGCAGAGAACATCACCTCAGGAATGTCCTGCAGAAACCCTCCCCATCCCCACATCCTGCCTATCACTGGAAACTTCCCTGGGGCAGCACAAGTCTGTCAGACTGACTGAAAACCTACACTCTGCTCGCAGAACTGACACTGCACTCAGGTATTTCCCTGAGCCAGGGCTGTTGTCCTCTCTGCATCTGCTTTTGCCTGCTCACTCCGCCTCCATGTACTCCACAAATCTGCAGTGCCCAAGAGCTGGGATCTGAGCTCCTGACAGGGAATGAGCACCTACTGTCCCCAAGCTCTGAGGCCACCATAACCTTCCCTTGCCCTCAACCCCTGCAGAGGCTCTTTGCGATTCCCAACAGCCCATGTCACCCCCTTGCCCCACAGCACAGCCAGTGCCCTCAGCACACCTGGGGAACCCCCAGGGCAGTCAATACAGAGCCCTTCCTCTGCCTTGTCAAGTGGCCCGGAGTGACAGTGCTGAGAAACTCGAGTGGGTGCTAAACCAGAGAGGCCATGGATGGGCACAGTGGGCTCTGCTCCAGACCCACCTTCTGGTTAAAGGGCCACCGCAGGAGCGCATCGTTAGGTCCCTTCATCACCACAAAAAACAAGGACAGGTGGGTCCCACGGCCGGTGCCGTCCCCATTCAGGTACACGCGCAGACACATCTTGTAGCCGTACTTGCTGGTGTAGAAAGCTGTCAGAGAAGTGTGGAACAGGCACAGTGAGGGTCCAGTGCAGCACAGCCTAGCAACAGCAAATCTCTCTGAAATCTGAGTGCTCTGAAGTTTGGAATCTGGGAGAAGCCAGGTCTGGGCTGCACCATAGGTGGTCTGGAAAGCCCAAGGCCAGGAAGTGCAGCCCCTGGCCTGAGCAGATGCTGTGCACAGAGCAGTTACCAGTCCCCCAGCTATTCCCTCACTGCCAGGGGAGATCTGCCCCAGAGTTGGGCCAATCCTCCTGCACCTCAGGGCTGAAGGAGCTGTGGTTCATGGCAGTAACACTGGTGAGCAGGAACAAACCCCCCCCATAAAGCACCTGGCTGGCAGCAGAGCACTCTCAGCATCCCCACTGTGAGCTGATGCCTCTGATCCGGGCAGGGGCTCAAGCAAGTGAACTTTAATTCTCATTTGTATTTCCACAGCATGGCTTGGGCATGGCCAGGATGGGATTTCAGACACTTTCCTTCCCCAGCAGTCCTGGGAATGCCTGTGTTGTGACACTAGACCTTTGTGGGGTCACAGCTTGGAAGGGACCTGCCACAAGTCACCCTTCCACAGTGGCACAGAGCAGTACATCTGGGACTGGCTGGACGAGGCTCAGTGGGCACAGGCAGAGATCAGGGGTCACAGCCAATATTTTACTGCAGGACTTGGTGCTTTTCTCAACAGGCAGACTATGAATAGCAGAGACACTGTGCTCTTCCACAGGGTGAGGAGCAAGAGATCGGATCTTTGTCACTGCATTCCTCTTGGAAATACCCAGCTCATTTCCTCTGCTCCTTCCTCCCCACCTGCTTTACCCAAAGGTTCTCAGGACAGATGACCCTTTTGTTAGTCCAAGGAGAATATCCCCACTGGGCCCTCTGGGCCTTCTCAGCACTCTCATCACCCTTTGAATGTAAAACCCATCAAGGAACAGAAGGAAAGATGGCTCCAGAGTGGTGGGAGTAGCCAGGGAGAGAGGGACCATGCAGCTGGGCATCCTGCTCTCTCTGGCCCAGGCGAGGAGCAAAGCAAGAAGCCAGTAAGGCCCTCCCCCTTCCCCCCCCCCCCCCCCCCCCAGACTGATGGCCTTCACCCTGGCTTGTCCTGGGTCAGGCCCTGAATGAACCTTCCTTGTACAACTTGCTGGTTTTAGCTCAAGATTTTGCCCTTTGCCAAACCCTGTGGCACTCTGTCCTCACAACACTGCAAGCAGTATCTCCACTTCCTTTTCTTTAACACAGATATCAGCTGGTATTTCCTTGCCTTTACATTTAATGCAAACCAAACTATTACAGCCAATTCCCTTTCTCATCCCATCCACAGCCTGCATCTCTCTCCTCTCAGCCCTCTCTTCCCTCTTGGAACAGCACTGCTCTGCATGCTTCACTCTCCAAGATAAAACACCCCCTTCCACATGGAATATTTCTTTTCTCAGCCTGGCAGCATTTCCCAAGCAGAGGTCCTGCCATGAGACCCACATGCAGCTGAGATGCAAAAGATTTTGGGGACTTTGCACACCTGGAGAGAAGATGGCAGGAGAGCGGCCTGTTATCGCCTCCTGACGCTTCCGGGCAAACTCTGTTATCTTCCAGATGAAAACCCCATCGTAGGTGGAAGCCTCCATGTTGCGGATCTTCTCCTCCATCTCAGCCATGGCCAGGTCTTTAAGCCCAATGCTCCTCTCCAGCTGCCGGACCTGCTCAGTGGGACACGTGGTGCAGGTTAGAAACACGCGGGCTCTGAGGCCTGGGAGAGCCGGCAAACCCCAAGAGACCCTGGCATCCCCTTGGGACGGCTCCTTAGTGAGAGACCTCCAAAAACTGTCAGGGAGAAGGGAGGGAGAAACCGAGCAACATAAGCCAATTTACTGAAGCTTCCTTCTGCACCCTGTCACTCTGGAGAAGATCCTTCAAAACAGCTTAGTGCTTGAGCTGGGAACTTTCCCCTTAGCCAATGTAAAACTCCTTCCAAGGAGCTGCTCCATTGGCTGAGCAGCACAAGAAGTGAGGATGGGGAAAAAAATCTCCAATAACTCAGCATTGTGACAAAACTAAATTGAGAAAGTAAAGAACCTACACCCTCTGGAGGGTTCGTCCCTGCCAGCTCACACAGGGTCACGCCCGATCAGTTGCCCAGAGAGCACAGGTACGCTGCAAACTGCACAGCTCCAGGTGCCAGGAACACTAGGGGCCCTCCACAAGGGACTGTGCTGGAGCAGACTGGTGGAGGCAGCTCCTTCACACCTCCAGTCTATCGCTGCAGGCAGCAGCACTGATGGCACTCCTTTGGCAAAGGCAGCACTCATTTGGAAAAGTCTGGAAGGTGAGCAGCCCCACAGATTCAGTGAGATGCAGCACAAGGAGACGCAGTGAAATTCTGGGTGCTCTGGCTCTTGTCAGAAAACTGAGGAACTGTGCTGAGGAAGAACCCCTCAGTATCTCACCCAGTTTGATAATTAACATAGGTCTGATGCTTTAGACAGGTCAGTTAAATTCCCAGCTTTTCCAGGGAGCTGCTAAGGGTTGAGCACAGGCACACAGGGTATTTTAGTTCTGCCTTCAGATTTGTGGAGTTTCAGGACCAAGTGGTGAAGCTTTGCTAGCTCATGACACAGAAAGGAAACAGGTAACAACCTCTGCTGGGAGTGTGGGAACCCAGGTGAGCAGTTACACACCTTGTTGCTCAGCGTTTCAATTTTCTCCTGGTCCAGCCGGTGCTGGCGACTGTAGGCCTCAGCTGTCAGGGACACTCTCTCCACCTCCCGGTTAAGCACACAGACAATGTTCTCAAAGGTAACTGTTTTCCTCTCAAGGGCCTCACACCTTCCCAAGAGCTCAAGGGACCGGGAGAGCTCCGACTCCGAGCACAGTGAGTTTGCTCCCAGAAGTGGGGAACTGTTTTGTGATGAGGAAGGGACAGGAATGGGCTTCAGGTCCCCAGCACCAGTCTTGAGGCTGAGCACAGAGCTCAGAAGCATGTAGAGATGCTCTGCCAAACACTTCCTTTCATGTTCTAGGAGCTTTTCATTTTCCACCTACATGAAGAGAAATACATCCCCCATTCAGCATGTGCAATCTACACTGTCACCATCCACAGAACAAATTCCTCCTATCCAGGTTGTCTCTGTCCCTCTGGGGAGCCTCTCAGAACCCTCGGCCAGTCCTGAGTCGGCAGACACCGGGGGGGCAACCCCAACACAGCCGACAGCGGGGAGACACTCTCTGTGCCCCGAGGGTACTGAGGGCACCTGGGCTGGTCGCCTTTGCAGCAGAAGAGACACCAGAGACATCGGTAGATGATAAAGGGCCGACTCTTAACAGGGGTTAATCCAAGGTTTTATTCAGGGGCTCTGGGGAGCTCCTGCACCTTAGGGGGCCTCCTGCCGAAAGCCCCGGGAGATGTGCCAAGGTTACATTCAAAGGGAGGTGGAAACCCAAAGTAGATAACATTTTACTAACCAAGAAGTGACCCTAAGGGATGGGTACTGGGGGATGGACATTTAGGACAGCGTATGGGGCAAGGCTTGGGGGGCTGACCCTTAGCCTCTGGCTAATCACTCGAGGACCTGGACTGAAGCTTCTAGACGGAGGGGATGGGATGCTGAGTGATTGGCAGAGAGCCAGGATGGGGGTTTGGGGATGATCTCATCCAGGGAGAGGGATTACACAGGTAAAGGGAGTTGGGTACACTCTGGGATAAACCATTTGGGAAAAATACAAGGAAACAAAAACAAAACTACTTCAAAGTATTTCAAAGTATAAAAACACACTACAACACAGATCACAACATCAGCTTTAAATTTATAATTTATAGGGGGGAAAAAACAAAGAAATAATGGAAAAATGTGTTTTGGTGGGGGTGGTTTGGGTTTTTGTTTAGTTTTAGAAATGTTTCAAATCACATACAATGAGGGTTGCTAAATGCTTCCCCCAGCTGTACTAGTCTGCTCTGCCTTCCTCCAACCCCTCCCAGAAAAGCTCTGTCAGATGTATCTAACAGCAACAAAGGACAAAGCCTCCCATAACCTCCTGGAGGAGGGATTTATTTGAACCAGTAGGACCTGCAAAAACTAAGTGACATAGAGAAATGGCCTGGCCCCAGTACTTTGCTTACAGAATCACTGTAATCACAAGTTATTACACACTTGCTTGGATGTGAAGAGACCTTAAAGCTCATCCTGTCCAAGGGATCCAAGGACAGCCACAGCTCCTCTGGGCACCCTGTGCCAGGGCCTTCCCACCCTCACAAGGAACAATTTCTCTCTAAAAATCTCATCTAAACCTGACCTCTGGCAGTGTGAAGCCATTCCCCCTGAAAGAAGCATAACCACCACAGTCCCAAAGCACTTAGGGTGCTCTTAAAGTAGAAGGAGATTTCATCCCACAGGAATTTAATTCCTGGGATGCACAGACTCTGCATAGCAGATGATGTGAAGGGGTTTAAACAAATACTCCATGTGCAAGGGGTTTAATCAAATACCTGAAGGAAAACAGATGTGACACACGTGACAGTTTGGGCAACAGCAGTTTGCAGGAACTCTAATGCTGGGACTGAAAAGCCCCAGGGAAACCCAAGAGAGGAGCCCTTACCACCTCAGCACAGCCCACAGCCTCGAACCGGCACGGTACTTTGGATCTGCCACACGTCTTCACATGGTCCCGAAACTAGAAAGGGAGGAAGGAGAGCAGTGTTAGATCTTATGTGTCCCTAGTGCTCCCTTTCCACCCCACTGACATTTGGGAAACTACAGCCAAGCTGAAGAATGCCCAAGCTATCGCTAATCACTAACTGTCACAGTGCCCACTAAACCTGGGCTCGGCCCGCCATCCGGTGTGACTTTCACCGGAATACAAATACAGCCCTGACACCTGAAGAAAGCCTAATTTCTCCTTCTCTTGATGGCTGGGAGGTCTCACTGCTCACCTGCACATGCAAGAGTGAAAAAGCAATGGGTACAGGATCAAGCTGTGGATGCAGAATAATGAGCTTTCCTGAGGGCTGAGGAATGGGAGGCACAGACAATAACCCAATGAAACAAGGGCACATTCATTTTCGGCACTTCACACAACTCTGGTAAGGACGTGCTACAGGTTGGTGTTTTTATCTCCATCCCAGCATTACATTTCTGCTGAGAGGTGGCACTAACCCCTCAGCACTGAGATGACTCGTTCAGGTTCCCACACAGCACATGATTAATCCAACGAGCACTGTCACAGCTTCAGCTTGGGTTTAGCACACCCCTCACCATCAGATATCAGAGCTCTGTTCTGAACACCACCATATTCCCTCCCCACTTAACTCCTACATCTGCTACAACAGATGTCAATTAAAACTGCTTTTAAACCACTTTTTTAAAGACTTCTAGATCCATGTGGCTTGTGTAATGAGTCAGGTTACTCAGAGTTAACATGGCAGCAAATAATCAACAAGAGTTTGGAGAAATAAACATGGGAGTTAATATTTAAACACAGAGAAGATCACCCATGGGGACCCCATGAGGTGGCTTCCTGCAGGGCTTCAGCTCCCACCTGCAGAGAAGCTGGGCTGTACCTCAAACCCCAGCCTGCAGATAAGGTGGGCTGTACCCCCACCCCTACCCCCTCCTTATGCTGCCCATTTGGAAGAACTCTTTTGCTCCTCTTTTTGCTCCCCTTTTTGCTCCCTCTGTTCCCCTGCCCTGCTAAAGGGCTTTTTCCAACACTGCTACTAAAAATATTTGCCTGTAGAAAGCAAGATGGTTTCAGATGAATGTGCTTTTTGAAAATGTTTCCCAAAACTTGAATTTTTCAGACTCTTGAGCCTTGTCCCAGGAGCCAGCAGCCTGGAAATGCTATAGGCATGGATTCCATTAGATTATTACTTAGATATCAATTAATATAGTTGGACATGGGCTCTCTTTCCAAAATTGCAGCAGTTGTTGATGCAGTTGCTCTACACAGAACATAAACCCATAAGTGTGTTTTTCCCACAGAGGCTCTGTCCCCATACATGGTTCCAAGGGAGGTGGCAGTGGCAGCACCAACAGTGACCTGCGAGTGCCCCTGAGCCACATTACCTCACACCTATCCTTATGGAAAACTCACATCCACATTTACAGCTGCCACTCAGTTGTTTTCCCCACTTCATTTCCTAAAGGACTCTGTTTCTCCCTCCTGCCAGAATGCCAAACTCAGCCCATCAGGACACCAAATACCCCCACGGCACAGAGTCAGATGGATACCTTCTCCCTGGGAATCTTCTTCCCACAGCCTTCACAAGTCAGCGGGAATTCAGGGCAGACTTCATCATGAGCCTGTGAAGGAACATACAGGAGATATTTGTCCTCAAATAAAAGGCTCATGGAGGTTCTGTGATGGGCACAATCCCAAGGGGCTGGGTTTATACCTTATTACAGATGAACACTGGATTTACCAACCTACACTCAGACCTTAGTCACGCTGATCCCTCTGAGCTGCTGACTCATCGTGTGATCTCCAGGCTACCCCAATTTTGGGTGTCTATGTAGCACCCAACCTCTATTTAAAAGATGCTACAATGATTTTTAAAAAATTCAAATTATTGCTTTGATGGCCAAGATAACCAATGGGAAACTCCATTTATGGCTCTGCCAGGAGAGGACATGTTGATGCAGGTTGAGTGGAGTGAGCCACTACCTCAGCAGGATAATCTGGGTCGTTTTCCACTGTAATGGTTATCAGTCAGTTGAGGCATAGGCCCCATGACAGCTCATGACATGCTGGGCTGAGCTGTCTGATTGTATCTTCACTTTTGAACTAGAATACCATTTTTCAAGCAGAAAGAAAACTGTTTTTCAACTGTTTCATTTACCAGTCCCTGCACACAAGCAATTGCCTCTGCAGCCAGACTCAGGGTTGGATGATGGCCAGAGAGGTTGAACAAACGACCAGGGCAACGTGATCCTCTGTCCTCAGTAGACTCTTTGGCAACAGTGCTGGCTAAATGGAATGCTGGAACATGCCACTGCTTCTGTGCCATTTCCACACTGCTTAAACCTTCTTGTTCTACACCCACCAGTTGAAACAAGGCATTGGAAACACCATGAATATGCAGATCAAAACTCAAATTAAAATGTAAGAGCACTGAAGTCTCCTGCCATGGTAGGGACAGAAAAAAAATCCAACCAGGAGCATTTCTAATGCAGCCATCTGAACCCAGATGTTGGAAAACTTGGTAACAATAAATCTCTGTTACCTTCTAGGGGAACATGCACAAACCTCACCGTGTCACACATCAGGAAGTGGAAAGTGAAACCAGCAGTAACTCCACCCTGGCTTCTTGGTCACTCTCTCCTTTTTATGCTTTAAGTGAGTAACTTAAGCTGAGAGTTTCACTGTGTGTCCCTGGAGAGATGACTGGCCAGCCAGCAGGGTTTGGAGGGCACTGCTGCCTGCAGAGGAGGAGGAGGTCAAGTGCCTGCCTTTATCCCACTCACTCAGAGGGAGTGAGCCCTTTTTTCTACCCACCTACTGCTCTCATGTTCTAGAAACACCCAATAACATCTACCCCATGAACCACAAAACACTGGCAGAACAGATGGTCTGACTGAAAAAAGGAAATTTCACTGCAGAGGCAACTATTTTAAAAGGGAGTATTTTAAACTTACGGTCTCCCATGCCAATAGGTGGGTGTGAAACTACCACCTTCTCCACACTCCCCACCTCCCAGCATTTATCCTCCACCCTGAATCCCCCCTGCACCATGACGTAATGGCCAGGAATGGGCAGCCCTGCCTGCAGCATGGGAAGGAGCTCAAAGAGCAACTGTTCTGTATGTAAATAGTTAAAGACACCCAGAGGCTTCAGCCAGCGCAGATCCAAACATTTCTGTATAAACAGTTTCAGGCTCTTCTGGAAACCCCTGTTCCTCCTGCCCCACGTGGGTGTCAGAACAGAGATAGATGGTATCACTCCTGGAAGAAATCCAACCCACCCTGGAGCCAAGAGCAGGGGCTGGCACTTGAGCCTGATCTGCCACATCCACTCCCCCTGCAATGGCAATCCTCCTGTTTATATCTTTCCCAAACCCACAGCTGTAGCTTCTGCTACAGGGATAAGCACCACTCACACTCACATCCAAGCACTTGCTTGGAAAGTTTTTGGGAGCTCCATGGCTGTGCATGGGACTAGGCAAGAGCAGGCACTCTCCCAGAGGGAAACCAGAATGGAAATCAAGCTGGACAGGCATCAGAGAGAGGGGACAGCCATGGAAGAATTAAAGTGGAGCTGGAAGACAATGGCTCACCCAGCAAGGCACACACCAGCCTGCAGCATCCAACAGCAGGAGCAGGAAAATCAAATGGGGCAGAGTTAACAGCCTTCAGCAACACCTGGTTCTTCCCACTGAATTACAACCAAAGCCGCTGATTGATCAATTTCCTTCCCTAATAATAAACAGTGATACAACCCCACAGCAGCCTGCCCATCACCCACCACCATCAGACATATCATTCTCTGGGAGCTCACCAGAAAGGTTAGAAAATCGGACACCACTGCCCATGGGAGGACCAGGGCAACCGAGAGGATCAGAGTCAGGGACTGTGTGTGAAGGAAATCAGAATCACAGAATAATTGAATGGTTTGGGTTGGAAGGGACCTTAAAGCCCATTTCATTCCACCCCACTACTGTGGGCAGGGACACCTTCCACTATCCCAGGTCATTCCAAGTCCCATCCAACCTGGCCTTGGACACTTCCAAGGGATGGGGCAGCCACAGCTGCTCCAGGCAACCTGTGCCAGGGCCTCACCACCCTCACAGTGAACAATTTCCTCTTAACATCTAATCTAAATCTCTCCTCTTTTAGTTTAAAACTGCTCCCCCTTTTCCTGTCATTATCTGTCCATGTAAAAAGTATCTCTACATCTTTTTCAAGCCCCCTTTAAGCACTTACAGGCTGCAGGGAGGTTTCCCCAGAGCTTTCTCTTCTCCAGGCTGCTCAAAGGTGCTGAGCTCTCCTCTCTGCCTGCAGGCCTACTAGCAAATGGAGCTGCCCGTGGATACTGGGAATCTCCCACCTCAGTATCAGGAAAGCAGAAAAGCTGTACATGATTTAAATTTGCAGTATTTGCAGACAAAGTTTCTCTCTGGACACTCCGGCAGCAGGCTGAGGCTGTTTCATCCCAGCCAGCAAGGGCAGCACTCTTGCATTGCAGCTGTGCAGGGGAGTGAAGGCATACAGAGGGAAAAGTGGGTTTTGGTAAGGGCAGCTGATCCCTGGAGCACACAGTGATCATTCCTAAGGAGGCTGAGAGCAGATCTCACTGTGCTCTGAAGCTTCCTCATGAGGGGCAGCTCTGATCTCTGCTCTGTGTGCCAGTGACAGGACTCAAGGGAATGGCTGGAGTTGTGTCAGGATGAGGTTAGAATGGATATCAGGAAAAGGTTCTTCCCCCAGAGGGTGCTGGGCACTGCCCAGGCTCCCCAGGGAATAGGCACGGCCCTGAGGCTGCCAGAGCTTCAGGAATGTTTGGACAGCGCTACCAGAGATGCCCAGGGTGGGATTGTTGGGGTGTCTGTGTTGGTGTCTTGTGCAGGGCCAGGAAATGGACTGCACGATGCTTGTCGATCACTTCCAGCTTGGTATATTCTCTGGTTCTATACAATGCCAGGATGAGTTGCTCCCCTACTTCTCCCTCAGCCAAGAGGGAAAACTGCAGTTTAATCTGATCACCATTTCACCTCAGGGCATCCCTAAATTCAATTTCATCTCTGGAAGAGGCTTCTGCTGGAAATCATTATCTCCATACTCTGGTGGACAGGACATGCCCCTGCTGCCTGGCTGCTCTGCTCATAACCTGCCACATCCATACAGGTCCAGTTTTTTATTTGAGGTCTTGTAACCATGCTAGGAATCCATCAGCATGACACTGGGCTCCCCCTCCAGCAAAGGGACAAGGCTGGTAGCTGGGAAATGCCACTGTTGAAGCAGCTCCTGTGAGATACCTCTGCCAGAGCCCATGGAAAGGTCACAGCAAAGGGCAGGGCTGGCAGAGGGACAAGGGACAGCAGGACAGGCTCAGAGTGAGCTGCACACTGCAGCTCTCCTGCAAAATCCCCTGGTCTTGGAAAGTCACTCCATCAGTCTCCTCTGAGCACAGCAACAGTAACCCTAAGCAGACAACTCAAGGGCTTGGCAGCTGGAAGGGAGCAACAAGAAGGAAGCAAAACTACCAGGATGGCAGAGGAAAGCCAGCTGCCATGACACAGGGCACAGTAGTGGCTACGAGGGCTTGGGTGGTCTCCAGCCCCAGCATTGCCATGTGCAGCACTTGGCTTCTTGGACACAGTAGCCTGGCTACAAGGAAAAGGGTGGGCCCATGAAATTGTAGAGAAAACACTGAAAATGAGCCTCCAGTATAAAAGAGAGTTTTGAGGGAACCTGAATCCTTTGTGCTAAGAAGCACTGGTTGCTTCGTGCATCTCTGTCAGTTTCCCAGGGGCTCCAGAGCCTGCAAGATGGAAATGTGCCACACAAGGCAGGTGTTTTGGGATGCCCTGCTCCTCTGAAGTCCCCATGCCCTTGTGTGCTGCAGCTCCTCCTACCAGAGAAGTCCTAAGCTGGTTCTATGCCAGACTTGCTTGAACCTTTCCCCATACAGGTGAGTCAGGCTACCAGGCACAGGGTGACCACACACCCAGTCCTTGTGCTTCTGCATGGAACCCAGCAACACAAGGCTGGAAAGCAGGAACCCAGTCTATAATTCCCAGTGCCAAACAGGAATGGGAGATTTCTGAGACCATCACACAGGCTGGTGCCAGACACAAACTCCTCCCTTGCTGGGACATGCTGTTGACAGATCCAAGCAAGTTCACTTGGCATCATTTCAAAGAAACTGTCAAAACCAAAGATGAAGTTTGCATCACTAGGTACTGTTGGCTCCAGCTGGGCAGGCAGTGAGGGCTTGGGAACCCAGCACACCCTCACTGCTCTCAAGGCCCTGGTGCACACCTGAGTGAGGACAAAAGGTAGAAGAAGCCTTGTGGGGTTTCCTGTGGGCCTGGCTCAAGCCTCTGTTCAGACCCAAGGCAGGAACTCTTGTTTTCAGTGTTGAAGTTTTGTTCATCAACTGTTAGGGCTGATCAGACAGAGGTCTGATTTGGGGATTGCTGGCAGAGGGACACCAAGGCAGTGTTTCAGGTACTGAAGACAAGTGTGAAGGCAAGAGTGATTTCTTAGGACGGAGGAAAGTACAAAATGAATTTGAAGCAGTAGCAGGTTTTCTGTAATTTTTAAAAATAGGTTCTGCCACTCCTGGTTGCTTTCAACTATGAACAAGCATGAAGTGGTGGCACACTGCAGGATGCTTTTTCCAAATCCCTACACAATTCCCCCACCCGCATTCATGGTGAGGGGTTTCCTCACAGCGTAGAGCCATATGAACCACACTTAGCACTCCCCTCCACTTCAAACCTCGTGACTTACAGCTTTTCATTCTCCAAGGAGCAGATGTCAAAACCATTAATTTTTGGGCCACCACAAGAAGGCTGAGCTGGTTTCAGAAGTGAAGAGCAGACCCTCTGCAGCCGGGGCTTTCCAATTCCCTCCCGCACATGCTCTCTGGCACTCACCGTGGCTCTATCTCCCACCACGGGTTTGGACAGGAAATCACCTCGTGACTGGGCAGCCAGCTACACCAGCTACTGTGGGGACTGTGGCTGGGATGTGCTTGTGGGCCTCAGCTCTGGCTCTGGAAAGTATAGGTGTGTCTGATCCCTTTTCCAAAAGCAGAAGGTCCTTCTGGAGCTAGCTGCAAACTGCACTTCACCATCAGCCCAGAATTTGGAGCCAAAACCTTCAGAAAAAGTCAATAAATGCTGCACTGGGTTTTAAAGAGAAGGCTGGTCACCCTGCTACAGCAGCACCAAGTGCCCCTGCCACAGCGCCTCAAGTGTTGTACCCCACATAGACAACAATGATACAACACTCAGAGGAACAGCTTTGTGGAGCAGGAGACAGGTGACCAAGCTTCAAAGACCAACAGCTCTCCTCTAAGCAATGTGCAAAATCCTGAAGATGAAGTTTCAGCCTCAGCTGAAAATCACCACCAAAACCTGTTAGGGCACTCCTGGGTTGCAGCTGGGAAGGAGGGGCATGACACGCTCAGGGCCCCCAGCCGCCCTTCTGAAGAGGGAGCTTTCCCTGGATAAGGCATGGCAGGGGCTCTACAGCATCTCCTAAGTATGAACGGTGGGCAGAAAGGAATGCCTGGTTATCCTGTTCTTCTGGAGCCAGGAAGCTACATAGCCCAGAAGGGGCTGCAGACATCCTTTCTGACACCACAGGCTTTTAAGTAACATCACTTGGGATTGGAGTTTTGCACCTTCTGCAGCCTTCCAGGTTCCACTTACAAAGAACTTTCTAAAACCAAAATGACAACAACAAACTCGAGGAAAGCACGTTCCCTCCAGCATGGATTAAGCCAGCTTGTTCCCACACCTGACTGTTGCTTGGCTTCAGAAGCTGAGCTGATCTGAGCCCCACAAAACTTAGTTTAAACACTGATGTCATGTTTAAGCTTAAAACTTAGTTTTAAGTTTTAAAACTTAAAAACTTCCTAAACTTGGACAATTTCATTTCCTTATGTCTCAGTTAATTCTGCTTCCAGCTGAAGAGGGCTGCATTAAATCCCCTGTCTGGGGTAACCAAGGGGAATGCCAAAGCTGACCCTGTGTACCCCCCTCCTCAGCCCCCTCCTCCCATCCCAGTCCTGGGGGGAGGACACAGGAAGGGAACTGGTGGGATGAAAGGCATACATAAAAGGTGTATGGAAACTGACAACAGTATGTTGATAAGCAGGAGAGGGACATGGACAGCTAGAGGTAGTGTAGGGTGGGAGGAACACACCAGAGCTGAGGAACCACAAACTCCCTCTCCTGGATATCACTGGGAGTGTTTTTGAGGTTTTTCCTTTTGCTTTAATGGGCTGCGTTTAATTTCTGCAGCCGTTCTCAGACTTTGCTCTTGAATCTAAAGGCTCATGCCCACAGCCTGATTTTCGAAATGTACATGCAGACAGACTCATCAGGAAAAAAGGTCACTAATAAAAGGAAAAACCCTTCACCCCGCCCCACCCCAAACTAGTTTATCCAAATGCCACAAAATATTTACAGACTCTGAAAAATGCAGCCATAAATCCAGACTTAAATATTTCATATGGTCCACACAGCTTGAAGCAGAGTGCAAGTCATGTCCAAGCAAACAGCACTCATTCAGTTTTGCATTTTCCTTTGAGAGCCAAACTTTAGTCTGAACAGAAAGCAAAACTGAAATCTATTTTACTCCTTTTCTTGAGGTTTAAGCTTTCCAGCTGCAGAACATGTTTCCCCTGTGTGTGCTCTGATAAGATTAGCAAATCAGAAGTTTGCAAGGGGAGAGCAGCCTCTCTCAGCACAACGCATGATTTTAAAATTAGCAAACAGTGAATTCACTCTGAGGGACTTTCCATGTCCTCTCAGAAATAGCTCTGAGGTACTTTCCAGAGTGGGAGTGCTGAGCTGCTGCAGGACGTTACCCACAGCACAGCTACGGATGCAGCTCCTCTGCACCAGGCAGCTCTGCACTGTGACCCTGAAGGCTGGGTTTAACCTTAGCCCAAGGTATCACAAGGCTCTGGGCTAACACAGCCATTCAACGCCTCCTTTCCCAGCCCTCTTCAGCAACACACATAGCTTTGGCAGCATGGGGACAGCCAGTCCTGATTAAATACCACAGCTCTTTGGCAGGCATATGAGAGGAGATAACACAAGCCAGACCTTGCCTCCTCCCACAAGTTCCTAGGAAAGAGCCAGCTTTTCCTGAGAGGGCACAAAATAACCTCCTTCCTTAGGCTGAATGCCACCAGGGCAGGCAGCAGAGGTGACTCAGCCCCTGAGAGGAAACAGGCAGCACTGCTCCAAACCCTCACACCCCTTCTACCACACAGGACTCCCTGAGACTCATAAAAACCCCTGGCGGGGAAGATATCACAGATGCCGCAGACCCACAGCCCACGCACGCCAGGGCCACACATCTATCAATCATCCTTTGTCCCAGCAAACGCCAAACTGGGGTTTGGGAAGATCAAGCGGAGAGTGAAAACAAGGCACAGGCTCATCCATATAGGAGCTTTCATCAACAGTGCGCAAGGTTCTGGGGCATCACATGCTTCTGCAGCCCTGATCCCAGGACAGCTCGCTGCCCTTCTGAACTCCCAGTGGGAGCTCTGGCCAGACTCAAGCACTCTAACACTTGTCAGAATACGTAGGGAGAACTTTTGGCAGCAAAAAATTTTTGCTGAGCTCTGCAAGAACGTGTTAAGACTTTTTTTAAAACCAGAAGAAAAAGTTCAGCACAGTTCATCAGCCACAGCACATCAGCACTGGAAGTTGCTGACAGATAATTTGGTTTAGTCTAATGAAGATGAGTTCACTATAATCATTGCAGAAGATATTGGACTTCTGGGCACCAGCAGAAATTAAAGCATGGAGCAAACAATCTGCAGACACCACCAGCACAGCCTGAACCTGAAACCTCAGTACCAGGGTACCCTGTTCCTGGACAGGCAATCCCCAAACATTGTGCTGTGGTAGTGTTAAGCTTTTCACCTGATACTTCTTCAGTCCTACATCCACACCATGAGCCTCTCACAGATGTATAAATGGGGGTTCAGAGCAGCAGAATCATTTAGCACCGACATCCTCATCTCTTGGACTAAACTTTGAGCACGCAGCAGAAGGCTCAGACAGCAGGACAAGGAAGCAGAGCTGCAGAAGCATCTCTCTGCTAACAGGCAGAGGCACAGTCTGGGCAGAACGCTCAGGCCTGATGCACAGCTGTTGCTTCTTCCTTCCACTTTGCAATGGCATTGTCAGGAGAATCCCAATGTTAGCCTGGACAGACCAAGGTTAAACCTGCTTTTGAAACACATCTCAGTCACTGTCAAAGCTCTGTGAACCACCAGGCTATGATCTTAATCTGGAGTGAGTGTGAACCACCAGGCTATGATATTAATCTGGAGTGAGTGTTAGAAAGAAATAAAATGAATTCCTCTTATCTCAGGCCCCCCCCCGTGGTGGTTCTGCCATTCCAAGAGGGATGACAAAATTGTCTTTCAGGAGCCAAAAGCTTCACATACAGTCACATGCTACAGACCAAGCACCCCCAGCCACAACTAAAATCTGGATTAAAAAGCTAGTGGGTTCTTCAAGGAGAAATGAGGTGAAAAAACCGTCCTGTCCAGCAGCCTTGTGTCCCAGAACACTTTGGAGTGATGGGTGACCAGACAGTACCCAACATCTAGTCCCACTGTCCTGGTAGCTTTGGAGACACCTGAAATGGGATCAGGTCATTTTCTGTGAGTTGATGGAGTCTGAAGAGTTTTAGGTTCACATAATGCAAAGAAATTCACAACCATTTAATGGCACAGCAATTTCTTGACAGTCTTGTATAGCAGAAAAGAGCTGCAAGGAGAGCAGGTGGTTCCCATCATGGAAGGAACATGCTCACAAGCAAATCCCTGCGATCACAAGCAAATCTGAACTGATCTCAGTCCAGCCTGTGCCCTCAGCAGGGCACACAAATCCTCATTCAGGGAACCTCTCCAGCTGACAGTAAAGTCCAGGGATTTGACAACTTTCCCCCACTGTCAGCAAGCACAGACAACACCCCGAGTCGTCCCCAAAAACAGAGGGAAGAAGGATGCAGATGTGCCAAGCCTTGCTTTGGCCTGTACCTCGTACTCTTTGATGGTTCCCTTCCAGGTGCAGCCGCTGTTGATGCAGACAGCAGGCAGACTCTCCACTTCCCGCCGCGCTGCATTGTCTGGGAAAGCCTGAAATGGAAAAAACAAGCAGACCACAAATATTACTGAGGGGCTGCAGTTTTGATCAGGACTTTGAATTCTTTCTGAAAACTCCTCCCAGACCAGTCACCCAATCAACCCTCAGAGGTGTGTTAAGAGCAACCAAATCTCTGTGACAGCTTTAAGTAGGGCACCACTACACACACATGACCTGGATTTCAGCACTGAGGAGTCCAACACAGTAATCACCCTTCTCACAGCTGAAGAAAAGGGTTCCTACGAATAAGGAGTTCTCAGAGCTCATGTTTTAAGCAAAAACTGTAACTGGTGTTACTGACACCAGTCTTCTGTTAGGTTTCTTTCAATGTATTTTTCCTTACCGAGCTTGTTTCCAAAATAGAAATTCCTTCTTCATATATTCCTTCCTGGATACAGCTGGCACACTTTTGAGGTCCAGCACTATCAGACAGAAAAATAATAATCAAACACAACAACAACAACAACAACAACAAATTTAAAAAAAGTTTTAACAATAAATTGACTTCTGGTAACTATATGAAATGACAGTGTTTTCTTATTTTTAAAGCAACACATTGAGTCTTTGCTTGTGTGTATTGTTGATGCCTATTTCTAATTTTTTTCTTCTGCCAATTAAACATTCTATTAGGCTTTCCTCATACAAAGGTAGGAGTAAGATAGAACACAAAGAGACTTCTCTGGAAGCCAGCTTGTGCTTAAACCTCTCCCATTTTGACACAACAATGAAATGATGACTTTATGACTGTGATGAAGGAAATAGGTGATAGACCTGGACTGCTTCCTCAATGGCAAAAACAGTGCAGGGGATTCTGGAAAAGAGAACTTTGAAGCGTCAACAAAGGCAAGTCAGAGATTACACATTCCCTTAGAGAAGAGATGATGCTGAATCTCAGTGATTGAACACAGCTCCCTTAGTGAGAAGGTCCTGAAAACGACACTTCTCTCTGCTTTTGTTCTTGAAAATGCCTTTTCAAATATTGTGCCTTCCCACTGGAGGCACAGCAGTTACCTGATGATTCTCTTCAGGCAGTAGGAGCAGTAGCGATGGCCGCACTGCGCCTGGAACGGCCGCCTGAGGATGTTCTTGCAATCGGAGCACAGGTATTTGACCTCCAGTTTAGTTCCCAGGATCTCCTTTGCAAACCCAGGCTGGTTTAGATCCAGAGAACCAGGTGGAGAAGAGTTTGCTGCTGCCATGTGAACGAAAAGTTCTGGCTGTATCTCCAGAGACTGAAAATAAAAGTATTTTCTCCAATTGATTATAATTGTATGGGGGTGATTTGTCATATAAACTGTGTTACCACAGACTATTAGACTGTCACCCAACACAAGTAAACATACTGATGTAAACCACCCTAAAACCCTGCCTTCACCTCCCAAATATGGGAGGAAACTTGAATTTTAGAACTAAATCCAGAACACAGAGACATGAAGCACAGACCTAACAAAACTCCCTGTCTGAGCTGACTGAAATGTAGCCTGTTTAGAGATATCAAGTCTTCTTGCTTTAAATAAGGCAAAAAACTGTCTTAAAGGTGATAAGAAATAAATAGAATAAACTCAGTTCACCAAAGACCTGTTGGCCAGCCCAGCCACAGCTTGTCAGCTGTCAGGAGGGACCAAAATTCTGCCCAGAGGCAGCTAGACCCGCATGTTCCTTGGAGGAAGCTCGGCACACAGTGGAGCCCAGATTTAGTGGTGGCGCCCAGTCAGGCACAAAGGGTTCCCCAGAGGGATGGAAAATGAGGACACAAGAGGCACGAGCAAATTGGAAAGAAGGCAAAGAATAAAATGCTTTTGTTTTAGCTGCTTATGCATCTCATACCTTCATTCCCTGTGATTACATTCTACAGGCACCTAAAACACCTAAGGAGCACACCCGTGGAGTCCCCTGGTTTGGATGGGAAGGGACGTTAAAGCTCATCTTATTCCACCCCCTGCCATGGGCAGGGACACCTCCCACTGTCCCAGGGTATCCCAGCTCCATCCAACTTGGCCTTGGGTGCTGCCAGGGATCCAGGGGCAGCCACAGCTGCTCTGGGCACCCTGTGCCAGGGCCTGCCCACCCTCCCAAGGAACAATTCCCAATATCCCATCCAGCCCTGCCTTCTGGCAGTGGGAAGCTGCTCCCCCTTGTCCTGTCATTCCACGCCCTTGTCCCCAGTCCTCTCCAGCTCTTTCGGAGCCCCTCCAAGGGCACTGGAAAGGGCTCTGAACTGAGGTCGCCCCGAAGCCTTCTCCAGGCTGAACGCTTCGAGCCCGTCTCCGGGAGGAGCCCCCACGAGCAGAGACACCGCGAAGCCGAGAAGAGCCCAGGGCTGCCCCCGTGTGGCCCGGACTCCCCGCGGCCAGGAGGGCTCTCTGCCGGGCCGGGCTCCAAGCGGAGCGAGGCCCGACCCCGCCGCTCCCTGAGGGCCCCGCACTCACCGGCCCTCGCTGAGCACCCGCACCGGAAGCCCTGCCAGGCCCCGCCCCCGGACACGTGTGGCGAGCCCGGGCCCCACCCACCGCCCGGGGCGGCCCCGCCCACGGGACCGGCCTCGCCCACGGGACCGGCCCCGCCCACGGGACCGGCCTCGCCCACGGGACCGGCCGGTCCCCGACATCCCCGACACCGTCACCCGCCCTTGTACTCCCAACACCTCCACACCGACACCGTCGATCACCCAACAACACCCACCTCTGCACCCCCAATGCCCCCAACACACCATCACCCATCCCTGCATCCCCGAAACCCCGAGTCCAACAACCCCCCCACCGTCACTCACGTCTGCACCCCCAATACCCTCACATCAATCTCTGTCACCACCCCACTGTCACACCCAGTTATGCCTACTGTCACCCCCGTCACCCCCTCAGTCACCTCCCCTCAGTTCCTCAGTCACTCCCTTACCCCGTCCTCTGTCACTTCCCCAGGCACCACTCCTCGCTGACTTTCCACTGTCCCCTGCCATATCCCTGCTTCAGGCGACCCTGCTGTGAAAGAACCCAGATCCCTGGGACACCCTCACACTCCTCCAGGACTACTCATCTACCCGCTGGGTTCTCTCATCCTTCCTCTGAGCCCACCTCATCCGCCTCCTAGGACCTCCTGGATGCCCTCGTCCATCACAGGGACTTCCCATCCATCCCCTGGGATCCCCCCTCACGCATCCACTGCATTTGCTGGAGGGGGAAAAAGACGGACCGTGGTGCTCAACCTGACCCACCCGCGGTCCCATCGGAGACAGCCATCTCCCGCTGCACTCCCTAGGTGAGCAGCACCTGGTCCCTTGGAAATGGCCCGGAGCGAGCACCTGGCAGAATTGTTTTAAAGTCACTTTTGGCCATTTTGGGTACCAGTGGGCCCTCGCCTACCTGCGCACAGAGTGTCATGGCCACCTCGCGTCCCGTGGCGCCGGCTCGGGGGACAGGTGGAGGCCAGCGGTCGGGAAGGATGGGCGGTGGCAGGACGGAGACGGCCGGACGGCGATGGCAGGAAAAATGCCGCGGGGGGAAACGCGCGGCGCAGCCCGCACTGAGGTCACGGCGAGGTGCTTTTCGCAGAGGAACTTGTTCGGCAAAAGGTCACAGCAGCGAGATTTGTCCCCCGGGATCCCCAGCCTGCCTGCCCCCCTAGCCCGGCTTCGGCGCGGGGGCTCCGGGGTTTTACCGCCTGCTGCGCCGGCGGGGCGGAGATGGGCGGGTTCTCACTGCGGGGAATTCAGCCGGTGCCGGGGAAATCCTCGCCGTCAGAGCCGGCCGCAGTGACCGAGCAGTGACACAGCGGCCTCTCCCGGGAACCTGGCTGCGAAGACGGGGCCGGTGAGGAGCGGGTCGAAGTGAAGGGCGCGGCAGGGCCACGGGGGGCTCCGGGACACCGAGCCCTTGGCGAGGGGCCAGGTGCTGCTCAGGCACCGTCAGGGCGGGATGCTCCCTGTCAGGGAGCCGGGGACAGTGCATCCCTTCGTGTGTCGGCATCGGGAATGGCACGGGCACAGCTCCCCTGCGATGGGCACCGCTTCACCCATTGCACTGCAACAGCCCTTTTCCCAGCACAGCCGGTCTGCGAACACCGGCATGGAAAACTTGGTGATGTCATCTATCGAAGAAAAATCCTGTCTGCATTTCCTGAAATGACCGTGACCTGGCAGCAGGACGTGCTGTTCCCAAAGGGACAGGAAACCCGCACCAAAGGTTTGCTAGGAACGCCCGTCCCGGAGAGGACCATGGGGCTGCTCCCAGTCCTGCTGTTGCGACACCCCGGCTCCACCGCAGGGCCCGAGGAGAAAGTCTTGCACCCCGCTAATGTCCCACCTCCGGAGCTGCTTTCTCCTGCTCCCTGGGAGCCGGGGCCAGGCGTGCTGCGGTGACAGATGACAAATGCAAACCCCCGGGCGGTCCCGGCACCTGATTTCCGAGCAATGCCTGGATCCTCACCGTGACCCGGCTCTGTCCACTCATCCTGCGCTTTGTCATGGAAAGACCCTACAAAAATCCGCCTGGGGAGCGTTAGCTTTGTGCCCTCTCGCTTCAGAAATGACGAGAGCAGGAGCACCTTTTCATGCCTTTACTGCGACTGCGTAAATTTCTGGTTGATTCTGATGCAGTTTAGGGATTTTCATCGAATCACAGAATATCCCCTGAGCTGGAAGGGACCCACCAGGGTCATCCAGCCCAGCCCCTGTCCCTGCCCAGACCCCCCAGCAACCCCAGCCTGGGCATCCCTGGTAGCGCTGCCCAAAGGCTCCTGGAGCTCTGGCAGCCTCGGGGCCGTGCCCATTCCCTGGGGAGCCTGGGCAGTGCCAGCACCCTCTGGGGGAAGAACCTTGCCCTGAGCTCCAGCCTGAGCTGCCCTGGCCCAGCCCCAGCTGTTCCCTGGCTCTTGTCCCTATCACAGGGAGCAGAGATCGGAGCTGCCCCGCGGGAGGAGCTGCAGCCTCAGCGAGATTTGACCTCAGTATCGCCTTCTCTGGGCTGAACCAACCCAGTGCCCTCAGCCACTCCTCCCTTGGCCCCTCCGGACCGTCCCCATGCCCATGTCTGTCTTGTGGACGCTCTGCCGGGCTCCCCGCAGGACGAAGCCGCCACGGCACATCCCTGCCCAGCCCTGCCGGTGCCCGCAGGCGCGCCCGGGGCCAACGGGCCGGGTGAAAACGACACGGCTCCCGAACCGCCGCATTGCGCATGCTCGACTCGGCTCAGTGGAGCAGGTCAACGGGTCTGACAGCGCCGCAGAACAAACCAATCCCTGCCGGGTGTCGCGTGACTGGCAGGGCCAATAGCCAATCTTAGTGTGTACAGGAACGCGCCGTCCGCCCCCAGTTTGGCGTGAGCACCTGCCAATCACGTAGCGAGGAGGCTGATTGGCAGGAAACTGCGCCTATCAAACGGAGCTGCGTCACGCCTGGGTGCAGTTAAGCCAACAGTCCATGCAGGAACCTAGGCCCCGCCCGCTGCGCTCGCGCCTGTCTCCACCTATGAGCGATTGTCTTTCCTGACGGGCGTGCACCTCGCCCTATCAGCGGGCGCCGCGCGGCCGCGCCCCTGGAGGCGGGCACTGGGCGGTGCCCGGCGGCGGGCGCGGCCCGGGCGGGGTCGGAGCGATGGCGGAGAGCGACTGGGACACGGTCACGGTGCTGCGCAAGAAGGGCCCGAGCGCGGCCCAGGCCAAGTCCAAGCAGGTCAGCTGGGGGCGCGGTGGGGGGCCGGGTGCGGGGCCGGGCCGGCGGCGGGCCTGGGCTCGGCGTGGGCTCGGCCACCCCTCCGAGTAGCGCCGTGCTCACCGCTCACCTTCGCTCCTTTCGCAGGCGATCTTGGCGGCCCAGCGGCGCGGGGAGGACGTGGAAACTTCCAAGAAGTGTGGGTATCCCGCGGGGGGCCGGTTCGCTCTGGGGCGGCTGCCTGCGATGGGGAGAGGAGGCAGGCGGCGGCACCGCCCGGCTGAGCCAGCGATCCCGAACTGGGCCGGAACGCGCAGCCCCGGGAGTCGCCGGGATGACGCTCCTGGAGCTGCCCCTTAGCTTCTGGTTGCCCAGGGCGGAGATCTGCCTGGTTCCTGCAGAGATCTTGGAAAAGCTTCTGTGAATCACAAAACTTAAGCTTCCCGTTTTGGCAGCTTATTTCTTTTGCGAATTTGAATGGCTGCCGATCTTCCTATGGCGCTGCTTGTTAAAAATGCTTTGTTTCTTCTCTGATGTAAATTGCCGGGTTCTCTCACTGTAGGGAGGTTATTCTGATGGTTAGAAATAGAGAAATGATTCTTGAAGAAGGTTAATCAGCTTTTTTGGGACACTGAATGCCAGAGACTAATGTGAGAGAAAGGATTCAAATTAGAGCTTAAATATTATATCTAACATGAGAGAAAATAATGTTTTTGAAGCTGTCTTTTAGTAAAGCTAAGTACAATTAGACTTTATTTAATCAAAGATGTCAGAAAATTGCTTAAAAGCTACTTACTTGGGGTGCCTCATACTGAGCAAGCACAATTTAAGTTCAAGTATTGACCTCGCTGTGCTGCAGCACAAATATGTGTCTGCAGTAAAGTTAGAGCATTAAATCCCCAATGAAAAACAAGACTTGCCCTGTCTATAGGGAAGTTCAGGTGTGAAGTAGGGAAAGGGAAGGGCTCTGCATGGCTAGGTGTGCACAGCACTATGAGCAGGGCTAAGGTAATGTTCCCTGATGGGCAGGAGAATTGGGTGAGATCAATGGTAATGTTGGTATGTTGAAATCCTGACAGTGCCCTGGGATCCTGGGCAGCTGAGGGCTTGGAAAAAGTCCTTTGATACTTTTTGGCACAGCTCTGAGCCTTATTTTGTTTGTCCTTGATTGTTTTTTCGTTCTTACTTCGAACGACAGGGGCAGCAGGCCAGAACAAACAACACTTCATTACAAAGAACACGGCCAAGCTTGATCGTGAAACAGAGGAGCTGCACCATGACAGAGTTTCCCTGGAGGTGGGCAAAGTGATCCAGCAGGGCCGACAGAGCAAGGGCCTCACTCAGAAGGACTTGGCCACGGTGAGTGGAGCACCTCCAGGTGAGGGTGGGCACCTTTCCTGTTCCCTCATGGGCAGCTGCAGTGGGAGGGTGTCATGGGCTGGAAGTTTTAGGAATGCAGTATCGCTGGTATCTGATGTCCTGGCAGCTTCAGTTGTCTGGGAAAAGTTTTGAGGTTTGTGGAGCCCTTGAGCCCCAGGCTGGAGGCAGAGCCTGTCTGTGGCTGCTGAGCTGGTGGGAGGCTGCTCCCTGCTTCCTCCCAGCAGCTCACACCAAACCTAGAGGTTTGTACCATCTGGGCTGAGCAGTGTTAGCAACTCCCTGATGTCTGAAGGAGCAGCAATCCCTGGTGGTCCTGTTCCTCCTGAGAAGGAGGGAGGTCAGAGTCCCTTCAGGATGGATGTCACCAGCACTGGGACACTTCAGGGAGGTGCCAGTGGGGATGGAGTCAGCCTGGGAGCAGCACTTTGTCATCTGTCCTGGCGTAATGAGAGGCTGTTCCTTATCTGTGTGAGTCCTGGAGAGCTGCTGCTGAGCATTGCTGTGTTTGAGACTCATCCTCTCTTTTCAGAAAATCAATGAAAAACCACAAGTTATCGCTGACTACGAATCAGGACGAGCAATCCCCAATAACCAGGTCATGGGCAAGATCGAAAGAGCCATTGGTGAGTTAAGAGAGACTTCAGAAATAATGCCAGTGCTTGGAGGGGTGGTTTGGGGGAAAGTATTTACCTTTTTCCTGTGAGGAACGTTGCTGGCTGGAGTTTATCATGGGTGTGGTGCCATTAAGACATGTTCTGATAAAACCTGGATCTGCTGACTGAACCAGAACTGGGAGCTCTTGATCTTTGTTTGCATCTTCATGCCTGCGGCTGTGCCTGGGGACCATCCCTGTGTGCTTGCCCCCAAAACCTATGAGATGCTGAGACCCATGGAAGCCCGATTGCATTGTAGAAGGGTTTTGTGTTGGTTTTACTCTCCTGGGCTGGTTCAGATCCCATCTGATTGGTTTTTGTTTGAAGTTGGTCTGGTGCTCCTAGAAACTAAAGTAGGACTCTCCTGAACTCTGGTTCCCCTGCTCTCTTTCTGGACGTTCTCTTCCTTAAGGCTGAATTTGATGGAAATAAAAGTTATTGGGTGAATGATTGAGTGCTGATGGTGGTGGTCTCCTTTATCTTATTTCAGGCCTCAAACTGCGTGGAAAGGACATTGGAAAACCGCTGGAAACTGGCCCCAAAGGAAAATGACAACAAAGCCTCGAAATCAGTTTGCTCAGACTGATCTGGTTCTCCTCAACCACTCTGCATATTGCCAAGCTGAACAAGAGGGTTTCAGACTTGCTTTGGGGGGAAATCTGCTGAATCTATACCTGCTGTAAAAAGGCAACCTTAAAGAAGCAATTTTCCTGATATTTGTTTTTCCTTGCTCCTTTTCAGAGATTGAGGATCTAAACCCCAAGAAAAAACCCAAACCCTGCCTCTGATTTGCCAGAAAACATGTACATTGTGGTGTTAGCAGCAGCTGATGTTAAGGCAATTAGGGTGGTCTGAAATGTGAGGATTTAATTGAAACAGTTTGGGGGATGGGTGAGATATATTATATATAAATAATTTGGGAGAGTTGGGGCTTGATCAGAAATGATGACTCAGTCACTGTATCTCAATGAGTTTGGTTTGTTCTTTCCAGCCTGTTTTAAAGAGATCTATAATAAAGTTTGATACCCTTCAGTTGCCCAGGGGAGCTGCTGCACATGACCAGCTGTTAGTAAATGTTGTGGCTGGGTGTGACTGGAGCTGCATCACCTCTTCCTTCTGGGATTGTAATTAAAGGGATACCTGGGGTGCATGGGATGAGGGCCAGCACTGTCACAGCCTTCCTGGCTGTGTCACCTCTCCCTGCACTGGGGATGGTGCAGCTTGGCCAGCAGCCTGGGGCTGCAATCGGTGCTGTGGAGGTGAGGGGAGGCTGTGGGGCTCTGCACATCCAGGCAGGTGCAGAGACATCAGCTGAAGCCTGAGCCCTCCTTGCCCTTGCCCAGCTCTCAGCTCTCTTGGGTCCTCATTTCTGCAAGCAGGACAGGTCTGTAGGGATGGTGCTTGGCATGACTGAGGCATCACCAAAGGGGGACACAGCTGGGTGAGAGGCAGACAGGCTCTGGTCACAATCTGGGAAAGCAGCATGTCCCTCCAGCTGTACATAGGGCCTGGGGGTAGCAGGATACTCCTTGTTGTGCAGTGGCTGAACTGGGCTGTGTGTGGAGCTGGGTTTGGAGTTCACAGTGTTAAGGTGTGAAAGCTGGGGGTGAGGGAGGGGTCCTGGCCTTGGGTGCACTGGGTGCAGGGGTGGGGGTCCAGGCCCTGAGTTCAGCCTGCACCTCAGCCTGCACTGGGTTTCCCAGTGATGTTTATCAAGTGCATTCACAAGGTATGTGGGCAGCAGGTGGGCACCTATACACCAGAGTGGGAGCTGCCTGCTGCCCTCAGGGGTGCTGTGTGATGCCCCCCTCTGCTCCCTGCCCTCGCACCCACCACTCACCCTCCCCAAAACCAGCAGAAGCACTGAGCTTCTTCCCCCTGGGGTCTCTGTGCCCTGGGAGCTCTTGTGCTTTGTCCTGGGCATGGGAAGTGGCTCACACCCTCTGCAGCACCCACTGTTCTTCCCAGCTCTGGGGGCCAGGACCCTACACTTCACCCTCCCATCCATGGCCAGAACCCTGTTTGGATGAGGACAGCCACTGTGAGAACTCCCACTTGTGCCCTCTGCCAAAGCACGGGCACGTTGCTGTGTCTTGGAAGCAAAACTTCATGTTACAAACAATACAAAGGCTTTTCCCGAGCACTTGGAGGTAGTGATGACAGCGGTGTGTCCCTGGGCGGGGCAGGCTCCCCAGGTCGCCAGCTCCTGGTGCCGGGGGCAGAGAGCAGGCAGCTGATGGAGTGTGGGTTCCTGTCGAGGGGTGGTCTGCCCGGGGGGGAGCAGGCAATTCCTGCTGCTGGATGCTAATTTCAAGACTCATCCCCCTCCCGTGGAGATATAATGACCTTGTCCTGCAAAGAAAGGTGAGTGGGAATTGGTGACAAACGTGGGCTGTCTGCTGTGAAACACCAGGATTTCTTCCAGGCTGCAGCGAGGACAACCTGTGTGCCAGCCCCATGACCCTGGCAGAGGCACCAAACCCCCAGTGTGCCCAGGGGGCTCCACGTCTCTTGCTGGAGACCATGATGCGGCTGGTGGCTCTGCTGCAGATCCAAGGGACATGCAGCTTAAGCCACCTTGCACCAAATTGAGTGCTGGCTGAGTGAGGATGAGCCAGGTTTGCCAGACCCCGTTCCCACAAGACTCGGGCGTGGGAGCACACTCAGCTCTTTCCAGAGCAGCTGCCTGGTGGCAGCAGCACTTTTAGGTCAGTCCTGCAGCTCAGGGTCACTTGTTTGTCAACAAGCAGATAAGAGGCAGAGCCCTTTGCACCTCCCTGTCGCGTTGGCGGATCGCGGGGTCAGGGAGAGCCTGCTGGCATTTGCCGAGCTTTTAGGAAATCGCTGTTTTAGCACAGCTGGGGTAATTAGGCAAGTCCTTCATCCTGTCCTTACATCTCGGAAGGTGATGTTGTCGAAGCCCTGGGAGCTGTTGTCCTCTGTCGGTGTCCTGCTCGCCAGCCTTCGCTGTTTCAGCCAGTACCAGCCCCCAGCAGCCACCAGCGCCACTATGACGAGGGCCAGGAGCACACTGAGCGCCACCTCCGCCACGAAACTGCCGGAGGGCTTCTCTGCAGGGGGAGGGAATGCTGTCATTTCAACCCACTGCCCAGAGAACTGCCTCCAGCCTCAGCCCAGCACCCTGGGCAGCTCTGGGTTGACCTTTCACAGCCAGAACTGCACACACCCCCACCCCCCCCCCACCCCACCACCCCTCTTCCCCACACCTTCCACTGGACTCTCCGGGCTGGAATGGCAGCCCACCCTGGCGCTGTACATGATGTCATCCAGTGCCACTGTCCCCTCCATCGGCCACCTCCGTGTGGTGATCTCAAAGCTGATCTGCGGGGGAAGGTGGGGTCTGGGGGGCTGATGCACGCCCGGAGACACCCTGCACCGCAGGTAAGGGTGGCCCCACTTACCTGGAACTCACTGGGGCTCTGCACCGGCACCACGGCGCCCTGCCAGCCCCGGCTGCGGTGCCCCGGCACGCTCCACACCGTGCGCTGCCCCGCCGCGCCGCGCAGCGTCACCCGCAGCTCCCCGCTGGCTGCAAGGAGGGGGCACAGGCATTCTGGCATCACCAGCTGCCCCGAGCCCACAAGAGCCACCGAGCCCTCCCAGCCATGCCATCCTCTACTGGGATGGCAGCACTCAGAGGGAATGGGCCATTGCCACTGCCCAGCTGGAACTGAAGCAGTGTCTGCGGACCACAGGTGGGGAGGACTGAGGCCCCCACTCCCATGGAGCCAGGGAGACCCAGGGACCCATGGGCCCCTCCTCCCTGTCCCTGCAGTGCTCACAGAGGTGCTCCGGGATGTCCATGTGGTACCAGAAGCGCAGGCAGGAGTCGGTGGCTGCAGGCAGGGGTGGGCTCTCCAGCAGGGCACTGGTGCCCCTGGCACCCAGCACACTGGTGTCAAAGTGCATGTAGTGACCTGGGTAGGCAGGGACAGAGCGCAGGGTGTCCCCCAGTCCTGCATCCATTTGTCCCACCCCACTTGTCCCACTCTTCCCCCAAATGCCGAGTGATGCCTGGAGGAGAACACAAATCAGCCCTGGACCTCACTGCCCTTGGGGCTGAGCTGCCCCCCCAGGTGAAGAGGGGACAGGATGCTGTGGGGCCAGGCCTCACAACATGGACTGGACTGACCCGATCCACCCCCAGCTCTTCTTCCTCACTCCGGCCATGCCAGGGTTCCCAGGCAGGGATGGGTGTTTCCTACCGTTCCTTGTACCCAGGGTGTGATCCTGCTCAGGGCCAGGGTACTTGGCCAGGGTGATCCCACTCTTCCAGCCCCAGGCCAAGCTGTGCAAGCGGGGGTCCAAGGGGCTGCTCCAGCCACAAGTGTCCTGCTCGAAGTCACAGGATGCTGGGAGGAAAGTAGGGCTGTGAGACACCCAGTACTACTTGGCAGGACATGGGGCACCTGGGTGGTACACACCACCCCCAGCTTTGGGCCAGGCCAGGCTCAGGGCAGGAACAGGTCTGTCCCTATCTCCATGGCTTACATGCTCCCATAGGATGTCCCACCCCCTCCCCTCTGATCCACAGTGCCCCTGTGGGGTGGGGTCTCACCTGGCTTGGGGCAGGCTCCCTCCGACACATGCAGGTCGTCCAGTGCGATGTATCCGTGGTGACCCCCAGCTCCCACTGCCTCAAACACCACCTGGGCAGGGTGACATGCTGAGGCTGGTAGCCTCCTCATCACCTCCAGCTGCCCCCAGCACCCTGCCCTGTCTCACCTGCCAGTCACCATCGGGCTGGATGGTGACATGGCTGCGGTGCCAGTTGCTCCCTTCCATGGTGCTCATGCTCAGAACCTTCCTCCTCACCCTGCTCTGCTCCACGAACACCCTGAGGGAGCCTGCCCAGGGCACCCAACATGGAGCAGGGGTCCAGGGCTGTGCTGTGTGGGGCCCCCACCCATCTGGAGGTGTCCCCAGAGGTCTCAGGGCAGGTGGTGCTCACCTGGGGTCCCAGCGCTCAGCTGGTACCAGAAGGCCAGGCACTGGGCAGACATGGAGGGCTGGTAGGGCTGGGAGGTGAGGGCAGCTGTGTGCCCTGCAGGCAGGGAGAGCCTGCCCGTGTTCACCACCATGTAATGGCCTGGAGGAGAGAAGCCCCTGTGCTGTGACCCCTGCCCAGCCCTGCTGGGGAGCACTAGGGGACAATTGGGGCTGGGTTTTTCCCCCCCAGGTCAAGGAGTCTCCCCAGCTTGGGAACCTCCCCAGGATTAGGGAGCCCTGGGGCTGGGAGACTCTGCATTTTGGGAGTTCCAGGTTTGGGAAGCCCTGTGCAGTATTGCCTTCCCATCCTGGGGAAGGCAGGGAACGCAGGGCAGGCATGAACAGGGAGAGCAGGCAAGGCTGGCGTGGGGTACAGGCAGGACACTCAAGAGCAGGGAGGGGGGACTCAGAGCAGCAGGGAAGCACCAGAGCTGCCACGGCTCCGTACCTGCGGTGGTGCCAGTGGTGTGGTCGGCCACAGGACCGGCGGTGGTGCCGGTGCCGTTGCTCTGTCGCTGCCAGGTGCCCTTTCCGCTGGCTGCCAGCCCACAGCCCTCCACCTCGAAGGAGCAGGAGAGCTTGGCCCCACAGGGTCCCGCTGTCTGCGTGATGTCGTCCAGCCCCACGTCCCCCAGGAAACCGTCATGCAGCACCTCGAAAGCCACCTGCCCCCAGGCAGCGGTGTCAGACAGGCTGTGCCTTGCTGGTGCCAGGGACATGGGGGGCTGCTCCTCACCCGGTACCGCTTCTGGCCCGTGGAGGGCAGTGTTGCCCATGCCCGGTGCCAGATGCTGCCCTGGGTCCCGCGGCAGGTCCACAGCACCACCTCCTCTCCTCCCTCTGGCAACAGCTTGAGGTTCAGGGTACCTGGGTAGAGGGGGGCATGGGGGCAGCCATCCCACAGCCCTTGGGAACCCCACTGTCCTGAGAGTGGAGGCAGGCTTGGGCAGCCCTGGGAGGATGCCATGGGGCACGTACCAATTTGTGGGCCCGCCAGGCGGTACCAGAAGGAGAGACAGCGTGGGGCAGTGGCCAGCTCCTGGTGGGAGCTGAGGAGCAGGGCCCGCTGCCCGTGGCTCCATGGCACAGAGGAGTCCACGGACAAGAAGTAGCCTGAATGTTGGGGACAGCCAGGGTGGAGGGGTCATGATGTGAGTGTTCTGCATCACCCACAGCCCAGATCTGGGTGCTCCCAGCCTGCCATAGGTGAGCTTGCTCTGTGGGCATGGGGCTGCTGGGAGTGTACAAGGCATGCCTTGGCCCTGGGAATGGAAGGTTATGGGATGTCCTGGGCCCCTGGGTTCCCCCAAAGAGCAACCAACCCCTTACCCGAGCCAGTGGTGTGGTCAGAGCCCTGTCCCTGCCCTGTGCTGTGGACCCATTTGAAGTCACTGGACAGATCCTGGTACCAGCCACACATGCCCCTCTCGAAGTTGCAGGACAGCTCTGGCCAGAAAGAGGTGACAGGATAGAAGTGGAAAGGAGTAAGGCATCACAAAAGCAAATGGGTCTCCCAAAACATTTCTTTCCCCCTGCTTGCCTGCCCCACTCCCCAAGTTTACCCCATGCAGGGGTCCCAGGACAAGGCAGGATATGTGCTTGCCCTGGCCCTTGACCTTGTGCACCATGGTCTTGCTCTTGGACAGAGTGACATCCACCAGGCAGCCCCCACGGAAAGGGTGTGGGGTTACCCTCCCTGCCCACGCACTCCTGGCCATACCCGCAGCTGTGGGTGACACCACGTCGAGGTAGCATTGCTCGAATGTCACGTTATCAACACCGACACTTGCTGAGCCCTGGAGATCCACCAGTGCCAGCAGCTCAACCTGAGGGCAGCAGCCATGAGCCTGGGGTGCCTGGCAGCACTGGCATTGTCCCACTGAAAGCCCCCCAGGCTGGTCCCTGTGCACACCTGAAAGGGCCGGCTTCTCTCTCCCAGCGGGACACGGACATGACCCCCAGTTGTGCTGCCAAGATGTTGTGTCTGCCAGACCAGCTGGGTGGTGCCAGCAGTGTGATCTGCGACATTGATGGCAAGGAAGCCTGGAACAAGAGGTGGTGCAGAGGCTGTGGGCACCCAAAACCCCTGGCCACCCTGTGAGAGCCCTCCATGGCACCAGCCCATGGTCACGGGGTGCAGGGACACAGACAGGGACACAGACACCCCAGCTCCAGGATGATGTGATGGGGCAAAGTAGGGTTGGGAGAGGCAGTAAAGGCAGCTGGGCATGGGGTGTCTGGGAGTAGGAAGCAGGCAGGGCACCCTGGGGGTGGGCAGGAGGTTACCTTGGGGGTCACTGTGGATGTGGTAGCTCATCTCCATGGTGCAGGCAGGGCCAGAGGGGCCCAGCAGAGGCGATCGTGCCTTTGCAGGACCCATCATCTGTCCTTCTCCTGTCTGGAGGGCCAGGAAAGTCCCTGAGTACAGAAACACTCTGTGAGGTGAGGACTGGGGTCCCACATCATTGGTAGCACCCCCAGCCCAGCATCCTGCCATTGTGCATCATCTCCCATTGTGCAGTGGCACCCACTGGGAGTCCTTGCTCTGGAGGCTCCTGTGGTGCTGAGCACTGAAGAGCATTGTCTGGCTGGTGAAAACAGTCTCACCTGTGAGGAAGATGTCAGATTCAGTGACCTTCTGCAGACCCCAGCGCAGCCGCCCCACACTGACGTCGTGCCAGCCGCCAGCCCCTGACTCGAAGGTTGTTGTCCCTGCAAAGTCAAAGAATCCCAGAATCTCAGAATGGTTTGGGTTGGATGGATGAGCCTTAAAGCTCATCTCATTCCACCCCTCTGCCATGGGCAGGGACACCTTAAACTATCCCAGGGTGCTCCATGCCCTGTCCAACCAGCCTTGGACACTTCCAAGGGATGGGGCAGCCACAGCTGCTCTGGGCAATCCAAAACTCCAGGCTCAGTCTTGCCAGGCCATTGTCATTCCAGGGGCTGTGGAGGCATGCACATGTCCCAGCCACGCCAGCCCAGGGGTGCCTGGTCTCCTCCACTGCTGAGGCAGTGCTGCAGGTGCCTGCCTTGGCTCTCACCACAGCGCTCCTCGTCGGAGCCATCAGCACAGGTGTCGGCGAAGTCGCAGGCCAGCTCTGCAGCAATGCAGTCCCCACTGTCACAGGCCACCTCGTCTGCTGCGCAGGGGCTGGCATGTGCCTGGCTCGGCAGTGTGACCAGAGGCTTCTCTGATGGTGAAACACCCCAGATGGAGAGCAGTGGTGAAAGGGCACAGCAACAGCATCAGTGTCGGCCCTTCAAACACTCTCCCATGTCCCCAGGCATCTTCCTGGCTCTCCATTTCCCATCCCATCCCGTCCCAGCCCAGCCTAGTTGCCACCAGCTGAAGGGAACCCAGGACCTAGTAAGAGCTGATTGTGTGACATGTTTTGACACAGAAAATTGAGTGTTACAGCCCCAGGAAAAAGATACCAGCACCCCAGGGCAAGTATTTGCTGTCCTGCACCCAGGATGGTCCCTGTGATGAGCAGAGGGACAGGCAGACCATGCCTGTCCTTTAGGCGTGGTGCCATGGGTGCAAGACACCTGGGACAGCGGCCAACACTGGAGCAGAGTGAGGGACACTGCCCACCAGCTCACCCTGCTCCTTCACGCAGCCCTGAGACAGGATCAGGTCATCAATAGCCACGGTCCCCCCGCTGCCAGCCACCCCCTCGATCAGCACCTGCAGGAAAGCACCATGTCAGAAACATCAGCAAGGGGTCCTGCACGATATGGGGGGGATTAGGGTGACACCAGGGAGCCATGTGATGGGGGGAGCCAGAACCTGTCATGGACTGACTCACATTTTGCTCAAGAAGGGACTCAGTGGGAGCAGGGGCAATGCTGTGGCTGACAGAGGTGCACAGTGTGGGCTGGCATGGCCACAGTGAGCTTGGGAGGTGGTACTGCCCCTGTCCCCAGCTGTGGTCCCGGGCCCCGGGGGCAGCCCAGCTCCCCCCAGCCCAGCAGCAGCCCACCTTGAAGGGATCTGTCACATTGAAGTCCACTCTCTCCCGGACCCAGCAGCTGCCCAGGTCTCCTGTCCTTTCCCTCATCAGGTGCTTGGTAGAGTTGGTCACATAGGAGATGCTGAGGCTGCTGGTGGCTGAGCCATGGAGGTGGCAGTACAGTACGAGCTGGGGATTGGGCGGAGAGTGAGCCCTTAGGGCAGGGGCACACAGCCCCCTGCATCCCACAGAGGGGCTGTGAGGAGCTCAGGTGGGCAATGGGCACCAGAGATGTCACCAAACCACCCCCAAAAACCTGATGCCCATCCCCAGCAAGGGCCAACCACAGCCCAGCCCTGCAAGAGGGTACCCAGAGTTGGGAACCCCATCTCCTGTCACCACCATGCCCACATGAGCTGTGACATGAGGTCCCAGCTGTGACTTACAGAACAGGAGTTCGTGGCTTGGAAGGTGGGGCTGCTGAGCTGAGCTGTGCCACCAGCTTGTGCAGTGGGGTCACTGCTCACATGGAGGAAAAAACCTGCAGAAGATGCTGGGCCTGAGTGGAGCCAGGCAGATGCGTGGGTGCAGGACACCGCTGTCCTGGCACAGCCTTGAGCAGAGCCCTGGCGTGTGTCCTGTCCACCTGCAAGTGGGGCTCCCCTGGGGCACTGCTGCCCCGCCACATACCAGCCCTGCTGTTGTTGCTGTGGTCTCGAGTGGGAATGCTGTAGGAGGTGCCCAGGTTCAGGCTTGTGTTCCTGCCCCACACTGGTGGCCCGGCCGCCGTCTCCCAGCCACAGAGATCAAAGTCAAAGGAGCAGTGGGTGAAGTTCTCTGTGAGGAGAAGGGACAGAGGTGACCCAGAAAGGACATGAGGTCCCAGCCCTCTCTTGGACAGATGGATCCCTGCAATGGGTTGGGCTGATGCCACCCCTCTGCAAACCCTCAGGGTCATTTTGCCCTCCTGGCATAGGGCAGAACTGGGTGGGCCCCTGCCAGCCCAGAGCACAGCTTTGCCCCACCAAGGTGGACCTTCAGTCTATCCACAGGACTCCTCCCTGGGGCCAGGGGTGCTCACTGCAGTGCGCTGTGCCCTCGTCCGAGTTGTCCCCGCAGTCGTCGGTGCCGTCGCAGAAACGACGCTGTGCCAGGCAGGAGCCACGCTGGCAGCGGCTCTCCTGGGCCCTGCAGGCCTGCTGCCCGACCTCTGGGGTGAGGGAACACATGTCAGCAAGTGGCTGGTCCCACAGGGACATGGTGAGCACTGCCACATCATTCCTTGGGGTGGCTCAAGGGACAGGTTTTTGCTGCCCACCTCATGCTCTGGCCAGGGCGCAGTGCCCCAAGACAATGGGAGCACCGAGCAATGGGAGAGCTCCCCTGGGTTTTGCACCCCACCCAGTTCCCCCAAGATCCCAGCTCACATCCCAGCAGATGTGGGACTCACCTGGTAAGCCACAGTTCCTGAACATGATGTCATCGAGCGCCACCTCTGCCCCGCAGGTGGGTGGTTGTGTCAGGGAGAAGATGAGCTATGATGGGAAGATGAGGATCGCATGAGCTGCCAAGGCCAGGTCTCAAAACATCGCCCAGCTCCTCTGGTCCCAGCTTATGGGGACAGTGCCCGGGTACCAAAGTATCAACACTGTCTCACCTGGAACTGCTCCATGATCCGTCCGGGGTAGGCAATCAGCTGGTGCCAGCCCTCCCTGCTGCGCTCAGGGCTCTGCCACAGCTCCACCACCTCATCCCTGTGTGCCACAGCCAGGCGCAGCACTGGCCGCTCTGTCTGGTTCAGCCCTGAGGGAAGCCCCAAAAGTGCCCTTGGTACAGGGCATCCAGGGGTACCCAAAGGAACGAATGGAGCCCCGCCAGCTCTGGGGTTTGGAACTGGGACCCCCAGGTCCCACCATCTCTGTGTGTGGAGTGTGGAAGAGGCAAACAGGATGGCAAGGACCCATCTCAAGATGTCAGTGGTTCTGTCCCTGCCACAGGGGCAGACGGCCCCATCCCCCCCCACTGCCTAGTAGCCAATGCTGCCTGTGCCCACCTTGGGTGCTCTCACATCTCCCTGAGAGGTGATACCAGGTTCTGATCTCACATGTGGCAGCTGCTTCCCGCATCTCCGGTGACCTGAGCCAGGCTGTGGCTGTGGTCTTTGCTGGGGGGGACATGGTGACCAAGAACCAACCTGGGGAGGGCAGAAAGCAGAGTGGGGGCTGCAGGCCCATGGGGTGGCACCAGAGCTGTGCCAGCACTACTCCTGCCCCTCCAAGGGTCTGCTCCCTCCCTTGCACCCTAGAAATATAGATGTTCTGGCACCCAGCTCCAGTGGAGTGGTACTGTGGGTGCCCAGAACCTGCTCACCAAGCAGCTCCCACTTACCCAGGTCAGTGCCTACGGTGTGGTCTGAATGAGGCCCCATGCCCCACATGGCAAGGCTGGCCCGGCCTCGCACCCATCCATACGTCGAGGTGCCCACGTCCTGCCAGCCACAGTCACTGTCCTCAAAGTCACAGGTGAAGGGGGTGCCCAACACTGCTGAGCCCCGTAGGTACCCTGAAGGTGGGCAGATGGGGGGTCAAGGCAGGTTTGGGGCCACCCTGGGGACCTGTGCCCATCCCAGGGAACTGCACCTATCCTGGGGGGCTGCACCTACCCAGGGGCCCTGTGACCAGCCCAGAGGACCTGCACACAACCTGGGATCCTGCACCCACCTGGCAGACTCACCTGCACCCAGGCCACCTGTGTTCACCCTGGACACCTGCACAAGGGACCTGCCCCTACCCTGTGGATCTGCACCCACCCCGCAGTTCTGTACCAATCCTGGGGGACCCTGCATTCATCCTGGGCACCAGCACCACCCTAGGGACCTGTACCCACAACACCCCCCCGCTACATAGCCTGCTCTCACCCCAGGAGCTGGGCCTGAGGGTGGGTCTGGGGGCCTGGGGGGTCTGAGCACCCACCACACTGGTTCTCATCCGAGCAGTCACTGCAGTCACAGACGAAGTTGCAGAGCTGCTCAGCTGCACTGCTGCAGCTGTTGACGACCACGGATCCACTGGGGAGGACAGTTCTGGCTATGAGAGAGACAATGGGGCTAAAAACCTGCAGGGAACTAGGCATGGTGCCCGCAGCAGGTGACGGAGGGCACACGTGACCTGCAGCACCTCGGTTTCGGACCCTGCTGGGGCAAGTACTGAGCTCTCAGTGGCATTTTCCCCTGGACGACCCCTGCTCCGGCACTGTCCTGGCACTCCACATCTCTCACACACTGCCACCTCCCACCGTCAGCCTCGGGGTGCCAGAGCCTGCCAGGGCACTGACTCTGCTACAGCATACCCGTGCTTCCAGTCCCAGCCCCCTTTTTGGAAGAAACAGGAATATCTGGATGTTTTTCCCCAGCCCGCTGCTGGGGGCTTCGGCACCGACTCACCCTGGGAACCCTGGGCTGAATTCACCAGCAGAGCCCAGTGGGCTAGCCCAGTGCTGGGGCAAACTGCCGTGGAGGACCAGAGTGGAGCAGCCAGCATAAAAGCCCCTTCCCTCCAGCCACACAATCCCCACCCGTGTCAGCAGAGCTTACCCAGCAGCACCAGCAGGGCCAGCATCGCCTGCCTGCCTGCAGTCATCCCGGCCACCACAATGGTAAAATGGAGCTGGAAGAGGCCACACTGTGAGCCCCAGGCTGGAATGTGCTCCCCTGGACCTGCCTGTGTTGGACTTCAGCCCCGCTGTTATCGGCTCCCTGGCCAGGCAGCGGGTTTATGGCATGCCTGTGCCGGCTGGGACAGCGCAGCGCGGTCCTGTCAGCAGCACTAGCGACACCTCAGCAGCGAGCTGCAGCCAGGTGCCTGTGGAGACCTTCGGCTTTTCCCCCGAACCTCTCTTCTTCAGCCCATTTTCCACTCAGAACAAGACGGTGGGTGACACTCTGACTGGGACAGAGCACAGCCCGGTGGAATGCGTTGGCTTGGTGATGGATGAGAACACTTCCTGCTGAGCCAGGGATGCTGCCAGCCCTGTGGGGGATGCTGGCACCTCTGCCAGGGATATGGGGGCTCTGTCAGTCCCTGTGCATAAGGAGAGTGGGAGAGACTTTGGGTGCAGGGTTGGCTGTGGGCTGCACTCTGGCCAGAGAGAACAGCTGAGCTGGGAGTCAGCTGTATCTCCAATATTCCATCTTACCCTGCCCTCTGGCAACGGGAAGTTGTTTCCTCTTGTCACTCCAAGCTCTTGTCCAAAGTCCCTCTTCAGCTCTCCTGGAGCCCCTCTAGGCACTGGAAGGGGCTCTGAGGTCTTCCTGGAGCCTGGGGATTCCAAGATGCCATCAGGAGCCAGCCTTCACGCTGCCTGCTCTGCTCCGGCTGGCAGGAGCATCTCAGCACCCAGCTCATGAATGCCATGGGGCAAAGGGGCACAGCTCCAGGGCCACAACTAGGTCAGTCCTGGGGTAAAACATTCCTGGCAGAGCCCCAGCAAGGGTTGATGAGCCTGGAAGAAGCACAGCTTGGTAGCCAGAGCTCCACAGATCACCACCAGTGTTGCCTGGTGATGGCAACTACTGACCCCACTGGTTTCCCTACCTGGGCAGAAGAAGGAGCTGCTACCCCACAGGACCCCTCTCCCTGCTGCTGCCACAGCCTTCGTGCCCTGAGAGGGGCCCCGTTGAGCAGATCCTTCCACTGAGCCAATGGCCTTGGAAAGCAGATTGCAGCGGGATTGCATCAGGGGCAGTAAAACACAGGCTCAGCTCCTTTTCCCAGTGCCAGCCAGGCCCAGTGAGGACCAGCAGGCCCACATCCCCCAGTACAGGCATGCTGGAGAACAGAAGCCCTGCCCAGAAACCTGGCAGCACAAAGCTGGCCACTGGCAAAGTAGTCACTGGCCTCCTGGGTGCCATGGGCAGAGCCTCTCTCAGAGATGCGACCCCTCCCCTTTGCACTGGGGATGCTGGTGCTCCCAGTATGAGACGTGGGCACACTGGAGCAGATTGAGTGATGATGACAACAGGATAGTACAGAATGGATGGCACAACAGGAGGTGACCCCATCCCACCCCTCTGCTCCACAAGGGTTCCCTGGAGGATGTGTCCAGATGGTTTTTTGATCTCTACAGAAGGATATTCCCTGATGATGATGAGGGGACTGCACCTGCCACAAGGAGAGGCTGAGCTGAATGTACCCAGCTTGGAGAAGGTGTAGGGGAATGTCACCCAGGTAAGCCCTGGCAGGAGGGTGCAGCGAGCCAACCCTTCAAGCCAGGAGTGTCCCAGTAAGGACTGAGACAAGAACAAAGCAAGAACAGCAAAAAACACTTGAAAGAAAAACCTTTTTTTCCTGTGAGGACTGTCAAAACCAGAGCAGACTCCCAAGCTGCTGAGAAGTTCAATTTGGGGAGATTCTCAAACCCCATCTGGTCACAGCTTCCAGCAGCCTAATTCTAGAACTGAATCATGGAACTCCCTGTGTTGGAAGGAACCCACAAGGACTATTGAGTCCAACTCCTGAGCCTGCACAGCACATCTCAGCAATCCCATCACGATGGACCCACTAAAGCTGGCTCTGCTAGGCCAGTGGATGGACAGGACATCCCAGAGGTGCCTCCAAGTTCCAAACCAGTGACTTGCAGGTTTGCAACTGACTCTGTGTAGCTTCTGGGTAACATTCCCCCCAGCACAGGGGAGAGCCACTTTGCAGTGTTGTAGTGCGTTCTTATATTTTGTAATACTTTGAAGTAGTTGGTTTTGTATCCCCATGTTTTTCCAAATGGTTTATCCCAGACTGTACCCCCCCCCCCTCCTTTTCCCTCTACTTGTGTTATCCCTTTCCTGGGATAAGATCTCCAAAACCCCCACCCTGGCTCTCTGCCAGTCACCTCGACATCCCAGCCCCCTACCTAGAAGTTTCGGTCCAAGTTGTCGAGTGATTAGCCAGGGGCCAAGGGTCAACCAACCCCCCAAGTCCTGCCCCATACGCTGTTTTGTATGTCTATCCCCCCAGCACCCATCCCCCAGAGATACCTATTGGTCAGTAGGATTTTATCTATGTTAGTTTCCTCCCCCCTTTAAATGTAAGCTCCGAACATCCCCCAGCGCTCTCGGCAGGAACCCCCTGAGGTATAGGAGCTCCCTCGGGACTCCTTAATAAAACCTTGGAATACCCCCTGCTGGGAGTCGGCCCCTTTCCTCTTCCACCGACGTCTCGGTCGTCTCTGCTGCAGCGAAGGCAACCAGCCTGAGTGCCCTCAGCACCCTCGGGGCACAGAGAGTGTCTCCCCGCAGTCGGCCGTGGTGGGGCTGCACCCCCCACTCTCTGCCGACCCGGGTAAGGCCCAGGGACTTGAGAGGCTTGCAGAGAGACTGGGACATTGCAGGATGGAGGATGAGGCACAGCAGAGCTATGTTCTTGCCTGTGAAACTCATCCTCCCATTGTGAGCTTCCTTTGGAGTGTGGGCACAGGCTGAACTTTGGACACAGGGTACAGGCTGAGTTTCTGAAGGTTGAGCTCACCCTGCATGGCTCTGGACACAGAGGAAGGAGCCCACATCCCTGAAGGCACAAGGCAGAGGCAGCAGCAGGGAGCACACAGGGTCAGTCTGACAATGAAATGGGGCTGGGACTGGGCTGGGAGGATCCTCCAGCCCCAGCCTCACATGGGACAGCGACTGAACAACCCAGCCTGCACATCTCCCTGGAGCCCCCACATCTCCCTCCAGCCACTGAAGCCTCCAGCAGCTTTCCCCAGTCTCCCTCTACTGCTCCTCACTTGGAAGCACAAGCAGGGAGAATCCCTGGGAAATTCTGAGCTGGTCCTGGGTGGCTGGAGGGATGAAGTCAGGGAGGATGCTCTTCCTCAAGGTGTGACAACCTGCCAGAGTGGGAATGGGCATGTTCTTCCCAATCATGTTCCCAGGCAGCTCAGTTCCCTCCTCACAGGAGATGGGGCTGGTCTCTCCCCTAGGTCCATCCTGCCTTTCCCTCTCCCAGGCCTGGGCATTGCTTTCCTCTCTCCTGCCTCAACCCTTTCCAAGGCAAATCCCAATACACTTCCTGCTGTTCCCACCCCAGACTCTGCCTGCTCCCATGCCAGGCTCCCATGCCAGGCCCCCTTCAAGGGGCGGATAACCTGGGGGGTCGCTTCCACTGTCAACAGGCATAACCCAGAGATGGGAAGGAGCAGCCAAGCCGTGAGCAAGGCCACCAGAGCAGCTGTGCTCCTCCAATGACTTTAATTCTCACAGATACACGTGGATGAGCCCCTGGTGCCAGAGGGCTGGGGCAGAGCAACCACTGGCTTCACCAGCTTTGTCATGCCAGGGAGGTGGGAGCATCTGGCACGGGGACAGTCCGGTGATAGCGGAGAACGGGCGAGTTCAACACAGGAAAATCAGGAGAGCCTGGAGCACGGCCGAGCATGGCGAGCCTGCTGCCACTACCCCGGTGCTGCACACAGCTGTGCCAGTTCTGGGCTGGCACCACAGACAGAGGAATCAGTACCCTTCATCTGCCCAGGTAATCTCATAGTCGGGATACTCTGCCTTCAGCTTCTCCGTGGTCACAGCGTGGTCAGCTCGTCCAAAGCCCTGCATAGGAAAAGAAGGTTCCCAAGGAGAGCTGGTGAGAACTTGCAGGGAAGCCTGGCAAATCCCCAGGGCGGCTCTGGCAGACCTCAGCAGCAGAGAGGCCACAGAGCCTGTGCCAGTCCTTCCTGACTCCAGCTGAGGCTGGTGTAGCACCCAGGCAAGAGAACAGTGCCACCCTGAAGCTGGGAAAACTGTGTGCACTGTGGCCCAAGGACCAGCACCCTGTCCTGGTCCCAGCTGGGCTCTGCACTGAGCACCCAGCACAGCTGGTGCTGCAGCACAGCCCTGGGCTGGGGTCAGCATCCAGGAACCCACCATGTAACTGATGTCCTCAAGAGTGCCTCCAGTCACCCTTACAAGGCCCCTACAGCACCCACCTGACACTCCTGCAGGAACACCCTCAGGACACACAAAGTGGAGACAGGCTTCTTGTCCAGCCCAATTCCCCCTGGCAGCACCCAGCGCTGGGTACAGTCACTATACCCATGGGACTTCCGGGGACTCTGAGTGTCTGGCAGCCCCACAGGTAGGTGCTGGGGGGTTCATGGGGTGACCCTGCTTTGGCTAAGCACTGCTCACCCGAAAGGGCTCTGCGAAGTCTCCCCTCCCTGCGGCACTCGGGAGAACGCCCAGGAGCCCCGGGAGCGCCGCTCCGCTCACCCCTTCCACCCCCGAGGGAATGCGACGCCAACTCGGCCGCCGTCAGCGGGACCCACCCCGCGAAGGGAGATGACGCGTCCCTGCGTAGCTCCCCCCGGCTCCTGCTTACCACCGAGTACCCGTAGACGTGGATCTTCCTCTCTTGAGGGCGGTGCGACAGGCGGCCGCCGCCCAGGCACTCGCAGCTCAGGCCGTGCCGCGCCAGCTCCTCCGCGGTGCGCTCGAACAGGTCGGCTGCAGGGAGGGAGCGGGGGTGGCGCGGGGACCCCACGCCTCAGCCGCCGCCCCGTGACGGGCCAGACGCCCGGCAAGCCCCCGCCCGCTTCCCTCGGCACCCTGGGCCACAGCCCCGCCCCGCGCTCCCAACGCCCCTCACCGTGGTACTCGGCCCAGCTGTGGCCTCGCACGACGTCCTTGGCGGGCGCGCCGGCCCCGCGCACCCGCACCAGCACGTACTTGAAGACACCGTCGCCATCGATCTGCACGTCCGGCACCCGCGACAGCGCCGAGCCCGCCATCGCTGCTGCCCGCGCGCCGTGCCCGCCTCCTCCGCCCAGCGTCCAACCAGCGCCCGGCCCCTGCCCGTGTTCCCGCCTCCTCCGCCCGGCGTCCAACCAGCGCTCGCAGAGCCAGGCTCCGCCCTCTGCCGGGGCGGGGTCCCGCCTCGAAGCGGCTCTGGGGGTGGAGGCTGCCGCCGCGGCCGGTGCAGGCGGTGGGATTGACAGCGGGGAGCAGGGCCGGGCAGGGCGGCGCGGGCGCCCCGGGTGACGGGCCTTGGCCACGACCCCGGCTCTGCCTCGCCTTCCCTGGTCCCCGCCACGGTCACCCCTCACTGGCGATTACCTCCGACCCCGGTCAGCGCCGCCCCCCCCCCCCCCCCCCCCCCCGGTGGATCTCTCACCGCGGCCGCTCCCCCCCTCCCCCGGCAGCGTCCAGGGACCCCCCAGCCCTGCCCCGCTCTGTGCCCAGAGCCCGTTTGGGATCCCAGGGCCCCCCAGCACCTGACGCTCCCGCAGTAACACGCACAGGCTACACAGACGCGGCGGGGACACGGTCCTGGTGCAGCCCAGTCCCAGGCGCTGGGTATGGCCGCTGCGGGACCCTCCGTGCTGAGGGGAGCCTGGGGCAGCCCAGAGGGGCTCTGGGTTGCGGCAGCCCCAGTGGGCAGGGGTTGGGGGGGTGCGGGGCGCCCCCGCTCTGGCCAAGCACCGCTCACCCGAGAGGGCTCTGCAGGGGCTCCCCAGGCTCTGGGCTCCAGGGCAAACTTCGGGCTGTGCTCCCGTCACCGCCTGGCCCCCCCAGCACTGCTGGCTGCCCGCAGCCCCCTCCCCTTGGTGCCCCTTGGTGTAACAGCCGAGGGGGTTCTGACAGGACAGCACGTATCTACAGAGGGGGTGCCCCCCGCCCTGCGTTCACATGATGTCGTCCAGGAGGTTGGGGCTGGCCACCCAGTCGAGGGTACGAGGCTCGGAGGCCGCCATAATCATGCACATGAACTGTTTGCCCGTCCTCTTGTCGATGGGGTAGATGGTGGTGGGGGTGAAGCGCTTGTTGCTCTCCACGAAGTCGCAGAGCTGCTCGTAGACAGCGGGGAACTCATGCCGCAGGAAGACGCCGCGGATGCGCAGCTCCCGCTGGATGTTGATGAAGCAGACCTCCCGTGCCTTCCGGCCCTCCTCCCCCTCCTTGTCGATGTCCGCCGTTCCGGGCGGTGGCGTCAGGATCAACGTTTCCATGTCCCGCTCCTTCTTCAAAATCTTCTTCTCAGGGCTGGAGGAGGCTAAGGCCACCTTGGCATATTTCCTGACCGTCGGCACCTGCATCTTCGGTGAGGGCCTCTCTGGCACTTTCTGAGTGACGGCCACGGTTACATTCAGCAGGAAACATTCGTTGGGGTCGTACTGGTTGCCTGTCTCCCGCAGCTCCTGGGCATACTCCCCCAGGTTGTCCGAGTAGGTGTCCAGCTCCCGCAGGGACAGATACGTGGGGGACATCAGCAGGCTCTCCAGCCCAAACTGGAGAAAGTTCTCGGCGGAGCCCGCATTGGGGAAGCCCAGGAAGAGGACGCCACGGCCGCGGGAGAGGTATCCCACCTTGGCGATGCGTGAGAAAGCCTTGTGCACCTCGGTGTTCTCGCGGCAGAACTGCAGGACGTGGCGGCAGACGCTGCCCACCCGCCCGTAGACGCAGCTGGCCTTGTGCGTGTCCCAGTCTTCGCGCCGGCAGTGCCGGGAGCAGTAGTAGGTGTAGCAGCTGTGGCACGATTTGAAGTAGAGGCAGGCATTGAACATGGTCTCTGTGCGCCGGCACTTGGCATTGGAGCACATCATCATGTCGTCCTCCTCAGCGCTCAGGTCGGGCGAGCAATTCTCCGGTGACTTTTCGAAGGGGCCGGTGGCCGGTGGACGGCGCGGGGTGCCAGCATGGGAGCTGGGGCCCGGCTGCTCCTTTGTGGGTCGGGGTCCCTCGGGCACGTTGTGAGGGACCCGCCTGCCCTCGCCCCGCCGGGGGAGGCCCGAGGCGCTGCTGCTCAGCAGCTGCTTGAGCTGCTCCGCGAGGCTGTCCCTGTCCCCGGAGCGGTGGCCCGGTGCCGGCTTGTAGTCAATGACAAGGTCGGTGATGAGTTCGTCCAGCTGCTCCAGGCTGCGCTGGCGCCCCGAGCCGCTCTCCCTGGGGCTGGGCTGTGGGGCGCAGGGCACAGCGTAGGGCCTGCACTCCCGGCCCGCGTCCAGCATGTCCCAGCTGGCCGAGCGCCTCTCGCTCCGGCCCAGCCCCTCGGCGCGGATGTCGTTGTCGGTGATGGTGATCTCCGGAGTGACGTACCAGGAGCGGCCTGAGGGCCCGCGGCTGCCGTCGGCGTGCACCCGCTCGAGGATGGAGCTCTCGGAGAGGGACAGGGCCGCGTAGCGCTTGGGTGAGCTCGACAGGTTGATCACCACAGGCTGCCGGCGCTCCTCAGGGGATAAGGCACGGTGCTCTTCATGGGCGAGCAGGTTCTCATAGCTGCGCCCACGCAGCAGAGCCTCCTCCCTGCGCGCTGCTGGCGCCAGGATGTTGTCCCAGGATTTGGAGTAGTGCTGGGTCTCCCGGCCCAGCCGCGGTGGAGTCACGCCGTAGCTGGCATGCCAGGAGGAGAACATGGCCTCACGCCCGGCCGGCTGTGGTGTGAAGCGAGACAGTTGCAGGCTCTGGTAGGGCAGCGTGGCCCGCTCGGGGCAGTACCAGTCCCCGAAGTGCAGGGACTGTGCGCTGCGGGGCGGGGGGCACGTGCGCGACAGCACCTCCCGTTCCCGGTACTTCCCGTAGTCCTCGGCGTAGAGCACACGGGGGGAGGAGCCGAGGGCTGGATATGTCCGAGCGTCCTCGGCGTAGAGGGTTTTGACCGGAGTCCCACGCGGGGCGTAGTAGCGGGGCTCATCCCCATAGAAGGTGCGGGCAGGTGCCTCCTGCACCGGGTAACCCCGCGCCTCCTCCACGTACAACGTCCGGGGCGGCATCGTGTGAGCAGCAGCCTTGGCCGGGTCCTCGGTGTAGAAGGGCTGGGGCACGGCGTGGCGGCTGGGGTAGGGGTAGCTGGCATAGCCAGAGCTGCGGAGGGGCATGGCAGGGCTGGGGCACCGCGCTGACTCCTCTGCGTAGAAGAACTTGGCTGGGACTCCGGGGGCCGAAAAGGTCATGCAGCCCCTGTCGGGGTACTCCCTGAATTCCCGTGAGGCTGGCACGGGCACTGTTTGGTACGCCAGTGCCCGGGGGTCTGCCTCGTAGTACTCACCGGGGTAGGGCAGCAGCGGAGGATCCCCGCTGTAGGAGTCGCTGGGGGTGGGCGTGCGGGACGCGGATGCCTGCCGGCTCCCTGGCACGGTCAGGCTGCGGGCGGCCCCAGGGGTGCGGGGCCAGCGCGGCGGCTCCGGACGGTTCGGGGCTGCCCGCAGGCTCCGCGCCGTGTGCACCAGCACTGCCTCGTCCGGCTTGATGTCCACTCGGCACTTGACGTGGGGGCTGGCGCCCACCTTCCCCCCCGGCCCTTCCTCGTAGCAGTTGCTGCCCAGGCAGAGCGGGGAGATGCGGCTGACGCTGCTCCGCTGCGGCTGCAGCTTGATGGGGTGAACCTCGTTGGCCAGCGCCCGCAGCGGCATCGGGCCCTCGCGGCGCGGCGAGGGATCAGTGCGGGAGGGCTCCCGTGCCACCCGCAGCACCTCCCGCCCACGCCGGGCTGGCGGCGGTGATGCCGCCACGGTGATGGGCACCGGGGTCAGGGTGGACTTCACCCGCGGGGCGCTCTTGGAGCGGGCTCGGCGCTTCGGCTCGCTCCGCGGCGCGGGGGCTCTGCCGCTGTAAGGGTCTGGCTTCGGTGGCGCCTGCCTGCCCGGCGGCCCCGGCGTGGGCTCGGGCATGCCGGGGCGCGGGCAGGCGCGCTCCATGGCCGAGGGGGTGCCCAGCTCTTCCAGCGACTCGATGAAGTCGAAACTCCTACAATGGCGCTTGTTGAAGGGCTGCGGCTCGCGGGACAGGGAGGAGGACATGGAGGCGTCACATTGTGCTAGGGGCTGACAGACAACGGAATCCCCAGGGGCTGCTGTCGCCACCTTGATGTCTTGGTACACCGTGGACACCAGAATGTCAGGTGGGTCTGTTCGTGTCATCTTAAAAGAGACTCTTCTGCCAGTTCCCTGTCACACGGCCTCAGAGGACGGTAGCCCCCCCTGCAAGAGAACACATGAGGTGCCTCAATCCTGGAGTGACCTCATATCAATCCCCACTGCTCCTGGCTCAGAGCTGGGGGTTGGCCATCTCTTCAGAAAGGAAGGTTTGGGGGCATCCCAGCCTCCGCTGCTGCTGTCAATAGTCAATCAACTGGAGGAAGAAACTGGAAAAAGTCTCCAGATCCAGGGTGCAAATCACAGAGCGGCTGGCAGGACACCGATGGGGACAGCCAGGGAACTGCATACCAGCTCAGCACAGCAAGAGGAGAACACAGAGTACTGTGCCCTCTTCCTGGCCCACAGGGCACAGGGACTGTCTTGCAGAATCACATGAATTGGCAGCTCTGAGCAGGGATGTGAGGGTTCAACACCAGGGTTTTCCATGGGGAGTGTGTGCTCAGTCCTGGTGAGAGCACCGGAGTGTTGAGGGATCTCCTGGGACTGTGTGTACCCATGTCCCAGCACCAGCACTGCAGGGGGAACCAGGGCCCAGGGACAGGCACCATGAGCACCCACCATGGTGGCTGGGAAGCTACCATGGTCTGGGGCTCTGTAGGAGGCAGGAGCTACAACCCCGCCCTGTGGTGGCTGCACCCACTGTGGCCCACAAACACCCGTGTGGGGTGGTCACAGTGCTGGCTACACAGAGCTGCACACTCTCTGGGTCTTCCAAATCAGGGGTGGCCTCAAGGGGTGGCAGAGGGGTGTTGTGGTGGGCGCCCCAACCTACATGTAAGCAGTGATACCTGCATCACCTCCCTGTGCCAGAGGAGCTGTGCTGGCTCAGTACCCTCTGGCTTTGTTGTCTTCTGTGACCGATGGCTGTGACATGTCCCCTGGGCTGGAAAGCAAGTCTGGTGGTGGCTTCAGCTGCTGTGGGACATGGGGTCTGACACCCACTGTGTGACAGCACCAAACACCCCAGTGCTCTGGGACAATGCTGTTGAGTGGCCAGGGTGGGCAGAGTCCCCAGCTACAGTGTGACACAGCTATGTGACAATGAGGACATCAGCACAAGGTTGCCATAGTGCATGGTGGGAACAGAGGAAGGGGTCTGCCCACAGGACTAAGTGGGTTGTAGCACTGACCTTCCCTACCAGCCCTTTGAGAGCTGCCATGGGTTGTCACCTGCACTGGGAGATGTGCACCTTCTCTGCCCACAACAGGGACCCTCCCAGCTGTCACCTCACCACGTCCTCTGAGCATTGGGTGTTGTGGCCACCAAGGGTCTGGGTGCACTGGTTGATGCTGGCTGCTCTGTATTGCACTAAAGATGGGTGGACACTTGGCTTTAAAGAGCAGCAGAGGACCACAGGGAGGATGTTTCTTGGAGAAAAAGAATTTACTTTATTTAGCAATAAGCATTGACTATGCAGAGATGGGGAGGGGACTTGGGTTCCTCCTCATTACCTGCTCCAAAGCTGGGGGGGTGCTGATGCCAGAGCTGAGGTGACTCCAGTGGCCTTAGGGTGTCTGTCCATGTGATGGGCTGGGAAGAGCAAGATGCCATGAGAAAGGAGATGGGGGTCCCAGTGCCTCCCTGCAGAGCTGGGAGGGCAGGTTTGCCCCCAAAAAGGTGGCCCAGTATTGGCTCTGCTGTGTTACAGTATGCGGGAACTGGGCTGGATCTGGCAAGGCAGCACCCCATGCCACAGCGACGGTGATAGTGGCATTGGGAAGCCCATTCCTGTGGTGTCGGGGTGGCTGGTAGGCAGGGAACTGTAGCCCAGGGTCCTACCTGGTCCAGCAGCGGCAGTGAGGGGGTGGGTGGGCTGAGGTGGCCGAGGGGCCTGTGGTGACTCCATCCCAGCACTGTAAAACAAACAAGGCACATGAGGCTCCTTGGGCACCCCCCAGTATAGTGGAGGTGTGGCTGCTGGGGCCATGGATGCCTTGTGAGCGCATGGAGCACCCTCAAGAGACCCCTGCAGCCACAGCTCTGCTGAACCAAAAAGAACTGCCACCCAAAGAACTGTCACCCAGCGTGTGTGTATCCCTGTGCACTAGGGATGTGGGCGCTGCATCCCACGGGCACCAGTGTCTTCCACCCACCCAGCGGCACCCACTGCCGGTGGAGCTGTGGGGTTGCCATGGTTTCTCCAAATTATTCCTCCTCTGCGAGGACAGTGTGGGTAAGGACAGCGTGGGTGCAGGGGGAGGCTTGCACGGGGAGCTGGGGCTCTGTGGCATTGCAGGGAGAGCAGAGCCCTCCTGCAGCTGCTGGAACCCTCTGCCTATTGAGGGGGGCAGAGCTGAGATGGCCCCACGGTGCTGCCAGTGGCATTATGCTCACATGCCCACCAGCCTCTGACACCAACTCTGCAGGGAGAGGGTTTTGCATCCCCTCTGCTCTCTACAACCCCCCGGCTAGTGGGCATCCGGTTGGTTGGATGCCCCCCCCATTTGCCCCCAGCACTGCCCAGTTTCGGCAGGCACCAGCCTCCCTACTCGGGATGCCCACACGGTGTCACTCCGTGGATGTGACACCTGCCGACAGCACTTGCAGAGTGGCCGGTGCCCAGGAGTGGATGGGAGCCATCCCCCGTCAGGTCCTGCCCTTGCTCCCAGCACGGGCCCAGGCGCTGCTCCCTCCATGCTGCCCGTGAGCACCGGGCTCTGGCAGCACGAGGAGCTGGGCTGGAGGTGACCCCGCTGCCAGAGGGGCCCACGGAGGATGCCCGGAACTGGGTCACTGCCTGCATGTGCCACGTGAGGGCTGTGGGAGGAGGAGTGCGGACCCCACACTGCCCACGCACTGCAGTACCCTGCCTGCCCCACAACCTTAGCGGGCACTGCCTGCACACTGCCCACACTCCCAGGGCACTGCCCACACACTGCCTGCGCTCTGCCCCAAGTTGCCCATACACACAGCCCTGCCAGTGCACGGCCTGCCCGCCCTGCCCTCAGCACTGCCCACTCACTGCCTGTCTCTGCACATGGCAAGGGCTGCTGCCTGCCCATCCTGCTTGGTGCCTTGCCAGGGCACTGCTCCGTGCACCCTGCCCGCACATTCCCCACCCTTGCCCGCACACTCCCTGGGCATTGCTGCCCATCCTACCTGCTCGCTGCCCATGTGCATCCCACTGAGCAGGCAGGAGTGCTGCAGTGGGTACGGTGCCTGCACGCTGCCTGCACATGCAGAGTGCTGAGCACGCTGCACTGCCGCCCCCCCCCTCCCCCCCAGCAGCCCTAGCACACACTGCACTGCACCGGGCCCACTGCACTCACGGCCCCGCGGGCACGGCCAGCAGCATCAGCATGGCTCCAGCACGGCCCAGCACTGCCCCAGCACGGCCCCAGCACTTCCCCAGCACGGCCCCAGCACGGCCTCAGCACTGCCCCAGCACGGCCCCAGCACTGCCCCAGCACTGCCCCAGCACTGCCCCAGCACTGCCCCAGCACGGCTCCAGCACAGCCCCAGCAGTGCCCCAGCACGGCCCCAGCATGGCCCCAGCACAGCCCCAGCAGTGCCCCAGCACGGCCCCAGCACGGCCCCAGCACGGCCCCAGCACGGCCCCAGCACTGCCCCAGCACGGCCCCAGCACGGCCCCAGCACTGCCCTGCACTGCCCCAAGTACTACCCTGAGCGCACCAGCGGCCCCTGCATCGGGACAGGCAGCCAAGGACAATGTCCTGCTGCAAACACTGCTCGAGCAGATGATGCTGGAGGTCCCAGCAGCAGCTGCCGTGGGGGCAGTGTCTGTGCCCGTGTGTGCCCGCTGTGCACAGCCAGCTCTGCTGCGCACGGGCCTGTGCGCCGTGTGTGTGTGTCAGCGGGACACTGATGGCCGCTGCTGCCTGGGCACTTCCCGCACCGGGAGCTGGCAGCCGACATGGTCTGTGGTGAGAGAGCCCCCTGCCCATCCCGCCGCTGCTCCGTATCCGTGGCAAATAGACGCTCCCCCCACCCCCCCCCCGTGCCAACCCCAGGATACACACATGGTGCCCTATGCCCCTGTGGGGGTTGCCCACCCTACACATCAGAGAGCCCCTCCACTCTGCTCCCCAGCCCCGTGAATCAGCCTCTCTGCCCCTGGCACTGCCACATCGCCCCCTGTCCCTGTCCCAAGCCCACCAGGCACAGATGGCTGCCAAACCCGAACCCAGCATGTGCTCCCAGAGGAGTAATCCTGCCGGGGGGAGCAGCACCCCGGGGTGCAGGGGACGCCTGACCCCCGGCCCCTCTAATCCCTCAGCGTGGGGGGCACCCGCAAACGGGCAAAGCCAGGGGGCAGGGGAACTAGGAGCAAGCCGGGAGGGCGAGTTGTGGGGCCGGGACTGGGGGGACGGTGCATGGGGTGGCCCCCGGGGGTGAGCGGGTCTGTCCCGGGCGCTGCCGCAGATGCCGGGGCGGTGGCCCCGGCTACCCCCACCCCGCTGCGTACCGGCACCGGGCGGCACCGGGCCCGCTGGGCCGCGCAGGGAGCTGAGCTGGGCACCGGGGGGAGGGGTGAAATGGCTCCGCTCGAGCGCTGCGGTGGGATGGGACGGAGATGAGGATAGGTTTGGGGCTGGGAGATGGGGATGGGTATAGGGATGGGATGGGGATAGGGCACACGGGAGTATGGAGAACCCCGAAATACCGGTGAGATGGGGTGGGATGACTCGGCTCAGGAGCGCGGGATGGGAATGGCCCCGATGAGACTGATGGAATGGAGGGAGCACAGATAGACGGGGACGGGGATGTGGGGCACGGGACGATTGTGTGGGGAGCCTGGGGGTTGGGATGCCCCGGGAGGATCTTCGGGGAATAGGATAGGGATGTGGAACACGGTGGGGGGCAAAGGGGGAAGATGAGATATGATGTGATGCGAGGCGATGGTGGAGGGGAGGCCCGCGAGGGGGGGCCCCCGGGGGTACAGCAATCCCCAGCCCCCTGCCCGGGACCCCCTTACCTGCTCCGCGCCAGCCGCTCTGGCGGCTCCCGCCGCATCCCCCAGCCGCCGCCGCCGCCGCGCTAGGCTGGGGCTGCCGCCGCCCTGGGGACCATGGCCCGGCTCCGCCCGATCCGGCACGGCACGGCACGGCACAGCACGGCTCGGCCCAACGCTCTGCAGCCGCTTGTTTTCCCATTAATACGGCAGGCGGAGTTACCGGTGGGGCCGGCACCGGGACCGTAGCCTCCCCCGGCACCGCCCCCAGACCGGTCCTCATCCCCATCATCCCCATCCCCATCCATCTCCGCTCCCCCGCCCGGCTCCCTAACCCCGGTTCCCATCCCGGTTCCCGGCCCCGCCCCCACCCCTCGCAGCACACCCTCTTCCCCCGGGACCTCCGGGCAGGGTCTGGGGGCCCCCGATGCCATCCTTCAGGGGTTTCCCCGCTCCATGGGTGTGAATGTCCCGCGGGGGCACCCGGGCCCAGCCCCACACCCTGTATAGAGACCTCACGGCCCCCGCGGACACGAGGGCCTTGCACCGGCAGCTGCCCAGTGTGGGCAGCCCCCCGCGCCTGTGCTGCCTGACCTTGCCCCATCACCGCGGCTCTGCGCGGCCGGGGCCGACTGGGCAGCAAAATCCCCTGCTAAGCTCCTCCATGGAATGGCCCCGTTTTCCCAGAGTCTCCGGGGCTGTCACTGCCTGTGGTGGCTGGAATCCACAGGGATGCTCAGTGATGGAAATGGACGGAGGAGGCACAGAACAGCTCCTGGCACACTCAGGCCCCAGCATCCGGAGATGCACAGCACGGGCCCATGGTCACAGCTGTGCCTCAGTTTACCCCCATCACCTCCTTGAGCTGCCCTCCACTGCCCACAGCTCCGGGGGCAGCCCCAGCACCTGTGGGTGCCCTGGCAAGGGGCCATGGCCATGGCCCTGGGACCCACCAGTACCTGCCATGGCTCCAAGCCCTGATCCAAGGCTGCTGCTCTCCGTGCGTTTCTGCATGGCAGGTGCACCCCGGGATTTGCTTGATTCAAAATCCCTGTAGCCAAGACCCTTTCCTTCTTTCACTGCAGCTCCAGAAACGGACTTCCACTGTCTCTGGTGCCGGTGCCAGGCAGAGCAGTGCTGGCGGGCCTGTGGTGGGCTGGCACTGCTGTGATTCCTGCAGGAATGCCCTTGGCAGCAGTGGGCATTGCTGAGCCCACTGGCACCAGCGGTGTGTGCCCTGGGGGCCGGGCTGAGCGCCAGGAGCTCATTGCACTGACGAGTGGCACAGGAGCTGGAGGAGGAGCTGGGAGTAGGGTGAGCCTGTCCCTGCTGCACACACGGGGCCAAGGACCCCCGCACCAGGTTCAGATGGGCCCCATCACCCCCGCCCCCCACGCACTCCCCGGCACTTCCATGTTCCTCTCTGCAGGACACGGGCTCCGGCTGTTGGTCCAGCCGCTCCCGCTGCCCCCGGCTTCCTGTCCCCGCGGTCCCCGCCGTGCTGCTCCATCTGCTCCCGCCTGCTGCCAACCCCGCGCCAGCCAGCCCCGAGCACCGCCGCTGTGGCCGCTGATGCCCACCGGAGCACCGGGCAGGCTCCATCCACATCGCCCGTGGGTGCAATCACCCGAACGATGCCAGAGCCCATCCCTGTGGAATGCCGAGTCCGCGCATGGAGGAGTATGCTTCCCTTAGGGCATCCCCTACAGTGCCACCCTCTGTCCGTGCAGCTGTGGCCCTGGGTGACACCTGCATGGATTGAGGTCACCTGTCTGGACCTCTGGGTTTTGGAGTGACCACAAGTCCGAAATCAGGGAACAAACGGGTTGGACCATGTCCCCCAAGCCCCATGGCAAGGGACAGTGGGACCATCTGCTCCTCGTGTGAGGCTGCTATTCCAGGCTGGAAGGTGCTTAGGGATCCAACTGCACCGCGGGCAGGTCTCCACGCACCGGAGATGACAGCGCCATGTCATGTGCTCGGGGCAATGGGGCTCTGGACACTGCCTTCCCCTCCTGCTCCTCCTCCTTCTCCTGCTCCTTCTGCTCCTCCTCCTCCTGCTCGAGCCAGTGGCAGCCTGTGGCAGAGGAGAAGATCCCCCTGAGGGCTGCGGTCGTTCTGGCTGCTCAGGGCTGTCACCTGCCCTGAGCACGGGGCCGTGCTGCTGCTTTAGGCTGTGACACCCGGGTTCCCAGTCTGTGGCACTTAGGCCCGGGAGGCAACCCCAGCCCCCCAGGAACTGAGAAGGGGTGGGTGGCAGGGCTGGGGGGCTGCCTTGTGAACACTACCCACGGGGGTGGCAGCCCCTCACATGGAGGGGACCCCCTTGGCACAGCCATGTGGGCAGCAGGACTCAGCAGGTTGGGATGGAATTGTCCCCTACCCTTGTGTGGAGGACAGAGGTGTTGGGGCCCTGCCATGGCTCTGCGGGTCCAGGCTTGTCCCTAGCCAAGCTGCCTGCGCCCTGTTGTGCCACAGGAACACGTGAATAGCCAGAGGGATCTCACAAGCCTGAATCCTGCAATCCTACAAGGAAAAGGTCAGCCTGGTGCCTGTCCCGAGGCAGGATCATCTTCTGTCCCTGGGTCTGGGCTGCCCCACTGTAGCTTCCTGTCAAGGCCAGTAGCAGTCAAGCTGGGCCAGTGTGGGGGCAAATCCCCCTTTCTGTGGGGCCTTTGCCTCCTTGGTGCTGAGTCCTCCCCCAGACCCCACAGGGAGCAGAGCCACAATATTCACTGTGTCCCTGTGACTCAGTTTCCCCACCTGCCCCTGCCAGTGTGGACCTGGCCAAAGTGTCTGCAGGTGACAGACTCAGTTCTGCTGGGTCCCATCGAAAGGGGAAACTGAGGCACAGAGGAACAACATGCCCAAAGGTCACCCTGGAGTTCTGTTGCGACTCTGGACACTTGGTGAGACCCAAAGCAGGGCAGATCTCATCCTGGGAGGGACATCTGCGGTCACACCTGTCCTACACAGCTGCAAAGCTGGGGAGGGGGGTGGTGTTGGGGCCTCATAGCCCTCCCCAAAGACCAATTCATTGAGGCCACCCTGAGAGCTCGCTGTGAGATTTGACATGAACCTGGCACAGGAAATCCCCTGATCCAGCCCCGTTGTGTCCCCTGGCGCAGCTCAGAGCAGGAAGGGACCACCCAGCACACGAACCCCCCACACCTGCCCTGGGGATGCTGACCCTGGTGGGGCCAGGCACAGGGGCAGGGGCCACTCCCCAAACCTGCTGGGCTTGGGGGTCCCCTGAGCCAGCCCTCAGGTCACACGAGGACCTGTGGAGGCACAGCAATGAGGTCAGGGACAGGGGGGACTGGTAGGGACCACTGGGACATAAGTAGGGGAGCACAGTTCTGACTGGGCCAGCACGGAGCAGTTTTGAAGCATTAGAAAGACCTTCCTGGACATGTGCAAAACACTGCCAGGAGGGCCAGAGGTTCACCAGGAGGCAAGTATGGGCAGGAGCAGGTGGGCAGTGAGGGGAGGCCTCCAGAATAAGGGTTTTCTCCAGGATACCTGTGGCAGCAGCAGGAGCATGGAGCAGGCCAGCCATGGCACCAACTGTCCCTGGGCAGGCTGACCTGTCACCTCTGTGTGACAGCTGTGGAGGGACAGAGGGTCATACCCCAGCCAGGGGGGGGCCGACAGAAGAGAGAGCTGGAGCCCTTCTGTTCTGGAGCCAGGCTGGGAGAGCTGGGATTGTTCAGCCTGGAGAAGGCTCTGGAGAGACCTCAGAGCCCCTTCCAGTGCCTGAAGGGGCTCCTGGAGAGCTGGAGAGGGACTGGGGACAAGGGATGGAGGGACCAGACACAGGGAATGGCTTCCCACTGCCAGAGGGCAGGGATGGATGGGATATTGGGAATTAGGAATTGTTCCCTGGGAGGGTGGGCAGGCCCTGGCCCAGGGTGCCCAGAGCAGCTGGGGCTGCCCCTGGATCCCTGGCAGTGCCCAAGGCCAGGCTGGACAGGGCTGGGAGCAGCCTGGGACAGTGGGAGGTGTCCCTGCCCATGGCAGGGGTGGAATGGGATGGGCTTTAAGGTCCTTTCCAAAACCAGCTTGTGATTCCATGACCTGACCACAAGGCCCAGTGGAGGTCAGTGGAGCCCATCGCCCTTGGAGCAGCAAGACTGCCATCAGAAATTCTGCCCTTTGGTTGGGACACTGCCCAAAGGAAATCCTCTGGGTTAGCTGTCCTAAAATCGTGGGCATTCTCAAGTCAGTCAGGCAGTAACAATTCCATTTGAAATCACAAACCTGTATTCAAGTGTTGGTGGAGCTTTAAGTGGTTTACCTGCTTTATAAAATAAAATCTCATTTGAATTTACTGTTTGTCTAAATTTTGACAAACAGTATATTCAAATATATATCTGCAACCCCTCCGGCAGCCCCAGTTTGGCAGTGAGACAGGGGCACTGGTCTGGTGATGCCGGGGGAAGCCAACATGGGCCACTCTGAGAAAGCAAAAGGAGGAGATTCCTCAGAGAAACTCTGAAACCGCTTGGGGAAAAATACCTGGGAGGACATTAAAAACAAAAAACCCAGTTTCCACCTCTGCCCCGTGCCAGGCGCGTTACTGAGGAACGGCGAGAGGGCACATCGTCGCTCCCCTCCGGCACATCCAGCCCGCCCAGGGCCGCTGCGCTCTGGGATCTGCCCAGCGGGACGTGGCCGGCTGGCAGATGCCAAGCAGCCAACAGGTCCCCAGAATGCCCAACCTGGGGAGCCGGGGGCCCAGCTGTCCGCCCAGGGGTGCCCTCGCCTGCCCAAGGGCCAGGGCGGGCTGCTCCTGCTCGCCTGGGGAGCCGGGGCTGTCTGGGGGGGAGGGTGGCACTGTCAGACCCCGCCGGCAGCTCGGGACTCGCTGTCCCCGACACGGCTGGGGACACGTTCCCGAGATGGCTGTGCTGGGGAAGGGCCGGGCGGCCTCGGCAGGGCCGAGTGAGGGAGAGGCTGCTCAGCTCATCGGGGCACGCGATAGGAAGCGACAGCGCGGCGCTGGCACCACCGGCCCGTCCCCGGGGCCACCTGAGAGACGGAGCCGGTGTCAGGGCGATTGCAGCCGCGGGGTGATGCCTGCGTCGGGAACGGGCTGGGCCGCGCCTCGAGTCGAGCGTGAGCCTCCGCTGAGGCAGCTCCTGGCTCTCGCTCGGCTTCCCGAATGCGGCCCGGAAGGGGTCAGGGTGCCACCCGTAGCACCGGGAGGCGATGTCGGGTCCGTGCCGCGCTCCCGGCAGGACGGGATTCCATGGGAGAAGGCTGCAGCTGGGGCTGGCCAGGCTTGTGCTGGGGCAGGAAGTGGGTGCTGGATCCCCCCCAGGGGCTACAGTCACCCAGGCGGTGGTGAGGGCTCCAGCACTGGGTGAACGGCGCGGAGCACCCCAAAATGCGGATGGGGGGCTGTGGCACCCACCTATGCCCACCCTGTGGGCTGTGACACCCCTGTGGGAAATGGGGGTGGACTGGCACCCAGTGCCTTGCCATGCTGGGGACTCATATGTGATGTGGTGACTCCGGGAAGTATTGGGGCTGCTCCACTCCATCCTGCTGCTCAATTCACAGCGGGGATGAATATTTGATCATTTGATACCTTCCCATTTTCTCGGCCCTTCTGTTCCCCATCCTTCCTGTGTGGGCAGCCGCAGTGGGGCCACAGGGTGGGCACAGAGCACCCACTGCAGGATCAGCCTCGGGGGAGCAGAAGGGGTCTGGCAGCCATCCCACCCCTGCTCCTGGGGAAGGGCTGAGAAGGGAGCAGCACAGGCAGGGCTGGGGGCGCAGAGAGGGCAGGGCAGTCCTGTGGGCATGGGCCTCTGCCCCCACTGCAGGCAGCACCACTGCAAGCTGCTGCAAAATCCTGTTTCCAAGGAAACATGGGGATCCCACAGCTGGGAGAGGCAGAGCTGGAATGGGATGAGATGCTGCTGGCACCCTGCAGCTCCTGTCTGTGGGTGATGCTCTCCTTTTCCCAAGCTGGCTGGCATCAGTGTGATGCTTGGCTGGGGGCAGGAGGGTCTCTTCTCTTCGGTGTCTCTCCTCTCTCCCTCGCATCCCCTCCCTGCCTCCAGCTGTGAACCAAGGGAGAAATCAGGCCCTGCTGCCCTCTTGGGGGCTGGGGAGGGAGCTGGACCCTGCACTGCAGGCTCCTGGGCTTTGGTGGCACTCAAGGGTGCCTTTTGAGCAGCTACTGAGAAGTCCCTGCCTGCACAGAGAGCTGTAACCCCACATTCCTGTTGGGGTTCATTGGGAAGGACTAGTTAGTCCCCAAAGTCTCACAGGAAAGCAGTCTAGAGGTCAGGCTCAGGGCATCCATCTGCTGACCCACAGCAGGGCCACAGGCAAACCCCGTTTCAGATCCCCTTGTGCCCCACAGTGGCTGTGAGGAGGGATCTCGGTGTTGCCCTGACACCAGTGCACTGGGCAGGGTGCTGAGCCTCCCTCCAGCTCCCCTCAGTGATGCCACAGAGCCTGGTCACTCGGGACCTCCCACAGCTGCAGGGGTGCCCAGACACTGGTGACGGCCCCAGCAGGCAGGAACTCATCACCTCACACGTGTCACAGAGCCACTGCCTGCCAAAGCCATGGGGAGGGGTGTTTCTCCTGCCGGCTCCAGGGAAAAGCCTGCTCTTTCCCCAGCTGGCTGACTCCCTCCCGCAGCCAGGCTGCAGACCAGCTTGGGCTACAGCCGTGGCTGCTGCACAGGCCAAGCCTCAGGCACTGGGGGTGCTCTCCGTGCCATCCCGGAGCACGGAGAGGCGGGACTGACATCCCGCAGATGTCCCCTGCCACCAGGAGGCACAGCACCCCCCGTCCGCCTCCCATTTCCCCTCTGTGGCGATGGAGAGCTGCACCACTGCCTCCCCTCCTTGCTCCTGCCCAAAGGCAGAGCCTGCCAATACCCTGGGGGTACCCAGGAGTTCAAGGGCTTCCAAGACCGGCTGCTCCATGGCAGTATCCCCATGCAGCTCCAAGCAGAGCACACGTGCAGGCGTCAGCCCTGCTTTAACCTGGAATGGAGCCCTGTTTCCTACAGGCTGCCCGAGTCCCCAGTTTAGTTGACCTCACCCCACCTCTCCCCACCAGGGTCTGTCTGAGCCCCTGGGAGGGCCCAGGATTGCTCACTGAAGGTACCAGAGGATAATTCCCTCTGCTCAGCAACCACCCTGCCACGGGGTTGGAAGAGGAAGCCTGGATACTAACCGTGGAGCACCTTTGGGCCAGGAACACTTCAGACATGCCACAGATGCTGCAGGTTGGTTTGGAGGCAAACCCACCAGTTAAAAAGGCTCAACTACTTGCCCTAGTATCTTTATGCAGCAGACTGAGCCAGCACTAGATTAATTTTATTATGCCATGATTGAGGCTGTTGCTAGGCTACAGCCCTGCTCCCTAAACCCATCCTACTGCAGGATTTTCCCACCATCACTCATCTGGCTGTTCTGGGGCATCCCAAAGGACAGGGAAGTACCATGGGCTCCCCAGGCACCTGGACCCTTGGATGCAGGGACATTGCAGGCAGAAAACCCACTGTGCCCCCAATCCAGCCCCCACCCAGGTCCATCCTAGTCCAGGGCTGGGGGCAGTCAGGTTGCCCCACAGCCCCCCCCAAAGCCTCCAAGAGCACTCACAGCTTTACACATTAATTTTGTGGCCTGCTAAAATCCAAGTTCCAATGACTTTTTCATGTTCACTGCTGGGAGGAAGGAAGCAAATTCCCACCCCAGGCCTTGGCAAGCTAGGGAGACTTGTCGTGACTTTATGGGAGCAACAGAAATAGGGCAAAGCTGCATCCCTCAAAGGGCACCATCAGGGCACTCCTCGAATGTGGCCCTTGGCATTGACCATGGGGGATGAAGAAGGCTGGGTGCCCTGGTGACACAGGCTACAGCTGTGGAAAAGGCCAGCCCATCCCAGGGTCAGTAGGAGAGGGATTATATGGGAATCATTAAGAACCAGCCCTGGCCAGCAGGACAATGGTGGAGCAGGGACAGAGCCCCATTGGTAAAGGGGCTGTGGAGAGGGAGCAGCACTTAAACAAGAGCCCTGGCAAAGTAACAAATCAGCATAAATTGTCCAGGAATAAATCTGGATGGCAGTGATCAGACAGCTCCTGAGCGCCAAGCAGAAGGTGATGGAGAGCTTTCCACAGGTATCATAAAATCATGGAATGCTATGGGTTGGAAGGGTCCTTAAATATCAGCTGGTTTCAACCACTTGCTATGGGCAGGGAAACAGCTGGAGTGGTGGTGGCACAAACTGCAGGGACCTGTCTGCTTGTCCTGGGCTGGTTCCCTACCTGCGGTTTGACAGCCACGGGCCAGGTATCAGCCATGGTCCCTTTGGCATGGGCCCTGCAGGGCTGGCGCAGGTGGCTCAGCAGCTTGGATCCCTGGAGGGAGGAGTTTTATGTCAACCACTAGGACAGACTGATGTAAGAAGAACCTTTTCAGCAGGCTGAGCCAGCCACCTGTACCAAGGAGACCTGGGCCATCAGGAGGGTAATGCTGTGCACACAGGAGGAATCCTGGGGACAGCAGGCACAGAACAGAGGAGGTGGGCAGCTTCAGGCCATTGGTGCAGGGCAGCGGGAAGGTCTCCCCAAAACTTGCTCCCACCTGAGGAGCCAGGAGGTTGTCAGGCATGGTGGAACCTGCTGGGCTCAGGTCAGTGTCAGTCTGCTCCTGAGTCTGACTGCACCAACGGCCCCTCTCAGCACCCAGTCCCCTCTGAGCACCCACAGTCCCCTCTCAGCACCCACAGCCCCTCTCAGCAGCTGCACTGTCACACACAGGAGCTGCCAAGTGACAACAGCTGTGAACTGTCACACTGGGCTGTCCCACTCCAGGGATGGGTACAGCAAGGAATGCTCCCCAAACAAACACCTGCAGAGAATGGGACAGCACCTGGGCCATCCTGGCCAGGAGGACATTGGGTGAGAGCAGGGGCCCTTGGAGCTCTGTCCTGGCTTATCCTGAGTGCTCTGGCTCCAAGCTAGCACAGTGGAAGCCAAGACACTTTGGTGGCCCTGGAGATCCCAGGCAGGCAGGGGAGCAGGCACTACCCTGTCCCTGATGGATAAGGCTTCCCATGCTGTGCTGGGTAAACAACCCCAGCCAAAATGCAGTGATAAATCTGCACTTTTCCCTCCTACTGCTCAAAACCCAGCCCCTGCAGCTCTGACCAGCACTAGCTCCAAGAAAACGTAGCTCCTCAGCCTCAAGCTCTTGATTTTTTTTTTTTTTTTTTTTTTTGATGAGTGATAAAAACCATAAGCAAATACCCTGGTACCTGCAGAGATGCTTGCAGTAACTATTTATATCATTGTGATCCTGCAGAAGCTTCCCCATAATGACAGGCACGTACATACTTTTTATATTTAGCTTCTTTGAAAGGATGGCAAGGGAAAGCCTGGCTCAAACAAGGCCTATTTACTTCTCCCCTCCCTCACGCTTGCTGGCTCTGGGTCACAGCTCATGCTGTAGCTCAAACCAGTTCAGCATTCCCTGGAAAAGGGAGAAGCCCAAGCCTAAAAAGACCAGGTTGGACAGGGCTTGGAACAATCAGGTCTACTGAAAGGTGTCTCTGCCCACAGCAGGAGCCTGGAATCAGATGAGCTTTAGGGTCTCTTCCAACCTAAATCATTCTGGGATTGTGTGTATTATAAAAACAGCCTTTTTGTTGCTTTTCCCTTCCACACTCCCACTTTACCACAGGGTGGGGATTTCTCTGGCCCTGCTGCAGAAGCCAAACCATGCCACACACCCTCCTGTGGCTCGAGCGTAGGTAGAACCAGCCAGTGTAAGCAGATCCTTGCGCATCTACTTTTCTCTTTTACAGGAGTATTTTGGAGCAGAATGATTCATCTTTGCTTGTTTTTGCCTCAGCTCCTTGTGCTGGCAAGCTGCAGGGAATGTGGAGGCTCCTACAGCAGCAAACCTGGCACAGGAGCCAGACACACCGAGGCCAGCCCCAGTCAGCAGGGACTGGCCACCAGTACAGCCCCCTGCAGCCACACCTGAGCAAACCCCCGCCCCTCCACACTGGGGGAAGCAACAGCTCCCTCAGGGCAGACATCAGTTCTGGAGAAAGAACTCATGGTTTTTATGTTCAGCTCCTTTTCTTTGGAATGAATTTTAATTCAGCACCCCCTTCCCGTGAGGTGTGGGAGCACAGCAGCACAAGGAGGGACACACAGCTCCCGAGCCCAGGCACAGAGGCTCTGGGGTAGAAGAAGATGTGCAGAGACAAGTGTACAACAGAGCTTTATAATCAGAATGGACTGTACCAGGGTTTTTCAACGCAAAAATGGAACATGACTCAAAGTCCTGATGGAACAGAAGCACTTTCGGGACTGCAGCAGCTGAGGCTTGAACTTCCACCTGCCTTTGCCCAGAAGGGCAGCAAACCGGTCCCGTCTCAATCTTCCTTTTCCTCCCCGGCTGTGCAAAGTTTGAACTGTCCCATGCAATTTCCCTACAGTGCCACGTGGAATGCTCAGAGGCAAATGCTAATGGCAGACAAACCTGAACAACGCACTGCTCATACAGCAAGAAACCAGTTTGTTTTATAGGGAAATGGTTACAAGTGCATTTTGGGCACAAGAAAAAGAAAAATGGAGCAGGAAATGCCTGCTGGTCAAGACAGCTCTGGAACGGTTAGTGGATCAATAGAACATTGCTTTATAGGGATGCAGAAGGAAACTCCAGTTTGGATTTCATGGCTGACATTTTACAACAGAAAGGGGTGAGGGAGAACAAAACCAAACCTCAAATCAACTTACAAGGAAGAGGGGAATGTAATGCACAGAACCTGGAGGAAGCTTCACCATCTGAGCTGAGCAAGGGACCCCAGACCCAAGCCAGTAGGGGTACAGAGGATTGACCAGCTCCATCAAACACAGAGACTGCTGACTGAGACACAGGTGAGTACCAAGGGGTGGCCAGAGTGCCCCTCCAATGGCTGCTGAGCAGGTACTAATCCATAGGTTTAAGTTCAAAGCAAAAACTAAAAGACTTCCCAAACTCACGGGACAGAGGAGGCTCTCTGCTTGGGGCAGGAAAGTCAGCACACTGGCTGGCTGCAGGATGGACAGAGGCTGGAGCAGGATGGACGCTGCTGAGCTGCAGTGCTGGTCCCTCTCGGCACAGAGCAGCAGCCAGGGTTTACAGCCTGACTGGAAAATGCCTGAGAAGCAAATGCCTTGCCATGCCAACACTGCCCTGTAGCCAATTCTGAAGCTCTGGATATCTTCATTTCCACATGGAGTCATGTCCCTGAGAGGTCCCAGCAGCAGGGGATTCTGGAATATGCAAATTCAAGGGTGGGAAATGCAGAAAAACACTGATTTTTTTCTCTCTTTCAGGTTAGCTTTGCACTTTTCATTGTCTTCCCAAACTGCATAGCAGCTTACATGTAGTGTCTGAGACACTGGGGCCACGGAAATCAATGGGCTTCATGAATTCCAACAGCAGCACCAGTGAGGGTTAATTAAGCTGCTGTGCAGAAAGGTCCTGTTCAAAGGACTTCAACAATCACACTCTCTCTCACACTGTCCCTGCGCCTGCTGCTTTAGAGAGCTGTACCATAGCATGATCTGCTTGACTTAAAGCTCATCAACTGCTGGGTGAAGCAATGGCAAATATAATCTTTCTCCTTAAAAAAATAGGAAGGATAAGAAGTTAAAGACTTGAGACAGTCAAGCATGATGTGTTCATGCAGCATGTTTGGTTGCACTCCTCTTAACAAGACAGGAATTTCAGGTGTGCAGGAGTGGAATGCAGCAGGGATGGAGCATGAGGCAGGTCCCCTTGCCCCACAGCCTGCCAGTAACCTGATGGGGCATCTCTGCAAGGAGAAAAACTGACAGCCTGGCAGCAGGCCTGGGAGCCATGCCCTGAACCTTCCCCTGATTCATGTACATCTCAGCTTGGTTTTCTTTGTGTAACGATGCACCAGAGCAGCACACATAGATGTAAAGCTTTTGTTTTGCTCATTCTGGTTTGAGAGATCATACAGTGAAGGGCCAAAGCTTTACACATCTGTGCCTGTCCTGGGGTGACTCATCAGAGAAGATGGAGACAGCCATGGTGCAGAGTCCACTCGCAGCCAAACTACAGCTCCTCGTAGTCCCCCCCGCCCCGTGGTTTGCTCACGCCGGCTCCTCCTCCGCCAAGAAAAGCCTCAAGTTCATCTATCTCACTGCTTTTCTCCTTGCTCTTCTTTTTCTTTTTCTTTTTCTCTTTTTCCTCTTTGCTCTCCTCCTTCTCTTTGCTCTTCTTGTGTTTGCTCTTCTTTTTCACTGACTTGTCCTCTTCCTGCAAAATGAGAACATTTTTATTAGCAAATGCTCTGAGAGTGCCAGTGACCCAGGATGTACTGCCCTGACACCTGACTCTGAAGAATGGTTTGGGCTGGAAAGCACCTAGTCCAACCCCCGTGCCATGAGCAGGGATGTCTTCAACTGAATTAGGACTCTTACTCAGGTTGAAGCACTGAAGACCCTTCTGTAAGCTTGGACAGAGAAGCAGACAAACCATTTGGGTTATACAGGGCACTGGTCTTTCTGAGAGTTTGTGCCCAACAATACCACGGTACTGGACAGGCTTAAATGGCACAAAGCCTCCTGCAGGCTTCCCTCACTATCCACGAGATATATGTTGTGGGCACCCTTCTGCTTGAAAATCATGGTGCTATGAACACAGTGTAGCAGAGAGGCACTGCTCTTCCTCATCCTGTATTTTACAAACTCACACACTCCCTTTCCAAAATTCAACTGCTCTATAAGCTTGCTTTGAAGTTCAGTGGTCTGCAGAGCCTAGGAGGCAGAGATCAGAGGTGCAGGATGTGAGCATAGAAGGGAGTCCACCAAGTCCCTTTCCCAAGGAGGAAACCACGGAAGGCCACGTCTGTTCTTGGCAGGTGGGTAACACGGCAGATCTGTTTAATTAACAATACCTCTTTGCTTTTCTTTTTCTTCTTCTTTTTCTCCTTAGAAGCTTGTTTATCTGTTAAAACAAACAACCAAAAAACAAAACAAAACAAAACAAAACAAAAAAAACAACCCAGAAACATTGTGTTTAATTTAAATGATAAGAGCTGTAATTCTGCCCTGGCCCCATTTCTGAGAACAAAATGCTCCATCCTGGGCATCCACGGGCAAAGGCAAGGCCAGCACCCCAGGCCAAACTGTGCCCCTTTGGGAAGCAACACAGGCCCCAGCACTCACACCCTGACTGAACCATATCTGTCTCGTTTAATTATGAGCATTATATGATCCGTGTGATCAACACTGACCTAGCATTCACTGAGTCACAGCTACTAAGAAACACACCTAGAGTCTAGCTCTACAAACTGGTCCAAAGGCCAAATTTGGGACTGGACTGTTATTTCCAGAAATGAAGAAGAGCTCTTGGGAACAGTTCCCCTCTGATGGAAATCCTCCCAGGCATCTTCTCTGAGGATGACTGAGGACACGGTATCAGCAGATGGGACACCCTGGCAGGCCAACACTCACTGCTGCTCACACTGTATATGGAAATGACATTCCCAAAGCATCCCTGCTCTACAGGGGTGAATACTTTCACACTACCAAACAAGTCCCAGAGTCCATCCCTGTCACATGTGTCAGATATGATTATGGCTGATGACTTGGTTGCTGAGTGTCCACTGCCTTTGCACAAAACCTCCTTGAACAGGGGACTACCTGCTTGGCTGCTTCACAAGAGGCTTCACAGCAGCACCACTTTTCACATGTGCTGTTTGACTGTCACTCTTACCTACAAATACCTTTTTCCTCAGCTGATGTGTAAATGCAGCCATGGAGAAGCCTAATTGCCAGTCAAGCTCCAGTCACTGATGACCGAGAGATGGTTTTATATTTATCACCAAAAGAGGAGATAGGAGGAACCCACAATTAATTATTTAAGAATCTAAACTGAAGTTAAATTATTGACCTGGGCCTCTGCAGATGCACTTACAGCTATTTCAAGCTCTGCTGTTCAGCAGCTCGGAGTGACAAGCTGACGGAACCATGGCAGCCTGTGACACCTTCCTCACACTTTTGGAACAGCTATTCAAGGAGTGCTCTCTGGTGCTGCTCACAGCTTTTTTCCTTCCTTAAATCTTTAAATTCCCATCTTTCATGCTGACATTGGGGCAGGTCTACAGGAAGTTGCTTTGCAGTAATGCCTAGACAGCAGGAATTTTTTGCATGAATAGGATCCCACCCCATCTTTCTCAAAAACAGAAGAGGAAATTGGCAGGGTATATCAGAGCATTTTGTTCAAGTTGATCCAAATTCTGGAGGGGGTGGACACTGCAATGCAATGCTGAACACCAATTCCCAAGCACATAGGGCTAAGCAGAAAGGCTTACACAGCAGCAGCTTGTGAAAGATGTGCTTCTGCTTGCAGCTGGGACAAAAATAACCTATGGCTGGTGCCAGGGAGAAGCCAACTTCTCATCCTCATGGGGAAAAACTTAAAAGCTATTTATGCTGTGCTAAACCAGATTACGACTCACACAGGGCACTGCATGAAGTTAGAGGGTATTTTATTTAGTGCAAATTGGTTTGCTGGAAAGACTTTGGAAAAACCAGATGCCTGACAAACAAAAGCAGCAAGAGTGGAAATAAGGTGTGAGCTTTACCTTCCTCACTGCTCTCCTTGGGACCAGCTTCTTCCAAACCCAAGCCAAAGAGATCTGAGTCATTTTTCAGTTTAAAGGAGGGGACTGTTGATTTCACAGGTTGGGGTGGCTTTCCCAGTGAGGTATCATCATCAGATATTTCAGAGAGATCTTCTCGCACTGGGAATTCATTCTAGAGAGAAGCAAAGGCAGACAACACTGACAAATACTTCAACCAAAATCTCTAACCATTTTGCATACAAAAATGTCAGATGTCAGCAGGTGGGGAGGAGAGAAGGAAATGCCAGCTGAAATGAGCTGTTATTGCCTGGAAATCAATGTCCTGGATCTCATGAGCTCTAATTTTTGCCTTGGTAAAATGCCTCAGTTGCACTGGTACTGACAAGGGTGTTCTGAAAACTTCGCACTGGGGCTGCTGAAATCAAATTCCCAATATAAAGGGATTAAATGAGACCTTCAACTCTGTTAGCTCACCAGCATCAGCTTCCTTCTGCCCTGGGGAGGCATCTCTGTTCTGGGAAAATCCAATCAAATAGACTGAAAACTCCCCTCCAGCCCTTAGTGACAAATGCTTTTTGCTGTGCAGCTCTGTGGGTCTCAGGTACCAGAGGCAGCAGGGCTGAGGAAGCAGAGTGTGTCTGCAGAATAATTCCCTTCAGCAAGCCAAAAGGGAATGTGCTCCCAGGGCAAATCTGCCCCTTCAGCATGAGCTAAAACCCAGGATGTTGCAGAGCCTGGAAATTACCCCAAAATCCTCCATCTCTGCAAGATGGGAATGGAAAATCAGTTTAATGATCTTCTGATACCTGCCAACTCATCCTCTTCAGAATCTGATCCAACCTTTCCTTGTATCTTTGTACACAGATGGAAAACGGCCCCACTGTGCTGCTGGTCAGGCACTGCCCCCACCCTGTTAATGGCAATGGCTGTACTGGTTTGCCTGACCAGTACACCCTGCAGTGGAAAAGCATTCACATGCTATGGAGCATTCCTGGGGTCAGGCATTCCTGGACACTGCTGCTTTCTCATCAATCCCTTCTCACTGCAGCATGCAAGAGATGGAAATTTGCACCAAATACTTTTGGTTTCATATTGTCAAGAAAAGCAGGAAGTTAAGATGCAAAATGAATAGAAAATTACTTAATAAACAGCATGACACATGAATAAGGTCAAAGAAACTGTGACAATAGCCCTTTCAACAGGACTCCAGAATGATAACAACTGAGGGAAACCCCCTGAACACCAGCAAACCCAGACATCAGGACACCCCTGAACAGCCATTGCCCATCCCAAATCACTGCTAGCAGTTTCCAGAGATTGCTCTGCAGGTTGTGAGAAGTGGTCACCAAACTCAGGGATATCTCAAGCCATGCAGCAAGTTCTGACCAGTTCAGAGAAGAGGTGCAGGACAAGTGTCTTCTCCACCGTAATACAGGGTAGGTGTGGGGGGACCCCTGGTATATTTGTTTTAGCAGACACCTGCTGGCACGTGCTGAACGTCACAGACCTTACAGCTACCTCTGCTGTCCTGAAAAGTCCTTCCCAAGCAGACCTTCCTTCTTCCCTTTAGGCTTTGCCAAGCAAATTTTGTGATGCCTTTTTATTGCTGGATTGACTGCAAGGAGTTCACTCTTTCCGGCAGAGACACCCTTCTGCATGTTAAAGTTCACATGAAAACCCAGTAGCTCTGCATTTGGCACTGCTGGACTGGCTAAGAGTAAACAGCACAGTAAAACACCCAAGCATAAATCTTGTTTGTGTCTGTAAACACAAACTTCATGTTAGGGAAGGTCTAGCCTGGATATTAGGAAAAGGTTCTTCCCCCAGAGGGTGCTGGCACTGCCCAGGCTCCCCAGGGAATGGGCACGGCCCCGAGGCTGCCAGAGCTCCAGGAGCCTTTGGACAGCGCTGCCAGGGATGCCCAGGCTGGGGCTGCTGGGGGGTCTGGGCAGGGACAGGGGCTGGGCTGGATGATTCTTCTGGGTCCCTTCCAACTCAGGGTATTCTATGGATCTGTGATTCTATGGGGTTCTTGCTGCCAGGTGGCTTCCATACTCAGAGCATTACTGGGTTTGTGCTCACATCAAACTCTGCAGGTTGCTTAGTAACTGCTGCTGAGGGAGGCTCTGCTCATGGCAATGCCTCAACCCTTCCAGCTCAGCTGGGCACAGCTCACAGCAACACGGGCTGTTATTTACCATCTTTTTCTTCTGGCTGTCAGAATCTTCACTTTCAAAGTCTGGGTCATCCATAACGAATGAGAGCATCTGAGTAGCTATTGGTCCCTCTTGATCACTGTCAGACTCCTCAGGCTTCTCCTCTTTGACCACTTTCTGCTTGGAAGCAAGTCCTTTGCTTTGGGCAGTGGCCTTTGAGGCCTGGGCTGCTGCTGTGGGGCCAGCAGCAGGAGCTGCCAGGCTTGTGTTGCCTTTGCTGCTGTTGTTTCCTTCAGACCCAGAACGGGGAGGTAAACTGTCAGGAGGCTTCGGGTCAGTTGCTTTGGTCAAAATTGCTTCACTCTGGGGTTTCAGAGAATTTCTGGAAGACCTGAGAAGAAACAAGTTGTCAGAGTCTGTCCACCCTATTCTGTGGAGCAAGGCACAGTTAACAGCTAAGCCTGCCTGAAGGCTGCATCATGCATCCCACTGGGAAAGGCAGTGCATCCTATAGTGGTGTGGGGTCAAATGCACCACTCAGGCTGAGGACAACCCTCATGTGCCTAATCCTAACCTTCACTCCACAGGATGTGGTATGTGGAGAACATCATCATTCCCCAGCACAGGGTGTGGTGAGTGACTCCACTCCCTTCACCCAAGACTTGACTCCTCTCTCCTCCCCACACCACTACAAACAGCCACTCTGGTGCTTAGTTCCAGGCTCTTGTTCAAATTTGAGGAAAAGCATGCAGAACCGCCCCACTGGCACAGGAGCACAGTGCTCCAAGGCACGGGGTAAGACACACCACACACAGCAGTTACACCTACAGTAACTACAGCCCCAGCCTACAGCTGAAGAACAGGCAGACAGAGACACCAAGACTTCCCAAAGGCCACACACAGTCAGTGGCAAGATGGAGGAGAGATCCAGGTTTACCAGCACAACCCCACACTTCAGTCTATGCTCTGTACCTTTTTTTTTCCTGCTCTGTGTTTTTGTCTCCATCAGATATGAGGATGACCTTAGAATCCTTCACCTCTTCCTCTTCCTCCTCCTCACTGGAGAGGGTGACGTTCTTGCTCGGCACCCGTTCTGCTGCCAGCATTGGTCCGCTGGGGATTTTGTCATCCAGATCCACGTCATCTTGGAAACCTGCCACCATGGGGTTCCCTCCAGGCGCCTCTCCATCACTGCAACACAAAGAGTGATCAGACACAGCACCCCAGGAGGTGCTGGACAGACCTGCCTCCTCCTGCATGAACACTGAGACTAGCCTGGCTTGTACAGCCAACTTCTGGGGACATGTCCCCAGCCTGGGGCAGCTGATGATTAAAGGGTTGGAGCACCTCTGCTTTGGAGACAGGCTGAAAATGAGGATAGTCAGGCCTGGAGAAGAGAAGGCTCCAGGGAAGTGTGAGAGCCCTGTCCAGTGCCTAAAGGGGCTCCAATAGAGCTGGAAAGGGACTTTGTACAGGACGAGGAGAATGGCTTTAAGCTGAAGGAGGGCAGGGTTAGACAGGATATTGGGAAGGAATTATTCCCTGTGAGGGCAGGCAGGCCCTGTAACAGGGTGCCCAGAGAAGCTGTGGTTGCCCCTGGATCCCTGGAAGTGTACAAGGCCAGGTTGGACGAAGCTTGGAGTAACCTGGGATAGTGGAAGGTGTCCCTGCCTGTAGCAGGGGCTGGAATGGGATGGGCTTTAAGGTCCCTTCCAACACAAACCAGCTGGTGATTTTGTGATTCTGTGCGCTGCCAGCCTTCCCTTGCCACTGTCCAGCTCAGGCTGGACCTGCTCCCTGCAGGCTGCAGCAGTGGCACTGGCCCTGCACCAAAAGGGCCACAGCAGGATGTGTCACAGAGCAGCTGCTGCCCCTCAAGCTGGAAATGAGTGGCTGGAGAAGATCAGCCTCAGAGGTACAGAGAAGCCTGTTGCCACAGCTTCATCAGAACATGGAGCTCCATCCACCATGCAAGGATCAGTCAGTCAAACCATGGGAACTGCCTGTCTTCATCCCCATATCCTGTAATTAAACCTAATCATACACTGTCACTGCTATGGGAGTTCACTGGCAGCTATTAGCTTCCTGGAACCATTTCTATTTCTGCAGTGCTCCCTGAAGCAGGCAGATACACAGACACCATAGCCAAGCTTTAACATTGCCCAAATTAAATTAACCTAAGGACATACTGCCAGAGCTGGGAGTCTGTCAGCCTCCCTGGATGTAGCACAGTTCTGTGTTCAAAGGCAGCTTGAGAGAGCTTTGCAGCTGAAACTGAGGATTCTTGTCTGAATGTCCCTAGGACTCAATTTTAACATTTTCTGAAAACTGTGCTCATGTCAGGAATATAGATATTTTCCCCAGGCTCAGCTGATGAGCCTCTGCCATCACCTTTCCTTGTTCTATTTGTTTCATCCACAAGAGATAACCAGCTCCTTCCTGACAACCCCACACGCAAGTCTCTGCCCTTTTAATGATGCCACCTGGATGGTATAAGCACAACCTTCTTTTTATACAGAGACAAAAAACATAGCTTGGAACAGATTAGATTGTACAGACATAAACAAAACCCTAAAATCCTTTAACTGCAAGTAAGTGGTGTTCCCAGCACAGGCCAAGCACTGTATGTGCTGGGAACACCACATACATAAGTATGGTGTGCTGGTGAGATGAGAAATACCCTAAACAGAGCTGGGATGATGGCAACTGCTCACTCTGGCTCCTCTACATGGCTGGGTACTGCTTGACAAGATAGTTTAAAAGAGTTAATATATATGCCAACAGACAATGGAGTTGTTTGTGACAACGGGACAGCAGTGATCACAACCAGTGCTTGTCTGGGCTGGAGTGCTAAGACAAGGACAGGCCCTCCCTCTGCTCTTGGTGTGGATTCCTCTGCTCTCAGGACCTGCTCTCAGCGCCCTACTGAGCAGGGCCAGGCTGCTGAAGAGCCCCTTCATCACTAACACTGCTGCTCTCACACTATGCCAGGAGGGAGGCACACAGCCCAGACACACAAAGGAGAGGAAAACTGGTGCCCAAGCAGCCCCCAAAGCTGGAGGAATGACAAGTGAGTGATTCCTGAGGTTTTCAAAGCACTGGCAGGGTTTTCTCTTGAAATGCACTGAAAAGAAAATGGAGTTGCATCCTAAAAATGGCAGGATATTATTCTGAACTAGACACATTGCCTTTCCTCAACACATCACTGCTCTATTAGGCACAGGGGCTCTTAAGAGATTCCTGCCACTGTCCTTCCAGACTCCACACAGACCTGCAGCATTTCCACCTTTCCCAGTCCCAGTGGGTGTACATCCCTGTGTGTACACCCCCTCACCAAAGTGGGTCACATCCTTCTGCAGTGAGAAACCTGCCTCCATCTCCAGCCAACACAGATCACTGAGCGACAGCGTTAAGAGCAGAGCAGTGGAGTGAATATACATCAGGAAAATCACTGCTTCAGTATAAACAGGCTCTGACAAGGCAAAACTAGGATCAGCTTGTGGTCCTGAGCTTCCAGCTGGAAGGAAGGCAAAGCATGCAAAGCAAAGCACATTGCACTGCTCCCTGCAATCCTTGAAGCGCTGCCAAGCTGGCATGAGCACTGAGCTCGTGTGGCTGCAGGTTCAGGTACCCCCCAAAAATAATGCTGCTCACTGAGGTCTGCTCTGAGCTAGTGACCACAGAGACTGCTGGGGTGTCCTCTGTGAGCTTCCAGTGTGTCACCGATTGGCTGCTGGGGAGGAAACAAACCCTGATGCAACCTGAGCTCACAGCCTCAAACCTAGCTGGGCTGGGTTCCCACAGCCCCAGGAGCTCAAGGGCTTCTCTCACATCCTTTTGCGGGGCTAACGAAAGAGAAAAAACCCAAGCTGTAATAAAGCAGGTAAATTGAGGGAATCCCACGCTGCAGGATGAGCCTGTGTGGCTGCTCTAGGAGATGTTGGTCTTCTACTGTGAACCTTCCCTCCCTTGGGCTAGCACAGCTGGGCATCATGGAATCCATAACAGACCCATAAAAGCAAAGAACCACTTCAAAGCCCTTCAGATGTAAGGACACACACATCTAATCCATCTTTAAGATAAATGTCTAAGGATGCAGAAAAGAAAGATCAGGAACACTGACAGGTAAAGCATAAACTGGCTTTCAGACACCTTCAGCCCCCCCCCAGGGACCCAGGCTGCCTGACCCAGCAGGAGCCAAGGGTGAGATGCTTTGGAGCCAGATTAGGTCCTCTGGCGCACTCATATCCATGCTGGCTCAGGGCATCAGGTTAAAGAGCAGCAAATTAAGTTCTGAAACAGCAAATTGGGAGATTGAAATACCTTCCTAATTAACTGGTAAAGGAACTGATTCTGGGAGTTCTCTACTGCAAGTCAGAGAACCACAACGTGTCACTGAACAAAACCCAGGACGTCACTGCAGGCCTGGGGTATGCCAAGCTGAACAAGGTGCTCCTGCTGCCAAGAAGGCCAATGGTGTCCTGGTCTTCATGAGGCAAAGCACTGCCAACAGATCAGGGAAGTGATGCTGCCCCTCTGCTCTGCACTGGTGAGGCCACAGCTGGAGTCCAGTGCACAGCAAAGAAAGAGTGAATCCAGTGAGGGGCCATGAGGATGATTAACTGACTGGAGCATTGCTCACATGAGGAAGGGATCTCCCACATGAAAGACAGGACTGCTCAGCCTGGAGAAGGCTTGAGGAGACCTTATAAAGGTATTTAAACAGCTGACGGAGGTACAAAGAAGATGGAGACAGGCTCTTTTTGGTGCTGCCCAGTGCCAGGACAAAAGGCAAGGAACACAAACTGTAACTCAGGAGGTTCCCCACGAACATAAGCAAACACTTTTTCCACTGAGAGCATGCCTGAGCACTGGCATGGGTTGCCAGAGAGGTTGTGGATTCTCTGGAGATACTCAAAATCCAAAACGGTTCTGGAAAACCAGTTCTGAGCGGCCCAGGAGGGGGAGGTTGAACTGGATGGCCCCCAAGCTGCCTTCCAACCCTGTGAATGTACCTCAGTACACTGAGGTGTTCCCAGAGCTCCCTGCAGGACTCATGCTCAGAGTCAACAAGGCGATTCCTCTTGGGTAGGAGAAGTAATTTCACAAATTCTCAAAACATGGCCCATTCTTCTGCCACATCTTCAATGACACTTCAGTCCTGGAGCTTACCCTTGGCTACAGCACACCCAGGCATGCTGGTGAGCTGTGTAAGCTCAACACTCAGGTATCTGCTTCAAAATGAGCACGAGACCTGAATGCATCTTGCTGGGACATCCTCAGGCCTTGTTCTTCACTCAGATACAGGGGAAAAGCAGCTTCCAGGACTCCATTTTTTGAAACCAATAAAATCTCCCCAAGGTTTGAGTGATTCCACAGATCTACTGTGTTCTTTAGGCCAGAGATAAATTTCTGCAGCAGATTTTATGGGAATTACAACCACCTCCTCACTGCAGCAGAAGCTGATTATCGAGGACAGTGCTTACAGAACTGGAATGTTGTTCCTAGCTACTGTGGGGCTGTAAGTGACATCCTGAAAGGTTTCCAAGATTGCAGGTGATGGTCCGAACCACATCTGCATCTCTGGCTTATTCTCGTAGGCCCTTTTTGGCAAGAAACAGAATGGAAAATTGCCAGGCTACTAAGAAAACTGCATGATATATAGAAGAAACCAGAGCAAGCCATGGATGCCAGGTTGCAGAGGAGAAATGAGTGTGTGAATTTGCAGGGACGTGCTGCAATGTTTTCTCACAGGGAAACAGAGCTGTTGTGACTGCACTGGGTATCACTGTGAGCAAAGGATGAACTCTAAACAAAGGAGCAGGGTTCTCGCACCCCTGTCCACCATGTTTGGTTTTTTTATACAGTTTAACACTTATTTGCTTCCAGTGACTGACACTCTGGAGCAGAGAAACCTTTGTGAAGGATCAGCCTCCCAACCACAGTAGAACTGCAGCTCCAGAGCTCTGAGGGCATCTCAGGACCCAGTCCCTCAGAAGGTCAGGCTTGGCTTTTCTGACAACTCCTTGTTAAACCCAGGAAAATATCTCAGCTCTGCCACAGCCACGAGCAAGATGCTTTGTAGGCCAGCATGCTGCCAGCAACCCCACTTTTTTCTTGCCTTTTTTTTTTAGTTTTAATAAAACATCCACGTGTTCTGCCATCACAAGGGATGATGATTCAGGCTGACCTGCATTACACAGGCATTGAGACTCACAAACAGCACTGATTTAAGGTTGTTGTGGTTGAAGTAGAGAACACTGGGTCTTGACAAGGATGTTAAAAGAGGCAGAATTCACAGATGAGCAGTGTCCACGCTTAATTAGTCTCCTGGTTAATCCAGTGTTGATGACAAGAGGCAGCAGGCAAGGAATATTCTGAGCAACGGATACAGAGCCTGAGAGTATGCTTAGGTTACCTCTTAAGAGACAGTCTGCTTTCAGACACCTCACTGCACATCCTCTTGTCTGAGCAGTTCAGTATACACAATCCCCTTTTCTTTTTTTGGTTAAAAAACACCAAAGCCAGGAAAAGAAAAAAAGGGAAAAAAAAAAAAAGAGAAAACACAGCTCATGGCATAAGCACAGCTCTGCCATTTTGAGGAGATAATTATAGACTCACAGACTGGTTTGGGTTGGAAGAGGCCTTAAAGCTCAGCTTGCTCCAACCCCCTGCACTGAGCAGGGACATTTTCAACTGGATCAGGTTGCTCAGAGCCCCATCCAGCCAGACTGGGAATGTTTCCAGGGATGAGGTATCCACCACTTTCCTGGGCAACCTGTGCCAGGGCCTCACCACTCTTCTTGTAAAATCCTTCTTCCTTGTACCTAGTCTGAATCTCCCCTCTTTTAGTTTCAAATCACAATTTCTTGTCCTATTGCAGTACGCCCTGCTAAAATCTCTGTCCTCATCGTCTCTTAAATATTGAAAGGCAGCAATAACATCTCCCCAGAGCCTTGTCTTCTCCAGTTGAACACCCCCAGCTCCCCCAGCCTGGCTCCAGAGCAGAGGGGTTCCAGGCCTTGGAGCATCTCCATGGCCTCCTCTGGACTCTCTACAGCAGTTCTACATCCTCCTGATGCTAGCCCTCAGGGCTAGAGGCAGCTCTGCAGGTGGGGTGTCACCTGAGCAGGGCAGAACTCCCTCTTCCCTGCTGCCCATGCTGGGGATCAGCCCAGTTTCAGGGCTGGGGCAGGTCCAGCTCTCACCCACCAGCACCCCCAAGTCCTTCTCCCCAGGGCTGCACTCAATCCCTTCACCCTCCAGCCTGGATTGATCCCAGAGTTGCCCCAACCCAGGTACAGCAACTTGAGCTTGGCCTTGGTGAACCTCATGAGGTTCCCATGGGCCATTTCTCATATTTTCCAGGTTCTGGATGACATCCTGTCATTCAGGAGTGTCACCCACACTACTCAGCTTGGTGTTATTGATAAACCTGATGAGGGTGTCCTCAATCCCCCTGTTTCATGGATGAAGTCCATGTCTCAGTACAGATCCTGAGGAACACCACCCATCTTCAACTGGACATTGAGCCATAGATCACTACTCTCTGGATGTAAATATCCAACCCATTCCCTATCATCCATCAAATCTGTGTCTCTCCAATTTAGTGAGAAAATTCTGGGAAGAAACACTAGACACAGAGAAAAAGGAAGGCACCCCCTAAGAGTTTTTTTAATTCTGCAGGCAACCATGCAGTGACACTCCCAAAGGAGCATGACTTTCTCCATCCTTCCTTCCAGAATCCCACAGAGCTACAGAGTACTCTGCTTCCAAGTGTCCTCCACCATACCCCAAATCCATTTATAGTGCCTCAGGAATGACATTACCAAGTCATAGAGGAATTTCGCCACACTTTGTGCCTCTGCAGAAGGTAAATATTCATTAAGCAAAACATAGTATCCCTGCAAAGTGCACTATGTTCCAGAAGGAAAATATCTCAAATGATTTCGTGTGTTCAGCCAGAAGGAAAATCCCTTCCTGACACAAAGGGCCCAGTGGTTTAATCTGGGCACAAAGCAAAACAGCAGCACCAGGAAGGTGATAATCTGCTTTTTGTGATGTTCCTCCTTCCCAGGGAGCAGTGTGTGTGTCACTAAATGGGAAACAGTGAATGCTATGACTGACCATTGCACAGCCAGAAAGCCTCTGGGACAGCTAACTGCTCTGGAATCAGGGAATGGTTGCACCATGTTAGTCAGGCTGCACATCCAGGTGTGTCCCTGCTGGGGACCTGCCATCCCTGCTGCCACCCTCCTTTTCTTACCTTTCACTATCCACACGGTGTTTGGCCTGTGGTTTCCCTTTGTCTTTCTGTGGTGCTGGGTCTTCCAGAAAGCTGTGGTCCAGGCTATCCTCAGGAACAAAGTCCTCCACGCTCTGTACCTTGGCAGGGGCTGCAGGGTTGGGGGGAGGAGTGGCAGCAGCAGGATCTGCATTAGCAACAGGAGTTGTAAAACAATGGTGTCACCACAAGCAAGACAGAAATTGGCTTTTTCCAGATCTGTGCTGCCCAGGGTGGCAGCAGCCATGAGGCAGGACCCTGGTTCCACAGCAAGGGAAGAGGAAGGTTATGAACAGGATATAAAACAGCCCAGAGTCTGACATGAAGGCAATCACAGATCATGGCTGCTGTGGTTTAGAATGCACCAGGCTGACCCAAGCTTTTAGACAGACTGAAAACCTTCCTGGCAAGGCCTGGCTCTACTCTCCAGGGAATGCTATGACTGACCGTACCACAGGTTTTATTACACCTGTGCTATGTGAACTCCTTCTGGGGGATGTCCCTTCACTATTCTCTTACCTTTTCCACATTGTTCAGTTCACCCTCTCTCCTATCCTCTTGCTTTTTTCAGCTGTAACTGTCCAAGGCAGAATTGTTCACATTGTGCTTTTAGATGTTTTGTGTAAACGAAAGCTCAAGAGCTACCACAAATAGAGAGTGACTTTAATACAGTTAATTTGTAGAAACACCTTTACCCATCTTCAAGGTATCAGGATGAAAACTCATGAAATTAGCATAACTAAGAAGCCTGAAGTGATTAACGTCTCCAGAATTTGCAATACTCAATGTTTTTCCTCTGCTCATGCTGCACTTTACATCTAGACTTTTCTTTTGGGTAAAACAAGACTTGTGCCTTTTTTTTCTAGATTTCACTCTCCTTAGCACAACTTTCAGATCACTTCTACATACCAACAGTACCACTAATGCCACAGAGTAGCACTGGTGCAAGCTAAACCACAGCCAAAAGAATTACTACTCCAAGACTTCAAGAGAAATCTTAAATAGTAACTCCCAGAAAAACCAAGTATTACTTGGTAACAATGATTTTTTTAGCTGCTTTCCAGTGAATTGGTGCCTGGGTACATTCCAGCGGAGGTGCAGGCCCCTTGGCACACCACTGAAACCTTGCAACACTGACACATCAGCTCTTCCTGGCTGCCTTTTGCAACCGCTCCTAAGCATTCCGAGATATCAGGGCTGAAAGTCACAAGACCAAAACAGCTGTCAAGCTAAGAAGGAGTTAAAAAAAGAGAAGAAAAAGAAAAGCCCCAAACCCAACCATTATAACACTGGTAGTAGACCAGTCTTTTTTTCTACAGATCAAAATGATAAAGGTTGTTTTTATCAACAAGGAATTTCTAACATCCCCTCTCCTCTCTGGTTTTTGTTTTATTTTCTCTGGGTAGGAAGAGTCATAAACAAACCAAAATGGGTGCATTGTGTCATATCTGGGAAGAGGCACAAGATGCAGAACATTGTGTGCAGATCTAAAACCAGACCATTTCAACATCTGAAATTGCAACCTGTGTCCCCAGCACCTCCTCCTTTCTCTCTGTGGGTGTCTCAGGAGCACTGTGAGCCAGTGTGAGAAGGAAGGTATTTCCAAAGGGTGACTCAAACCATGTCATGATTTTTAGGCAGTGCCAGCTCTGCAGCTCCAGTTAGCTCTGCAAACAAAGTGAATGTGACAGGCAAATTATGGTCCAGATCAGTAAAATTACATGCATCAAACCCTTGATGCCTCTGCCTGGCACTCTGTCCGGCAGGCTCTGGACCGAGGGCTGTGCTGCTCCAGCGGGTACCAGTGCTGAGGCAGCAGCCGAGGGCTCCCTCCTCCCAGACCTGCTCTGAAGGAGCAGATTTCCCCAGAGGGGGATCTGCTGTGGAGCCTGGACCTACGTGACCGTTTCTGGCTGAATAACCTTTAAACCCAGTGCTCCGCTTCTCTCCATTACGCATAGGAGCCCCTCCGGACTGCCACACGTGTGCAAGGATGGCACTTCAAATAGCTTCTCTAGTCATTTTTTTGCTATTCAAGAGGTATTTTTGCTCCTGGTAAGAACCTGACATTTTACTTATTTTATTGGTGTCTCCTGTGCGTTCACGATCTTCCTCTTAAGCATGCTACAGCCACCACCCAGCTGGCTGGGCACAGTCCCCATCCAGAACAGAGACAAATCAAAATGTTGATCAGGGAAAATAGAGAATGACAGCCCAAGTCTCCCTGGACACCTGCTGCACAAGCATGGCGTCTGTGGCCTTCACACACCTGTCTGCTCAGCCTCTCGCAGGGAAAAAATGAAATGAAAACTGGAAGGCCTATGGGTCACATCCTGCCAGAACAGGGCACCAGCACCTACCTGGCTGGGGAGGACTGGGCTCGGCTGCGGGGGATGTCCCAAAGAGCCGCGCAATGATGCCACGCTTGGGCGGGGGGGCGGTGGCCGGGGGGGCGGCGGGAGCTGCGGCAGGCGTGGGGGTCTGCGGGGCCTCGGGGGCAGGCACTGGTGAGAAGGATGAGGCGGGGTCAGGAGAGATGGTGGCGCTTGTGGTGAGTGGCAGCGGCGGCTGGGGGGTGCTGGGGCTGGAGCTGCCCGTCGATGCAGAGCTCGGAGGTATGATGGGTGACTGGGAGCCGGAGGAGGGGCTCTGCCCGTTTGTTGCTAGTGGTGATGTGTGTCCTTGGCTTCGGGCTTCCATCATTTCCAGGAACCTGTGGGGAAGATAAATTACAAATATAAGGAATGGCGAATCTCAGAATCCCAGACTGCTTTGGGTTGGGAGGGACCTTAAAGCTCATCTCATTACAACCTCTACCATGGGCAGGGACACCTTCTACTAGGCCAGGCTTCTCCAAGTCCCACCTGGCCTTGGACACTTCCAGCAATCGAGGGACAGCCACAGCTTCTCTGGGCACCCTATGCCAGGACCTCCCCATCCTCACAGGGAAGAATTTCTTCCCATCCAACCCGGCCCTCTGCCAGTTTAAAACCATTGCCCCTTGTCCTGTCACTACCTGCCCATATAAAAAGTCCTTCTCCTTCCTTTATAATAAGCCCTTTTCATCCGGCTGTGTGCTGAGCTGGGAGAGTATGGGTCTGCTTCCAGCTGGGCTTGGGAGGGTATGGATCTGCTTCCAGTGACACTGTGACTCCCTGGGTCACAATAAATCTGGTTTACCCACACGAGCTGAACTTGCCCCATCTGCATTGAGGTGTGGAGTATCCCAACCTGCTCTGCACTACAGGATGAAACTTACAGTCCTGGAAATTCCCTGAATAGACAGACTATAATAACATGTCAGGGCTTGAAATGCAACCTGAAGTCAGTTGTTGGACATGTCTCTAAAGGAGTAAGTGCTCTAGGAATGGCATGTTTTTACATTCTGCAGAACAAATCACAGTACTCAAGAAAACTGCTGTAATAACCTCTTTATCAGCCAAGAATGGATTTGAGAGGAGAATCCTTGAATATCCAAAGAAAAGAGCTGTCCTGAGGGCTCAGAGAAGACTGACTGCCATTACCCTTCTTGCAGGGTGCAGACCCACATGCAGGCTCTCCCCTGCACACACTCCCCCTCCGTGTGAGAGGCCCTGGAGCCAAGTAGCAGGAGCACTGGAGCAGGTTGTGGTCCTGGCTGGGTTCCCGACTGGAAGAACATTAAAGCCTGTTCCACTATACGGAGTGAAAAGCTCTTTCCTTTTCCAAAAGAAACCCAAGCCTAACCCAAGCCTCCCTCCGCAGCCTGTTTCACACACTGTGTGCAGAGAAACGTGGACAGAGACAAGTTTTTGCCATTAAATGGTCTGAAAAACAGATCTGCCACATGCTGCACAGCTGAGAGATACAGAGAGGACACCCAAAGTGAAGCATCCTGTGTAATATCCAGCACATCCCAGTCTCACCTCTCATCTCATTAAGCTTAATGAATTTGTGCATAGAGGCTCTGGATTCAGCTGGTTCTGCAAGACAGACTTTGGTTGTGCTCCAGGCAATGAGAATGTGAAGGGAGAGCCTCCTCTCCCACACAGAGCATGACCTTGTCCTTCAGGGACCTGAGCCAGCCAGAACCTTCCCTGGACTGACTGCTGAGCAGAACACAAACAGTGGGGGCTAAGAAACTCTAAGCCTTGAGATATGATTTCCTATTTTAAGGCAGTAACCTGATATACTTTTAAGGAACAAAATAATATACTTTGTGACCAGCAGTGTCTGGAGCCCTAGGGAGCAATAGTCCCAGGAAGCTGTTACTTGGAAATTGGAAAACCAGCAGTCCTTCCTAACTAAGTAACTGGGTAAAGTGGAGATCAAAGGCAGCACTAAAAAGCAGGATTGGTGAGGCAACATAAACAGACAGGGACAAGATATAGATAGAACTGGATGATCCCAAGTAACAGAAATAGGAAGAAATTCAACAGTACAAACAAAATTGTCATCTACTCAAGGGTGAGGAAAAGCGCTCCTGCTCCCAGTTCTCCACAGGAGAATGGCTGGGAAAGACTTGCCTTGCTCATTCCAGAAGTCTGGACTAAGGACTGCAATCCCAACTATGCCAGAGCCTGGCTGTCACATGCTGTCCATTGATATCCAACCTATACCTGATCTGATGCAGCTCCAGCCACTCCCTGGGTCCTGTCCCTGATCACAGAGAGCAGAGATTGGTGCTGCACCTCCACTGTCCCTTATAAGGAAGCTGCAGACTGTCAAGGCACCTACACCAGTGCCATGCTGTGGTGTTCTCACTGATGCTTCCACCAGGATCCAGGCCAAGACCATGTGCCTATTCCACCCAGAACACTGGCTACACCAACATAAGCTCCCGGCAGAGCTGAGCTCAGAGTATGTGATGCAGCATCCAGTCCCCATCCTCCCTCTCCTGGGGCGAGCTGCGCGACAAGACGTTCCACTGAAAATGATGCATGGATTTGTCATGCACCAGAGAAAAAACATAAAGGAGTTTAACTCCTGCACTGAGCTCTGTGGAGACTGCATCAGGTTGGTTTGGAAGGTGCACAATACATCACACATGCTGCAAGACCATGATAGTGTGTGCTCAATACCTCTCCATCACTGTGCTCCCTACCTGAGGAGGGAGGCCATGACACCGCATCCTCCAAGGAGGGTATGCATGGCGTCTGTGGGGTGGGAAAGACAAACCACGAGGCCCTGCAATTCAGCCCCCATCCAACAAAGCTAAGGCTCTTTATCCCCACACCAAGTGAATTGCCATGGCCCGCAAAGTTGTTTGTGAGCTTTGCCTGCACACAATGTACAACTCCTCGGCTCCACATCACATGCTGAGTGCTGAATTCTGCCATTCCTCCTCTCTCAGCTTTGATCCAGGCCTTCTGGTGAGCCAAAGACAGGAGAACTGAACAGCTCTGCTTTGTGGTACTCACTCCTCCTCCTCCAAGACCTACTCAGTGTTAAAGACTCCTGCCTCCCAGCTGTGAGGAGAGATTAATCCCAGACGATCTACATGCACCCATGTTCCTGTTTAGAGCAACAGCAATTCTGGATGGAAGCCTGCAAGCCTGGGCACTGCTGCACCCAGCAGCCAAGGTACTGCTGCCAGCAGTACTTGCTCTCCTGACTGTGGGAACACCTAAATCACCAACACGGTTTGATACCAGAATGAACAACCTCTGAGCCTCAAGTTGCTGAGTCCCACCATTGAGGCAACTGGCTGACTCAGGTAGGGTAAGATGATTGTACACTGAAGATTTGGAAACGATGAGACACAAAGAATGTATAGACTCACATCAGTATACAGAATATGAAGCTCAAAGAATAGTTAAAGCTGGACTCAACAAAGCCCAGAAAACTCTTAACAATACCAGAGTATTTAAAGATTTACTGTATGTGATTCTGCCAAAGCTGCCCATTTTGGAAACAACCTGCTTTGTTCTGGGAAAGTAGCCAGCTCCAGAGGGAGGGAAGGCTGCGACTACCACCTGTTTTTCCTCCAGAAACACATGAAATTTAAGAGCTGGAGGAAAAAAAACCCCACTACATAACTGAAGTATAAAGAGTGTCATTCTTCCCTCGAGCACAACCAGACTGGGGCATAAAACACATGCAGGCTTTGTCTGCACCTGTGCTCCTGTACCTTTAGTCACCTGTGGTGTGTGAAGGGCATAAAAACAGGAGACAGCAAGTTCTTTAGTAGGAAGATACAAATGGTTATCTGGGGACAGCACAACACAGACTCCTACCCCAGCACAGCACTGAGGACAGCTGTGACACGTGCGCTTCATGTCACCTTGACCAGCTAGAGACGCGGGCCAAGCCTTGTGCTGTGACACTGGGGAAATCAGGGTGGTCTGACACTGGTTCTATCTACACAGGCTGCAGAAACCAACTCTGCTGAGTTTTTATAGACAGATCTTCTGTGAGGGAGGTGGGTGGAAAACCAGCACACATTAAATGCTGCCAGCAAGCTCGCAGTAATTTCCAGGATGGAGGTGTCTAAGCATCCTCCACACTTTGAAAATACTACATAATGCATGAATGCTTTCTCTGGCTTTACACACACTCCTCAGAGGCACAAGTGCGGCTGTTTTGGGAACACACCAGGCCAAACCTGCCATGTGTCTGTTTTTGCTCAGATTCTACACAATCTGTCCATTCCTCGTTCTATCCATCAGACCTTTGGAAAAGCACTCCCTCAAAACCTTACTGTGGAATAAGCAGATTTGTGCCCACTCTGGAGGTAGCAGACCAGGTCCTACTAAAGCACAAGGTGAACTCACACCTGAGCACCTTTATTCCGTTGGGATACAGAGACTGCAAATATACCGTGCATGTCCAGGTGGGTCATCTGTCCTCACACACAGGGGCTCCTTATTTGCCTTTCAATCCTTCCATTACAGACCAAGTAACAAGTCCAAAACATCCTCAAACTCCTGAATAATTCACTGGTGGTTGGACCTGCTCGCAAGAGGAGACTTTTATGCAATTTTAAAGATGAGCACGCTCTGTGGGAACAAAAATTCATCAAGGCCTGAGGTTCCTGTTGCTCTGCCCCCAGGGCAAACACAAAAGGACTTGTTAGCCTCACAATTCCTAAAATTGTCAGTGCTTGTGTTCTTTTAATATTGAAGGTGGGAGCAGCCTAAAGCTTTTTGGCTCTTCGTTCTAACGTGCTGTGATAAATTGTTCATGTGGCAAGAAAGGCTTTGGGTTATTTTATTAATTGTGAAAATGAAGATTAATTGGCTGGATGACATAATTTTAACTAGGGTTAGCAAGGGTTAGATTTTCACATATTTGTTTTGGGCTCATTAAAGTTACTTCCTCAATCCCCCTAGACCAGGTCCCTGAATGTAGAATCAACGGCCAAGCAGGTTTAATTCCTGCTGTCATCCTGTTTTCCACCTGACAAAATGGATGCAGCAGGGTAACTCCCTGCTCCATAAAATATAGGACATGCTCCATGTCCCCACTTCTCAAGCAACGCTGATGACAGGCTTAGATGCACTTAATTCTTAATGCAGCACCCCCAAAAAATATGACCTAGATAAAGTCCCATTCCAGTTCAGGCTGGCTCCTGACCTGTCTGATGACTACAAAGATTCACAGCAAGTGGAGAAGATAAAAGTGGGGCAAGGGGAAGAGAAAGCAGGAGTGGGTTTACTTTCCCATCTGGTAATTCAGCCTGTAGCTGGTGTCACTCCGGACCTGTATTTACATACAGTGGAGGATGCCAGAGAACAGCTCCAACAGCAGCTCCTCCTGCCACTGTGCGGGTGTTACTCAGCACCACGGTCTTCCTGAAACTATGTGCTATGCTCAATGTGGAAAAAAAGCAAATAAACCCCCAACCCCCTAGCCAATGATTCTGCAGTGACTAAAGCTGTCTCTGGGGAATGTGTCTCCCCAAAGCAGAGTCCTCAGCAAGAGAGCCCAAATATCTGTCTGCAGTCACTGGTCTGGCACACACATGGTGAGAGGAGACAGCCTCAAGCTGTGCCAGGGGAAGTTTAGGTTGAGTATTGGGGAAAATTTCTTCACCAAAAGTGCTGCCCAGCCCTGGCACCCTTCTGTGGGGGAATGGGCACATTGAACATATACAAGTTTTCCTTGAAAACAGAAGATAAGCTGGGTACAATTAAAAATGGAGAAACTGAGCAAATTAGGTACAAATTCAGAACATCATAAAAGCCATTACTGTTTGTTTAATAAGAATTCAAGAATTCAAAAAGGGGTGAAATGTTCTTTTTAGTAGCATTGAAGATGTAAAGTCTGAAAGCACAGGGACAGTACCAGATCCAGAGGTGTGTCAGGCAGTGAGGAGCCTAAACACAGGGAAAGAACTGGAAGCAGACTGTGTATCCCACAGGCACATCCAGGCAGTGGCTGCCCAGGCTGGCTTACGTAAGGCGGAAGAGGCAGCGTCGTGTGCCACCTCGTGTTGTCTCTGGGATCCACATTTTGCATCAGTGACGTTTTGTCCTCAGGTCCCCCCCGCTGGAGCAGGAGGAAGAGTTCTTGTTCTCTTGCAGTTCTCACTGAGCCAAATTTAGCAGTGGTCACTGTGACAGAGTAGCTACCAGACGTGCACAGGGTTGAATAACCGAGATGTCTTAGTGCTGTCACCTCGCTGTGCTCTGTGCCCTGATTTTATGGCAGGAGAGCAAGAATGGCCTCTGAGGAAGTGTTGCAGCGGCCACACCAGGGCCTGTGGCCCCAAATACCTGCGTCATCTCCCCTTACTGTGCAATTTGGGTGACCCATAGCAGAACTCACAGTGCTGTCTGAACTGAAGCAACTAACATAAAGGCCTCGTTACAGGAGGTATGACAGGTGAGGGTTGGGCTCCTCTACCAAGCAATAAAAAGGAAAAAGCAAAAGAGGCCTCAAGTTGCACCAGAGGAGGTTCAGGTTGGATATTAGGCAAACTTTCTTCACAAAAAGGGCAGCCAGACTTTGGAACAGACTGCCCTGACAGTGGTGGAGCTATCATCCCTGGAGTGTTTGAAAAATGTGGATGTGGCCCTTGGGGACATGGTTGGGTGGTGGCTTTGGCAGTGCTTGATTAACAGCTGGACTTGATGATCTCAGAGGGTTTTTCCAATCCTAAGGATTCCACAGTTCTGTGATCTGTCAAGGGTCACCAAGTCACACTGCACCAACACACATGCTGTACACAACAGGGCCAGTGCAGCAGACAATGTGCTCACTTGGACATTCACTGATGTAGCATATTAAACCTGGTGTCTTAGTTTGGAAAATGCAAGATCTGGGTGTGTATTCTACTGCCATCTGTTAGGTGTGGGGCAGTTTTCTTCTCTTCATTGGGCAACCTGTTAAAACCAGGTAGGGCAGTTTTCTTTATCTCTTCCACTCTCCCTCTGGAAAATATATTCTGTTAATGGGCCACTGAGTGTCCCTGCAGGGCTGATCCAATTCCATCATCCCATGGGGAGATGCTGCGCCCAGGGGAGGAGCCAAGCATTCCTACCTGGATCCAATCTGAGCCTGGCACAGCACAGCAGCCTTTGCCCAGTGCATTCCCAGAGGAGCAGCTTTCTGCTGCCCTGCATTGCCAGAGGGAGCCCAGGCCCATCTCCAGCAGCCCTGGAGCTGCAGAAAACTCCCCCCTTGTGCAGGATCCCTGCTCTAGCAGAGCCACAGCTGGCACTGCAGGAGGGCTGAGCACCCATGGGATGGGGCTGTGCCACCCCCCTGACACACAGGGGGTGGGTCAGCTCCTGCTCTGACTCTGGCAGTAGGGTTTTTTTTGTACTATTGCATTTGTATTTTTAATTTTCCTAGTAAAGAACTGTTATTCCTATTCCCATATCTTTGCCTGAGAGCCCCATAATTTCAAAATTATAATAATTCAGAGGGAGGGGGTTTGCATTTTCCATTTCAAGGGAGGCTCCTGCCTTCCTTAGCAGGCACCTGTCTTTTCAAACCAGGACACCTGGTAATCCAAAAATGAGGGGCATCTGACAAGCATCACTGCAAGGATCTTCCCAAGCCCTAATAATGAGCACTGCAGACCTGCCTCACCGCTGCAAGCTCTGATTCCCATCACACACTGTTGTGTCTACATGTACTCTGTTTCCTAGCCCAAACTGTTTACTAAGGTTGAGGCTTTACCCAAACCTGGGTTCTCTGACATATGAATGTACTTCTTTAAATTGGGTCTTTGGCTGTAAAACTCATGCTTGGAGATAAAAACTCTTTTATCCCTCCTGCAAGGATAAAAACTGAGTGTAAGAAGTACATACGTTTCAAGTCCAGGGCTGAAGTAACCCCTTTGCAGCTCATCTGTCCCACAGAGGTGCCATTTAAACAAACAGACTCTCTGTTTCTACCTGGGGTACAGAGAAAAACCTTAAAAACCCTAAAATAGCTCTCTTTAGCCAGTGTGATCAAAGTACTGACACATGACACGCCCTGATGCTTTTCTTTTGGGATCTGTGCCTCTAGCTAGGAAGCATCCAATGGCATTTTAAAGCCCTTTCTCTAAAGAAGTGTTATTTTCTGAGAGTGAAGAATTTTGGCTTCAGTACAGATATGAACATGCAGGAGCTGGCCAGCTGCATAAGGATGTCACTTTATTTGCTAAACCAGAACCCTAGAGAAAAGTCTTGCTTTTAATATTTCATCAACTCCTCTGTCAGGCTCTGATATTTCTGAGGCACGTTAAGTTAATCTGCAGTTTGACAGTGCCAACAGCCTCCCAGCAGGGCAGTGTGGCCACACTGGGTGGGATGATCCAATCTACTACCTGTTGCTGGAACTAGGAGGTCTGGCCACCCCTCCAGCACTACCACACTGCTGCTGCTGCCTTTAAGATCTAAGATCTCTTCTCAGAGCCAGCCCAACACAGACTAGCCCCGAGGTAGATATAGCAAAGATAGATTTCACAGTCACAGAGTCTCAGACTGTTTGGGTTGGATGGGACCTTAAAGCTCGCCTTATTCCATGCCCCTGCCCCAGGCAGGGACACCTTTCACTGCTGCTCCTAGCCCCATCCAACCTGTTTTTCTGCTGGATTTGTGAGCTGAAGTGACACATATGGAGACCCAGCACACACTAAAGCTGCTGGAAGGGCAAGAGGTGACCAAACAGAAAGATCTTGTGCTGTGAATTTGAAACAGCTCTGCCAACTCCTGATACTATTAAGTATCCTCCCATTACTGAAGAAATACAAACAAAAGCATGGAAAACAATCTGACAGCACAGCCCACGCAACCCAGTCCTTTGAGCAGGGACATCAACAGAAGTGCTGAAGGCATGAGGTGACTAACTAGTCCCTCAGGATAAGAATGAGGTGAATGCTCTGGAAACAGCATTCTTTGTGTGAATTGGGGTATTTCAATGCCCTCCAATGAAAACATGCTGAACAAGGTTATAGAACCTTGAAACGTGGTCTGAAAAATGCTTGTCCAAAAGCCTGTGCATGAATATTTCATAATCATCTATTACAATTTCCAAACAAAAGCTGCCTGTAAATAATCTTTTTCAATACATTCTGAGGCTGACTTTTCTGGCTTGCACACCACTGCAATAAAGGCCTTGTCATGGGAATTTACAGAACATGGATTCCTGTTCACTGTGCTACAGGTGCATTGGCTTTATGGGGCTAAAGCTGGCAAACACCATTACAAGCAGCCAGGGTGCAGAACAGACACAGAAATATACCAAAGAGTTCAGAAGTGCTCAAAGGGAACAAAAGACAGCAGTGTTGTTGCTATTACTTTCTGCTGTTTTAAGACAAAATACACAGGAGTGCAACAGCCAGGAGAGGAACCAACTTGTGTGCTGAGCAGCTGAGAGATGGAAAATATCCCCTTCCAGCACTTTATCTACTTCAGCACGTGCTGGCTCCAGGTGTGCTGCTCAGCCCCACCTGCCCTGCCCTCCCCAGTCACGTGCCTGTAGGAACCAGACCTTTCACAGGGATCCCCAGGTGCATGCTTTTCTTCAGGTGATGACATTCAAAAGCAACATTTTATCCAAAGGATCCTTAAACGTTACTCGCTAGACCCTTCAACCTGGCCACATGCCACAGCTGGGGCTGCCCAACATTCATGTGACACCCAAAGCAGCAGTTAGTTAGCAAAAAAGACAGCTCAGTGACATACAGTTCGTAGTTTTGGTCTTCAGTCTCTTGCTGCACTGACAGCTCCTCCAGAGTTGCATCAATATCCAGCTGATTTGTCTCCAGCTGCCGTAGCAACGTCTCCCTCTGAGGAAAGGAAAACAAGCTGGGTCTGAGCAGAAGGGTCACTGTAACAGATCTCTGTGCACTAAGATCCTGTGTCACCACTTTACCACAACATCATGTGCAACAGGAGCCCTGGCCCTGATCATGGTGTTCATTTAAATACAGAGCACAAAGGGAAAGTGAATAAAAAGCAGATAATCCATAAAGTCTGTGTGTAAGAAGCACCTTGTTCTGTCAGCTACTCTCAGCCATAAATCAATAATGTGTTATATCAGACACCACAGCACCAGTTACATTTGGAGAAAGGATTCAGCCCCTGCAGAGATCAGTTCTGCAACTCATTCACTCAGGCCTTTTGATTATCTCTGTGCTAGATCAGCCCCTCTGGAAGCAGGACCCAGCTGAATGCAAAGCCTCCCAATAATTCTTTTTTTGCTGTTGGGGTAGATGAGGGAGCATAACCTATCAACTCAGTGACATTTTGGAAGTCCTTGCCCCTCTGCCTCCAGCTGTTGTTCCACAGATGGGGGACAGATACCCTAGCCCATTTTCAATGGGCAATAAAGTCAGTTGACTGCACTAATGTAATCCAGGACTGCCCCACTATGTCCTTCCTTTCCCACATTTCCCACAGAACTCAAACAAAAACCTCAGCTGAGGGGAAGGGCTCCCTCTTCCTGACATCCAGACGACAGCAAGGAGAGATCGATAGCCACAGGCACAGCCAGCTCCCTCAAGGGCTGCGGCCCTGCAGGGCTGACACAGCATCCACTCCTGCAGAAACATCATTCTGGATCCCCTGGACAAGACTAGAGCCGTCAGTGATGCAAATGCTGCCCCACAGCCCCATCCCCTCTGCTCAGACACAGCTGGCTGGCATACAGCAGGGCACTGGCCCTGCCCATCAGCTCACCTCCCAAATTTTGGAGTCAAAGGCCACGTGTTTGTGCCTGAGGGCATCAATCCTCCCTCTCCCACTGCCTATGCACTAGGTGGCACAGGAGCAGGGCCAGCTTGTGCTGAGTTGGGCTGGTGACTCCCAGCCCTGCACAGCTCCCATGACAGCAGGTCTGTGGTGCCACAGGCTGCATCCCTGCCTGGGCAGGAGGACATGCAAGAGAAACCCGAGGCTTCCTCCAAACTGCCAAGATTTTTGCTTTGCTAACTGCCTTATCCTCCAAGTACATTTCAGCTTTACTCTGACAAATATTTTTGAAGGCTAGCATCAATAACCATGGTGAATTCTTAATTCCCTGTCTGACAACACTTGAACTCACTGCAGAAAGATCCCATCAAATTAAAAGCCTAAAAGGAAATCTACTACATAATTCCCAGAATAATATCCATCTGAGAAGACAAACATTTGCATGAAGTAATGGTGTTCAGTCTCTACATGCACATGCTGCTAGCATTATGGTTTCATAGATGTGACAACTTTGAAGCTATCAAGCCACTGCACAGGTTTGAAGAGCAATTAACTCTTCTGGTTCACACAAACCACAGAAAGTGCTGTGCTCTGGAGAATGGTCACAACACAGCCTGAGCCCTCCATGTCAGATTCTACTGTGACTGAAATCAGCAAAAAAGTTTAAGTAATTTTTATTTTGTACTGTAAGACCAGGTGACTCATCACAGTTGATAACCCTAATTTACTGGAAGACATAGCCCTTCTTGAAATGTAAGTGTTTCTGTGATCATTTAAGCTAATTTACTGCTTCCAAAGCATTTAGAGTCTTCATGTTTACCTTCGCCATTGTGTTAAGAGCTTGGAGCAATCTCTCTTTTCTTTGCTGAGTAATTTTTATTCATCATATTCAAGTGCTCTCTGCAGATGGAAACTTGACTTTAATTAACATGTATGCATGGAATTATGAAGTCATTCCTTAATGCCAATTCCTTTATCATCATTTATGGACAAGAAAGATTTAGCAAAATATGCTATTCATATTTAAAGTTGTTACCCTTATCAGAAGTACTAATGAGGACTTGAGAATTCAAATTCTAGATTTCAGAATTCAAGAAAATCAAGAACTCAGAAGCATTAGATATCATCATTTCATATTATTACAGTATTTCATATTATGCAGTATAAGCAAAAATGAGACAAAAAAGGGCAAGTCTGCTGCTTCTTTGTCCCCAGTTTCCTAAGACAAGTGAAATACATGCTGAGCAAATTAGCAGAACAAACAGAGACAGAAGGGCTACTGCTCTCCAGTGCTTACCTTAGGCTCTTTGATAATGACTTTAATTAGACTTCTCTATTAAAGAAGTGGTGTGCCTTGCCTTATACTTTGGTACTGAGACATACACCAGTTTTATTTATTTCCATTTTCACAGATCACAATAAATCAAGAATATATACTTAATAAAGACAGACGTGCAATCAATTTTGTACAAATTCATCACTACTAATAAACACTTTAAAAATCACTACCTTCAAACACTTTAAAAAATATATTCTATTTTACCATGCTGGTTATTAAAATATTAAAGAAATAGCTTATTTTTTGCAATGACCCAAAAGAAGGGAATAAATAACGTGCTAGAGACCAGTGCTTTAGCTGAAAGGCACTTGCAAGGGCTTCCTGGGAAAAGGCAATCTCAGCTGTCTGCAGAATCCTGTCTCCTTCCAGCACAGCATCTGGAGGCCTGGGTGACCTGATGCCATTTGTGGGTTTCCAGATATACCTACAGCTGAACTGCATCTTCGGATTTGCCAATCCTGCCCCTGGAAAGGAACTGATAAATAATTGAAGAGCTCAGGCTGACAAAGAGAATGAGCTCTGAACTAGGGGGTATGGATTTCAGCCCTTGCTTTTGCCGGGGAAGATGTGTGACTATAAAATGAGCACAGGAATGTGCCATTGAAAACCACACACTGACCCCAACCCTGCTGAGAGACAGCCTCAGATACAGCTGGACCACTCTGCCCTGGAAAGCTGTGGAGGGCAGACTGAGAGGCACAGAAACGTCTGAGGCTGACTGAATCCTATGTGCATTTCATACCAGGCAGCATCCCTCTCCTTTAATCCTGCTCTGCCCCAAGGAAAGAAACTCCCTTCTGGAGCCTGGTACTGACAAGGATCTCTGAAGATACAAGAAGAACCTTCAGGAATTAAGCCTAGATGTGATTTTCCTACAGATTTCAGCTCATGCTGCACTGGATGTTGAACAGGGCCAGCCCTGGTCCCTGTGCACTCCAACACAAGGTTCCCAGTGAGTGTCTGGGAGCAGTGAAGTGCCCCAAGGCAGCTACTGTGGAGCAGCATGAGGCACTGCCCATAAACCTGAGGCACAAGTGCAAGGGGTGCTGGAGAAACCAATGCAGCCCATCTTAGGTGAAGTTTGACATCAAGTAAAGCCCCAAAAACGGGGTGGAGGCAACCAAAAGCCTTCAAATGTGCAGTGTCATAAACCCAAACATTTCACTAGCAACATGCTGGCAAATTTCAATCTTCTCCACTGAACAGCAGGTTGGATTTACGGCTCATATTTCTACAACCCCCCCCCCCCCCTCAAAAAATTGTTTGACTTGTTTCACTGAGCTTTTATACATTCAATTCTCTTATCCTGGTTCTTTCTGCTCTGCAGCCTGAGGACTTGGTAACATCCACTAATATATCTCAGCTCCTTCTGAACTAGCATTTCACTGGGGATTATTTATATAAAAATATCCACATACACTTCAATTACTGGTAAAAGATAATAAAGATCTACTGCCTGGGGTTTGCCCATCAAATAGAAAACAGTGACACAACATCATATGTGCCCTCAAAACGCATGAGCTACTCATCCCAAATGACCCCCGTAGGATCACCCCAAAAGCCCATCTTCTAAAGGCCCACAGATGAGAATCCCACTCTTTGGAGCCTTTGCCCTTCCCTCAGCCCTCCCAAGAATCCTCAGATACGAAGGAAATATGAGACTGGATCCATGTGAACAGGATGCAAGCACATGGATCTCATATCTAATGCCCTTTACCATTAAGGCTAAGATTTTCAGCAAATGGAGGTTCCTGAACTACTCAGATAATAGCCAAATCTCTTCTCATCTCAGTTTTAACTGAACAGAATTGAAATTCAAAGTTTAACAGATGTGTGCATTTTACATTTTTGACTTGGCAACTGCACCACTGGATGCCATTTTCATGCCAGTGAAAATGGAGCCTTTCTCCAGAGGTCAGCATTGGGAACTCAGCACAGCTGGCCTCTTGCAACCAGAGACACGTTTAAATCATTCACAGGCACTAATTTTGTTATACTAAGTCTAATGAAAAGAAGAATCTACTCAGGATCCTTTAACAGCAAATGAAACCCCAAATTCCTGCCTCAGAAAGGAAGCAAATCCAATCTGTCCCACACATGCAGCATATCAGGATAACATCCCTGCCTTACCTGCAGCTGCAAGAAGGGGATGTTGAAGAACTTGTGCAAGTACTTGAGGCCAAAGCTGTTCTTCATGGAAGACTCAGCATAGCGGAAATAGGAGGAGCCGGGAGGCCTGTGCCGAACAGAGAGGAAAACACTGTACCCAGCACAACCCGCAGAGCCTGCACAGGACTGACTTACACACCATGAGCCACCCCACAAGCCAGCCCCCACACTCAAATGTAGCCCAAGGCATCATTCTGCTTGGAGTCATTATTTTGTGTACAGCCAAAATTCACACTGAAGGGTGGCAGAAGGTGGCTGTTGGTGTGTGACGATGTCATGTGCCTGCCAGGCTAAGAAATACTCTGTCAGGACACTAGGATGTTGGTTCCTTGGCTTTACAAGTTGTTCATTTCACAGTAAAGGTCTTTGTTTTAAAAACCACAATTGGACGGACAAAAAAAATATTGAGAAATTATTTTGTAAAGAAATTATTTCATAATGGATAAAGTCTAAATGATAAACTGACACCATTTCTTTGTGCCTGGCACATGAATAAACAAGAAATGAGGAAAGTTAAAAAATACCTTGAAAACATAAAATTACATACAAAGGTACCATCTACTGAATCTTGACCAACAAATACTATTTTGTACCACGTAACAGAGCACCTCAGATCTCTGCTTAAGGGAAATGCTTGTCTGGCTGGTGAGGGACATCTGACTTGGCTGTGCCCTGCAAGTGCTGCATAGGGGATGCTCAGAGGCAGAACAAGGACACAGCTGTACTGGCTGGCTCTTGTGTAGCTCAATCACTTGGACCAAAGAACAGCTGTGCTATGGGGAGAGGACTCTCTCACATGAGAAGGACTATCCAGAAAGATGATTTGTTGGGAACAGCACTTCTGAAAGGCACATGCTGCTGGGCACATGCTGTCTCATGCTGTTTCCAGGAGTATGGCAAACAATCTGCTCCAGATCAAAGGGCCCGTGGTGTCAGCAGCTGCTGCTTGTGAGGCACGGGGAGCTCTGGGAGCCCAAGGCAGGCGGTAGGACAGAGGGCACACGTGACATGGATGTGAAACACGGCAGGGACATGGTCACTGATGGGGGATGGCAGGGAGCAGCTGAGCCCTGCTGCCCTGCCTGCTCACCTGTTCAGGTTGTCAATGAGGTCCCGCACGTCGCCGGGCAGGATGACCCGGTGCTCCCCCATGTCCCGGTAATTCCCAAGCACACACACTGGAACGTGGGTCGGCACTTTAGGAAGCTCCCTCAGAATATAGTTAAATGTCCTTCATCAGAGGGGAGAGAGCAGATGAGAGAGCAGCTAAGTGGGAACAGCCTTCTGTTAGCAGTTTCATGCACAAATCACAAAGAAAAAAAAAAACACAGGAATTTTTTTTCCAAAATCCTTCCAAGTCTGTGACTTCTTTACCCCATCAGAGAAACACATTAACCCTCAATATGTTTGCATGATTCTTTATTCAAAACCAACTTCAAAAGCTCAATAATCCACTTTCACCAGAACCTTCACATCTCCTACAGCAACCTCAGTCCTGCAAAACTGTGGGGTCAGCAGAAGGAAAGGATTCCCTCCCTTCAGCTGTCCACAGGCTCAGTGATCCACACCAAACCTGAACAACAGCAGCCTAAATATAAAGCAGGAGCTCTAACCCCCTCCTCTTTCCAGTCTGGATTCCTTATCTCTCTTACTCTCCTCAGATGTGTAAAACCAACAGTTCATTACTTCTGTAGATTAAGGCAGCCTGGGGCCTCTAAATAATCCTTACTAATTCCAGTTTCTTGGGAATTTCTAGCATCCTTCTTTCCCTTGCGTTCTGGTGAGCAGGGGTTTGCAACATGCACTTTGCACCTGTGATAGCACTAATTATCAAGCCTCAGCCAGCAGCATATCAGCAATTGCAGCACACAACCCACCGGGACACTACTTGTTTGGAACAAGCCCAGGAGAGGACTGTATTAAAAGCCATATCACAAGATAAAGCTTTTATTTTAAAGGATACAAGCTTGCTCCAACTCATTAGGCAAGTTATCAGCTTCCAAATTACACTGGGAATCTGGAAATCTGGAAGTCATTTGTTTTGCCTGAACAAGGGAGAATCACATGGTGCCAGTAAAGATCTCTTACCACTGCTTGGTGATGTCAAACATCATCACTACGCCATTGCAGTTCTTATAGACATCCAGGAACTCTGCATCCAAAGCCATTTCTGATTCTGCCTGAGAAAATAAAAGCAAAGAAGCAGTAAATAACTGGATTTAACTTCAGGCTGATACAGAACACAATGGATACAGTACTGACTGAGCAAACTTTCTAAAGTGACAACCACTGTGAGGAGTAGCTGTGGATTTCTTATTTCATTATCATTGAAATAAGATACTTGGTGGTTCCCAGCTTCCACTTCCCATAGGAACAGGATGTGAAGCACCTGATGGTCTCTGACAGCACATGCTAAAACCCAACCCTGTCCTTTCCCCTGTGCTCCCAAATCCTTTGTTGGCAAGAGAAGTCCATACAAACCACAGAGTGGAGGACAGAGGACACAGCTCCCATTCCATCTTTTTTCTGACTCAGATATTGGCTCTACTCTTAATGCTGCTGGTGTCCAAAAGCAGGGGGCAGTTTCTCCCATGGATGGCTGACAGGATTAGTACCCAACTGGCTTTTCATCATTTGGACTCTGCATGCTGCTAAGTCCACATAGTACCGGTCTCAGCTTGGTCTCCATGGTCCCAGCTCAGTCTCCATGGCTCCTACTGGAATTTGGTGCCCCTGGAATAATTCTCACTCCTTTCCCAGAGTGGAAAATGCACCCACGTTTGCAAAGGAAGAAGCAGCTGTGGTAACTGTTCTCATAAAGGCTTTTCCCATGGGAGAATATTTTGAGGAAAATTCTCCTCATCTGAGCCCGAGCAGATGGGCACCAGTGAGAGTGCAACAGCCCAGCTCCGAGGAGCGGCCAGAGCAGGGCATCAAGTCATTTCTTCAGGCCCCACAAGAAGGCCCTGACAAAAGGAATTTCTGCCTCTGCCCACAGGAAGACAGGTACAAAGCTGCTGAGCAAACATCTGGGGCACAGTCATTCCCAGTGACAGAATGGAAAACAGCAGGGAAGTTGCAGTGAGGGCAGGAGCAGGGCTGAAATGCAAGAGCAGGAAATTAAGAGCATCGGCATCACCCACCGTCCCTCACCCACCTGCCAGGAAGGCCTTAGGGCAGGAACAAATATAGAACTTGGTCCTCATGGACCAAAGGTGGACAAGAGGCCTCAGACCTCTGAATTCTAGGTGACTCACCTCCTGAGGGTCATTCTCCAGTTTCAAACCATCTCCTCGTTTTTTGCATTTTCCTTAAAAAGAATAGTAAAACATATAAAAAACATTACATTGGGCAAAGAACTGGAAGATGAGTCTGGACAGGTGCACTGCAATTAGAACACAACCTCAAAGCAAATCCTACTTCTACTGCAAGCCTGGGGGGTGAGGAGGGGTGGGATAGGCATGCCTTGCTGAAGAATCCCAGCTAGTCTATTAAAAAATGAGCAGTAAAGCAATCCAAAGACAGAACTTATCCAGGAAGAAATCGAAGAGAAATCAAATAAACTGCGGGAAAGAAGTTGTGAAGATGGAGAGACAGCCTATATGTGCTCCAAAGGCCAGAGCCAGAGGGTCAGGTCTGGCCATCATCAGTGAAGGCACAGAAAATAAATCCTCCAGAAGCACCACCCAAAGCACACAAAAATAAGCCAGGTAGCAGGTACAACTCTGACTAGGCTCCCAGAAAAGTGCAAGAAGCAACGAGCCTAACATTTGTGAAAGACACTAGAAAACCATTCTAGAGATTTGCCCTGCAGTCCCACAGCCATGGTCCCACCTGCAAGAATCTCAACTCATCTGCTTCCTCTAAGGCAGTTAAAGGGCAGCCCCTGAGACTTCTCTCTTTCCTTACACCTTAGGGAAGCATTTTCTGACATTTTGATGTACCACTAGCATTTAACTCAGCACCCCAGAAACAGTGTTTTTAAAACTTCAGCCTCCCTGGAAACTTTGTGTCAAGTCAATTACACACTAACTGTGTTTCCAAATCTTATAGCCTGGAGTCTCAGCAGAGAGGTATATCTGTAGCTATGATTAACAGAGTAGCCATCAGCTGACATGATTTTCTGGTGTAGACACTTGGCTCTAAGGATTGCCAGGAATCTCAACATCTTCTGTCACCTACCGCCAAAGAGGTTTAGTGTGGACACACTATGAAAAAATTTTGGCTTCTTGTTTAAACTGAATGTTCTGAGTTTCCAGAATTTTTCAATGGTAAGCACTGCACAAAGAATAACCCTGCAAGATCAGGAGTTATGTTTGACAGATACCAAGTACCTCCCAGATGTTACTGACAGCATTTAAAAACTGTACTTCTGAAATAACTTTGCTGTGTCTTTTCCTAGGCTAAATAATGAAGAGTTAATTAAATTATACTTGGCATAGTCTTGGAATTGCTTCTCATCACTTCTAGAAATTTCCTGTGTCGTTGATAACAGAAGGTGTTGGCAGCTCAGATGCACCTGAAAAAACCCTCCCATTGACTCTGTAAAAGACTCTCTAACACTGAGGATCAAAATAGCTTCCACTAGCTCTTAACTCTGCTGAATCACATGTGGAATTCAGGGTTCTGCCAGATGCTGCATGTGAAACAGGGTTTGTTTTTTCCTGCACACAGCTCAGGGATAAATAGTAAGAAAATACAGTTATTCAGAAAAGCTTGAATGTTGCATGTTATAGCAGGTGATTCTGGGGGTGCTTCTGGGCATCACTGCAAAATGTTTGCCCCACTCATGTCAGCTTACTGCTGACAAATGAAAGCAGCAGAAATATTAATCCTGATCCCTCTTCATTTGGGCAATGTGTTTCCCTGAGGGATCCAAGTATGGGCTCTGATTCTTCCCCATGCAGCCGAAGGTGTCGGATATCTAGGCCATGCATGTCTCTTCCCACCTCAATTCAATTAATTTCAAGTGAGTGACATTTGTGTGGCTTCTCTGAATATCCAAACATCACTATTCCTGCAGTCACTGCTGAATTATGCTTGGCATGACCTACATTTCTAGGTATTAAAAAGAGAAGCCCAAGCCACCACAAATACTCTCCATCATTCCTCCCATCCTGAGAAATCAAGGTGTCTATCTAACCTGGGCACATTTGCAGTCAATGCTTTGAGACAGAATACAGAACCCACACCCCTCTCCATGCTCATGGTTTTCTGTGTGTATCCAGAGGAATGACTAATATTCTAACACACTGCTCATCAGTGCTGCAAAGGAGGTCACCTCAAAGGAGTCAGAGAGCTGAAAAGCGCATGTGTGTACAGATTCAGGCACAGCCTCTATTTTTGCAACCCAAACTGCAGGATGAACCAGACAAAGATAAGATCTATGCAGTGACAAGATGTAATTCAGCCTATAAAGCAAGGGCACAGTGACAATTGTGTCACTGTATGCATGAGATCCAGATTTTGAGGTTGTACTGATGTGTAATGGAGGAGTTTCAATTAGAAAACACGGGTCTGCATGCTGCTATGGCTCAGGTCCCCTCCCTAGAACAAAGGCTGTTCTTCATTTACAGGCATAAGAGCAACTCTGGCACTAAATACACCTGGCAGCTGTGCCCAGGAGTCTGCAGAACAGCTCCTACTGGACAATGGGGTTGTGATCATCACTTGAGTCTCTGCAGCAGTATGTACCATCAGTTTTGCTGCAGGATAGAAGGATTCAGTACAACAAATGCTGTCCACCATGCAAGGGGGCTGCTACCCTTCACCAGTCTAAAATACACATCTGGAATACGTGCATCCCTTGCATTATCTAACTTGGAACATCTGAAAATAATAGAAATATGAATTCTGATCTTTCGTTCTTCCTGTAGGACATGTCTGGGAGACAGAGGGGTGAAGGTGCAGCAAGGAGGAAAGGAATCTTCAAGGGAAAACGTTTGTCTATCTTGTGGGCAACAGAAGAAGAATATGATTTGATGCCTTCAGTCATGTATCCAAAAATAAGTGGGAACCAAAGTGGCAGAAATTACAAGACAGGAATTTGCAACTGTTCCTGAATCCCCTGCATTCAAGCAGCTTCTCTAAATTCAGGATCTATTATAGCTTTATGACCTGCAGCAGTTACACAACTTCTGCAAAGACAGAAAGATGAGTCAGGATTGTGACTTCTGCTAAGAGAGATCTTTCCTGTGCTCTGTCAGTTCCAAGAGCAGCAAAGGAGATATTTACTACACACGCCACACAAAATCCAATACAATCCATGGCTGGAGGCAAGCTCATCTTGGGAAAATTTTAACAAACGGCAGCTTTCCAGCCATGATCCCAGCTCCCTGAGCAGGCCCAAGGAGAATGCAGCAGGCAGCAAGGAAGTCTGGACTCCAGGGAGTCTGCGCATTTAAAAAAGAATCCCAAATAGTCAAGAGCAAGCCAAGAGGAGCAGCGCAGTCTGACAGCTGCCATTCCCCACTGCCTCACCACACTAATCAACATCACAGCTTTTAAGCTTTCACAACAAACCTCCCCACATTTCCAAATTATCATCTGGACACTAAATAACCAATACCAAGCTAAGTCACCATCCAGGCAGGGCCAGCCGAGCTGCCGTCTGCATCCCAGTAGATTCTGGAGGGAAAACCCACACTGCTGAACCAGTAAGGACAGGGAGGACACTTCTAGGGAGCACCAGGAGAAACAGCACTCAGGAAAGTCACCGTTAACTTCAGTCCAGAAATGCACACCAAGTTTTCAGGGTGCAATTTCCTGCAATTTTCCCAGCCCCCTGTGACTGCAGAACTGCAGCACTGCTCAGCAGGTGAGAGCCTAAAGCTGCTTTACACAACTGAAGCTGAAAACTGCAGTTCATGGATGCTCCTGTTAGTTAGTTAAGCTACAACCCACATGAGGGCTTTCAACACAGTTTCCCCCATCATTTAAACAGAGATCTCCTAATTTCCTCTGAAAATGAAACAGGGAAATGCTGGCAAAAGAATTTCAGCCTGGAAAATTTAATGTTGAAATGAGTGTTCAGAACATGCATTTTAAATCCAGCCTGATAAATGCAGTGTTCTGCCCAACTCTAAATATGCACATGAGCCAGGATTTGGTAGGCAAGGGAAGAAAAAAGGAGGATCAAGTCTTGTCAGCACTATGCTACAGCAGCACTGGATATTTACTACTGCAAGTCTACAGTCCAGTGTGGCTCTCACCCAAAGCATCACGCAGGAGGATTTTTTGTCCTAAGCATACAGAAGGAAAACAAAAATGTCATAACATTAGGATGAAAGTTAGATATGAGCAAGTTCTTACTGCTTAATATGAACATTTTCCTAAAGCTATGCTTATCAGGAATTCACAACGCTATGGCAATAGGAAAAGATGTGATTTCATTAACATCATCATGATTCAATTTTTACATTGCACTGATTGAGCACAACTGATTGCAAAAAATACATATCTGTGGTCCATAAGTATGGATCTTAACAGGGTGAGTTTTATTTCAAAAGAATATGAAGGGAAGAGATTCCATTAAGATTTCCAACACAGGCTCTGCTGTCAGAAATCAAAGCAGGACCGGAAGAGCTGTTATCAACATCTGTTCATAGCACATCCCGTCCCCTTCACCAAAAAAACAAGTCTCTAGTTGAGAAGATGACTCTGCTCAGAGAAGCTATTCACAGAAATAAGTGCTGGAACCACATGATTCCCAAATTAAATGTCTCTCTATTCATACCAAAGCTGCAAGGCAGCGAGAACACAGATGTTTTCCTCAGATTCCAGCCCTCCACTTGTTATCTCACAATCTGAAAGCCAAATTAATCAGACTGACTTCAGCAGTAACTCTGGCCTAAGCAAGGTTTTGTCTACCCTGTGAAAACTGGGCCTTAAAACCCTAAAAAGATAAAGCGTTCAGGATTTTCATTTAAAGCTCCTGACTCAAGTTTATCCTGAAGGCTCCATTAGGTATCTGAACTAGAGGTCCTACTGATAATTGTCTTTCTTTTTTCCCTATTTCAAATACAGTTCAGCTGACATGAAAAATGACATTTCTCCTTTTCCCACTCCCTATTGTAGTTTTAGTTTTTGGTGTAACACAAGTGTAAGTTGCACTGGTGGTGCCTCTGAGATGCCACTCTGCTGAGGAACACCTGAGAGCACAGATTCCAGCCAAGGCTGCAGGAAACGCAACACCAGACAAACCATCAAAGCTTGAGTTTCGATGACTGTGGCAAACAAATCTGACAGACACCAAACAAGAAGTATCACTCACAGAGCAAGAGCTGCTCACATGTGCAGCTGCTTTCCTGGCCATACTCACACACTAAATGAGGAGCCTGGCTGGTACTAAATGCCTCTTAGAAGCCAAACAACATCTGCACCGGGGCTACAGAATGGGTGGTGAAAATTTACATCTCAACCCCAACCCCTTCCAGGAATAGATCCCACCGCATCCCGTTTGCACTGCATCCAGACTGTGTCTTCACAGATGTTTTGGGGTTTGGTTTTGCTCTTTATAAAAAAAGTTTATACTCTGACAAAAATTGAAAACTAATGAAAAATATATTTATATAGCATAAAATTTTCCCTGGCTAAGCATTTAGAAAATGTTTTGGAATGCACATATTGCATTTTCTGTCCTAGTGAATTTAAGTAATTGGCTTCTCTTTCATCCTTCCCCCCTGCAGACATTACCCACCGGAGCTACAGTTTTATCAATTTAACAATAGAATACCTTCACAAAAACAGCTCAACAAGAACTTTTATAACCAGAACAAAGAACTCAAAACCTGTCTAAACATTAAAGGAAACTATAAAGGAGAGAAGGTGAAGTTTATTCTGAAGCTCAGAGAATTGGGATACACAGAGCAGCAGGTGCTTTGCTTCATCTGTCATAAGCACGTGGAACAACCGCTTCTGAACACTGGGTTTGATCTGAAGTTCAGATTCCAGATAATGGGTTCTAGCATAGGGGACTCACCTCTCCCTTCCTTATTCTTTCAGGAAGTGGTATAATAAATATAGATTTTTTTAAAAGCAGAAGCAAGCAGGTATTTCTGAATTCCATGTAAGTTTTTAATTAAAACTGAGAAAGAACAATGGATCTCCACTAGAAAGAAAGTTATAAATCTTACCTTTGTCCACTACATCCCAGACTTCAACTTTCACAATATCGTCAGTGGCTGGAAGCACAGCAGAACAACAAAGGGTTAGAAGGTTTTAGTAAAACACCCAGCACTCAGAGAGTCCAACCCAAAGCCAACATGGAGGAATGTCAAAGCATAAGAATGTCAAAAGAAAAGCACATTATATGCAAGAAAAAAACCCCAACCACAAGAAGGCAATGAGCTGTTGAAGGTGCAAGCTGTTCACCAAAACCATGCTGTCTAAAGAGCTTCATAAACACTCTTAGTCACATAAGCGATGGCTGGATTTCCTTGCTGGCTCATGTCAGGTTTGAAGCATGTTGTAAATACTTTGCGTAGACTCTTTTCATAATGTACAGAGGTTTACAAAGCCTTTCAAAAAAGATAAAAATCTAATTTTGAGGATAAAGTCTGGTTTATAAACAAGGCATACAACTGGCAAAAGGAAAATACACATTTAAGAAAGATCAATCACGGCATTTTCATGTAAACATGACAGCCAGCACAGACAGTCCTGCAGCTACAGAAACCCATTCTCTCTGCACATTTCCAGGTATGTTTTGTGAAAAATAAGGTCTCACTTGCAACTTTGCTTCCTAGAGCTGCAACATCAATAAATAATAACCAGCAACATCTATTTGAGTTGCTAAAATCTGAAGCAAGATATGCAGAATTCTAACTCCAGTGATTGCTGGTACCCACAGGCAGCCAATTCACATTCAAGTGGCCTGAAGGCTGAGTAGCTCTGGATCAATGTTTCCATGGAATCCAAATAAGCAGTCTGATTTTCAGGAAGATGTCCCAAGAAACGGCTGCTTTTTGGAAATGTTAAAGGCTTTGAAGCAAAAGCTTGTACTTAGAGCAGCTCTGAACATAAAGCTGGAATAGAAGGACAATGCCTCAGAGTATAAAATAACATCATAGGATGGCATGAGAGTTTATCTAAGTGTCATTATCAAACCAGGAAGCATTTTCTACACAGGACTCACTCTTGGCTTAATGAAATGTTTCAAAATATTGTACAGATTACGAATAAAGGAAAACTTTGATCTTTTGCTTCTGGAGAAAGACCCTTTTTACATTTATGCATGAAGCAAAATCAGCCTCTGTTCTCCTCACAGTAATTCCTGCTTAACTTCCTATGTGCCAGCTGGACAGGAGGCACTGGATGAACAGGAGACTCCCCTGGGTCAGCCCAGGCAGTGCCTTGCAGGACTGAAAGCACATGGCAGTACACAGCACAAAAACTTCTGCTCAAACCACTACACCCCACTAATTAACGCAGTCCCTGAATATTTCTACAGATAATCAAACCAGGTAGGGTAAAGTCCAACCTGTGAATCACTCACCTGGCACCCAGGCAAGCCAGCTCCTCCCCCCAGGCACTGGCACTGCAAGAGCTCTCCCTGTGCCCCTGCAGGTGCTGGGACAGAGATCAGCTACTGGAGGGCTGCCCCTGATTCCTGCCCTGCAGTTGGCAAGGCAATTGCAGTGCCTTTCCACAATCAAGGCTTGCTGCAAAAGGGTAAGAGATATTTGCCTTCCCCAAGTTTTGCATGGGCTCAGCAGGAGCCCAGGAGGCTGACTGTTCTTTCCAGAAGTGCCATGTGAAGCAGTACATCAGGACTAACAGTTCAGAGAAGGGAGCCCTTGGGGTGACCAGGGGCCCTAGCACCAGCACTTTGCTCCTAAGCTCTCCACCTCCTTCCCAGGAGCCAAACACGCCCCCAGTTAGGATGTGCTGGTCTGCTGTGTGATTCCCACAGAACGGACACCCTGCTGAGCAGCAGCAGTCCTGGCAGCTGGGGAGCTGAACCCCCTGTCCCCACAGACCTGCTTTAAACCCTTCTGGCTGAGGGCAAGGGGAGAATTTTTCAGAGAAAACGACTGCACGAGACCCAGGAAACATGTATTTCCACATTTTTCCTGCTAGCTCACAACCAGGAAGTTCTCCCCTTTCAATACTAGTGCCATTCCTGATTATCCTGATCATGCAAGAGGATAATTGCTTTAGTGCTGCTTCTTGGCTTTGGTGTGACTCATACCCAGCAGCATCTCACCCGAAGGAGCTCTGTGGCAGCAAAAAGAATGCCAATTTATCCTTTCAACTCCATAACTTGGATTAGCACAAACCACGGATCAAAGCACTCCAAAGATCTGCCTGAGCTGCTATTTGACCAGATACTCCCCAGCCAGTGGCACACTGAGCACTGCTTTCCAACAAAATGATGGAGACACGAAAAGGCTCCAATTGCAAGAAAGCTCATTTAAAACTAAGAACACATAGTAGGTGGGTTCATCAGCAAGAACTCACAGGCCCTCACACATTTTTTACCCTCATTCAATGACAGGATTCACTTCCTGTGCTCTGGATCACAGATCCTACAGTGCAAAGCAACTCTGCCAGCCCCCATTCCCATCCCTCAGACCTTTGAAGGATCTGAGTACAACTGTTTGTCAATTTTTATCTCAAACTCCCTTTCTCAGGCTGCCAAACAGAGAAAAACCTGGTGATCAGCATAATTCAAAAAAGTGTTCCTTAGGGTCAGTAATGGTAACTCCTTACTTGGACACAAAAATTACAAATACCTATTACAATTGGCACAGAAAAGCAACTTTGTTCATTCTGAATAAGAAGTAACTCAGATTCTGCTATCTTTATTAATTCCTAAAAAGTATAAAATTTCTGAAGGTCCTACATTTTGCATCTAAAATGGAATTCTTCTAAGACCAGGCAATGTAAGAATCCTTCAATATTTGTCAGTGATGTAATTAGCCTCTGTAAATATTTGCCATCAACTCCCTCATAATGTTTATTCAAGGTAGCCTGAGAGCATGAACATAGGAAAAACAAACTTTATTTTTTCCTCTACAGATTAACATGGCCGACAGAGCAGGATTTAGACCCGAACCAAGAACTCTGAGGGCCCATATCACCAGTCTTGGATGGAAACTTCTCACAGCAGGAAACAGATTTCACAATGTCTTTTAAATGGGGGTTACTTTTTGAAATGTTTTAAAGAAAGTCAATGGAAAATGTCCTAAATTATTGGAAATTATTACTAAGAGAATAGTACAGTGTTTTACAATGTGTAAAAGAAACAAGTGTGTTTATTTTACAGTGTGTAAAAGAAACACAAATGAAAGGCACAGTTTCAGGTACAGCTTTTTTTTTTTTTCAAGTAGTTTTACAAGGTCAGCAACACTTAACCTTGAGAAAAGTCCATCAGCATCTGTACACAGTGCTGTCAGCTCTGGCTGGGGAGCTCTACAGAAACACAACACACCAAGGTTGGAAGTGGGCCCTAGAAATAACCTATACACCTGTGGGTCTCAGCACACAGCAAAGCCAGCCTCAGGTGCAGGTGTTTTCTACCCCAGGATTGCATCAGTGTTGAAAAAGCAGTGTCTGAGCCTTAGCTCAGGGAAAGAAATGCAGACACAGGTGAGATGACTGGATCTTCCTCCAAACACCTTTTTGCATGCACACATTTTGTACTTGTTCATGGGTACAGTTAGATATGAATAAGCCTCCTAAAATAAATGCCAGACTCCCAGACTGTATCCAATACAAGTGTTGTGTTACCTGCACCTATCAGAGAAGAAACCCAACTCTGATGCTTTAATGCATGATACTGCAGAAAGCCACAATTAACACTCAGTGCATTCTTTACACTTGGGTATCTAGGAGACAGGAATTTTATTTCTTACTCTGATCTAAGTCAGTTTAGGCTGAAGCATTCAAATTGATTTTGGAGATAGTTTCCACTTGTAAGCTCTGTGCTCATTCCTCAGTAACTGATGTGCTGACATCCTGAGAGGAAGGAAGAGGAGTGAGGGGAAGCATGCCACAGCATACATACACCATACAAGAGGTTTGGCTGCAGATGGGAAACATCTCTGTGTGACCCCAGCACATCAGCTGGTGAACACATCCTGTGGCTTTCTGAGCATTATCACGAGACTTGGGCATCATGGTATCACCTGGCAATTCAAATTTGGTGGTGAGTTAGACACAGTGCTCAATTTGGTGCTCACCCGACTGCACAAGGTGTTCTCCCAGCTGGGAGGAGTTGGGCAGTACCTGATTCAACAGAAGATCAGAGTGAGGCAGATGGACAATGTCTGATAATGATGATAACGACAAACAACTGCTGACCCTTTCTGTACAGCATACTCAGTCTTATACAGCACTTTCATACTGAATCAGGAGTTCATCCCACAAGGCTGTGGAATTCTTGATCAGCAACCTGAAAACTGGACTTAGTGCACTGTTGAATCACGACCTTACACAACTTCAGTGCCTGCAGTGCCTTTTCCAGGTGGGATGTAGGGCTTTCACAGCCACTTGCAACCAGTAAAATAAAAATTAAAACGACACTGCAGCAAGAACTTAAAAAAGGCACTGGCACTTCTGTGCTTCAGTAAGCCAGACTAGAGCTAACAGTACTACAATAATTTTTGAAATCCTCCCCAGTCACCAGAATCTCTATATTTTCATCAGGGAAATCCAGTTTGCACCATGTATCCACTTCTAGGCAACACAGTAACACCCAAAGCACAACAACCCCTCCTCATTAACATGTCACGCATATTACAAATTTTTCAAATACTTCAGACCACCTATTAAACACTTCCCTTGAACTGTGACTTCCACAGACATATTCTTTAGCACTCATAACATAGAGCGTCTGACAAAATTAAAAACATGACTGAGAAACTATGAATAATAAATTAAAAAGCCTGAAAAGAGACCATTTTGTTTCCCAAGCTGACAGAGAAGAAAAAAGCAAATGAAGCTGCAGTGGAATTTCCTCCCCCAAGGCACTGTCCCACGACTGTCACTCCTTCCACCCTCTTCCACTTACTTTTGTAATTCCAGTGGATGCTGGTGACTTGGATCTCCTGAGTTGGAATATATTCCTCAATAAATTTCTTTCCCTGCAGTCGGTGCCAGAGTGTGGTTTTTCCAGTGTTCCTGTCCCCCCGGATGACAATTTTCACTAGAGAAAAGAGCAAGCAGACAAATAAAGTGATTAAACACAACTTGAGGAATGCTGTGAAAAGCATGCTAACTTTTTGCAGGCATTATTCAGATGTAATTAGTCCTCCCATACTACACAGGCACGATGGGGTTCATTAGAAAACATGAGCCTCAGTTATTTAAATCACTGTTTATTCAGCAACTCATACCAGCTCAGCAGAACAAACCAACAGCAAGCTTGAATCTTCAGAATCTGCACAACTCCAGCCAGATGAGCCTCTGCTCTTTGATGGACACACTTGATCCCTTAAGCAAACCAGTATCTGTTTGGTTCAGGCTTTAAAGGAAGCACAGGGCTGAGCCATGGCTGGACCAAGAATTCTAGGAAAGGCAGAGAGGAGCAGTGACACAGCCAGCATTGGGAGACATGAGCTTGGAACACCACACCAACCATGGATTAACCCAAGAATACCAGGTGGCTTTTCCAAAACTCATTTATCAAGGAAAAAAGAAAGATGTGGGTACAAGGAGTCTCCTGCACACCCTTCCCACTGAATGCAATCAGACTATGAGCCTCCACGTTATCCCATCAATATGACAGACAGGATGAGCCTTCCCTGAGCTCTCTGTGCCCAGCAGTGCAGCTGCATGGTGGGGACCTCCCCTGAAGTTGGGACATCTCTTAAGCTTCTCCTTGAGGCAGAGACCTTTTAGCCCTGACAGATCAGAAGTCTAATCTGAGCTCTTTCTGAACTGTGGCTGGACAGTCTGCCTGTGAGTCTCCCCTTCAACTGGAACACCCCTCTAGGTCTGAGGTCCCGTACCTGGGAATAAGAGATCCCTCCTTGCCCAACAGATCCTCAGTAAGGAACTGCTGGCATGTGGCATTAATACTAATGAAATTGATACTCAGTATTAATTATTATAAACTCTGTATAGATAAGTCCATTAGACATAAACTGTCCAAGGCCAAGTCTGAGACTAAGATTGGACCCAGAAGCACCTAAGCTCCATCAGGAGTTTAGAAAAGGGGGTCCCCTCTAAGCCTTGTAACTCAACAGGAGGGTCTCTGTGTAACTCATTCCACCCCAATTCTAAGTCGATTCTCCTCAGGGTGTTTCATGCATGTGGTCAGTAACAGAGTGAACACTGCCACTGACATTTGTCAAGTCGCACTTGAACAATATCATACCTAGACCACTTCTGCTTGTATGGCTGCTGCTCATTCTTTACATGATCTAAATCACCCATTTGCAACAATCTCCCACCCTCCTGCCTTCTCTACCTCTCCCTGGCCCTTACTCCTACTTTATTATACCCTATTCTGTTGCTGGCCTTTTATGACAGGCTCTTCCTTCCATTACCTCCTGTATCATTTCCCTTTCTCCTTAAACACTTCTCATGCCTTGAGAGAACAGAATCACAGAATGATTTAGGTTTAGAATTATTTGGAAAGGACCTTTAAGATCAACTATTCCAACATTCCCTCAGCACTAGCAAGGCCACCAGTAAACCATGTCCCCAGGTGCCACATCCACATGGTTTTTAAATCCCTCCAGGGATGGGGACTCCACCACTGCCCTGAGCAGCCTGTGCCATGGCAGGACAGCCCTTTCTGCAAACAAATTTTCCCCAATAGCCAATCTAAACCACCCCATGTGCAAGTTTAGGTTGTTTCCCCTTCTGTTACTTGTTACTTGGTAGAAGAGGCTGATGCTCACCTGGCTACAACCTCCTGTCACCAGGGCCTTGGGTTGGTTGCTTCAGTTTAGGCAGAAACCCTTTCAAACTCTTCCAAGGAAAGCAAGTGTTCAAAATATCATAAATTGTAGCAATTAATATAATGAACTTTCCAGAGTCAATTCAAACGTTATCTTGCTCTTTCTGAAAACACTACCTTTTATTTTCTAAATTTTCTGTTACATTGTGGAATTTTTTTCTTTTTCAATGCCATCTTTGTTTTTACTAGCAACTACATGGCTACTGGAAAACATAAGCTGAATTTTTATTCAGCTGAATAAAACTGAATTTTTATTCTTGTGTTTTGATTTGGACCTATGATCCCCTGGAAATTGGGCCACCTCAGACACATCCAATGGCAGTCAGGTGATTAGCATTAGGTTGATCATCATCATTTGGGCAAAGAGATGTGAGACAGAAGGCTGCCTTCTGCTGCAGTTCAGGAGCTGCTGCAGTCGTTTCAGAGAAGAACTGAAGAGGTCAACTTGAAGATAAAGCACACAACGTCTGTGGATGAATTCTGCCATTGCAACAGTTCCACTGTGCTTTTTTTTTTTTTTTTTTTTTTTTGTAGTACACAGAGGTTTATTCTTTTTAAGAGCTGTTTATTCTTTTTCAAAATTACTTATCACACCAGGAGAATAAAGGCAAAAATGAACACAGTATTTATAGGCTGACTTAACTTAAAGGTCCCACAGCATCTCTGCAGACACAACAAACCAGTTCCTGCATTTCTGGTCATCTTGTGTGTTGTTGTTTCCTACTTACAGATGGGAAAAACAATCAGTAGAACATCCCTTTGATTTTTTGGAATCATGAAGCCAATTCATGGCATAGGCAGAACGAGACTCCATTTGTCCCCTTTCAAACCCAAACCTTTCCAAGCTCTCACTGCCTGCCCCTAAAATGTTCAAATTCATATCCTCGCCCTGCCCTGGAATCCAGCATGAGATACCAAAACTGTGAGTTTTAAGGGAAAAATAGACCTTTCTTTAAATAGTCAGGCTGCTCTCAAGGTGCACTTTCAGGATCACTACCAGATAATGAGGTTGTGAGCTCTCCCCAGAAGGGACAGTCTTACTTCATGCCCACACCACTTTTTATGCTCTTAAACATGGAGCTGGATCAAGAAACTGAACTGGCTGAGAAATAACCTTGAAATTATCCATTTTCAATTTTCTTCTGTAGCTCCACTGCCCAGCTGAATGAGCAGTGTATGGAAGGGAATCCCCCTCAGCCCTAATCACCTCACATTTAGATCAGTGCCAGGTGCTTGTGGCACCACACACTCAGTCTGAGCAGGTCCAAGCATTCTCCATTAGAATCTCTCTTCTCTTACATAGTGTACACTGACTCTTTTCCTGAAGAAAGAAAAAGTCTTTAAAAACAGAACAGGAAGAAGGCAGGCAACATAAATCGGTTTTAGCACAGCAAAGTCTCTATTTGAAACTTTGGCTGGGGCAGGTGTGCTCAGTGACAGGCACCTGCAAGGCAGGAAGGCCTGAATGAGCTTCCAAGCACAGTCAGGCTGGTGCATCATAGGCCTGGGCTGTGGCTGAATATGGAAAGAGGAACAATAACTATAGGCAAGGTTAATTCTATCAAGTAAAACTGTTGCCTTATTTTGATTTGAAGTTAAATCAGTAATTACTGCAAACAGACAGAGGTTTGCAGCAAAGACAGAAGAATTATCTGTGGGGAAAAGGGTAGGGATGGGGAATAGATCAAGGTTCAAGGAAAAAGTTAAACAAATCACTTTATTCATATAGTCATTGCATCAGGAAAACCAGAGGGATTTCCATTCTCCAGATGGGGAGAGGGAAGCAGAGCAGTGATGATACTGGCCCAGAGAACAGGTCTGAGACCAACTCAGAAGTAGAAATCAGGAATTCCCAGCTTTGCTCACATTCCTCCAGGACTCTGCAGCAAAGATCCTAAAACTAATAACCCCATGGAGAGGGTCATAACCTTACCCTCATTAAGGTCTTTGGGATTTCAACTGAAATGCTTGGAGCTTGCTCTGGTGCCAAATGCAGCACCACCTGCTCTGCAGAACCCCCCCAAGCACACTTCCCTTAGGCACAGGCCAGCAGCAGACAAAGCAGGGCTGGCAGGAGCTGCACAAACACCTGTGTCAGCCACAGGAGAAAACAAGAGAAGGTGGGAAGTGGCAGGAAGAGGAGAAGCCTTCCTTTTAGGAGTCGTGCTGAATGAAAATACTTAACAATGAGTCTGGGAACTACAACTCCCAAGTAACACAAAAAAAGTAAGGCCTATAATGCTTACTAAAAAGGTACATGGTATTAATTAAGCTTTGTCTTATAAGGAATATGGTACACAGAAAAAATTAATAAGGAATAATAAGGAGAGGGAGTGGGGGACAATTCTTGGAGCTACTGCCTTTGGTATCCCAGCACTGGCCTGTGCTCCAAGCACACACACAGCAGTGGGGTTTGTCAAGTGACAAACTGGATGCAGTGTGTAAAGTCCAGAGCAAAGATTCCACGTCTGGGGAATAGAATGGATTAACATTTAGCACCTCCACGCCTTTTGTTCCTGTCCCTGATCAGCAAATCCCAGGATCATTGTTTGCCCATCACTGCCTCACATAAATGGTCACATTTGAGCACTCTGGTGCTCAAAATTAAGTTCTGCAATTGCTCTTGTAATTTGTTGAAACAAGTAGTGCTGCCAAAGGCATGAGAGCCACTTCCTCTTACTTGCTCTTGCCACGCTCCCTAACAGGGCCAGCACAGCCCTTGGAAGAGCCAGGCAGCACACCTGATCCAGGGTATCCCAAGCAGGAAAACAAGAGCAAGTTTTCACAAAGACTGGTTCCCCAGCCCTGGAATCATGATTTCCTATAAAGATTCCAGCCATGACATTCATGGCAGAGACCCATGTCATTTTCAGCTCTGTGTTTTCTGAATGCTCAGGGAACTCTGGTGTTAACTGGATGCGAACCACAGCAGCTCCATGCAGATGGTACAGAGTGTGTGTGTGCTGGAATGCAGTATGGAAATGCTTTTGTTTTACAATAGGATGTCCCAGGCAAAGGATATGATTGCTGCCAAAGGCTGGTTCTGGTCTCTGCACTCATAATTTCATTAAAAATCTAAAACTTCCCAGCCCGCAATGCTCTTTCTTTTGAAAAGCTGACTGTGTAGGAGAGGGACCATCAAAACAAATAATTCAGGTTCAACTTAGTGCTCTGTTCTACCTAGGGTCTGTAACTATCAGTGCCATTAAAACACCTCACAGCCTTCAGCACCACCTCAAACATGGGGCTATCTGTTACAAAATGTACCTGAGAGCTGCAGGGCTGTCACAGCAGGGGCTGCTCTGAGCCCAGGGAGGCACCTAGAGCCAGGTACAAGGCCTGTGTTCTAGCCTGCTTTATCAGTGAACAATCCAATATATTCTCAGCATACTAAGTATATTTCTGGGAAGCAAACAGGCTTCATTCAGGATCTGCAGTGGTCTAATGCAGCAAAGAAGCATTTCTGTAAAACAAATCACAGCACCCCTTGGTTTAGTTTTCAGGCAGTTTCTGGGAAAAAGAAGAGTTGTAAAGATCTTTGTGTGCTAACGGTGGCTCCAAACCACATCCTGCACTCCTCTGCTGAGTGTCAGGAATTTGCCAAGAAAGGAGAATTGGCAATGCACAGGATTTGCAGTTCTGCCTTTCCTGAGCAATGGCCCTTGTAATGACATTCCTTCACAGCCCACCTTTAACTGAGACCACCTGACCATGCTGGAATGCTCCCCATCTCCCAGTGCTATGGCTATAGGGGGTACCTGGAAGCCTTTTCATAAGCCAGCCTGCATCGCCTGTAAATATTATATAACAGTGATGCTGGGAAGAGTTACTATGGAGATTGGAAAGCTTGCCTTAAGGCAGTGACAGAAAGCTGCAGTTTTCAGCTATAAAGCAGTAACTAGAACACAAATCCTGGTAAGACAGAGCACAAACCAACAATCTTTCCTGAAGCCTTTCACTAATGAGACAAAAAGCAGCAAAACTACAGTTAGCATTTTTGGCCTTGCACAAATGGCAGGCAGGTGCCCATGCACAGGTCTGGCATGATGCAATCACCATGGAGCAGAGCTGGTCCCATCCTGTGCCAGCAGGATGCAGCTGATCCCTTCCATCTGCAGCACAAACCTCCCCTGTCTGAGAAGCCAGCTCCTGGCTCTTACATAATTCACAAGCTGGTATTAGCTACCTGATCTCTGGCACTCAGCTGCCCATGCAGCACACAGGTCTTCTGGGATGTGGCCACATGAAGCCTCTGCACAAACCAACAGTCTGAGACCAGCAGATCTCCAGCAGGTGTTTAAGGATGCAGTGCTGTGTTCCAAGGCAGTACCTTCATCCTCACCCCCATCTTTCACTGGAAACCCAGTCTCAACAATCACACTTCTTTTCACATACTTTTCACACTCAGGATTGCTTGCTAATTTTTACACTAATTTTATAAATTAAACAGCACTGGCATATCTTCAGGTGTGCTAGGGATAAAGGCACCAAATGCTCTAGTAAAACAGAGCATTTTGAAACCTCAGTCCCAAAGCACAGCCATAATATAAAACAAAGAGAAAAACACCCCAAAACCCAAAGTGTAACTTCTCCATCACATTCTGTTTCAGACTGAGATCCAACAGCAGCTCTATTCCTCCAACACGTGTGCCTTCACAGAAATTATCCAGTGCCACATTCACAAATCAGTCTTTTTCCCACCTGCCAATCTCTCAGCCTTCTGCAATCTGCCTTCCCCGCCTGCCTGGATCTGCACAGATGAGCTGGTACTCACAGCGCTCTCTGGAACCAGTTCTATTTTCAGCAGGAATGACATAACTGCTGTCCCCATCTCACAATTGTCACTTTGGGAAGTATTTCACATACTTGCAGTGCCCTCCTGAAACACTGTATTAGAAATCACCTTTAGTGAGCTCCAAGGGAAAAATGAAGCTCTAAGCCTCAACACTGAGAGAAAAAGAATTCTGAAAGTATTCTTCGATAAAAGAGCAAATGTATGAGTTGCAGAAAAGACAGTTAGGATGAAATGACGTACCAAGGGCACACAGAGGTATTTACTGTCCACCTTTTACTAAAGCCTGGCAGAGCTGAGCTTTTTAATACACTCATCATACAACCACTACAGCTTAATTGCAAGCACCATTATCCTGCGCTGCAGGGAAGATCACCCACGCACTCAGGGGAGTTACCCTCTTGATGCTCTAACTGACACAAACTGATGTTCCAGGCACTCTCTCTTGGGCCACAGCCGGCAGGCAGCGCTCAGGGATGCTGCTGCACCGCGGGTCCCGAGTTCTGCACCGAAAGACAAAAGTTTTCCATCCCTCACTTCTCCAATAACCTCCAACATTTAATTCCAAACTTGACTTTGAGCGAATACGGAAAAAAGCACCAACCTGCACAAAGAAAGCACACACACTCCCAGCCCGGGCACGCCACGGGGCACCAGACCGGGCCGCCCGCCTCCCTCCCGGCTGGACCAGCCTCCCCGGCCCAGCGCTCCGACTCACTGTTATACTGGACTCCCTTGGCGAACCTCCTCTGCAGCGCCTGGTTCATGGACTGCAGCCCCGCAGGGATGTTTTTGTCACGGACCGCAGCCTGGTCCGAGCCCACCAGCTTCTTGAGAGCCGAGAACATCTTCGTGGTCCCACACCTGCACCCCGGGGAACTGGCCGAGCGCGGGCTCAGGGGCCGGGCGGAGGCACGGGGCGGCTCAGGGCTGCGGCGGGGCCGGCCCGGCCATGCGGGGCGGAGGTGTGCGGGCCCGGGCCGGCAGGAGGAAAATGCGCCGGGGGAGTGGAGGCACTATCGGGGCATGTCCCGGCGCGGGGCGGTGGAACCGGTGCCGGGGTCCGGCACGGGGCGGTGAGGCCGGGCCGCTCAGTCCAACCGGGGACTGGGGCCGGGGGCCAGGCGTGGGAAGCGGGGGCGGCGCAGAACTCCCGCCGCCGCCATCTTGGCTCTTCCGCCTCACCGCAGGGGACCGGGGCACGCGCGGCGCGGCTACGGCGGCCGGCGGAGGACAGAAGAGCGCGGAGCGCGGTCGCCGCCGCGATCCCTGGGACCCCCCCCCCCCCGTGACCCCCTCGAAGGCCGAGTGCAGCCCAACACGCCTGAGACCCTCCAGTGTGATCCACATAACCCCGGCTGTGCCCTCCTGGGACCCCCACAGCCCCCCAAGAGTCTAGCAATCCCCTCTTGGCAGCTTCATAGCCCCCCCACCCGTGACCCCCATACACCCCTACGAGGCCACCGCAGCATCCCTGGGACTACCCCCAGAACACCTCTAATCCCTTCCTGGGACCCCTGTACCCGCTGGGACTGTCATTACCCGTGTCCTCCGCTTTTATGCCAGCCCCATTTTCCCGTGACCCTCGTAACCCCGTAACTGTGCCGTGACCCTCAGGGTCCTCTCTGACACCCCGTAGTCCCATGCTGCAAACCCCATACAACCCCCTCGTGGTTGCCCCATCCCCCGTGCCCCCACTCTCGGCCGTGCCCCCCACACGGCTCTCCCCGGTCCCACCGTGACCCCGAGCCAGCTGCAATCATTCACCGTTAGAGAGGAGCAGACGCTTGTACCCTCCCTCGCTGTCCCCTTCCCGGCAGCCCAACCCCATCTCCTGGCAAATAGGGGCTGGACCCCATCCAGCAGGACCCCTGAGCCTCTCGGTGCCCGGTGCCCCCCCCCCCCTCCCCCCCCGGCCCTGGATGGGCAGAGGGCAGTGGCCTGAGGTGGGCTCAGAGCCTGGGTGGGGAGAACCCCGTAACTCCACCAGGGAGGCCAGACAGGACCCCACAGCATCCCCTGCCCCTCCTGCGCCCCTCACCCTGCTCCCCACCAGCCTGAGGATTGACACTGCGCTCTTTGGTCACATGAGGGACATTTACTGCTGGAGAGACATTTGTCATCTGCTGGGCCACCACAGCTGTCAGCACTGTCCTGCAGGACCCAGGTGCCGGATGCCGGCTCTTCATCCTCTGCCTGCATCAGTTTGAGAGCTGCAGGAACTCCTCATCCTCTGCAAGTGGAGAGACGCAGCAGGTGATGGGCTGTCCTGCGCTTTGTGTCCCACCATGCGCCATGGTGGCATTAATGTACTTTATATTGCTAGCAGGGATTATAAAAGATGGGGTTTGCCCTAAGACAGGCTCCATCTCCCATCCGTGGGATCAGGCAAAATCCCCAGCTCCTGCCCTCCTGGAGCTGGCACGCCCAGGGCTGGACAAGGTGGAAGACACCTCAGTCACCCCTCTCTGCAGGATGATTTTCTCTGCCAGACTCCTGACAAACTGGTCATCATTTCCCCTGAGGGATAGGTGGTGCCTGTTGTGTCTCCCAAGGAGGTTCAGTACAGAAACCCCTGCACTGGCTGGAGCTGGGGGGGCCTGGCAGCTATCACACCCCTGACAGGGACCCTGGCTTGGTCCTTAGTTGGTGTCAGGGTTCCTGCACCACCAAGTCTTTCAGCCCGAGGCTGTCACCTCCACTGCTCCCCACTGCACCCCAACCTGCTTGGGGATGTTCCCCCTCTCATCAAGACCACACTGAAGTTCAGTCATGGTCTCAGCATGTCTGCAGCTTGCCCAGCCCTGCTCTGCCATACTGTCTGTGGGCTAATGGCCATATTCCCTGCTCAGGACAGATCCCTCCCAGGCACAGCACAAAACCATCCCACACCTATCACGGACCCATGACAAACCCATCACAGCCCAAGGATACACCCATCCTGGTCCATCCTGACCCAGAATGTTTTGTGCTCTGCCTGACCCATCCCTGGCAGAGCACAAAACAAATTCAGACCCATTCCAGAGCCAGACTGATCCTTAATCCATGGCAAATGCATCCTAGGCCCACAATGCACCCATCCTGGACCCATCCAGAGTGAGGACTGACCCATCCAGAGCCAGGACAGCCCTGTCCCCACCCCAGGCAGACCCAGTGCAGGACAGGAGATGTTGCAGGCTGCTGCCCTGGGGTGGGGGCCAAGGGGAGTACCTGCCAGCTGAGGAGCCCCGCAGTACTCCTTGCACTCCTTCTCCGAGTAGAACTGGTTCCCATTGCCCTTGCAGCCCCCATAGCTGAAGGTGATGCACTTGCCCTGGGCTGCATCGAAGGCCCAGCGTGTCATCAGTGCCTGGCAGGGACCTGGGACAATGGGCAGCCTGCAGGCAGCTGCAGGGACAGGAGCTGCATGAGGCGGGGTGTCCAGGGACCCCCCATACCTCCCACATGGATGCCAGGCACATGGCATTCGAGGCATTGCTCAGATCCTTTGTGATGCCTCAGCAAAGGCACCTCCAGTGCCCCTGGCTTCTCACCCTCGGTCCGGCATGCCTGCAGGCACTCCTTTTCTGAGTAGAAGTTGTTGCCATTGCCCAGACAGCCTCCGTAGTGGAAAGTTTCACAGGCCATGGAGGAGGAGTTGTAGAAGAAGCGGGAGAGCATCCCGCTGCAGGGCCCAGGGTCCCGGCTCAGCCGGCACGAGTCTGCGGACCAGCACACCACGGGTCACAGGCAAATGGGAGGGCAGGCCAGGGGGATCCCAACGCAGCCCCCTCCCCTGGGACCTACCTTCCTTATTGCCAATGTAAGTGGGCAGGGGTCCTGCAGCTGAACCCTCCTCCAGGGGTAGGACTGCTCTCCGTGCTCTCTGCACCAGTAAGGAAGCACAGAGCTGCCGTCAGTCCCTGCCTGTGGGACCTGCTGCCCACCCCATTGCCCTCTGAGTGGGTTGTGTCAGGGGCACCTCAGGCTACAACCCTCCTCTGTGCTCCCAGCACATCTCCAGTAACTGATCTTGGGTCTGCAGGCTGTGATCCGTCCACACCTCATGATCTTCCCAGCCCTGTCCTCTTCCAGGGTGGGGTCCACAATCCCAGGCTGTGGATTAAGACACCCAAAGTGCCCAAGTTGTGCCTCATGCTGGGGATGTGCCTCAATGATGTGTTACCTGCTCTTGAGTCAACTGGGTTGTTTCTCCTATGAAAGTCCCATTCTCCCTGGAAAATCTTTCAATACTCAACCCTGAGAGACTGGGAGGTGCTGAGTGATGGAAGTTGAAGGACCAGTGGGTGCTAAGCTCCCCCATCCCTGGAGAAGGGGCCTACAGCCTGGCTGGGACACACACAGACAGGCAAGGAGCAAGGAAACACCAGCAACCTTCACACTGTGAAAAAAAATCAGAGTAGGAAAAGTCTCCCACTTGGAAATAAGCTCTTGTGCCCACCTGGCCACCAGGACCTTCCCCCTGCAGCCTGCACCTGCCCTACCCCCATCCTTGCAGGCAAAGCCCATCAGCAGAGGTGGAAGAGCAACTTGCAGGATGGTCAGTGAAGTCACTGCCCAAAGAACATGTTCTGCCCATGGAGCCTTCTCCCTGGACACCCAATCTCCAGTGAGTTTGGCTTGGAAGGGATGTCTCTGGCCTTGATCCACTTCAGAAGGTCCCAGCTGGCTCACTCACCTGGGAAGCATTTTCAGTCTCTTGAGGAACACATTCACCTGGCCCAGGAGCAGGAGAGAAGATGAGCAGTGCAAGAGGAGAGGTGTCCTGACAAACTTCAATGAGTCCAGCACTGTGCACATGCAGGACCCTGGGCAAGGGGACACCCTCCTAGTTCCACCCAATGTTATTCTCCTCTTTCTGTTTTCCACCTCTCACTTGCAGAAGCACCGTCCTAAAATGCCCATGTCCCTAAAATCCCCACACCCCCCTGGGTCCCCCCAAAATCCTACACACATACACACACACACACCCACACCCACACCCCCACCCACACACACACTCTCCACTATGCTAGCCCCTTCTGAACTCCAGACTGAGCAAGGAGCCTCCCAGGTGCTGGCAACACCCAGCCTGGGGACCAGACACAAGTGTCCCATGCCCTCATCCTAGTGGTGTGGTTTCTTTGACCTGACAGCCTAGCACGGACCCCTTTGGAAGCTGATTTCTCTGGTGAAATCCTGACTGATACATGGCCTCATTTCCTTTTCATTCCATGCTACCAAAACATTTGTCTCTCCTTCCTTCCTCCTGACCATCCCCTGTCTCCCCAGCTTGGCAGACCGAGAAGGAGCAGCTGGAGTGCTCTGGCAGCATGGGAGGCACATGGCCCAGGGGAGGTTACCTCTGTTGGCCAGGATGAAGATGGAGTCTTCGGGGATGCCCATCTCTAGAGCCAGCTGATGGAAAGACTCAATGAGGTCCTCCCGTAGCTCTGGACTCCTCCCTGGGAAAGAGAATAGGCTGTGAGCAGGGTTGGTGTGGGAGTGCAGTCCCCAAGCACCCACTGAAGCTTGGGTGGCTGCAGGTGGGTGCAACACCAGACTCCTGGTCCTTCCCAACATAGAATCAGGGAAGCAAAGATTGAACCCAACCATTGACCCAGCATTGCTATGTCCATGCTAAAACATGTCCCGAGCTCCACATCTACATGTGTTTTGAACCCTTCCAGGCACAGTGATGTCACTGCTTCCCTGGGCAGCCTGCTGCTCTTGACCAGCCTTGACCAAGGGCTTGGACAAAGGGGGTTTAATATTTCTTAATCATGGAAGACAGCATCTCCTGCCACTTCAGGGCTGGGTTTCCTCTAAGCAGATATCACCACCTTCATCCCAAAGACCATGTTGATTTGGATGTTCACATCAGTGCCTGATGTGGCTCTCATGGAGCCATGAGACTCCACCTCTGCCATGCCAAAGACGAGCTGGTCTAAGCCACCATTTCCAAACCCCATGGTCAGGTCCCTTAAGGCCAAGGGAGCTGAGAGACCCTTATAGGTGGTGTTTTTGAGCTGTGCTGGTCCACCCTAGAGCCTGCTTGCCCTCAAGTGCCATGGCCAGACATACCATACAGCTTCAGGGTGGTGCTTGGACCAAAACTGCTTTTCTTCTTCATCAGAATGACAGCATATTCGTCATAGTTGGTACGGAGCACATAGGACTGGATAGACACATCCCATCCTGGGTGAGACAGAGATACAGGGATGTCATTCCTGCTCCTCATGGTGAGATGGAACAGTGTAGGACAGCCCCAAAGCTGGAGGCTGAAATCAGGCATCTAATTAAAAAAACGTGATGTTTGGGAAGCAGACTCCGATACAACCATGAGTCCCTTTAGGCTCACCAGTCTCTAAGCTGGGGGGATCGGAAACCAAGAGCTGCGAACAACTGAGATACCACTAATGCTCCTGAAGTGTGGCTGCTCCCTGCCCCAGCCTGGGACCCTGTGGACAGGAGTGACCTGCTGCCAACATCTCATCATCCTGTGGCTATGCAGTGCTCAAACAGCCCTTTCCCTGCAGCTTTACTCTATACTTTGGCTAGAAATGTCCACATCAGAGGCCACTCCACACTGTGGAGTGGCCTCTGAGCCCTGCTCTTCTGAACCCCTTCCACCTCTGCCAGCTGTCCCCAGAGCTGGTCCCCCATCTCCCAGGCATGCCTCACCCCAACTCACTGGGGTTGTAGTAGGTGTATTTTCCAGGGGTGCTGGTTTTCTGGTATTCCCCTGAGACTAGTGTGCAGTCACCTTGCCTGAAGAGAGGAAGAAAACAATTAGCTACTTGGTAGGATTATTTTCCCTGGTTATGGCATGAAAATCATGCCTGGGGCACGAAGGACATGGTGCAGGACCCCTGAAATCATGCTGCCCAAGGTATTGGGTATTTGAACCCAATCCATCCCCTCCTCAGGGCTTGGATGCCAGGCAGAGCAAGTAACTCCTATGTCTTCCCAGCCCCTGGGAGAGGGAGCACCCCTGGGTGGGATGGCTTTGGAGGAGGCTCAAGCACCTCCAGCAGTGCTCCCAGCAGTGCCCCATACCTCAGCCTGGTACTTGTAGTACTGATCTGGTCGGTGCTGGGGCCAGGGCCCAGCACAAGCGTGCCCATGCTGAACTTCTCCTTGTAGTTCTTCATCCATTTGCAGGTTGTGCCGATGGCAATGTCGAACCACTTCCCATGCATCTGCAGGGAGATGGGAGACACGTCTGCACCGTGAGCCCCCCTCACCAAGGTGGGACATCACCTGGTTTTGTGCAGAGTCAAAATATTCCTGATGCAGGGAGAAACTGGGAGGTGATGATGCAGGGTGCAGAGGCCAAAGGTGCTGCAGGATTTGGGAAGTGTATCAGCACTGAGCAGAACTTTCCTTGGTTCCCTGACTATGAGGCAGGACTGGAGGCATCAGGCTGTCATCCACCCATGTATACCAGTGAGACCCAGATCTGGGCACACATGCAGGGCTGTATGAAGCCTGGCAGGGGACAGGGAGCATTGTGGGGGATCTCCCAGGCAGCCTGCATCCTGGCATGCTGAACCACAGACTTTCCAGAGGACTCATCTGCCCTGCTGCTCAGACTGCATCCACCCTGCCTGGGGTTTGCCAGGATGAGGCCACCCCAGAACCTGGCACCTCCTGAGTGGCACCCAGGGGGTGCCACACTGCCAATGCCTGTCCCACACAGCCTGGCATGGGCATAGGCATTATTGCCCTTCTTTCTGGAGGAAAATGAAAGAAAGCTTACCCCATCCCTTTTGCCCCCAGAATTAAGGGACCACAAGCTGCCATTACCCGCTCAGCCTCAAAATTCTCCTGCACTTGGATATCTTCATCCTGGTCTCCGATAGGGGTTCCACGAGCCACAGTGAGGAGGAGGAGGGAAAGGAGACCCCAAATAATCATGGCTGGTGGCTTCGGACTGCTGCTGAGCCTCAGCGCTTCAGTGGGATCTTGGACTCTGTGCTGCCCCGCTGTGCAGCACTGTGACCTTCAGACCAGGGCCAGCGGGGCCGGCCACCCTGCGGGGGGGCTGCCGGGGGAGGTGGGGTGTACGACCCAGGGAGCACCACTGCCCTTGGCGGTGCTGGGGATTTGCAGGGAGCTGTGTGGGGTGCAGGAGTGGAGCACCCTACCAGCCACACCAGGCTGAGCTCCTCACCCTCACCTGTTCCTACACCATGGGGCCAGGAGCTGTCTTTCTCCTCTATTCTATGTTGGGATTCATATTCCTGCTCTGTCATCCTACAAAGAGCCCCCAGCCCTGATGGACCAGTTTGACCCTGTGGTGAGGAGAGCACTGAAGGACGCCCAGCACTTAGCCCAAGCTATCTAATCAGTATCCATAGGGAACAGAGCCTGAGTTTCCTGCTCCCCTTTTGGACCCCTTCCAGGCAGTCCCAAGCTGATGGCCAACATCCAGGATCCAGCTGGGTGTGGCACATCCCACAGTCGAGGGTCCCTGGGCCGGGAGGAGTGGGAAATGCTGGGCCATCCTCAATCCTTCCCAGCAGTGTTTGCCTTCCTTGGATGATTAACAGAAACCAAACAGCCCGAGGGAAACTGCAAACAGAGCAAAGGGCAGGAGTCCCTCTCCAGGTGGCCACGGCCCAATATTTGTGGAGAAGGGCCAGAGCTGGCGGAACACTGGCAGAAGTCATCTGGACTTTCACCCTCCACTCCCCCGCGGTCACTGACGGACTCTTGGATAAGGACCAGCAGGTGCTGCTGCCCGGGCACGGGCCTGCTCTGTCCCGGACGAGATAGTCTGGACATCTCCACAAACAGATCTTCTTGCCACATCCCGGTGTGTCTGGACCCCGGGGCAGACGCGGACCTGCGGCACAGACGCCTCCGGTAGCCCCCCTCCTCCTCGCCCCACCTACTCTTTCTTGAGGAGCATCCAGGGCGCAGCAAAACCCTGAGCTCCAGCCCCCAAGCCGGGGGTCCCTCCCCAGAGTCCCCAGGCGGGGTCCCCGGTGCCCCGGTCACTCCATCACTAGGTGGCAGCCGGCGGTAAGGAATGACAGCCCCGCTCCGGCCCCGCCGCAGCCACGGGCGGGTAGAGGGTTCCCCTGAGCCCCCTTCCTGCGGCCGGGCAGCGATGGGCACTGGGGAAGGCTGTACTTAGAGGAGGCTGGTAAAAGACAGGGAGAATGACATTTTACACGGGGAGATAGTGACAGGATAAGGGACAGCTATTTTAAACTAAAAGAGGAGAGATTTATATTAGATATTAGGAAGAAATTGTTCCCTGTGAGGGAGGTGAGGCCCTGGCAGAGGGTGCCCAGAGGGGCTATGACTGCCCCATTTCTGGAAGTGTCCAAGGGCAGGTTGGAAAGGGCTTGGAACACCCTGGGATAGTGGAAGCTGTCCCTGCCCATGGCAGGGGGTGGCACTGGATGAGCTTCAAGGTCCCTTCCCACCTAAACCAGTCTGGAATTCTATGACTTGCAAGAGGATGTGGTTATCAGGGAAACCTCAGAAGACACTGCCTTGTGTCCTGTGGGTCACAGAGTGCTTGGGAGCACATCTCTGATGCTCCTCACACAGGAAAGTCAAGTGTTGAGCAAAGGGCAGAGCAAAGAAAGACAAAGCTGGACTGGGGCAGGAAGTGCAACCCAAATCTGAAGGCTGCAACAGACCCAAGTCACCCCCAGCTCACAGGAGGCCTGTGGGAGGGTGCACAGAGATGTCCCTGATGGAGGCAGGATGACAGTGGCTCCATCTTTGGCCCAGGGACTCATGTTCTCTCCCAGTGCATCCCTTGGCACTCACCACCCATCAGAGCTAGAGGGCAGCTGCCAAGCTGCTGGTACAGCCCTGCTGGGCTGCTGATGGGTGGCAACAGCCTGTGATGTCCTGTGTGTCAAGACTGGTGCTCAGCCACATCTGGGCACATGGGACAACAAGAGGGATGGATGGTAGAGTGAGAGGGCAACTGGGATAGCTGGTTCCCCAGAGCTGTTCTCTGAGACATCCCCTGGGTATGGCCATGCATGTGCAGAGGTGGAACCTTCACCTGACTGGGGTGGCACTTGGAGCAGCGTCTCAAAGTGGAGATGGCACAGCCCAATGTCCATCTGGGAGCTGTGTCAGCACCCTCGGGTTGGGTGTCAGCGCACCGCTGGGTGTCCCACGTGTGCTCTGAGCTGGCTGGTCCCTGTGTCTCCAGCCAGAAGCATCAACCAGGCTTCTCCGTGCCCGGAGATGTGGGGACAAATCTGCCCACACGTGTCAGTCTGCACAGCTCTTCCCTGCCTGGCCCCTCCACCCCAAAACACCGGGAACCCTTCCCATGCATGCCCGGGGGACAATACCGCCCTGTCCCCGTCCTGGCGCTCGGCTGCCTGGCCGTGCAGATGCTCCTCCGCCGCGCCGGGTCCAGCCCCCACCCTCACGTGCGTCTGCTTTTTGTGTCCTTCTCGCTGCGGGTCGGGCTCTACCCCGTTCCTCCCGCCCCTCCGCCGCCCGCGGCCCCCGGCGCAGCCCCCACCGGAGCCAGCCACACACACAAGTGAACTTTTCTGCGTTTTCCAGCAATTAAAAAGAATAAAGCAACAGTTGTCTCCAGGCAGGGCATGGATCCTGGTGACCCTGATTTTCTGTGTGGCTGGGCAGGGTGAATGGGGCTATTGAGACCCCGATGACTGGCATCTCCACTCTAGGATTGTCTCCCCTTCCAAGTCCCCCTCCCCGCGTTCTCCTCCTCCCTACCCTCCTCCTCGCTTTTAATTTCCTTCCTGCAGAGAGCTGCTCATCCCCTTCCCATTGGCCAAAGGCCTGAAAGGGAATGGAGGAGACAAGGGAAGGATTAAAGACGCTCTGCTTAGGAGCAGGCAGCCTGAATACAAGATGCACCGGCTGGGAAAGAATGGAGGCTTAGTGGGGCACCAGATCAGACCCGCCTCCGCCGCATTCAACCCGGCCTACATTCCTGCATTGCTAAGCAGGGACCTTTCTCCCCGGCCAACCCCTCGGAGGGACGACCCGACCCCTGTCCCACCTGCTGCCGCAGGTAGACCTGCCCAGGATGGTCCCACCACAGCACCCCTCAAGGTGCAAGCCACGATGGAAGAGAGCAGTGCTTGCAGTTCTCCTGTGTCAGCCCCTCAGGACACAATGTTCCCAGCCATTCCCACAAGGATGAGGAGGCATCTGGGGCAGCCCTTGGAGCAGTCTGGCAGCAATGTGGGGCAATTTGTGGCTCTGGGATGTTCCCAGCCCTCGTTCCAGCAGAGCTGGAGAAGGGCTGGGGCACTTCCAGCCACAGCCTCGGTGGCAGAGATGGTGGTGCCCCAGTGCTTGTTAGTTGTGTTATTTCTTAGAAGATTCCCTAAACCCCCAGAGTGTTCCCTGCCCTTCTCAGCACCTCCCAGGGCCATGCAGGTCGGAGTGCAAATGGGGCTGCTCTGAGGGCAGGTCTGGGGCAGGCTGGTCCTCAGGAAAGGCTGGAGCAGAGTGAGATGATGGGTGGGCTCAGGGTCACACTGGGAATGAGGGGTCCCCGAGGGCAATGGTGGACCATAGCAACCTGTCACTGACCCATGGAGAAACACATGGGGAGTCACCCAGGAGCAGGACTGTGGTGTTGGCAGGATCTGGAGCTTTCCATGTCTCTCCATGCCAGGGCAACCCTTATGTCCTGTCCCAGGTGAGGCACAGGTTGAAGTGATCCCCTGGTCAAAGCAGTGTGGGACGGGTGCCCACTGTCTCTGCCCAAGGACACTCCATGGAGGCTGGAGCAGCACAGCCCCTACCTGTTTCTGATGAGCTGGGTCAATCTGTAGTTTGCATGCAAGTTCCCCATGGGAACTTCTCCACAAACTGGGAATTTGAGGCTGACCCCTGGCTAGAGCTGGCTTTCTTCATGGGATAGGGGGAGGTCTCAGAAACCTCTTGGGGTCCCTGCTGAATTCACTTCAGAGAGCTGATTTCTGGGGGAACACATCCTTTGTGGAGCCTAGAAAGGTCCCAGAGTTGAACAAGATTCTCCCTGGCCTGAGGAGTTGGGTAGTCTTCAGTGGGAAGCAGGGATGGGGTGGGTCAGCCAAGTTCTACAGCCCTGAAACCTCACCTGTGAAGGCACCTCAGGGACCCCACACAGAGGAGCAACTTGGGGAGCCAGGGATCCCATGCAGAGACACACTCCAGGCACTGCTCACACAGCTTTGGGGTCCTGCACTGCAGGGACAGGGGTCGGAGCTCCTGTGTCCCATGTCCCATGTAATGGTTAACCTAATCTTCAGTTTCCCGAGGGTTGTCCCACCTCTCCCCATTTTCTGATCTAGATCCCTTGCTGGTCTGGTCCCTCATGCACCCCAAATCTGTGTAGGACCTGCAGTGGTCAGCACGGAGCCCTGGTGACCAGGTAAACAGGAATGTAGAAGCCCAGGGTGAGATATGGCTGAGCCCATGGAGGTGGCCTGTTCGGGCAGCCTTGATCACCTTCCAGACTCCTCATTGTACTGGTGCAGAACAGGATTCAGGCACCAAAAGACAGCACTGTGTGCCAGATGAGATGCTTCAGGGTGCCCAGGGGATGGCTCCAGAATCTGGGCCAGGGGCCAGGAAGGACATGCCAGGACATCACAAGCAGTAAAACGAGCTTAGGGAAGCTCTTTGTGCTTCCATCCTTCCCTTTCTTCCACAGTAGAACCCAGATGCCACTTCAGACGGACCTCCATGGTCAGAGCTGAATCCCACTCCACTGATCACTGCAGGAGGGTCCCAGGTACTGCTGCCTCCTGAGCACTGCAGGTGACCATCATGGTCTCCATGGTCCAGCTGACATAATTTATTCCTAACATGTTAAGTCTATGAATTCAAAAGATTTTTCAGTATCTGGTACTAAAAGCCTCATCTCCTGAAGTTCTGTGATTCCAGCAGAAACTTAGTCCCTGAGAAGAGCATGAAATCCTTCCCAGAGGTGAGTGTCCCTTTCCATCCCAGAAAGCAGAAGAAGAAAATGCCCACATATTTTTCCCCCAGAGAAAAATCCCATCCTTTCAGGCATCCCACCATCAACCTCAGCAGTTGATAGGGAGCCCACTGCACATCTACCTCTATCCCTGCCTCCTCCTGCTCAGAGAATGAGAGAATCTGGTCTTTGCACCAGAAAGCTGATCTGACTTTAGGGCAAAATAGGCACGGTGGATATGAAATCATCAGTTTTGGTATAAGCGATCTCTGTTATCAGCCCAAGGCACCTGCTATGCTGGGAAGCCATCGGCTGTGGTGGACAGCGGGGTCATTGCTCAGGGGCTGGTGGGCACCATCAGAGCACCTTGGGCTGTGCCTGGCCGGGCAGGAGCACTCTCCCTCCTCACCCAGCACCAGGATCAAGGGAGCTGCCCTTGCCTGGGGGAGATCTTCACCACCCTCAAATCTGGGTGTCCCCATTGCCCTGTCATTGCTGTAGCACTCTCCAGCACTCTCTCAGCGGGCAGGAGATGTGGGGGCCCCCATCCTCCTGCACCCCCAGGCTCCAGCACAGCCTGTAGGAACCAGGGGCTCCATCCCACTGGAGAAGCCCAAGAGTCCCATGTGGGGAAGAACCCTGGATCTCAGGGGAAAGGACACTGGTCTCCCTGTGTGGTGCCAGAGGCTTTTGTCCTCCCTCCACCGAGCCCAGGGGCCGGAGCTGGGTGATTCCCAGCCCAGAGGGGATGGAGAGCCCTTCCCTCTGCCCGGCCCCCGATGGAGAGGGACCATTCTCTTTAATGCAATGCTATGAATACTCGGGGTCTTTCTGCTCGCTGTTTAATGGATTTGAATGTGAAAAGGTGGTGGAATTGGGAAGAAGGGAAGAGAGGGGGGAGGCCAGGCCTCTTTGTTCAGGGATGCTGCTCCAGCCTTGGATTTATTTAGCATTTGGAGGGCTTTGGGGTCTTTCTCTCCTCCCCTGCCCTGCAAAGGCTCGCTCCCTTTTCTGCCTCATGCTTATTAGCATAGCAGCTGTTCAGGAGAGGGGCTAGGCAGGAGAAAAGGATCGAGGCGTCCGGGAAATGAATAGGAGAGAAAAAAATAGCTTAAAAGGACAGAGGCTTTGAATGAGGGGGAGCAGTGAGTGGAAAATGGGACAGGGGCGGCTCAGAGTTGTCACCGTAGCTGTGAATGTGAGCAAGGAGAAATGTGGGGACCCATTGGGGATAGGCTCCCTGTCTGGGCACTGTGCTGGGGGTCGAGGCCTGATCCTGGCATTGTGGTGTGAGGCCAATCCTGCCCTGTGCCCCCCAGCTCCTGGGCACAGGCGGGCAGTGGATGCTGAGCCAGCACCTTCCTGTGCCTCCAGCCCAGCTCCCTAGGGCCACCAGGTGCCCTGAGCCCCTGAGGCTGGGTTGGGGTCCCCCATCTGTGACCTCCAAACTGAAGCCTCCAGTGAGAGACCCAGTAAGTGTTACAGCACCTGCCAGTTCCCCAAAGGTGGTAGGGTGCTGGAAATCCAGCAATCATTTCCAAGGGGCAGACTGGGCATGGGATGGGGCACTCAGTGAAACCTTTAGAGCACACTGCAACAGGTGCCTCCAGCTCCTCCACCCACTCCAGGGAAAGCCCTCCAGCCACTGTGTGATTGAGTGGTTTAGGCATAATCAAAAGAAATCAGGAGTCCAGGGAGCTGCCACCCAGCTCCTGCCCCAGCTGGAGGGGTGACCACACTGAGACACCAGAGTCTAGTCCAGGGCAGGAAACCCTGAGGGCTGCACACATTCGGAGCCTCTTTGTGCAAGTGCATTCATGTGTGAGAACATTGCTGGGGACTGCACACGGGTGAGAAGAGATTTTTCATCTGGAGAAAACAAGAACAGAGATGTCAGTCTCAGTCTTGGGCTGAGAGGAGGCTGCAGAATCACTGCTTCCAAGCAGAGGCTCTCCTTGGTTGCAGGATTCATTTGAAGCCAGGATCTGTTCATTGTGCTGTCATGTTTCAGAGCACAAACCATCAGTCCCAGGGTGCTGCTCAGGCTCCCTTTGAAGGCTCAGCCTCAGCTGCCCCCCAAATACGTCACAGCAGAGCTATGGTGGTGGCCAGTCAATGTCCCCTCTGTCCATGTCCCCTCCAGCCAGTGCTGTGTGGGGCTCTGCTCACTGGGCCCACTCTGCCACTGCTCTGTGCTCGTGTCCACATCCTCCATGCCCCACTGAGGAGGGGTCAGCAGAGCCATAGCCATCCTACTGGGATAAACATGCAGCTGGTTGGGGAATTTTCCCCTTCTGGGGAGCCTCTTCATAAAAAGAGCCAGGAGAACACCACCAGCACAGCTGGGCTGAGATCTGTCATCACCTGATTGTGCTGCTGGCGATGCTGCTCTCCTTGGCTTGCCCTCAGGGTCTGCTCCCAGCCACAGGACACTCTTGGAGTCAGGATGAATGAGGAGTTCCCAGTTAAAATGGTTGTCTCAACCACGCCCAACCTCATCATTGCTCCAGCTGTCCAGCTTTGCCTCTCTCTATTCTTCTACCTGTCCCTTACCCATCCATCCCACCAGGCCTCTATTACCCATCTCTCCCAGCCAGCCCCTCTCCCTGCTTTCTTCTACCCCTCCATGTCCCCAGTGATCCCCCCAGGCCCTCTGCAATCCCTCAATCCCTCCAGCCAAGCACCTTCCATCCTTCCAGATCCTAACCCCATCCACTGTTTTCCCCAAAAGCAGACAAACCACGATGTTGTCCTGCTTGACCATTTCTCCCCAGGAAGAAAAACCTGTTAAAAAGCCAAAAATTCCACTGAACCTACAGGTCTGTGTCCCATCCAGGGTGAGACCCAGAGGTCACCTCTCCCTGGGCACCCTAAGATGGGTGCTCATGGTGGCAGACAACACCACAGCTGCAGAGGTTTTGGGACGAGGTTTCTCCTTTCTCCACAATGGAGCAGCATCATTCCTGGGGGCATGACGTGTGCCCTGGGGAGCACTTGCTGCACCAAGGAGAAATTGGAGCTGCCCCCAATTCCAATCTCCTTGTTGGATGCTCCTACACTGTGCTGGGAACATCCTGGGGAGGACACAGTCCTCCAAGCATGGGGTCTGTGGAGAGACAGTGATTTCAGGGCATGGGGGATGGCACCGAAAATACCATGCTCACCTCATGGCAGTGCGTGAAGCTCATGTTCACCCCAAGAAGAGCAAATAATTACTCCATGCTGCAGGAACAGGATGACCTGGGATGGATATGGGGGATAGTCCCAGCACCAAATACTGCAGCAGCTTTGGGTCAGCAGCAAAAACAGGCTGAAACCATCAGCTGTCCTGTCCTGCATGATGTGCTGAGGAGCCTGGTGCTGCTGACCATCCATCCATCCATCCATCCATCCATCCATCCATCCATCCATCCATCATCCATCCATCCATCCATCCATCCATCATTCATCCATCCATCCATCCATCCATCCATCCATCCATCCATCCATCCATCATCCATCCATCCATCCATCCATCCATCCATCCATCCATCCATCCATCATTCATCCATCCATCATCCATCCATCCATCCATCCATCCATCCATCCATCCATCCATCATCCATCCATCCACAGGGATGGAGCCCAGAATGCCTTGATAGAGGGCAAAAAATTCTGATGTTTGGAAATGAAGCCAGCCTGGCTAGGCAGCCTGAGCCACCGGCTCCTCGCCGACACCGAACAGAAGTTGATTGTGATTCTTTTTTGTTTAAAAAGGTAACTCCTCTTTGGGCCGTCGGGCTGCGGCATTATCATAGTCATACAAATGCCCAACAAAGCATCTATTTAAAATGTCCTGAATTTTGATTACAGCCTGTCCCCTCTTGCTTGCCCGCTCGCTGTCTTTCTTTCTCATTCATTACTTACTCCCTGTGTTAAGCTCCCTGAAATTCAAATAAAATCCCACCTCCTCCCCCACATCCATATGTGACGGCCAATTCTGTGCCGATGGCCAGGCTTGACGGATGAAGGGCAACAGAAGAGAAGACAAAGCTGTCAAACCTCGCCTGGCTGTGTTGACTTCCCATTGCCCCCCAGCCGGAGGGGAGCCCGATCCATCTGGTTTGGAGTCAGCAGCACAAACAAAAGTAAAAGACAATGGCAGGAAGCACTTGAAAGTTCAAATTCTTGCTTTGGTTTCTCTTGGAACAACAGCACCTACGTAATGCGGCCAATGGACAATGACACATAGCCAGGGACAGGCAAAAATGCCAGAAGAATGTGCTTACACCAGCAAACCATCCAATATTTTTGTGTTATTGGAACAAAAATAGAAAAGGGAAAGAACAAGAGGGTAAAAAAATCAAGTCTTTGAAGTTCCTAGATTCCTTGGATGGGGTTTCTGTAAAGGAAAACTGCAAAGTGGGGTGGCCATGGGCCTTGGGAGGAGCCTGGCACCAGGGCAGCTGCTGCCCAGGGCGCTCGACCTGTGTCCTCAGCACATTTCCACTACCAGGGCCATCACATGTGGGGAACACAGAGGGGCTTTGCTGGGCTTGGCTCCAGGGGGGTGCCCAAATAAGGGTCTGTTGGAGACCCCAGCCCACCCCATTCACAGTAGGGAGAGGAGCCGCACACAGGAATGCTGCCTTCCTCCAGAAAAACCCGTTCTTGAGGTTGTGACTGGCCCAGCCCAGCTCTCTGGGGCCCTGGGACAAGGTGAAGGATGAGAAGCTGCAGGGCTGAGCTGAGCCATGTGAACCCAGCTCTGTGAAATCCCAACGCAGGTGCCAGGACAAGGTTTGGCAGCATTCCAAGTGCAAAGGGATGAGGCTGGGATTATTTCCACCCACAGGTGTAACCCCGTGTGCCCTGGGGAGCACAGCCACTGTGAGGTTTGGTGGCAGAGGCTGGTAGTCAATGTCACACACTGCCACACCTGGGGAGGGTAGTGGTGCTCACCCCACACTCCCAACAGATTTGGAGTCAGCAGCTGCCACAGAACCCTGGGTGAAGGAATTCCAGGACCACCAGTGGTTGTGACTGATGGTTTTGGCATAATCTCTTTTCTCCTGCTCAAATCCATCTGGGTCACTTGGTGCCAGTATTATCTACACTGGGCTGCTGCCTGGGTGGTTGCATGTCCCCAGGGCACCTGGGGACACCAGCTGTGTCTGTGCCAGGCACTGGCCCATGCTGGCACCAGATGGCACAGGGCTTGGCACATTGGAGTGGAGTTTGGCCAACCTGGAAAGGTCACACTGAGCCTTTTCTCCAGGTTTCGCCCCCCCCCCCCCACTGTGTTTGCAGGATGCCACTCCTTGCATCCCTGGGAACCCACACCCAGAGCCAAACTGAGCACAGCACAAATTTCCCTGGGATTTAGGCATTTGCAGAGCTGGCAGAATCATTGATAAAGAGCCTCATCCGACACCCCAGCAGCGCCAGCGAGGGAGGCTTGCCTGCATGGTGCCTTCAAAGGCCCGGCCTCGGGCAGGGCCTGGCCGTGCAGGCCCGGGGCTGCCTCTGCCCTTCCCCTCTGCCCTGCCCCAGCCCGGAGCAGCCGGGTCCTGCTGGGAAAGCCTCCAGAGAGTGGCACAGCCCTGCTGGCCACTGCTCTGCTCTGAGCCGTGCCAGAGGACACAGATGCTTTTGCGGATGGAAGGGCCATGTTGACCCTCACCCTCTGCCCCTTCCTTGGGGCACTGAAGACATCACTCACTGACCCCATCCCCACAGCCTGAGGTGCTGGGGCCCAGGCTGGAATAAAAAAGCTGAGAATGTTCACAGGGAGCTGTGGGGTGCTTAGCCATACAGGCTGGGGCTGCAGCCCCAAAAATGCACCCCAAATCCCTCATCCCAGGATGGGCTGTGAGCTCTTCCCTCACTCCCTGGGGACAAGTAGCTTCTTTAGGAACATCTCAAACAGCACATGCCCATCCAGCACCAGGGTTTGGTCTGAGCCATCTCCCCTCTAGCAGCCTCTGAATGCTGGGATGGGGCAAACCATCCTGAGCCCAGGGGACTTCCTCCAGCCTGTGGGAAGGAGCCACACCTCCCTCCAAATCCAGCCCAGCCATCCCCTTCCAGGGGTGCATCCAAACCCAGAACAGCTGCAGGTTTGACACCAGAACAGACACCTGGGGTCCCAGGCACCCATCTCCCACAACAGCAAACACCCGGCACTACCAAAAACCACATGGAAAAGAACAAACAAAACAAACTTTTTTTTTTTTTTATAAAAAGATCAATGAAAAATTTATTTATAAATTTCGCACTCTGGGGCTACACGTCTATATCATACACTCAGGAATATGCTGTACTGTACAGACTTTATCCAGTTAGAAATGATCATATAGTGACCCACATACAGCTTCAATATAAGCCTAAAAATTCTTAACATTAATTAACATAATTAAAAAAGGTATTTGCATCTAAAGAAAAATCTACAGAAAAACTCCTTTCTGGAGCAATCTGTGCATCAGCTTCAATGTCTGCTTATTTCACTGACATTATCAATATATTCTTCTTACAAAAATAACAATAATAATTAAAAAGATGACTGCTGGAAGGCAACCAGTCATGCACAAAACAGCCTCCCCCACCTGCCTCTTTTTTTTTTTTTTCCTTGTACTCCCCGTTTTGGCGTGAAGGGTCAGCAGCACGATGAGCCAACAAGGGGGGTGGGGGGACCCTCATTTCAATTTGAATCAATCTGCATCCCTTTTACTTCTCAGGATCAAGAGAGACGGGGGTGTGGGGGTTGCATAGAAAATTGAAACTCTAGGGACTAGGAAGGGCAGCAGCTTTTCAGGAAAATACAAAGGGATGTAAAAATACATCAACTCACAATTTCAGAGCAAACCCCCTTCCCCGACGTACAGTTTCCCAAAAATCTCAGCGTGTCTAAAGCTCCAGGAGGCTGAAAAGGAACAATACTTTTCTTAAACAACTCACCCAGCAATTCACACAGGAGATTCACAGTCTTAATAGGTATTTTATAAAAATATAAATATGGGTTACATCATGTTGTCTTTACAACACTGGACAGAGCTCCCTTTAGACTGGGTTTATAACCAAGATTTCTTTTTAAAAATCCATCTAGAACTTGGCTTTACAATACACTTTTTAATATCATGTCATAAATGTTATGACATTTCATTGTGGCAAATCCATTTACGTAAAAAAAAAATAATGTGCAACCATCTGGTAACAACGATAAAACCTCACTAGGAAAGGTCCTGTTCCCACCCCATAACTATCGCACAGAAGCACCAGTGGAAGTTCTGGACACCCCCTTCCATGCTCACAGACAGACTTCGGCCAAGCAGTTCTTTGCAAATTACAGCAATAACAGTAGACACTTTTGACAGGGCTTTTTTTCTTCTTTAAATCTAGAGCTTTTAAAATCATCTCAAATTGTTGAAGTGGAAAAAGAACAAAAACAAATGAAAAACCCAACAAAACACAAACAACTGCAGGTGAAATTATCAGAGACAAAGCAGAATATTCAGTGCAATGGGAAATAATCAGGGCAGACCCTAGGGCTTTGTTTTTTTTTTTTTTAGTTTTAAGACCAGGAAAAGAAAAAATGAACAAAAAAAAAAAAAAGGCATATATCCCAAACCATATTTTTGAAACACTCACCATCAGCTTCAAACAAAACCAGGCTCACAATCTTCACCCACAAATATATACAGACATGATAAATAGGTAAGACACAACCCCAATAAACCAGCAGGTAACTATTTTCTTTTCTCTTTTTTAATCAGAATGGTTTGGATGCAGGGAGCAAGAGAGGAAAAAGCAGGGAGATGGCAGTGATACGGATGGCTTTAGTGCAGACGAGAAGAGGGCTGAAAGACCAGCGGGAGAAAGGAGACTTCTGAACTTTTCCGCATTTTCCAAATGGATGTTCTTGTGCCATAGCAATAAAAAAAGCAGCATTTGCGATTATACGTGCAGTCACTTCAAAATGCGCCTTCGGGTGGCTTGCTCTGCTTTCTCCCTTTCCTTTATAAAGATATATATGGTGGGATATATATCTCCTATTAAAGGTGGGTGAGTGTACGTACGTCAAGTGAATCGTTCTGCATTGAGAAGTGTTATCCAAGTTTCACCAAAAGAAAAAATAAAGTTCCCAAACTCTTTTCAGTAGTTTTCCAGCATCTCTGTAGGCAGCAGAGAGCGCTCGCGCCCCTTTTCTGTGCAAAAGCAAATCCTCTGCCTCTAGAGTTTATTTCTTTTTTTTTTTTAAACAGTCCAGGATTTGCTAATCCCCCTTTACACACAAAACCACAAGGACTCAATGTCTTTTCCTGGGATCTCACGTGTGCTAAACAGATTCGTGGAGTGGGTGAGGATGCAGACTTTCTTCGGACACCCAATGAAGAACCAAAGCAGAAAACCCAACGCAAAATCAACCAAACCCAGAAGCAATCGGGGTGAGAAAACCACGTCTGTCATATTCCAACGGAGTCGCCTCGACAAAAAAAAAAGTCAGCGGTGGGAAAACCTTGGAGAGGAAGACTTTCCTGCTCCTCCTCGCCAGGAAGGCCGCGGCCGGCCGGGAGCCCCTGCCCATGGACGGGGCATCGGACCCGGGTCCGGGGCCGGCACCGGAGAGGGGACCCCAGCAGCAGTGGGGGTCTGCGGGGTGGCTTTTGGGGGGCGTTGAAATGAATTAGTTTCTGAGCCAGAACACTTTAAATGGGAGGGTCGGGAACAAGGAGGGCGGGGAGGGGGATTAAATATTAGCGGAGAGGGAACGGGGCGGGGGGTGTTAAAGCATCTGCCCAGATGTCAAACTGAAATCGTGAATACTGTGAGTGCAGCCGAGGTAGATGGAGGAAAAAACCCACGTTACAGTAGGAAACAACCTTGGAAGATTAAAACAAACAAACAAACAAACAAAAAACTTAAAAATGTGGCGTGTTCTGCGTGGGGCCCCAAATCTTCGCCAAACCCGCCCCGGGCGGGGGCGGGAGCAGCTCTGGCGGCCGGGGGAGCGGGGAGAGTCCCCGGCATGGCCGGGGGAACGCGGGGTGGGGGAGACCCGGCATCACCGGGCGAGCGGTCCTGGCATCAGCGGGCGAGCGCAGCGGGGGCAGTCCCGGCATCACCGTGCGCCGGCGGAGTATTTGGCCTTGGTGATCAGGTAGAGGACGATGTCCTGGTGGCCCCCGAAAGCGGCGATGTGCAGGGCGCTCCAGCCGTCGCGGTTGGCCAGGCGGATGTCGGCGCCGAACTTGACTAGGAGCTTGACGAGCTCGAGGTTACCGTCGATGACGGACTGGTGCAGCGCCGTCTGCCCCTCGGGCCCGAAGGAGTTGACGTTGAACTCGCAGTTCGTCATGTTCTGCAGCAGCGACTGCAGCTCCTTGGTGTTGCCGCGCCGCACCGCCTCCTGGAACACCCGCTGGCTGGGGGGCGGCGGCGGCGCCGCGCACGGCGACACCTCGCTCTGGCTCATGCCGCCGCCTCGGCCCCGCCGCCCCGCATGGACGGCGACGGCGGCGCCCGCCCGGGCATGCGGCGGCGGGCGGGCGGTGCTGCGGCCGCTGCCGGGGCTGGGCTGTGGTGCCGCCGCTGCCGCCGGGCCCGGGCCCCGCCGCTCTGCGCTCGCTCCTCCGCTGCCCGCGCCCCGCAGCTCTGCAGCGCCCCGGCCCGCGCGCGCCTTTTACCCGCCCTTTTATTTGCATAACAATGGCACGGCCTTGACGCGCCGCGGGGGCGGGGCCGAGAGCCGCGCGCCTACTGGCCCGAACGGGCGCGGGAGGCGCGGCAGAACGGGGAGGTCACGCCCCCTCCGCGGGGTGAGCGGGACGGGCGCGGGCGCTGCGAGGGAGGGAGGGGGCGATGGGGGGCGCTCCCGCCTTGGCTTTGCCCGGCCCCGCTCGGGGGCCGCGCTCCCGGCTCCGCTCGGCTCCGCTCTGTTCCGCTCTGTTCCGCTCGGCTCGGCTCGGCTCGGCTCGGCTCGGCTCGGGCCCCGCAGTCGGGATCCGCAAGAATGACGGTCACCAAGGGGCTGCGGCTACCCCCGATTTGGGGTGACACCGTGTTGCTGCGGGCTTGTGTCCCCGTGAGCCAACAGGGACGGGTCACAGAGCAGAACAGGGCGTTCAGCTCGCGGGGTCCAGCGCCTCTGCAGGCTCCCAGGGGGGGCTGCACCGGGTTTTAGGGACCCACGGGTGAGATTGATTTAAGGCGGAAAAGATGAAGCTGTACAGCCCTGTACAATCATGTACTGCCAGCCCTGGAGTGGCTCAATTCGCCTGCCCGGGGCTTCATCGGCCAGTCGATGACCATGTTCCTGGTGCGGGAGTTCTGGGAGCTGTGGACACCACAGGGAAGCGGAAAAACGGGGGAAAAAATCCCGAAAGCAGTGCATCAACCAAAAACGATGCTGAGGGGACCCTCCGGGGGGAGGGGGGGGCTCTCTTGGCCACCCCCACCCCAACCCTCCTCCTGTTCCCATTTGGTCCCTGGGAGCAAACGGCGAGTCCAGGTGGGAAGCGGCGCTCCCGGGCCAGCTCCCACCGCCTGCCGGGCATTTGGTCAGCAGGAGAGGGCGGGAGGTGCGGGGAGAGAGGAAGGAGCGTGTCATAAACCGAGGTGACAGCGGCCGCGCCGGGGCAGCTGGGTGGCAAGCTGCTGTCACCTGGCACTGCTGGCGTGTCCTTTTGGGAAGGGAAAGGGAGAAATCCGCCTACTGCTAAATTCAGCCCCAGCAGATGAAATGTGCCATCACGGAGTGTCTGTCGCACAGCTGGAGGATAGTGGCCTTGAGCTCCGAGTGTGACTTGCCCCACCGCCTGTTCCCGTGGCTTTTCCCAGCAGCTGGAGTAGTCTGGGAACACTCCTGCCCCATCTGGGTCCTTCTCATCCCACCTGGATTTAGGCTGTAAGGAGTTGTTGAAGCAGCTCCTCATTCTCCTCCCATAAGGGATCTGCTTTTCTAAGTCAATTTCTGCAGCTAGTTCTTCTCATCCCTATCCCCATTCCCATCTTCACATCCATCCCCATCTCCACTCCCATCTCCTCATCTCCATCCTGTCCTTGTCTCCACCCTCATCCTATGCCCATTTACACCCCCACCCCCATCACCACCCCCATCCCCATCCCCATCTCCATCCCCAGCCCCATTCAATCCCCATCCACCCATCCCCATCTCAATCCACATCCCCATCTCCTCACCCGTGCCCCTCTCATCCCAATCTCTATCCCAATTCCATCTGTCTGGTCTCTGTCTGACTGTTTGGCTTCCTCCGGCCAGAGCTGCCCCGGTCACACCTCTCTAATGTGAGTGTGTTGCGGTCCATCGTTCTCACGGAATAGGAGGGATTGGAATGTTACTGCTGCTGGGGGCTGCAGACCCCCCCCCTCTGCTCTCCTGTGCCTGTGCAGCTTCTACCAGGATGTCCCTGCGCCGCTGGGGCCTCTGCAGCGCCAGCACAGGGCACTGAGATGGGCTCAGCGCTCGAAGCTTTGAGGGTCCGTGCAAGAGCCAGGTCTGGCCGTGGACACTGAATAGGCGTCCCCCCCGCCTCTGTCCCGTCCCCCGGAGGGCCCCGTGCCGGGCAGCAGGCGGTGGCTCTGTCCCCATCACCCCAGCCACGGTGTCAGCGGGAATCACCAGCGGCAATCCCTGCCCTGTCTCCTGTGTCAGCTCGCCGCGGCGAGCGGCGGGACGTGCCGTGACTCACGGTAACTCACGGCAGCTCCGGTGGTGCCCGGGGGCCGGCACAGCCCGGCAGCGCAAATAGCGTGCGGGTAGCGCCGGAGCCACAGCAGCCCGTGACCGTACCCGGACACTAATCCCAGCAAACCCATCACGACAAAGCTGGAAAAGGGAAGGGAGTGGGGTCGGGCAGCAGCTTTGACGGACGTAGGTGCGATGGCCTGGGTGTCGGGGCTCTGCTTTGCCTGGCTCGCCCTCTCCTATTTACTCCTAAATATCCTGGGACAGCTGATTTTGTGTCTTTACTGGCCGTATTCTGCGAGGTGTAGAGCCCTGTGAGCGAGCCGTGGGAGAGTGGGAATTGCTCACACCTCCCCGGTCTGGGGCTTGGCCAGAGTTACATCCTTGCAAGCAAATCTGCATTTGCCAGTGACATTGGTGAGAAAAAGAGCGCGGGCAGGGACCCAGCCATGCAAATGCTCGGGACCGGCAGGTGGGGGCAGGACTCGGTCTGGGAACGAGGCCAGAGAGGGATGGGAAAGAGCCAAAAAGCAAGGGGGGGGGGGGGGGGGGGGGAGAGGGAAACGGGAAATAAAAAGATTTGAAAAGCTGCATTTCAGCTCGAGTTTGTACTCAGCTCTGTAACCGGAGAGGAACCGGGAGCGGTGTGACGGCCGGGCCAGGGCTCCCTGCACGGCTCCGCTGCCCGCCGGCTGCGAAGGGGCTGTCAGGGGCCGCGGCCGGCGCTGGGAGGCCCCTGCCCTCGCTTTATGGGGCCCTGCAAAAGCAGTAGTCCCACCCAGTGATTTACCCGCTCCCTTCTGAGGCGAGGGGAAGACGTGGCGGGAGGCGGGGAAGGGCCCGGAGCTGCGATGCCTTAAGCAAACGGTCACGCCGAGAGGTGCGGAACAAATTTCCCCTCCTCAGGAGACGTGACGGCCAAATTTCCCCGTGCCCGTGAGAGCCTGCGGGAGGGAGAAGGGCCGGCTGCCACCGGCATCGCCGGCGGGGCTCAGAGCCGCCTCGGGACTGGGCGCGCTGGGCTGGGCACGTCGCAGCCCTCTTCCAAAAAACCCCAGCGGGTCGTGCCCATCCTCCCGGCCAGCGAGAGTCCAGCCACCCCCCGAGGCCTCCTTGCAGGGAGCCGGAGAGCCGGGGGGACGGATCCGGGGCAGGCGGCGAGGGGGCGTGCCCCCACTTAATTCATTAAAATGTGTCGGAGAGCGTGGGAAAGACGGGAGCTTTTCTTCCCAGCGCAGAGCCGCAGCGAAAGGCGTGCGAGGGAGAGCGCCCTGCCCGCTCGGCTCCCCGGAGCCGGAGGAAGCGCGAAGGTTTCCTCCGCCGCTGGCCACGCCGCCGCTTCGCCTCCCGGCTCTTTGGCAGAGCGGCTGCCGGAGCCCCGATGGGGAAGCGCGGGGCTCGGCCGGTGCCGCCCGCCCCACCGCGGAGATGGGGCTGTAGGGATGCAGGGAGCCCACCCGGGGCTGTGGCTGCTGCGTGGGAACAGCCTCCGTTGTGCGGAGTCACCTCTGGGGACAGAAAGGGGATCCCTGTGGGGATGAGGTGGGGAAGGGGTCGAGGGGGGTCTCAGGAGGGGACACCCGTCCTCCATGTGGTCTGAAAGCTGCATAAGCAGGGGGGTGACCGTGGGATTGGCTTCATGCTTTCCCCATGGACACATCGCACACCAGGTGCCTTCGGTGGCACCCAGACTTTGCCTGTGTGGGCTGGGACCCTGCCAGCCCTGCAGGCAGAGCTCCTGAGGCCAGAGCTGGGGGTTTGCAAGGGAAACTTCATGCTCTTGCAGTGAAGATGTGTGGGTGCCCCGTGTCCTCTGCAGGGAGCACAGCACCACAAGAAAAGCTCTCACGAGTGGTTTGGAAAGTTCTGTAGACAAGGGTATCCTCCTGGGACTCCCACACCACAGGGGCCACTGCAGGAACATGGTCTGGGGACTGCCACTTCCCACGGATGTCACTGTAGATGCTGCTCTGCATGGTCCCTCCCAGCCTGTGACAAACAGGGTTTAAAACCTGAGTAAGATTCAAGCAGGGTCATAACACTACACGTAGTCATTGTCCTCTGGGACACCCCACAGGCAGAGGTGTCCCTGGGCTGGAGGATGTGATGCTGTGCTGTACAGTTTGGGTTATCTTACTGCAGCTTGGCCTTTAACCACTCCAGTGCCCCATCTTGTCAGTCCTTATCCTGCTGGAAATGCTGCAGCTCTTCTGAGGTAGCCTGTGGTCTCGGTGTCTGACAGCACAAAAGTGCTCCTGGAGCAAAAGGCCACCAGCTGGGACACAGTTGGAGCTGCAGAATTCCTGCCTGATGCCACAGACAGGGATCTCTGGCTACACCAGTGTCTCAAGGCTGCCAGGCCATGCCAAGGCAACGCCTTGACTGATGTCCCTGTGGCCACTGAGCACACATTCTCCAAACTACCATGGCTCCAACCTGTGTTCTGCTAAACTGACACCATCACATTTCCCTGACCTGGTGTGCTGGCAGCTGCTTGTGGGGCTTCTGGTCCTGGAAAACGGGCACCTGGAGGGATCATATCTTCACTTTGCAGGTGCTGATAGGGTTGGTTGGAGATATAGACCTTGGTTTTATGTGCCCTGGGCCAGCCTCCCTGCCTTTGGGCCATAATTATTTTGTCCTGGATCATCTGAATGAGCTCCAGGATTGAATCCAGTGTCAGTGCAGGGTTTTGGTGCTAGGAAATTGCCATCTCCTGAGACACATGGTTCTTGGGGCCACTTACCACAGAATCACAGACTGGTTTGGGTTGGAAGGGACCTTTAAAACTCATCTTGTCACACCCCCTGCCATGGGCAAGGACAGCTTCCACTATCCCAGGGTGCTCCAAGCCCTGTCCAACCTGGCTTTGGATACTTCGAGTGATCCAGGGGCAGCCACAGCTGCTCTGGCCAATCTGTTTGGTTGCACTGCATGGCCACTCCTTTGTGGTGACTGTGGGATGGGGACATGTCATCCCACTGCTCCCACTGCACAGTTCCCCCGGAAAGACTCATTACAGCCCACCAGGAGTGGCCTCTGTACCTGCTGACTGCTCCATGGGGACAACCCTGGGATCTAAGCAGGCTTGGGGGTGACACGGCCATAGCCCCCATGGGACACATGCCTGGTGAGTGATAGAAGCTCATTTGCCTAAGGGTCATGCCCACATATTGGCAGGTTGATGGGAAAGGTCTGGTCCCAGGCTATTCCCCAGGGAGCAAACAGCCCCTTATTGATGCAAATGTCCCTCCTCAACAGACACCTCTCTCCTCTCCCCTCACTGTGAGCAGTGACCCTGCCCTGTGGGAGCAGCATTCCTGTGGTGTGGGGCAGTACAAGGGCTGGAGTTCATAGCCAGCTTGGTCTGGATCTGTGTCCAAAACTACACTGGTTTGTTTGAAAATGGCAGCTGAGCAACTGGGAGCTCGATTGGAGCATCTGGCTGGAAGAGCGGGTCCAGGATGAGGATGGGCAGTGATACAGCCCCTGTCCTCCTCCTCTTCCTCCTCCTCCTCCTCCTCCTCCTCTTCCTCCTCCTCCTCCTCCTCCTCCTCCTCCTCCTCCTCCTCCTGTGCCTTGCTGGCTGCCTTAGGGACCAGCCAGCCCTAGTTCAAGGCGCAAAGTCATGCCAGGGAACACTGAGCTGATTTCTGTGAGCCGGTCAAATATGTGGCGAGGTTTCCGCTCCAGATTACAGGAGGAAGGAAGTTTGCTCAGAAGAGGATGGGGATAAGGTGGGGGAGAAGGGAGGGAAGTGCATTCCTGCCTGATGAGGAACAATGTTGATATATTCATTTGTAAACTAAAGCTGGCCTGAGCATCAAACACCTTGTCCCCGTCAAACTCTGAAGGATGTGCGGGAGTACACAAGGAGAGGAGAGGAACTGTCTGACATCCGATGCAGCGTGTGGTTTCCCAGGGCCGAGGGATAGATGCTGCTCAGCCAGATCTCATTCATGATAAAGAGCAATAAAACCCTTCCTCAGTGCTTTTTTATCCCAGGGTCCCCTCATGATCACATCCTGTCACGCAGAGGCAGGAGCTGAGCACAGGTGAAGCAGCCGGGGGATCCATGGCAGCCCACCCAGAGCGCTCATCCCTGCCACAACACTGCTGCAGCTGCCCTTTCCACGCAGGATCAAACAGCTCCATAAAACCAAGGAGGGCTCATTACTGCCCTAATAAATGTTAAACATTAGTATGACACAGACAATGGGATTTTGTAATTATTTTTTTTAAGCAGCCAGATAAGGAAACAATATTGTAGGCTGATTAGAAAGCTGCTTTAATTCCCTTTGATATGTATCCATCATTCAAAACTGGACAATTTATTACCTCCTGGATGCTCCTCAAGGCTATTCTCATGTGGAATTTGCTGTTGACTGTGTCTATGGTTGGAGGTGACCTTGCTGCACACTTCCCACCATGGCACCACCTCCTGTGGGCAGCAAGAAGGAAGAGGCACTGTGCTGGGTCCAGCCACTGCCCCTGTCCCCAGGAGCTGGATGGAATCTTCCAGGAGCTGTTTTGTGCCATGTCCACAGGTACAGACTGCTTGCTGGGCTCTGCCCTGGGTTGGGGTCCTAGAACAAGTCCCAGCCATGGGACCCTGCCCTAGCACAGCCTTGACTGTAAGCACAAGAGCTCAGCCCTAAACTGGGAAAGCTCTCAAGCAGATAAAATCCTGGAGTTGACCAGGAGGTGACCCTACTGTCCCCAGGGATCAGAGGGAAAGGCACCTTCTAGGCAGCTGTCCCCAGGTGAGGGACAGGGCCGTGTGTCCCCATGTCATGTGAGCTTCCCTCCACAGCAGAAGCAGTGGCAGATGAATGTAAAACCACAGCTCTGGAAAACCCAGCAAGCAAAGGCCAGAAGTGCCCATGAGTGGTCAGATGTGCATGTGGCTCAGCAGCTTCCCCTAAACAGGACCTGGAAAAGTTAATCCCATTTTGGAGTTTGATTTCATGGCAGACAAAGCAGTGCACGCTGTGGGGGCCAGCAGCTGGAGGCTCTGCATCATTCCTGCTTTGACTCATCCCCAGTTTCTGCCCTCCCAGAACAAACCCTGAAGAAACAGGATGCTGACATAAGGATGAGTAGTCTGTGTGGAGCCTGAGGGGTTTGGGCTGCTCAGTGCCTGGTACTGGCAGTGTGGGGGTGGCTGCCTTTTAGGGTCACTTGTACTAATTAATGCTCAGGCATTAATATTATGGATCTTATGGAAAAGAAGAATATTCAAAGTGGGAAGATGGTGTGTTTCTTTTATTAAAGCATTGAACTAGAGGGTGAGATGTCCCTGGGAGGAAGGAGCCCCTGGCACCGTGTAGCCAGGACATTTGGAAGAGGGAAAATGAGTCCTGCACTGTGCCATGAGCTGCCTGGGCCAGTGCTTCACTAGCTCATAAATGTCACATCTCAGCCAAGAACTCCTCAGGGCCTCTCAACAATAACAGCAAGCCCTGGCAGTTAACACAGATTAGAGGAGGAATTTTGCAGATGATCCTCTGTTCAGGATGGAATGGTGTGAGCTTGGCCATTGATCGGGAGACACTGGACAGCAGCCCCCTGGAGCTGCAGGACATGCCTGGGATCTCCATGGTGAGATGCAGCCTCCTCTGGCCAGTCCCACCAGTGATTCCAGTTCCTGGTATTAGTGGGCCCACACACACCTTATTGTCTCTCCTGTGTACCCTGCACGGAGCCTGGGCACAGGCTGTGCTGAGGCGTCTCCCCAGGGGAGGAAGAGGTCGGCAGCTTTGGCGCCAGTGGGAGCCCCCTCAGGACCAGCCTGGCCCTGCTGGGGCATCCCAGGCTGCAGCACAGGGGGTGCAGGTGCCAGTGGGTGCAGGTGCCAGTGTGCACCAGAAATTTCCCTTAGCCCAGCAATGCTCAGCCTCCCCAGACCTCCAGGCCTGTGCCCACCAGCTGCCTCCAGGAGTGCTGGGAGCACAGGGTCAGGGTGAGCAGGATGCTAGGGATGGGTTGAGGCTTGGCACATGTCCCACAGGCTGGGAGTGCTCAGGATGCTCTCTGCCCTGTGCTGCTGTTGGGGATGCAGCTCCTGCTCCCCATGAGTGAGTGGGCAGAGAGGCACTGGGGTGCGTGGGTGAGGTGGAGTCAGCACTGCTGGGGTGGTGGTTTTGTTCAGCAGAGCCCTCCCACCATCTTGCCATGTGTAGTTTGGAGAGGGGCAGAAATAAAGCAAAGTGCCCATTCTTCAGCTACCTCTGCTTTAATGATCTCATGGAGTATTTTTGGGCTGTTGCAAACCACGGGTGCACCTGTGACAGTGCTCTCTGTGATGGATCCCAAAATGAGAGCTCCTGCCTCCCCACTTCCAGCCTCTCTCCAGAAACCCACAGCCCAGAATCTGCTGAGGTTCACCAGGCAGTCCCAGTTCCCCTGTGGAGCCCCCATGCTTCTCCTCAGCTCAGCTCAGCTCAGCTCAGCTCAGCTCAGCTCATAGAAGCTCTGTGTGTTCCCAGAGGCCACAAGAACATCCTGAAACTGGGACACGATGCGTCCAAAATGGGACCCTTCCCAAAACACTTTCCCACAGCAGGTGCAGCAGTAGAAGTCGGTGAGCTCTGCTCTGTCCAGCACGCCGGGGGGGATGGCAGTGACCTGCAGGACTGTGTCCCCTGCCAGCCCCATGGCTGCCCTGCACTGGTCCGTCCCCTCCGCCTGCTCGCTGTGTGGGGTGCAGCCAGGCTGGGCTGTGTCACAGACTGGCACGGTGACACTGCAGCTCTGGCTCCCCGGGCAGCCTGTGGAGAGAGGAGACAGCAGACAAACCACCAGTCATTGGTGTGATGAGTGGAATCTGTGCTTAACCACGTGAGCCACCTTGTGATGGGCCTGTCATCCCTGCAGGGGTCGAGGCTCTGCCCTGCATCTCAGGGAGGAGCATCCCCTGAATTCGGGAGAAGGTGGCTGGTCACCAGCATCCAGCAGCTGCCTGCCCTAAGCGTGGCACCCGTGCAGCCACTTGCTCCTCTGCAGCTGCCGGGCACCTCCTGCAGTTCCTTCGCCGTGTCTTGGGGCCTGTTCCACTCTGGGTGATGGCTCCAGTGCTGCTGCTGCTCTGGGTGTGGCTGGTTTGCCTTCCGGTCACAGGCCAGGCCAGGCCGCTCTCGGAGCGGGGCTGTGCCCCCACGCCAGCCCGGCTGCGTTATGGGGCAGACAAACAGCAGGCAAACCCCTGCTGCTGCTTTAATTAAACCACCACCGTGATCAGCTGCTAATGGCACCCTCGACTCTCCCGACCTGCCCGCGGAGACGGGGCTTTGGGCCCCTTCCCCAGCGTGTGACCCTCCCCCGTACCCTGGGCAAGGGGCACAGTGACAGTGACGCAGGTCCCTGAGCTGTCCCCGCACCCACACACTCCAGTGCCTGTCTGCCCCAGCCCCGTCCTCAGGATCGCTGCCATCGCACAGCGAGTGCCCTGAGTCGCAGTCCGGACCCGCTGAGGGCTCCCCGGGGGCACGGCAGCTCTGCAGATCCGGGCAGCGGAAGCCGAGGGCTGAGCTGCCTCCCATCCATCAGGTTGCCTGGCAGCCGGGAACAGGCTGCAGTTGTTGCTGCGGGATGTCCCCGTTTTGGCAGGGGGATCTGTCCTGCTCAGGCACCAATTAAGACAACAAAAGGCATCCTGCATCGCTCTAGTGGCACTTCTGGGGTGTTCACCTCACCCTTTTCAGGATCACAGGAGCCAGGAGCCAGCTGGGATGGAGAAGGACACCAGCATTCCCAGCTGGCCCTTCCCCGCATTCCAGAGCCGTCAGGAGCTGGGACATGCTGGGGGGGAACACGGCTGGGAACAGCCCTGAAACGGCCATGCCATCCTGGCAGAGTCACCCCCCAGCTGCGCGGTGGGGTCTGGGCCTGCCCATCGCAGGAGTAGAAAGAGCCACAGCCTGGGGGAAGTGTGGAAGGCTCAGCTCACACGGGAGCCTGGTTCAGGGGGGGCTCCCCAGACCCCCACCCCCAAGACCTTCCACACCTCCCCAGGGCAGATTACCAGCCCGAGCTGGTGGGGCACAGTCACCCCCAGTTCCCAGCACATCAACAGCCATGCTCAGGGTCATGGCTGTCACTGGGGGTGTTTTCATGGGGGATTTGCAGGCCAGCCTTTCACCACCACATTGCCCAGCAGCAGCACTAGTTTGGGGTTTGCTGCCACAGCACAAGAGGAAGCAGCCCCAAGCCCCATCTGAGACACTGGGCAAGAGCTGGGTTCATCAGGACTGTGCCCTGAACAACTGTCCCATGGCCTCACTCACAGACAGGCCTTTCCTTCATCCCCCACATCTGCTTTGGACACTGACATCTATCCTTAAAGGGAAAACAATGACCTCAATTTCCCATTTTCTCAAATTTCTGGCAAGTGGTGAAACACCCAGGCTGCTCTTGGGAGATTCCTGAGCTACCCCAGGGATGTGGAGGGGGAGTCCATTTCCCAGGTGTTTCTCCAGGATAAAGCCTGCCAGCGGGTGGCAGATCCCCAAGTCAAGAACAGCGGCTCTGTCCTCACTCTGTTCCCACCCCTCTCTGCCCTGTGCCACTCCTGTGTTTGGTGGCATAGGGTGGCCTCAGCCTGGGCACCCTTTTTTCTCCTATCCTCTCTGCTCTCGTGCTCCAGACCCCGAAGGGAGGGACATCAACCTTGGGTGGGACTTTAAGATCCAACGCAACGGAAATGACACTGACAGCACGCAGCACCCATGGCCAACAGCTTTCCCCATCACGGACCCGAAAATTTCCCTGGACAGAGCATGGCACCAGCACACTGACAGGACATTGCCATTCTGTGTGCCTGCAGGGATATGGAGTAATTTGCTCTCTCTTCCAACATGCTCCCTCTGCTGTCCTGCTGCTGGTGGGCAAAGCCAATGGCAAACTCCTCCTTCCCTGCACAGGCGGATGAGAAACCTCCAGCTCCCCCAAACACCCCAATCCTACCCCCTGGGCTCGTGGGAAAAAGGCAGGGAGGGAGGGAAAGTTCATTCCTTAAAAGCCTGAGGAGAGAAAAGCTGTGATGGTCACCGCGTAGTTTTGCCTTTGCTTGCACCAGCCCCCTCCTAATTGTGGCTCTTCAAAGGGTTGAAAATGCTACATCACTTCAAAGTGACCATTTCTGAATGGGAGCTTGTAAAACCCCTTCTCCCCCTCCCACCAAATTCTTCCCAGGGCTTTTGAAGATGCCTGTGCTCCCCTCACCGACAGGGTGAAAGGGCCACCAGGCGCCATGCACAGGATGCCAGCCGGGCACGCGGGAAAACTGAGCTGGGAAAGGCTGGGTCCCCCAGAAAAACAGGGGTTTCCAGGGGAAAGGGGGGGGGGGGTGGAGCTTGAGGGAGGGTTTTTCTCTCCCCTTTCAGACAGGCAGAGACCTCTCCAGTGGAGCCACGGCTCCCTTGGGACTGCATCCCAGCTTGCCTGGATGCTGCACACCCTGGAGTTCCAGCAGAAATGGAGCAAAAGGCATGTGTAGGGTGTAGGGGAACCTAGTGTATCCTTCCTTTGTGCTGGGAGCTTGTCAGATCTGTGGCGTGCAGAGCTCTGTGAGGTTCACACCAAGGGCTGGATTCCCACCGCATCGCCGCGGAGGAGAAAGGAAAGCCATTCCTTATCAAATCAATTCGAAACACTTCTTGGGAACTAATAATCCCATTATAAAACATCTTGAAAATAAAAACCCCTTTGCCTCTCACTCACCTCTCCTCCTCTTGGCTGGGTCACCCTGGGGATGACAGACCCTGGGTGAGGGGTTGAGCCCTGCAGCCCCCAGCCCCCCAGAGCTGAGCACCCCCATGTGAGTGCTGCAGAGCTCCACGGGCAGCAACAGTCATCCCCTGGCACTGTCCCCAGCTGGGCAGTGCTCAGCACAAGAGCCATCTCCTCCTGGACTCGCACGTGCTTCCCACTCACAGCTCCTGCCCACCCCTGCTCACCTGTGGGAATGAATCCCATGGGAACAGCAAAAACTGCTGCTCTTCCCACCATGATGTCTCACTGCCAGCAAATGCTGCCATGTCCAAGGGAGAGGGGATTCTGCAGCACCCCCATTCTGCTTATTTCTGCATCAGGTTCTTTCCTGAGCTAAGCAGGGCCACTATCAGTGGTGGGATCCCACCTCTGCACACACTTGTCACCTCTGCAGCAGTCCTGCTTTCTGCTCAAGCCCCTACTGTATGCCCCAGGGTGGGGTGACCCCATGCTCCATGAGGTGGGTGCAGCAGGAGCTCCCCAGCCTGGATTGGATCTCCTTCTTTCAGCCCCCAATCACCAGCACTAAGACAGTGGGGCAGACCCATGCCACAGGCCCATCCCACACCCTGGGCACTGAACAGGCTCTGGGAAGTCCAAGGGACCAACAGTCCCTTCACCTGAGCGGACATGGCAGCCTCTGGGACCCACAGTCACCGGGAACACTCTGGTAGTCCCACAAAAACCCTGAACTATTGCCACAGGGAGGCTGTGGGGGCAAAGTGACTTGTCCCGAGATAGGGATGAGACAGGAGCTGCAGCTTCATGTGCCTCACTGCAAGGTCCTGATCGTGGACGTGGGGCTGAGCCCAGTGGGATGGACATGGGACAGGACAGGGGCTGCCCACTGTGGGCAAGGGGATGCACATTTCCCCACACAGAGGGGCTCTTAGTGGGGGTCACATTGAAAGGCCACCGTGATGGTGACACTGGTGACCTGTAGTCCCTCCAGCCTATTGTGTCAGCTGCAATGCTGGAATGCTGGGTCAGCACTACTGGGACAGCACCGGGACTTCCCAGCAGGACAGTGGGGCACAGCAGGGCTTGGAAAGATGGGACAGAGCAGGATCAGGGCCGATCCTCTTTTGAGCCTCTGCCCATTCCCCTTTCCCAGCCCACCCAGCCCTGATTTGTCTGGGAACAACCTGTCCCCACTGTGTGAGCTCTGGGCACCCCCAGGGTTTCAGTATCAGGGTGGCAGCCAACGACTTCCCAGGGAGTCAGGCACTTCTGCCCAAAATCCTGCCCCACGGGCTCTGTTTCTAGCCCAGGTCCCTCTGTGTCACCCCGGCCCAAACCAAGGCCTTGGGGCGAGGAGCTGGGTGCCTGTCCCAGCTGGCTCAGGCAAGCACCTGGCAGCTCCTGCTGCCTCTGGAGAGGCTGTGGGTCCGGCAGCCCTATGCCAGCCCTGAGCCCTGTGCCAGCCCCGGGCCCTGTGCCAGCCCTGGGCCCTGCCCCTGCCAGAGCCATTGCAGCGGTGTGGGGGGCTCAGCTGCAGCCAGGGCTGGGGGGCTGGGGAGAAAGCTCAAAGCTTTGTCGAGGCTTTGCACAAGGCTGAACACAGACCTGGGAGCATTCTTGGAGTACAAAGGTGCATGGGAAACCTCGGCCTCGGTGAGAGATCAGCCTGATAAGAGGAGTTATGAGCCTGAGAAATGTGCTGATTGCAGGGCACTGAAGATGCCTGGTTATCTTTTCCTCCTCGATAAGGCAGATAAGCAAAGGACAAAGGACCCGGGATTGTGCAACCTGGGCTGCAGCAGCCTGGCCGTGATCTTAAGATGTTCCCAGGGCGGAGGAGGGAGGATGAGCTCAAGCAAGAGGCAGCTCCAGCTGCTCTCATCTCCCCGTGCCGCTGTGAAGAGAAGCCTGCCAGCCCCTGTACCCAGTGCTGGGAGCAGCACGCAATGGTCCCCGGCTCTGAATGGCCTCCAGCTCCTTCCCAGGCCACGCTGGGCACAATGCCCCTGTCAGCAGGCATAGCAGAGCTCTGCAAACCAGCACACACAGCAATGTCACCAGGTCCCAGCCCTGCCCTGCTTTTCCAAATGAGCAAGTGAGTCCCACTGAAAAGGGAAAGCTGGCTGAGCCTGGGGGGTGTTTCTGGCTGGTCTCACCACTACAGCCCCCGGTCCCATCCCTGACCTGCTTGGGCACGTGAAGATGCTCCTGTTATTCCGTTGCACCCTGGAGAAAAGAGAGCCTAAATGCATGGAGTGGCTGAAGGGGGCAGGGGATCGCCTGGATCCAGGGGTGCAACCCCTCAGGAACTCATCCCCTTCCATGCAGAAGTATTCAGAGCAGCCCAAGACAATGGGGGTGCCTTGGCCCTACAAACGGAGTTTGGTATAAAGCAGTGAGGATCCATGTGTGCAAGAACACTCCCAGGACAGCACAAGGATCTATCTCACACTTTTTCCACATGGCAACAAGACAAGTGTGATGCTCACAGCAAAGCCAAATACTGTAGATCAGGAAAGCCTCCAGCTGTAGGGCTTTGGGCATGCAGGGGACTCTTCCTGCTGTCCACCAGAGCTCCAGGCTCAGGCGAGTGGGTACTACCAGCCCATGCCCTCAGCTGCCCCAGTGCAGTGGCTGTAGAGGAGGGACAGTTCTGCTGGCACCCCAGCCTTCCCCACACTGTGGCCTGCAGCACTTCCTCCCACCTGCCTTGAGCTGTCTCTGCTGGCTTTTCCCCAGGCTCGGGGTGGAGCCAAGGGCTGAGAAGGGAAAGAAACCCCAAGTCACTGCTCAGGCTGGCAGGGGCAAGGTGGGTGCCCCAGCTGCTCGATGCCATCCTGTCACCCAGTGCAGGGACACTCCAGCTGCTCCTGCAGCCACTGCTGGGGCCATCGGGGACTTATCCTGCACCTGTGTCCAGAGCCCCAGCGCTGGCAGCTGCTCAGGGAGGGTGCCCACCCAGCATGGGACTGGAGGCTGCACCCTGCCTGGTCAGCACCACCAACTCAAGAGCAGCAAGATCCACTGTTTTCATCTTTTGCAGCACATTTTAGATGGTGAGGGGAGATTCTGCAATTAAATTCGCCTCCTCTGTTTGGCAGCTCCCAACCCGATGGAATATGCTACATCCTCGCCTTTCCCAGAGACCAGATTTCATCTGGCAGAGCACCCACCGAGCTCTGGGGCCCTGTGCCAGCTGGTTTTACTGCACTGACTAAGCAAGAGTTCCCCATACCAGACAAGAGCCTGTGACACAGCCCATTCCCCTGGGTCTCTTGGGAGCTACAATCTGTCACTGCCTCCAGGGAGGACTTGCCTGTGCCCTGTGGTGACCCACAGCCCTGCTCCCCTCTCTGCCCCTGTCTGCTCCAGGCACCTGAGCTGCTCAGAGCATCCCCCTGGGAAATCACAGGGAAAAGCTGTCGGGGCTTGAAACTATTTGTGGCACTTCTGTCAAAACCCTCATGCAGGGAAAAATGTGTCTGTGTCAAGGATTATGTTCCCTAAAACCTGTGAAAGTCCTAGGTCCAAGTAAAAGTGAGCTATTACAGGATGAATAATTGTCCTTTCATCTCTTGGAAGCCCTGCTATAAAAATCCAGGAACCAAATGAAGCAGCACTGGATGCAGCTGAACCCCAGGACTTGGGAGCACCTGGGCCAGATGCAGACTTGTGTTGAGAGGTGGTCCTGAAGGATCTGTCCCCATCACCCATCTGCTCCAGCACCCACCAGCTCCTCCCTGGAGAGGTGAGGCCCCCGTGGGAGGAGGTTCGCTCCTTGCCTGGAAGCAGGAGCACGGAAAAGGCATTTTTTTGCCAAGCAGCAGCACCTGGCCATGGTCTGGGCCATGCACAGGGGCATGACAGGGACAACATGGCCTGGGCTGGAGTCATGGCACAGGGGACAGTCCTGGTGTGAGGCTGTGGGTGCTGAACACCCCCATGCCATGTGTTGGGCCATGACAAGGGCAGAGCAGGTCCTGCCACCAACTGCTGCAGCAGGAAAATGTAAAGGAAATCAGGGAACAGGTGAGATTTTTCTTATTGACCCACTTCTGTGGCTGCCCAGCCTGTTCCAATGCCACCACCGTCCCCACCAAGCGTTGACAGAACACTGTCAGCACACCCTTCCTGTTTGTCTTCCTGAATATCTGACCCAAGGTGGGACATTTTGGGGCAACCTAGTCAAGCTCACACTTGCAATCCCTGCTTGCAATCCCTGCAGCTCCTAGCAAAATCCAGACAGAAATGGAAACCCCAGGATGGGGCCAGAGCCCTGGGTCACAGGGGACTCTGCTGGCAAGTCTCCAGCCCTGCTATGCCCACCTGGCTGGGAATCACAGCTTCTGTCTCATGTCTCCACCACCCCTCTGGGGATGCTGTGGCACCTTTGGTCCCTGCCCTGCCTGCTCAGGCAGAGGATGTTCCCCATTGCAGGGCGCTCCAATGCCATGGCTGACATGGCCAGCACAGGGGTCCCACCTGCTCCTTCCCCATGAATCCCCCAGGTACATGGGGGGACCCAGCAGGAGACTGCACAGCCCAATGGGGACACAGGCTGTTGCAGATGGAGTGTAAGGAGTAGAGCAAGGTGGTCCCTGAAAGAGTCTGTGTGGGGGAGCCATGGTGCTGTGTGAGACCCTCTCAGCTCCATCAACCTTATCCCAAAGGGGGAAGGGAAAACGGCTCACTCTGAACACAAACCACAGCATTTCTATTTCCCATACTCTGGAACTGGCTGAACTGGCCTGTCTGGTCGCTGGGTACACATGCAGAGAGTGCCCTCACCAGAGAAACCGCTGGGGAGGATGTCCCGGCCTCTGGGGAAGCACAGCACTCCCAGGCTGCCAGCACCCTGGGAAAAGCTGCCCCACCATGTTCCTCATACCCAGAGCCACACGTGCAGCCCCGGCAAAGCCACAGCCGGCCAGGAGTGCCCAGCAGCTGCCACTTCCCTCTGCTCCCTGCAGATGGGAAGGGATGCACCCACCAAAGGGCTGGAGCAGAGCCTGGGCTGCCTTGGAGCAGCAGCAGGGGCACGTTCCCATTCTGGTCTGCCATGGGTGTCGTTTGCCACCAAAATGGGTCTCCCTGTGGGAAGGAGTGTTTGCGGGTCAATGCACCTTGGGGTATGGAGGAGCCTTCTCTCCCTTGAGCCCGCTGGGGCAGGCGGCACTGACTCACCTCTCTGCAGCCTGACCTAATTCAAGAGGCACTGGGCAGGTGAGGAAGGCACTGTGAGCAGCCCCAGCCAGGAGGCATTTCACCACCCAAGCTGAGTTTTTCACTTTCAGGTGATGAAGGCCTCAGGCTGTCACTTGAGCTACTGTTGGCATGTCACCAACTCCCCTGGCTGGGCAATCCCATGCACGACCCTGTGCCTTGCAGGGCAGGACAGGGCAGCCAGGGCAGCCAGGGCAGCCAGGGCAGAGACATAAACCAGACCTGAAAGAGCTCTGTGGGTCTGCACCCCGTGGCAGGTTGATGGCAGGGCACTCTCATCCCCCTCTGAGAAACCCCCAGGCCCAGGGGGATGGTCCTGCTCTGTCCAGAGCAGTGAGTCCCAGGGAAGGGCACAGGAGGGGGAATCACCCACCCACTCACCTGCACTGTGCTCCCCTGACACTTGTCTGCTGCTCTCCACCAGCTGCTTCATCCTCTCCCGTGAGACCTTCAGGTACTTGTTGCAATTGCACACCTGAGAGAAGAGAGGGGGAGGTCAGTGAGATGGTCATCGTGCTCCCCTGGCATCTCCTGCCTGCCCAGGGCACAAACCCATGCTGGGCACCCCTGGCACAGGCAGCCCCCATCACATGCACCACAGCAGGGAAACGAGGGCAAGACCTCCCACTTAGCAGGGACAGGCACAGGCACCAGCCACAAGCCCAAGAACCCCCTCCAGAGGGGCTCCCTCTGTGTGTGCCCAGCCATGTCTCCAGACAGGCTGGCAGCACTGCCCACCCTGGGTCCCTGGCCAGAAAACACCAGCAATGAGGCTGCCTTCAAGCATCAAGCAGACACTCAAAATCTCAGCTGTGGCTTCAAGATTTGATCTCTCTTGTCTGACAGAAGCTGGGGATGAAGGCTGTGGACCCCAAAACACTCTGGGCTCTCATTTGGCTCTGCTTGGCTTGGCTCTGCTGCAGCACTGTGAACACTAAGTCATGCTTTCGACCACTTTTTGTTTGCCAAAATGTACCCAGACAGGTCTCTGAGTGCCCACATGTGCCAGGTGCTGGACCCCAAAGAGCTCCCTAAATCCCACTGCTGGGGAGCACCCAGGGATGGTGCCTGGGGCTAAGCACAGGGTGCAGCTGGCAGCCAAACACTTGCCCATAGTGAGCAGCACTAAAGCTCCCTGGGAGCATCACAGTCCTGACACCTTCCCTTTCCTCTCCCCTCCCTCCTGGACTGGGAGCTGGTTGTTGGGATGTGCCACAACACCTTTTGTCAGCTGTTTGTTTTTAGGGGCTGTTTTCTGCACATTGCACCCAAGGCAAGGAGGGAGAGAGGTGAGCAACTTCACTAAGCAGAACAAGTCAGTTCCCTGCCAGGGGCTTTGCTCCAGAGCCTGTTGAAACCAGAAAGGTTTTTCCAGCTCCCAGGCAGGCCCTGGTGTGGGCTGGCAGCCACTCTGCTGGTTTGGGGTTGGAGCAGTGTTGGGTTCATGGCACGGGGCAGCCATGGCCCTGCTCCCACACAGCTGCCTGCAGGAGGAACGAGGCAGGCTGATTTGTTTGGAAACGAGCTTGCCACCAGGTCCTGGCTCTGCCTTGCAGCACGATTCCCACTGGCAGCCTCCACAAAACCAGCACACACTCCCCATCTATCCCCATCCCAGCACACATCCCCAGCCTTTTGGCCAGAAAGGACACCTGGACTTAGTTCCCTGAGGCCCCACTGCTCCAGCCCTGCAGAGCAGCAGCGTGGACAGACAGACAGAGATGGACAAGGGGTGATCTTGGAAGCACCCAAATGACACGGAAAACATTGCATCACTTTTAAAAGGGAATTTTGTGACAATCCTCTGATTGCACAGCAGCATCAGGGAACAACCCCTTGAGCAATTGGGGACAGAGCCCTGCGCTGCTCCTTGCTCATGCTGGGGGCAAGATTAGAGCACTGATATCACGGGGGGCTGAGCATGTCCCCCTGCCCTGAGAAGGGCAAAGCCCTCCTCGGTCTCACCCTCAAACCCAGGGACCCGGGCAATGCATCTGTGTGAAAGCCCAGGGAAGCAGAATGATGCTGTGATTTGTGGGAACCCGAATTTCTGCAGAGCCTGACCAGACATTGGATGGTCCCTCTGAGGCCTGAGGACATCCCAGCTCGCACAGGCTGGACCTAGAGCCAAGATGCCACCCCCTGACAGGCACCCACACCCTCACAGGGATCTGTAGGATTGCAGCAGGCAGGCAGAAGGGACAGGCAATTGCTGGGGACATGTGCTGGTCCCACTCCCCATGACAGTGACAATGGGCTGCATGCTGGAGAGTGACATGGAGCCTGGAGGGGTGGGGCATGGTACCTCTTGGGTATGGAGGCAGCACTGGAGAGTCAGAGGTTTTCAGGAAGCTCCCAGACCAGCTGTCCATTGAACTGCCAGCCAGGAGGGTGCAGCAGGGCCTAAGGACATCCTCTTCCCCTGCCTTCCCTGCTGGCATGGACATGAAGGGGCTCCCCTGCCCTCTGTCACTCACCAAATCCATCAGGTTGCCCAACCCTGGCAGCTTGGAGCCCACCAGGTTCCTGAGCAGCAGTGCGAGCACGCTGGGCACAGGCTTCTTGTCCTGCTTGGGTGCACAGAGTGACCTTGCACGAATTTCTCTGCTTCTCTAAAGTTCATGACTGTTGTGAATTAGGGATAGTTCACTCCCTGGGCCAGGAATGCCCAGCAGCACAGGGGTATCCTGGCATTCTCCACTCTCTGAGGCTGCTGGGTGCTGCCAAGAGGCTCTTTGCCCCATGCCACCCCATAGCCTCTGGGCCTTCACCACCTTCAGCTTCCCAAAACCAGAGTACGAGCTCAGGAGCCAGATAAGCCACTTAAGCAGCAGCACCAATTAGCTGTAATAAAAAATTGCAATTAATTTTTTTTAATGCCTTGACAAAATGAGCCAAAAGAGATGAAGTGAGTGGGGAAGGCTGCCACTTCCACAGGCTGGGCTGCACGGCTGCTTTGCAAGGACCAGTGATGGCCTCAGGCTTGATGCTTGGCTCCTGGGGATGTGGAACAGTTTTTTGGGTGGATCTTTTGTATATAGGGTAGGGAAGTGGGGAGCCTCTCTGCTGGAGAAGAGATGGTTATTTCTTCTTGGAAAAGTGTGGTTTCTACAGATCCATCACGGCAGGATTATCTGTGGCCCCAAAAATCTTCATGAGGTGAATCAGCAGGAGATGGTGGCACCTTGGATCACTGGGGTGCAACTGCTGTGAGCAGCGGCCATGACCTGACAGAAGGGTTTGGCATCTCTGTAACATCTCGGGGTCCTCCCAGCCCCTGTGCCAGGCTCAGGGTGGGGGTGGCAGCTTCTGCCCACGCCCCAGTCCTGCCTGGGGGCCGATGTGCTGAGTGGGCTGAATGCAGGGGCTCTATTCATATCATCCTGCCTGGCCTCAGGGATGAGGAAAGGGCAGAGTCCAGCTTGGGAGGAGGGGACTAGGGGGTTGCAGCCCCCACAGGCTTCTGAGTGCCCCCCAGTCCGCTGCCACCGGTGTCCCTGTGGCACAGCAGGGCGCCCGATGCCCCGGGGCACGGGGGTGCAGGGCAGCAGCGGGCACACCTCGGAGGAGGAGCAGCCCTGCCTTTCTCACGCTGGGGCAGCCCGTGCCAGCACATGCTTAGTCACTGGTAAATCCCAGCCGAGATCTGCTCTGCCCTCTGTGAAATGGATCTTGGCTGCACCCCCGCTGAAGCAATCCCGGCGCTCGGGAGCCATGGCGGGCGCGCTTTCCCACGGCAGCCCGGCCCCCCGCTCCCCGTGTGAATCAGCCCGGCCCGGTGCCCCTGCCCGGCGCACGGCAGCGCAGCACTCCCGCCTGTCCCTGCTCCGATGCCTCGGCAGCAGGGGCGATGGAGCTGCAGCGGAATTCAGGCTCCCTGCCTGGGCTGGGGGATACGACTGCGACACCCTGCCCTGCATGCCCCGGCTCTGCTGCACATCCGTGGCAAGGATGAGGAGCAGGTGCAGCTCATTTCAGAGGAAGCCGTGGTCCCCTCACGGCTGCATTCCCTCACTGTTGTCCCCCTCCCTGTGCCTGTCTGTGCATCCTGGCCAAGGTGCTGCAGCTCGTGTGGGGCGCTGTCACCCCCACACCCGTGTGCTCCTCCCCAGGACCTCAGGCCAGCATCCAGAGGGGCACTGCAGCCCAGCCAACTCTGTGCTGTCACCACCACGGGCATGACATGGGGATTAGAAGGAGTGGTGTCATTGGACTGAGACTGTGGTGTTATCACTGGTGTGGATCTGTGGTCCCTGAGGCCTGGTGAGGTGCTTGTTCCCATCCCCAGCAGCTTGAGCCCTCCTGCACTGAGGTTCTCCCTGCCTGTGCCACCAAGAAGGATGAAGCAGGTGAAACGTCCTTTTGCAATGCCAGCAGCCCAGCCGGCGCCCTGTTTTTGTTTAGGATGATCCCTGCCTCTCCCAGCCCTCCTGGCTGGGGATTTCAGCAGCAGTGACGCATGAACCTCCCAGGACTCGAGCGACTGGATGCTTGAGCCTGGAGCTCCAGGGCCATCTCAGCATCCCATCCTCTTTCTGCACCTCCACCCATGGAGCTGAGAAGCTGAAAGAAAACTCAAGTTCAGCAGATAACAGGAGCCAAACCTTTCGTGACTCCAAAAAGTGGACTCCAAAAGTGACTGCAGAAGTCAGTGTGAGCTTGGCTAAGGCTGGCAGCATAAGCTCAGGTGGATGTAGGTTGGTACCCCAAACACGTGGAAGATGAGCAGTTCAGACAGCACTAGAGTCAGTTTTGCTTGTTTCTTTGATATCTCTAAAAGCTGCATTTTCAAAGTGCTTTGAGTCACCTTGGTGATGCTGACCTCTGCCCAGAGGAGCCACCCTGGAACAGCCTCTGGGCCTTAGGGCTCCTTCCACCTGCTCTGCTGACAAACATGACAGGCCAGCGTCACTGAGGGATCTCCTTGGCAGGGCTTTCACCAGAGACACAGATCTCTGCCTGGAGAGCTCCTGGCTTGGGAAATCCTCAGTGTGAAGGATCCAACCTGTTGTAAAGGAAAACAGTGCCCAGTGTGAACTCTTTGGGGCAATTCAGGGCAGCTCATGTCAGGACAATTCCTTGGGTGTCTTCTGCTCACTGTATCACGGGACTACTCAACAGCCACCTGCAGTGATCTCTTTTCCTACTCACCACCTACCCTCTCGTCTTTCTCCCTCTCTCCAAGATGGATATCACCTGGTGAAAGGGCCACTCCTCCGGATGGAGGTTGCAAATCTCCCTTTGGTTGTGAAAGCACAGCCCTTGAGCATCCAGGAGTTTCTTTCAGGGACTTATCGAGAGTTGAAACCTCCCCAGACTGCAGGATGCCAGGGCTCAGCACAGGCTGCCCTCTATTACCTCCAAGGCCAGGAATTATGGATCTGCCTCTGCACACCTCCTGCCTACAACCCAAAGCAGAGTGCCCAGGAAGGTGGGAGATGGTGGGAAGGGCAGTGAAAGAAAACCAGGTAACAACCCAGCAGATGTGAAGCAGAGGTCAGGAGCTGACCATGCTCATCTGTCCATGTGTCTGTTTTCTCACATTTTTCCCAAGTGACTTCAGCTGCGCTTGCTGCACCCACCGCTTTGACCTTCAGACACTCTCCTCTTCTTCCAGCAATGCTCTACCCTGTAGCACCTTTGAGGTCCTTGCACAAAAAGCAGAAACTCAGCAATTCAGCCCACTGGAGATCTCCACACCCTGTGGGTACAAAGGCCACCTCTGGGTGCAGTGCTGGGGACAGCCATCACTCCAAGGGGATTTTCAGAGAGCAGCTGTCTGGGCCATGTCCCTTCCCCTTTATGCCAAGAGCTTTCCTCACTGATCCTCTGATCACCAGTGCCTGGAATCATAAAGGTGCACATTGCTGCTCCTGCTCTGTTGCAATGGTCCAGTGCCTGTCCTTGGGTACCAGCAAACTCCCCAGCAGCAGAGGAGATGCTGGGTGTGTCAGCCTGGTACTTCCAGAGGGCAAAGGAACACAACAGCCCTGAGTGCCCACAGCACCAGGGCAACCCTTCCTGCCAGGGCTGGGAGTTGGGCTGTGATGCTCCCACATGGACATGCAGCCTGGGCATCCTCTGCCAAACCTGCCTGCATGTCCAGCAGCAGGGATTTCATGGCCATCTGGGCTCAGTAACCTGCTGCCAATGAAACACAGGGCTGCCAGTGGGATCCTGGCACCAGGGGCCATTTGGTTCACAAAGAGGGAAGGGCTCTGTTTATTGAATCATTAACATCACTTCCCTCACTGCCAGCCAGGTACTCCGAGAGGTCTCTTAGGCAAGTGCTGACCTAGCCCAACCCTGCTAAGCTGGTAAGATGACATGGATCCCATGCCAGCCTGGTACTATGTTCCCACTGCTTTCTCTGCTCCCGCTTTGCTATTAGTCATCCATTTCTGGAAGGTTTCTCATGCATAATAAAGTGTTTCAACACTTGCATAAGCCAATTCTTCTCATCAGGAGTGACCTGCTGCATTTCCCAACACTTTCCCTAGGCAGTTCTTCCAACTGCCATGAAATATGGAGTTAAAACATGAAGTTTTCTATTCCCCTCGAGGCAAAAGGTGTGGGAAATCAAACAGATAAGAATGCCTTTAATTAGTATCATTTGCATAAGCTCTGGGAAAGGCTCACCTGACAGCTCCAAGGGCCTTGCTTGTCTGGGAGCATCAGCCACGGCTGAAACGGGCAGATTAGCGGAGTTCCTCTGACTGGGGAGATAGTGAGAGTGATGGTGATAGAGCCCTGGAGTCTCCATGGATACCCCAGCTCCTGCTGGCTCCTCTCTGGGGCACCCCAGCTCCCACTACCTCCTTGTCTGTGCAGTCCAGATGCTGCTGGCTCCCTTTCAGGTCCCCCCAGCTCCCACTGGCTTCTTGTCAGGGCACCCTCTTCTCCATTTCCACCTCCCCAGTTTGCAGCTGCTCTGAGCAAAGAAGTGACTCGTGTGCTGGGGTGAAGGGCAGGGATGGGAAGAGAGGAGAGGAAGCACAGGCACATCCCTGGACAAGGCGTGGAGGCTGTGGAGCGGGCTCGGCATGCGGCAGGGATGGGAGCAGGTGGGGCAGCCTCTGCTCTGCTCTCCCCGCTGCACTCACGCTTCCTCGAGCACAGACACTGCCAGTCCCCAACCACAAACCCCATCCCCTGCCGTCACTGCCGAGGGTGACAACCAAAGCCCTTTTCAGTACCTCAAGGCTTTTGCAGTGATGAGAATCTCACCCCACACTACACCTAAACCCACATGCAAAGCTGAATTTCCCAGAGGAAAAAAAATTATGCTCAACCCGCCTTCTGCTGCACACATCCCCCCTCGGATCCCTCCAGTTGCCTCTCAGCTACCTCAAGATTCACTTGCTCATCTTTCCTCTCAGCTGGGCTGGGCGCCCCGAAAAGCTGAAGCTGCCAGAGCACCCTTGACCCAACCTTCACTGTAGCTGTGAGCCCTGTTTATACAGCATCCAGCACATGGATGCTGCTCTGGGACAGGCTCAGGGCAAGTTTAATAACAAAGCAAACCAGTAATAACTGCCTCCTAACGAGGTTACGCAGCATCCCTGAAGACTTGGCTTTAGGGTGAGCTCTGTGCCAGGAGCTGCTGGGGCTGGGGTTTGAGCTGTCCCTTCCCACCCTCCTGACTGCGGTGCCTCCGCTCCTCCAGCCCTACACCAGCACCTTCCTGCTTTGTAAATGTGCTTTATATCCAACCCTGGGGTGAAGGTTAGCCCCTCCTGTGTCATGCAGCTCCAGGGCACCCACCTCCTGCTCCAGTCTGCTCCAGAGCCCGTGCCACAGCAGGAGAAGGGTTAATTTACCCAGCTCCCTGCAATTCAGCTCATTGCTGCTCCTCTTTATCAAGCTACTGAGTTTTATCCAGCTGGAGGTGAGAGCTCTGCTCTTGGTCGGAGTAGTCCAGAGGCTGATGAACCCCAGGGCTGGGAAAAAAACCCAAATCAAGCTCTGGAATTGCCCAGCACTGGAAACAGAGCGAGACTCCACATCCTGCCAGCTCATATTCCAAGACTAAAATGCAGATGGAAATCTGGCTACCAAGCAACCCCAGACCTTCAGGAGCAAGATGTTTTGGCACCAGAAATGATAGAGGTCATTCAGATACATTTTCTGCCCTTGAGAGTCAGAGCCCTAGAAACTACAAATGGGCAAAGCCATTCTCTGTCTAGAGGATCCCCATGCTCAGGTCATTGGCCCTCCCCCGAGGGCTCCCTGGCTGTGCTGTGAGCTGGGTTCCTGCCTGAGCCGGGCCCCAGGAATCACCGGGGCAGCCCATGAAGCCTCTTCCCTGCTGCACCTTCCCCTGGACACACAGCCAAGCTGGGGGCTGTGTTCTCTGCTCCTGGGGCTGGACAAGCTTTAGAAAAGTATCTTTACTGTGTATTAAGCAACAGCCACCCTTATTCCAGCTCCGTCTGGCTTCCCCAGGCAGCTGTCCTCCCTCTGGCTGAGATCCTGGGACCAGCTGTGTAATGTACATCAGGGGCTTGTTCCCCTGCCTGGTGCTGAGCCCTCAGAGCTGTGCCTGGCTGGAAGTTGTATCCTCAGCTCTCTGCTTTTCCCCAGAGCAGTTTTCAGCCCTGTGCAAATGGCCAGGGCCACCCTGGCCAGGTGGCTGCCCAGCTCTGCTCCTCCATGGCCATCTGGTCCCCGAGCATACTGCCCTCTCCTCTGCCTTCCCTGGGGAGGTGGGGGGCTGCCCTGGGCTGGTTCCCCAGGCCAGCACTGCAGCTGAGTGGGGTGAGGATGTGCAGGCAGAGGCAGAACCAGGGAAGCTGGGCTCATGTTTCAGCTTCTATTTTTATCTGGGAACCCAAGTCTGCTATGCAGAGGCCCCCGGGGGACACACTGCCTTCCCCAGCTGGAACCAGATACCATCAGAGCACTATCTGCCCTTCCCTATCACTGTGCCAGACCTCCAGGTAGAGGACAGCATCACCCGAGGCACTGGGACATCCTCCTGGCTCCTGGTGTGCTGGGCAGGAGGGAAGGAGCTGGGGAACAGCTCTGCAGACCAGGTCCCCATGCCTCCAGCTGCTCTGAGGTCAGGAACACTTCATCACAGGTGCAGCTGCAGATCGGCCCTGCCACACTCTCACCAGGCCACCACCCAGGTCAGCAGCCAAGTGTAGGTGTCCCCTCTGAAGCTGGACTTCATTTCTGTGCCAGGGGAGGAGGATGCTCAGGGCCTGGGGCAGTGCCTGCAGCTCCCAACCCACCAGGTGCTCTGTGGGAGCCCGTGCTGACGCTGTGGGGCTGCACCAGCCCCATGCCTTTCCATTTGTTAAAGCAAATAAACCTGATTTAGTGGCCAGAGCTGCAGTAAAATGGGAACTTGAGCCACTGCAACCCAAGCAGCTCGTGTGTAGCTGCAGGTTGGCCCGGGCAGAGGCTGCACTCACTGATGGAGAGCTGGCTCCTGGTGTGGGAACACAGTGTGGGAGCCCCTGGTCCTGGGCAATACCAGTGAGCAAGGGGACACAGCTGGGAGGAGGTGAGCCCCCATCCCGGTGGGTATTGCCTGCTACTTTAACTGAGGGGAGGAGAGTAGGAGCAGCTGCAGAAAATGGGAATATTAAAAAAAACAAAACAACAAAAACAAACAAAAACAAAAAAAAAACCAAAAAAAAACAAAAAACAAACAAAAAAAACCCAACCAAACCCCAAACAAAAAAAAAAAAAAAAGGCGTGAGAAAGGAAATCTGAGCGAGGCCTGGAGCAATCTACCCAATCCAGCGGAAACAATGGCCCAGGAAGAAAAACCAGTTCCTACACATAAGGTAGAATAGGCTGGGAACACTGGAGGAGGGGCGGGAGGCTCCCAGCACAAACAAGCCGGGCATTATGCGGCTGCGCTGCGCGGGGCACGGTGCCCCTTCCCGGCGTGGGGGACCCCTAATCCTGGTGTGCTGGACTGGGCTGGCACCCACCCCAGGGATGGACAGGCAGGAACAGCAGCTCGGGCTGGCGGGGCTCACCTCCCAGGCTGGGCTGGGCTGGGCTGGGCTGCATTTAGCACCCAAACTGGGCTCAGCTCCCTGGTTTAACTCAGCTAGGCTCAGCATCCAGGCTGGGATCAGCCACTGGTCTGAGATTAGACCTGAAAATGGGATCAGAAACGTTTTGCCTGGGATTAACCCATATTTTGAGATTAGCCCCCAGGCTGGGCTCTCTTCCAGGCAGGATTTACTCCAGGATGGGCTCATCTCCAAACTAAGCTCACCTCCGGGATGGGCTGATCCTCAAACTGAGCTCAGCCTCAGGATGGGATGATCCCCACGGTGAGCTCATCCCCAGACAGGGCTCAGCCCCAGGCTGAGCTCAGCCCAAAGGGCTGCAGAATGCACAGAGCTGCTGGCTGGGCTCCCCCAGGCCGCTGGCACATGGGTCCTGGACATTTTGCGGAAGTGGCACTGCTGCCAGCTTGGCCACCTCCTCACCTCCCCACATCCCACTGTGGGAAGCTCATTGTCCCTCTGGTACACACACCCTGGCAGGCAGACCCTGGGCTGTGGAGTGGAGAAAGCCCAGGTGGACAAATCAGCTCCAGCAGAGTCCAGGGGCTGCTCCCTGCCCTGGCAATGGGCACCGATCCATACCCTTGGCTGTGTGGCAGCAGTTGGGATGTGCCAGGGGGTTGTGCTCCCCACAGCTGGGAGAGCTGCATAGTTTCATTCTGAAGCAGAATCTTAAACTCCTAAAATCAAAACCACCATCACAATCCTCACCATGAGCAGTCTGGCTGTGACACTGGCACTGGAGGAGGTGTTTGGGCCCCCAGGCCAGCCTTCACTGCTGAGGCTGAGGACAGATGGGTGTCCCCAGAGCATGGGCCATGGATTTATCCTGGCCTGGCACCAATTCTCACTTTGGGGATGGTCCCAGTGAGTGTGGGCCTACTCCAAAAACAGTCACCACCTTGGCACAAAGAGTGTAGGGAGGGAGCCAGAGAGAAAAGGCAGACCCCACCCTGACAGGGTCCAAAAGGGCTGCAGTACCCTATGCTTGGCCAAGGAGGACTGGGAACAAGCTGGGGCTCAGGAGGTGTCATGGAGTGTGCCACACTGATGGGGACATCCCTGAACTGAGGGCTCCTGGAACCCTGGGATCCTGGGCAGTGAGCAGAGGGTTGCTCCCAGGCAGCCCATGGGCAAGTGAGGAGGAGGAGGAGGAGGAGGAGGAGGAGAAGGAGAAGGAGGGGGAGCCCTGTGCTTTGCTGCATTTCTTTGCCCAGTGTCTCACTGCAGGTGTGCCAGCATCCCTCTCCCTAGACAACCCCTCTGGGGTGGGACTTACACTGCTCTCCTCTGGGATTTCCCACCTCTGGGTGTGGCTGTATGACTTGCCATGAGGGAAGAAGGTCCATGGGCTGGCAACACTTACTGAGAAAACTTTGGTAGGGCAAAGGTGGACAAGGGGTGGATTTGGGTGAGTACCAGGCTGCTGCCAAGCACTTTTGGAAGGCTGTCCCTGTCTGAGGCAAGGGCTCAATGTACCCTAAGGGTGCAGCTCTTCCCACAGTGAGCAGAGCATGACACTGCACAGCTGGGTTCAGGCAGCATTCCCAGCACAGAGGGGCTTACAGGGACCACCACCCTCTTTGAGATCAACCATCTGCATCTCATCCTGAGGAAAAACACCAGCTCTTCACACACAACTTCTCCAAAAGGCTCCCCAAAGCAGTCTCAGAGAGAAGCCACACTGGCTGCTAGCTAGGACCAGCTAGAGGAAAACCCAGGGAGCAGGGGAAGATCTGCTGCTGCCAGAATAAGAACAAACCCCAGGAACCTTGGGCACTTATTCCCATGTTCCCAGCCTGACACCTCCCAGATGTGTTAACATGACCCCAGCATGTTGGTGACACGTGGGGTCACCATGGTGTGATGGGGGCTCAACCCATCCACAGCTCCTCACCACAGCAGCAGGGGGTGCAGGGAGTGATCTACAGCATCACAGGTTTGTGTCACACGCACAAAAAGGTAAAAACGGGCAATAATGTACAAAAATGTGGCATTTTTTTTTGCTCTTGCTGGGCCCAAGGGAATTGCTGTCTATTGTTTCAGTGGCCAAGTGGAGGAGTCAAAGCTGGGGCAGATGACAGGAGTGATCTGACCCTGCCACACCTGGGTTTGCCCTTTCCCTGACGGACAGGACGTGGGCAGGTGAGTGGTGGCAGAACTGTAATTTCACCCTGCAGAAAAAAAATACCTTCGAGTGAAAAATGCTGATGGGCAATTTGTGGGGGTGAAGCTGGAGCAGAAAGGTGTATGCTTCATTCCTCACATTCCTCTCCAGCTTCCTTGGGATAATGGCTGTGCTCCCCAGGGCCCTCCCAGTGCCCAGGGGGTGATGGAGAGGGCTGAGGATCCTGTCCTGCCACCTTGCTGCCTCCACCAGCTGGGAAGGGCTGAGCATCTTCCCCTCCTTTCCCATTGTGGGGAAGGAGGAATAGCACCGAGGTCTGAGTCCTTCTGGGGTCTGTGAAATGAAATCTGGATCAATGTGGGCTGCACCTTCAGAAACACCTGGGTGAGGGACCCTCGCAGGCACCGCCGTGTTCCCGGTCCCATCCTGCCGAATCCCGGTGTCCTGCCACATGCACGGCTAGCACACCGCCTACCCGGGGCCACATCTCGGGCTCATCCCACCGTCCGAGCACAGAGGGATTTCCTCTCCTGCAGACACCTCCCCGTGTCCCTTCTCCTGCAGCACCACCCCGAAGCACCGAGGAGGAGCCGCGCTCCATCCCCGGCTCCCTCCCGGGCACTGCGAGGGCACCGCGCCAGCAGCTGATGGGAAAGTTCAGGGTCGGGGCGAACGCGGGGAGAGGCTCATAAAGGGCTCTTTGTGCCGCAGGTCTGCCCCGGCTCCGCGTACGGAGCCCGCCGCCCCACAGCAAAATGCAGCCCAGAAATATGACAAGACATCTTTTTCCCAGGGTGCTGTTAAACTCTAATTAAACATTTCAGCACACTCGAGCAAGGGAATGTCTGCTTCTCAGGCCCGGGCCATCCCAGCTGGAAATCATCCCCTCCGATGCGAGTGGGCCAGTACAGGCTGACCCAGAAAGATGCTGCTTGGGTGTAGGGATGATGTGAGCCCACACACCAGACGGAACAACCTGCTCCTCTCCAACCCCTTCATGCCAGCATGAGTCCACTGCTGTCTCCCACTCTGGAGGAGGCATCTAGGCTGGAACAGCTGGAGAAGGGCACATGCAGACAGGTCTGTTGTGGCAGTGCCACCCCTGGCACTTGTGCACTCCCCACCGTGGGAGCTGGGGTCCCTGTACCTGCTGGGGCAGCAGCCCAGGGTGCACAGCCTGCAGGGACAGGATGCAGCAGCTCCTTCAAGAGATGGTGTCAGAAAATCTAGTGAGGCTAGAATTGTCATCCTGCTATTTTAAAGAATGAAAGAAAAAGAAAATAGCACAAAAGAGCTGAGCAGTGATGCCAGGTGATTCCAGGAATGAGGAGCCCTGTAAGGCAACAGTCTGGCGTACAGAAGCTTGGAGAACCCCCTAAAATCACCTGGATAACCAGGACGGGTCTCATGACAGTGAGCTGGCACAGCTCTCCACATTACTGAACACTGACTTTGGCCATGAACTGCAGCAATTCCTCACCACCTTGTTTCTAGCAGGCGCAGACTGGATGCAAAAATATCCCACCCCTGATGCTCTGGTGTCTGACCCAGCCTCATGGAGGGGACACGGTGGCACTGAACTACTCTACTGCTCTGCGGCATCCCTGGTCTCACCTGAGCACAGCCCAGTGGGAGCAGCACACCAAGGACAGGCAGTGCTGGGGGTTAAGGGAGCTGTTGGTTTCCCATGGGCAACCTCAGCATCAGAACCAGGTCACCCAGGAAAGGATTACTCCAAAAATGTGCCATTTCTGAGATCAGTAAGTGCTGGGAAGGTGTCTGCCCTGAGACTCGGAGCAGTGTGACAGACCATGCAATGACACTTGTAATTTGGCATCCCATGGGGTGGAATTTGGCAGAACTGGTCTCTCCTGCTCTAAGGACATTCCAGCTCCTGCATGGGCAGTCTGAACTGAACTCCCTCAATACATACAGCAACCATGGGTTTAATCCAGCTCTGCCCCCTCAGTTAGACAAGCAGCAGCAGCTCCTGGGGGAGCTTCATCCTGGTGCACTGAGGCCCCAGGGCCAAGGTTCCTGTCACTGTGCTGGCAATCACCCCCGGGAACCCTCCCTCTGGTGTTGTGCCTCCCCTCACTGGATGCTCCCCCCTAGGAAAATGGCAACACCAGCATCTGGTATGTGATTGTAGATGGCTGGCAGCCCTGGAGGGGGTCACAGCCACATGCAGGGCTGTCCCCAGGTGCCACATCTTCACAGGGTTTGTCCTTCTCCTTTCACTGCAGTGGGAGGGGGAGGGAGGCTGGATTTGGGAAGAAATCTTGACTTTTCTAGGAAAAGCAAGGCAGGCAGCAGGGTCTTTACATCGTCCCTGTGCAGCACCTGGGCTGGGCTGTGCTGCACTGTCCAGACTTTGTGGGATGTATCTGTCCCTCAATCCTGATCCACTGAGGGTGCCCAGGTGGCACCGTGAGCCCCAGTCCTAGCACAGACACGGCTGCCAGGCAGCAAGGGAGGTGACAGCCATGGGGACACCGACTGAGGGCACCCACCTCCCGTGCAGTGCACACACCAAGGGGGCTCATCCCTATGGACCCCCATCCCCACTGGGAACCACAACTCACACCCTGCCTGTGTGCCCACAGCTGGGGAGACTGTGACACCACGAGCCGGTGACAGGAGTCAGATCCTGAATTACTGTCCGACTGTTTCCCAGGCTCTTCTACCGGCTGTGAGAGTGCGAGTGCCAGTGGAGTGGGATCGGGGTGCGAGGGAAGCGGAGACAAAGGCATTGCACCGCCCTCCTCCTCCTCCTCCTCCTCCCTGCGCTTGGCGAGGCGGGAGGACTCTGGGAAGGGAAAAGGTTCCCAAGGCGAAGGTGTTAAATACCCTTCTCCCGTGCTGCTGTCACCTCGCGGCCCCGGGGGTGTGAGAATCAGGCTCTATTATCCCCTCCCTAGGAACTAGCATACTGTACTAACCTTTTCACATGAAAGTTACGCTCTGTTTGCCAACAAAAGCCGACGCTTGGTTCCCAGGAGTGGGGAAAACCCAACCCTACGGCACTTAGCGGGGCTCCGGGGCCAGGCCACCCCACCTGCCCCAGAGCCACCAGCCCGGCGGGTGCGAGGGGTGGCAGGGGCTGTGCGGGTGGGGGCCAGCTGGGTGCAGCCGCTGGGCTGGAGCAGGAGGACCCTCCCCATGGTGAGGGATCCTTCTTCCCCATCCCGGGGTGCCTGGCTTGTCCCCCCCATAGAGGGGTGGATGGGGCTGAAGATGGGGGGCAAGGGGGACTCCCTGTCCTGGGGTTTGCGCTGCAGAGAGCCCTTCCCTGGGCATGCTGCCCCAGCTGTCTCCTGTCCCCAGGCTGGCAGACCCTCATCAGCTCCCCCAGGCTCCCCCTGAAAAGTTTGCAGGGCTCAAGCTGGTTCTTCTCCCACCACTGACCAAAGCAGGTCAGGCTCTGCAAGGACTGAAACTCCCACTCACTTTCAGGCTACCCTGAAAGGTGAGAAGCAAGACTGGGAAAGCATCACTGGGCCATGGAAAAACTCATCTGCACAACAGCTGAGCCCCAGCTCAGCATTCAGAGTGGCCAGATGAGCACTGAGAACAGCAGCTCTGGCCTCCCTGGGAACATGGCAGCAGCAGGGATGGGACAGGCATCACCTGGAACTGGGACTCCCTGCCCCAGATGTTGGCAGACGTTTTCTGAGATGAACAGTTGGGGTAGCAGCCTCTTCACTCAAGTTTTTAATTAAATGAGACCTGTCTAGGGCATCACAGCTGCTCGGGGCTGAGATAAAGCACCAGAGGAGACGACTTGAAGTGAAAAGGGTTTTTCTGGTTTTTTTTTTCAAATTAACAATACCTGCTCTGCCTCATTTATGGCTGGATATGCTTAACAACTGGGGCCAGTGGGTTTGAGAGGTGCCCAAGGCCACAGCAGATGCTGAATTCCTGAGGAGCCCCACACCTGGGGACACATCTCTGCAAGACCCTACAAATTCCAGATTCTCATGTTGCCTTGGAACCTCAACTAGGTCCATGCTTCTAATGACGGAAGCAGGAAGAAGGAGGGATGAGTCCTTTTCCCTCCTCTCTATTGTTTCCTTCCATTCCTACCTCCACTTCAAGTCGCCTCTGGAGGCAGCTTCCTCCCTGACCCCACAACCTTCCAGTCCCAAAGTGCTGCTGGCCCACTCCAGCAGTGGGGTGACCCTGTGCTGCCCCAGCTCCATTGGCAGGATCCGCTGCACAGGCAGGTGGGTTCTGCATGGCTCACACGTTTACTGGCCCCAGCCCAGGGCTGGGCTCTCACATGAGCTCTCAGTGACAGCTCCCAGAGCCTGCGGAGCCGTCCCACTGCTGTGCATCCTGTGGGGGTGCCTTGGCCTCTGCTGCTTTGCAAAGTAATTGAATTACAGCCGCTGAATCACTTTGGTGCTGCCTGGCTGCTCCTTTGTGCGTGGGTGCAGTGGCCCAGGGTGGCCCGGAGCACACACGGCAGCTCTTTGGGCTGCTCTTTTTGGAGGGTCATTTCTCCTCTCAGTTGCTGCAGTCAGATTTGGGTCATCAGGTTTGATCTAAGTATGTCAGAGGACTGGAATTCACGGGGAAGCAAAGGCACAATAATGCAGGCTCTGTCCCAGTGTGATTCTGGGCTGGTTTCAAAAGTTCTTGGTTCACTCTTAGTGTCCTGGGAAACCTGGGGCAGGTTTAGTTCCTCACCTGACACAGGTGCCTTGGTGCTTGAGAGGTGAGGGCAAAGCCTGCCCCACCCTGACATGTGTCCCTGTGATGGAGACAAACCTTTCTGAGCTGTTGCTGCCTGTCCCCAGCTCAGAAGCACCTTTGAGCCAGGAACTGAGCCAGGGCCAGGCTGTGAGGCTTAGGGCAAGATGAGAAGAGATTCTTACCCAGCGTCCGGGGTGGACGAGGCAAGAGTGGGGAGAGTTGGTGCAGAGGGGAGGCACACAGCAGAGTTGTTCCTCAGGCCACTGTCCCCAGGCTTCCAAGTGCCAACTGAACCCCGTGGGTCCTGAAAGGGTTGGTGTTTTCCAGGGAGGAGCAGGCAGAGCATGGTCAGACTTGCTGCAGCTGTGAGAGAGGAGCTGGGAGCATTTGTCCAGCATCTTCATTCCAGCCCAGCTGCCCAGACCTGCTCCCCAGCTCCAGGCATCCAGTGGGCCCAGCATGGGCCATGCACAGAGTGGTCCTCAGGGCAGGTGACAGCCCTGGACCTGCCAGGGAGAGCAGCAATAAACAAGAGAGGAGACACAAACAGAGGGCTGGTTTAGAGGGCAGCTCTGGGTTTTCTGCTTCTCCACCTGAGGTCTGCCTGAACCCAATCAAGGAGGTTCAGGACCAACCAAACAACCCTGAGGCAATGAAATTCTGAACACAACAGTTTAAGCTGCAACAAGAGACTCCCTCATTTTTTTCATGTCAGTCCATGAAGGGATGAGCACGTTGCAGTCTGGGTCATGCAGAAGCCAAGCTGGAGACCTGTCTGGCTCCATCAGCATCTTCACCCAACTCTCTGTGGGTCCCTGCAGCCTGGTCCCTTCCTGCTGTGTCAGGGATCTCACTGCCTTTGCTTGTGGCCAGAGCCAGTCAGGGCCCCTAGCCACCAGAAATCCTGCAGCCTGGCAGAACTCTGTGACACACAGGGCCAGGGCTGGAGGACAAAACCCTCTGAACTCTGCCTGAGCTGCTGGGGTGACCGGACTTGGGGTTTGCCCTGGAAGTAGCAGCTGGGTGGGAACTGCTCCTGCTCAGCCCCATTTCATGGATACCTGCACAGTTGAAGCACCTCAAAGCAAGAGCCCAGACCCTTGTACAAGCTCTTGCATCCAAAAGTGATACAAAGAAATGAAAAACAGACCTTCACCAGGTCCCTTGGGAGAATATTTTGGGAGCAGTAGCTTGCCATTTGGTCTTGGAAACTCAGCTTCAAAGCCCAAGGCACAGGGCTTTGTGTGTCCAAATCTCCAAAGTCCAAACCTCCAGGTCCGAGGGGAAGGTGAGGTGTCTGTCTATCAGTGCCAGCCTCTGCCCTCTCTGCCCTGCAGGAGCCTCTGGGGACACACGGCTCCAGTGCAGGAGGTGAAAGGGACCTCTGGAGCAGAGCATCTTCAATAGCCAGGGGACACCTGCTTGGCTCATGGTGACTCTGGCTGTCCCCAGGATTACCGCAGCCTCTGTCTCAGGCAAAGAAGATAGTATTTATCTCCCCATGACAAAAATTATGAAAGGAGAGATTATTATATCCTCTGCAGCCCTTCTCCTTCAGCAGACAGCGCAGAGCCTCCCCTCCTCCATGCAGCACCCCGATGGATGCTCAGCCCGGAGCCGGGAGGGGGCCCTGGGAACGCCTGGCTCTGGTTGTCGCTGTCCTGCTGCGCGGCAGAGATGAGAGGAAAAACAACTCCCGGGGCTTCCCCTCCCCTCCGTGCTCGCCCGCCGCAGCCCCGCCGGCTCTTTCATCTCCCGGCCGGCGGCTCTTTCATCTCCGGCCGAGGTGCGATCGGGCCCCCGGGGCCGCCCCCGCCCCGGCACCGCCCTGGGCCCGGCGCTGCCGCGGCCAAATGGCCGCTGCGGCCTGCGCGGGCTGCGCTGGGCCACGCTGCAGCCGCTGCCTGAGGGCTCGGCATCCCCAGAATCCGGCTGCTCTCAGGGGCCTGGAGAGAAACTGAAGCACCAGATTTCTGCCGATTCGCCTACAAAGCAGATGATGCCGGGCTCGTGTCGGCTCAAACTCAGCTCATCTCTGTGAATTTGTGCCCACACAGACCCAGCAGGGCCAGGGTCATGGAGGGCTTGTGTGGGCAGGTGTCCCTGTGTCCCGGTGCTCCTGACTGCAGCTGGCACAGTGCTTCCCAAAGGAACCATCCCAACTCCCAGCCCCGCGGGGAGGGAAGCTCGTCACCATCCTGGCAAACAACCTGCAACCCACGGGCCAGCCACGGTTCATCCCTGGATTCTGGTATAGGGGTGGCAAGGCTGCACTGTCACCACAGAGATCTGGGTGTCAGGACACAGGGGCACCTCTGCCAAAGGGCAGTGAATGCTTACAAGCAGCATGAAACAAGGTGCCTGCTTGGTGGGAATGAACTGCAAAGGGAGCACAGCTTGGTCACGGGAATAGTTGGGAGAGGAGAACAAGAAAGAGAAGGGCCATGGGCTGGGCTGGGCTCCTGCCAGGCAGTGTCACTGCATGTCTGAGCTCTGGAGTAACAGTGATGGGGCTGTCAGTGCGTGCAGCCCCGGAACAGGGACATGTGGCATCAGAACATGTCATTGCCACTACAGCACAGAACTGCACCCAAAAAGCCAGGAACTGACACCACATTTCACACCAGCAAACAGCTCTTCTGCAGAGAGCCAAAGGGATGAGACAAGGGAATGGAGCCACTCACAGGTCAGGAGGGGCTCAGGACTGAGGGAAGGCTGAGGGCAGAATCACCACAGCTCCTGGCACATGGGGCTGCCACCAGTGAGCGTCACCAACTCAAAACCCACAGTGGGGGTTGGGATGCTGGGACAAGGGGAGCCCCAGCAGGACTGTCCTCATGGGCTGATCCAGCCCTTCAGGAGGGAGGTGTCCATGCCTGAGCAGGCCCCACCTGTGCTGCCTGTGCTGGCTGATGTGTTCCATACATGGGTGGTTGGGAGTGCTAGGAGTTTGCCCCATGCACCTCCACAAGTCCTAGTGAGGCATCCCAGAGAGCCCCTGAGCTCCAGTCTGCTTTCAAATCATAGAACCACAGAATCCCAGACTGGTTTGGGTTGGAAGGGACCTTAAAGCCCATCCAGTGCCACCCCCTACCATGGGGAAGGACACTTCCCACTATCCCAGGCTGCTCCAAGCCCTGTAGAGCCTGACCTTGGGCACTGCCAGGGATCCAGGGGCAGCCACACCTGCTCTGAGCACCCTGTGCCAGGGCCTCACCATTCTCATTGTAAAAAACTTCCTTGTATCTAATCTAAATTTCTTCTCTGTCAGTTGAAAGCTATCACCTTTTGTCCTGTTGCAACAGGCCCTGCCAAAAAGACTCATCCTTGTCCCCGTTCAAATTCACATCCTTATCCTCATCCTCATCCTTGTCCCCATCTGTGCACTCTCCCAGGATCCCCAGGGACACTCTGGCTTGCCACGGGCTGGCTCAGCTGTGGGTCAGGGTCTCAGCAGCATGGTGAGTCCCTGCACTCAGATGTGCAGGGCCAGGGAGCCACTTTGGGCAAGGACCCAAAAATGCAGGTGGTGACTTACTTCTTCTACCCCCAGGAAGGACCCAGACCAGTTGAAAATCCAGCTTCTTGGAAGCCATTCCCACTTTTTTCTGAAGTCTTTCAGAAAAACCCTGGCTGCAGCCCAGCCCTAGCAGAGCCATGCTGCCCTGGCAGCTCCTAGGCTCCCAAGTGACCTCCATGAGTATTTTCACAGTTGCCCAACAAGATTCCTCAGGAAGGGCAGTGTGCATTCTCAGCAGTGAAGCAGCCGTGATCCCACTGTGCCTGAAGCTGCCCCATTTCTCTGGGGTAATCACAGCTCATAGGGGAGCCTTCTGTTTTCCCTTCTGATGTGGTGGAACACTGACACAGGGCCTGCCAGCAGCAAATATTTGTCACTCTCCCCCTTTGCCTCCCTGCTAGACACAAAGCCTGTTGGTCCACATCCATATACATGTGGACATGGCTGTATAGACCATTTGGTTCAGCTCCTTTGAGCTTTTTTGACCCTATGAGGCTCCCAGAGCCATGCTGGAGCCTTTGACAGCAAAATTGGGCTTCAGAGGAGGAGCAAGGGCTGGGAGCGAGTCCCAGCCTTGGTGCTCAGCTCCTTTTTTGAGCCTGGGCTGGTGGATGAACCATGCAGAGCCCAGCCAGGACCAGTTGCAGGGTTCAAGGTCACCTTCAGATCCTCACTGTCAGGTCACAGGGGGAAAGGGGGGATTTTCTCAGCAGGCTCCCTCCCTGGCGTGCTGCCTGTCCCCAGATGCTCCGTGTTGCTGCTCCAGCCTCAGGACCAGATGTAAAGCAGCTGATCTTCATTTGGCTGCTCCAAGCAGCTTCACTGCACCAGCCCACAGTGCTCCTGGGGCAATTCCCTGCCTAGCCTCTTCCTGAAAAGAGGCCAGAGCAAGAGCTGGACCAAGGGTCACACCAATTCCCGGCCCTTCTCCCACCAGGTGGAGATTAAAAGCATCAGAATGAAGGATGCTCAACATACCAGCAGGTGTGAGGTGGGGTGGAAGTGGACACCACAGACACCCCTGGGACTCACAGGACTGGGTGGTCATGCTCTCAATCCAGCAGACATTTCCCAGAAGGAAGTTTTTGTCAAGATCATCCCTTTCCTCTGGGAAATTTCTCGATAAAAAAAAAGCTGAGATTAAAAAAAGCACCCTCCACGTTCCCACCCAGCTGTCTGCAGGAGGATCCATCCCACCTGGGCAGGATGGTTCGCACAGGGAGAGCAGAGCTCAGCTCCCAGGGACCACCTGAACATCCCTGCTCGCCTTGGCAGACATGGGACAGGGCTGGGACCACTCTGGGCTGGCTGCTCGGGTTCCCACGTCCCTCCTTGACGTCACCCCGAGAGCGCTGAGTGAAAGGGGGGCCCTCAGGCGCCGGACAATAGCGCTTTCCTTCCCATCAATAGCAGCAAGAGCCACGCTGGGCTGACACGGAACTGTGCACAACAAAAGCCAGTGTCCGAACAAATCTTCTCAGGAGCTGGGTTCCCCCGGGTGACCTGGGGTTAGCCCGGACTTTTGCTCCCGCCCGGCCCTCCGGAGCAGGAATGTCCCTCCGTGCTGCGCTATGGCTGGTTCCCACGCTTCCAACCTGCTTTCCTATTTATCAGCAACCAGCCCCTAATCCCCTTTGTGAAGGCCTGATTCAAGCTCAGCACAATGTGGCGAAAAGGGAGGGGGTGGGCGGGAGAAGAGGGAGGTGAAAACGGTCCCAGAGAATGAAAATCAAACCCTTTACCTTTTACCCCCCCAACTCTGGTGATGAGTCCCTGGGGACTCTTCAGGCTGTCACCTCCCTGGGCAGTGCCAGGCTATGGTGGGGTGCGGGCCCAGCCCAGTGGAAGGGGTTCCTGGTGGGATGTGCTGATGGTTAAGGAAGAAGTAAACACAAGCATTGAAAGATCCACTTGTGCACCCTCACAGGTTACTTCAGCTTTGCCACCCACTGCTCTCACGTGATTAGATATTAGGAATTTTTTTTAACAGAAAATGTTGCAAAGGCCTGAAACAGGCTGTCCAGAGCAGTGGTGGAGTCAGCATCCCTGGCATGTGAGGACATAGTTAAGTGGTGAACATGGTGATGATCATGGATGGGCATGATGATCTTAAAGGTCTTTTCTGACCTTAAGAGTTCCAAGACTCTGTGATCCTCTCCTTCTGTGGCTTCCTTCATCAGGGATGTGCCTGTACTCCCCATGTGTTCCCAATAGGATGGAGGTGTGTGCTGGAACATCACTGGAGGGTGTCTGTGGGGGAACAGGGAATGTTCTGATTCACTCTTGTTCAGCCACCCGACTACAGCCCCTCCCTGCTATCGCATCCTCTCTGCTCACAAACTTCCTTGGGAGGAATAACCCATTGGAATTTCTCCAGCTCTGGGTATGATGCTGCGTGCTGGGCTCCATCCTCCCTGGGGCTGATCCCCTTGGCCAGCTCCTGTTTGCTTTAAGAGAGGATTCACAAGCCCTTCCCCAGATAACTTTGGAACAAAACAGTTTCCAAAGGCTGTGCTACTTACAAATGAAGGGTTTTGAGCTTTTGTCCCAAATCCAATGCTGTTTTCTTTGCAAACGGCGGGGGAAAAACGTAAAAGCAGAAGAGCTGACCTCAAATGCTAATCTTGTTAGGTTAAACTGTTCACTAAACAGATGGAGGTACAAGGCAATGGGATTTTTGTCTTTCCAAGGAAGGGGTTAGGCTTGGAGGGCACAGAGGTCATTACAGGCAAACTGGCAGCTTTGCTCTTTGTGTCACAAGAGCAGGGGGAAAGTGAAGGCACAAATGCTCCCAGCTGAGCTGGTCTGGTGGTCTCACAGGATGAAGCCCCCAAGCCTCACTCTCGGTTATTCAGAGCCAGCTCAAGGCCAAGGCATTACAAAAGGGACACACTACCAAAGACTCCATTGCTCCTCAGGGCCACAGCATCTCAGCATTCCCCAGGAAGATCCTCCCAAGAGCCACCCTATGGCTACTCCAGTGCTTGGCCCTTTTGGAGCTCTGGAGGGGTGGCATCTTCACAGAGCCAAGCCTCACCTTTCCCTGAGCTTTCTGTGGGAAGGAGAGGAAAGCCAAGGTCCCTGTGGGCAGGGAGGCTGCTGGTACCTATTGGAAGCTCTGGTAGGGATGGAAGGTGGTGCACCCCCATCCTGCTGTCCCTGTGCTCTTCACCAGACAGAGCTAGCAGAGAATGTGGGCCTGTCTCTTCCAGCCCAGGGGCAAAGGCTCTGCTCTGGGTGCCATGCTGTGCTCCAGGTCAATGATTGCTCCCAACTCTCTGCCCTTCGGGCCTCCCCTGCCCTTCCTGCCTGTGCAAGCACATACTCATCTGCCTTTACCCTGGTGAATCCCTAGGCTGCTCTGAAGGGCACGTGAGATGAAGCGACAGCAGAAACAAAACCACAGAAGTATGAAGAATTGGTCAAAACCCACAAATGACACCATCTGGATCTGACAAACTGACAGCCAGACAGAAGGAACCACCCTTGGGAGTCCACTGCAAATAGAATCTGCTCCCCAATAGCAGCAGGGGATGTGGGAAGGAAAGGGAGGAGGTCCTCCATGTGGTCAAGGAGACGCTAGCTGTGAGAGGTGGGACCACCGTGATGCTGAAGCCAGTAGGATGTTAGATTCCCTCCTGCAGCACACCAAGCCCAGGTTTAGTGACCTTGGAGGCAGAGAACAAAGCCAGACAACCACTCAAAGTATTAAAAAGGCTCCAAATTTTAGGCCTGAACCCCAGAGGACTCTCTACACTGCTGACAAGACACAAGATAACCACGTGCTGGACCTGCTAAGGTGGGCATGGAAGTCCTTGTTTTAAAATAAATGCTAAGGAGAGGGTGCTGGTGGGGTATCCTTTGGGTCCTAGAGCACTATCAGCTTGTCTAAGCATCACCCAGAACTGGAGCCAAACAAATCCCATGGGAAGTCAGTCAGGACAGACAAATTCCTGTCCAAGTGGCTGCTTCCAGCCAGCACCCACAGCAGCACAGCCAGCAGTGCCCACAGCTGCCCCTGCAGCTCCTGCTCTGCCCAGTCCAGCCCAAAGCCACCCTGTGAGCTGAGGCTTGTTGGGGACAAGGGTCCCCTTGACTGCTCAGCCTTGACCCCCATCTGGCTGGGTCTGCTGGACTGAACGGCAGGGACTGGGCACTCCCGGGGCCACTGGGAGGAAACTTCCAACAGAACCATGCCAAGATCAGGACAGATCCCACAGTCCTGGCTGGGATCAGTTCTGCCAGCTGCTCCTGCCAGGCCAACCCACACAGGGCTCCATGTCCTCCCCGGGGGCCGCAGCCACAGTGACCACCGAGCAGAGTGACCACTGAGCAGAATGACCACCAAGCAGTGTGACCACCAAGCAGAGTGACCACCAAGCAGAGTGACCACTGAGCACAGTGGCCACATTAGCAGTGTGACCACTAAGCAGTGTGACCACATTAGAAGAGTGACCACTAGTTGACCACTGAGGAGAGTGACCACTGAGGAGAGTGACCACTGAGCAGAGTGGCTGCATTAGCAGAGTGACCACTGAGCAGAGCAACCACGCTCCCAGCCGGCGCCTTCACACCCCAGCCCCGCCTCACCCGGCACGGTCCAGGCTGGGAATTCGCCGTGGTGTGTCTGTCTCCCCCAGCATTCAAAACAAACAGAAGATGTGAAAACACAGCGTCTAGAAAAATGTGAGAACATGAAAAACAAAAAGGCGAAGTGGCTGCAGAACTCAGAGGCTCAACAGAGGCCCAGTGAGGCTGTGACAGTAAATAAATAACAGTCCTGGTGTGCAGGGATTTGTCACCTCGCTATGTGCCACTGCCCAGGCACTGTGAGAGACACAACGGCCACAGGATCACAGCAGAACCAGCAAAGGGACAGAAGGAAAGAGGAGCAGCAAGCCTGCTGCATGGCAGGAACTCAGACTCTCAAATGGGGGTTGGCTCCATCAGACCAGATGTCCCTACCATGCCAGGCACCACACTGAGGGCTGGCACCAGCAGCAGCACTGGAGAGAGCCACAGTGCTGCCCATCCTGGTGAGGATGAGGCCATGGGGACATGTGTGAATTCCCACCATGGCTGTGACACTGAAACCCTGCCACGAGCAAAAGCCAAAGGTACAAGGTGCCCCCAGCTCTGCAGGGAGGTTTGCCAGAGGCATGGGAGGAGTGAGGGGCAGGGCCCCGGTGGTGCTCCACTGCTCCTCCAGCGAGTGGGCTGGTGAGGGGCTGCCTTTATGCTGTCAGAAATAACCAACTTGCCCCTTCTTTGCCTGTACTACACTCACAGGAGTGGCCTGGCAGTGTGAGCAGAGCAGGGACTGCATTCAGACACACCAGCTCAGCTCTCTGCTCCATTTCCCCGCTTCCCAACTGCACCACGCACAGCGCAGACACCGGGCACAGCACTCAGCACTGCCTGAGTTTGGTCTTCAGCTGCATCCTGCACTCAGGATTCCTTCCTTGTCTGTGGCAGAGACACCAACTGAGGATAATGATTCCCATCAGCAGTTAGGAACATCAGGGATCGGACAGATTCCTCTCCAAGCTACTGCTGTGCATGAATAGCCCAGACTGAAGCACCAGACACTTCCAAGTGTCCAGGAAGGTGAGTGAACCCTCATGAACTACAGATCTGTCAGTGGCTGGTTCCTGGGAGCAGGGTCTGTGGTGGGAACTCGGTGCTACGCAGAGCTGACAAAGTTCTGGCATCTGCCAGCCACTACTGCAGCTCCCTCCAGGGTACAGGGGCTGCTCTGGAGTGCCCTGAGCCCCAATGCACAAGCCCAGCACATTCATTTCCTACTCTCCAGTGTCTTCAGCCCCTCTATTCAAACCAAATTAATTTTAGCCATGTTTTTCCATGCAACCAGGCGGGATCTGGAATGCTTGATCAGACAGGGAAGGGGATGTTTAGGCTTCAGGAGAGGCAGGGACAGCCCAGAGCTCCCTCCTGTCCAAAGGAAATGGCCCAGGACATGTGTCCACCATATCACGAGCCAGACCAGCAGTCAGGGGCACAACAGGCTCAGGTTTTGAGCTGAGCCCATTTCTTGGCCTTATTTCCAGAGTCTCTCTCACTCCATGCAAGTTGTTGGAGGACTTGGAGATGATGGACTTGGGGCCACACCAGACACCGTTTCTTCCACACAGTGAATTCTTTAACAAACAGAGAAACAACTTCTCAAAACTAGAAAAAAATACTACCACGTCTTTTAAAATTTATTATTTTTTGTTCTCTGAACATTTTCCCAGAGGAGAAATGAGAAATGAGAAACCTCCTATGTCAGACAGCACCATAAATGTCTCCTGCTACTCTGCAAAGTCTGAAAGGAAAATGCCACCACTTGAGCCCCTGGAGACATCACGTGCACCCCAGTACAAAAAGCCAGGCTCCAGGCCAAACCTGCTGTCCTGGGAAGCTGTGACACCCAGCTCTGGAAGCCAGGCCTGGGGTCTCCTGAGGACATGAGTCATAGAAAGCTGTTGGATGAGAATCCTGTGGCTTGGCGGGCTTAGATGTAATTCCTACCTGAGCATCCATGTGCTTTGCAATCATTACCCACAGCCTGCACTTCCCCTGCCCTGGAGCCACCTCACAGGGCTGGGCTGGGGTTGGATGCCCCTGAAGCCTTTCCTTTCCCAGAAAAATGTAGATGTGAGATGCCAAAAGATTAAGTGAAACATCAAGGCTGGAAGAGGCTTTTCATTGGACAAAGATGGGGTGACCATCCCATTACAAACAGACTGATGAAGAGAGGGACACCAGCCAAGTCTGAACCAGAGGAAGCTGTTTGCAAAACAAGGTAAGAAATCCTCTTGCTGTGAGAGATGAGGAACCATCCTCATCTCTCACATAAGGGGAAACATTGGGTGGCAACAATGTTTGTCAGTAAGGGAGAGAAAAAACTGGAAAGAACCTCCTGAAATTAGAAATCACATTGATGATAATCATAAGCATTCCAGTAGGGTCAACAAACAAAACACCCAAGCTGATGGCTCATTCTGCACAGCCCAAAATCCAAACTGCAAAATCGTCCTGAGCAGGAAGAAAACTTCTTTTGATGTGTTCCCCACAGTTCCATTATTGGCCTTGTCAATGGCAAGCTAATGAAGATAAAATGTCCTGGATGACCAGCATAGTCCAGGGCAGCTTCTGCCCAAATGAATCAACCTGAGCAGCTACTGCTATTGGCAAAGAAAGGGTTTTACTCCACATTTTGTGACTTGCAGCAACCCACAACCTCCTGGATAATGTTTCTTTCGTCTCATCATTTCCCCATTGACTCTTTTACCTTGTCTCTGTGGGGACATCACCCAGACTTCTGTGCACCAGTGGTTCTGCGTGATGGTTTCAATGCTGGAAGAGAGGGAGAGCCTCCAGTGCCCAGATAAGGCTGTGATGTTCCCATACAGGGCCAGATCTTCCTCACAGCAGAAGAAATTTTGGTAAACACAGACATCTCCCCCAACTCACCCATGAGAAGTGTTTCCCCAGGGTAGAAAACCCAAACCTTGCCCACAAAGTCCACTGCAATTGGAGACCCTTGGATGGACACTTTAAACAGTCATTCTTAGTGGATTCCCTGGTCTGCCTCCCTGTGAAGATAATTTTAATCAGGCAAAGCTCTGCAAAGTGGCTGCAGGGGTGAGAGCTGACAGGTGCAATGCAGAAGTGGCTGAGACAGTGACCTGCCTGGGAGTCACTTGCTCTGATTTCACTCAGCATACAAAATATTCCCATCTCCTTCATGACAGACATAGCTTCTTATTTTTTATTGTGGAAAAGGCCATTTAAGGCACTTTCTGGCAGGGGCTTTCACTGCCCTGCATCCTCCCTGGGTTAAGTGCACCGCGTCTTGTGCTCTGTTAGGTACTCAGTCCCATGGTCCTGCTGCATTTTTGCACCTTCTAAAGGGATAGGAAGTGTCCCCTCCTGGGGACATCTGTGGGCACTGGTGGTGTGAGGGGTTTCAGCAGCACTCCTGGATGTCGCAGTTCCACGCTCAGTGTGATGCTGAGGACTTTGCTAGATCCCTCCCCACCACAGCAGTTACATGAGATGGACACAGCACAACCTGCATATGCTCTTAAATGCCAGAAAAACCTGCTCCATAAACATGATTGTCAGAGGCAGAAGAGTCCCTCTCGGCTTCCTTTTCTCCAGGCTGAGCCCTCCCAGCTCTCTCAGCCTCTCCTGGTGTTCCAGCCTCTCAAGGTCTTTCTGTCATGAGAATCCCAAAACTGAAATCAGGACTTGAGGTGTGGCCTGACCAGTGGCCAGTACAGAGACACATTGTCCTCCTCTGTCCCTGCAGAGAGGGACATTGTCAAACCCTTCTACCTGTTTGGGGCTCCTGAAGAGCCTGATTAGGGAGAGCTGGCAGGGGCAGATGAGCAAAGAGCACCAGGGACATCTGTGGGGAAGGGCTCTGACTGCCCACTGTGGGCACACATGTTGTCACAAGCACTGTGGGAAATGTGAATTTCCTTCTTTAAAGCAATTCTTCTCCCTGTAGGCATTGGGGGCATTTTTCTTCCGGTTTGGAAGACTTTCACTTTGCTTTAGGACTGGTTGAAAATCAAGACAGGTCTTCCAGGCGTTTGTGAATAATTACCATCATTCTTAGCACCAATATCTGACTGAAAGAGTAAGAATTGAAATGCCTATTTGTGGATTCCTCAGGAAAACCAAGCAAAATCCATCCTGCAGGTGGGGTTGGGAGTGTCTGTGGAGGGGCTGGGGACTCCCAGATGCCCAGGAACTCTTGCTCCCACCTGAGCCCCACTTACTAAGCCCCTAAGGAAGTCAACAAAGTCCCCTCCTTCTGCTCACTCTGCTTAGCACCTACTGCGACATTTGCTATCCCTGATGCCACAGGCAGCCACGACCCTTTGCTATGGCCCTACAATCCCTTCGGGTCCCCAAAATCTGGTGGAGGCAAGGGGGCGGGGCTGGGGGACATCTCCCGGGGACCCGTCTGCCCTGTCCCTGCGGGGGGACCTCCGGCAGCCCCCAGGACCCAGCGGAGAGCAGCAGCCCAGCCAGGCCGGGGCTCAGCAGTGAGCGCAGAGCACCCAGATCGCCCCGAGCGGGGAGCGGGGTTCCGGGCACGGCGGGGGCCCCGCAGGGTCCTGCGCTCCCCCGGCAGGCACGGTCCCTCCGCGAGAAGGGTAGAAAACAGCTGAAAACAAACAAACAGTCGGCGTTAATGGGGCGGCAGTTATTTTTGGCCTAGAGGGAGTTGACACACTGTGTGTTGTTTTAGCAAATAGCTGTGAATGGAGCTGGCGGCGCGGGGGGAGCCGGGCTTGCTGCGCCGGTGCTAACAGGAAACCGAGCGCCTCGGCGCCCTTCGCACCTCGCCGGCATCGCACTTTTATTGTCACCACGTCCTTCGGAGGCCACATCAGAGGGGAGCCGGGGGGGGGGGGGGGGGGGGGGGGCGCAGCGCCCGTGGGAAGGCGGCTCCGGGCTCTGTCCTCGGCGGGAGGGACAGCCCGTGCGGCCCGGCACGGCACGGCGCGGTACGGCACACCACGGCACGGCCCGGCACGGCACGGCCCGGCCCGGCCCGGTACCGCACGGCATGGCATGGCACGGCACGGCGCGGTACGGCACACCACGGCACGGCCCGGCACGGCACGGCCCGGCCCGGCCCGGTACCGCACGGCCTGGCACGGCATGGCATGGCACGGCACGGCACGGCCCGGTATGGCCCGACCCGGTACCGCACGGCACGGCCCGGCCCGGCCCGGTACGGCCCGGTATGGCCCGACCCGGTACCGCACGGCACGGCCCGGCCCGGTACGGTACGGTACCGCACGGCACGGCCCGGCCCGGCCCGGCACGGCATGGTGGGGACGGGCTGCAGGCCGGCCATGGGACAACGCACAGGACGTGCTGCCATCGCTGCTGGCACCCCAGGGCCGGGCGAGGGGACGCAGAATGGGCTCTGGATCCAACCAGCACCGCCCCAAGGCTGCTGCTCTGCTGTCCCCCCATCACCCCGGGCAGTCCCGGCTGGTTCCGGCGAGCCCACGAGAGTGTTGGCATTGCCCTGGGCCAACGTGGCCAGGAGAAAGGCACTTCCCTGTGGAGATGCATCCTGCAGGAGGGCCAGCTTTGTCTAATGCCCTGCCTGGGACACCGGGGCCTTTGCACATGCTGAGATGCAAAATTAAACATTTTCTTCACAGCTGAGGTTTTTTTTTAGGAGTGATTACACTCCCGGGTGTCTGGGATAGGAGGCCAGGTGGCTGCAGAGGGTGTGAATGGCATTGGCCAAACTGGCCTGAGTCCATAAAGCAGAAAGGCTTTGCACAGGCAGAAAGCACAAGCCATCAGATCATCTCATAAAATCAAGCCACACATCGTCTCAGTAAGAGAAGGATAGTTAGAAACACCCCCTTTGCACAGCTTGTGATCTCAGAGCAATAAAACTTGAAAATAAAAGTCAGCAGCTGCTGCTAGAGCAGGGGATGGGGACACAGGGGCTGAATGGTGGCATCAGGCTCATGGCACAATTTCTGCGCCGAAGTCAGTTTAAATCTGCTGGTGACATTTCCTCTGGGACCCGTCCAGGGTGTGGGAAACCAGGGAGCACAGCTCCAGTGAGGGAAGGGTGGAGAAGGGGCTGGAGCCCCAGGAACAGCTAAGGGAGCTGGGCAGGGGCTCAGCCTGGAGCAAAGGAGGCTCAGGGGGGACCTTGTGGCTCTGCACAACTCCTGACAGGAGGGGACAGCCGGGGGGGGCAGGTCAGGCTCAGCAGATGAAGTCGAATGGTGGAAATCCAGGTTCTGGCTGGAAAATGGGCTGTGAACTCAGCCCTGCAGGCAAAGCTGGCATTGCAGAGAGAGCAGGGCACAGCCAAGTAATGCTGCTGCCAGCATCTCCCTGCCAGCTCTTGCTCCCAGAATGGAAGCAAGCAGTGCCAGAGCTGAGGAGGGCTGAAGGTGGTTGCAGGAAGGCAACAATGACGCTGAGATTCTGGAGGCAGAAGCCAGCACCCAAAACCATGGCCAGTAGCAGCCCTGCACCGGCAGCTTCAGTGCTAAAATATCTCTTGCATAATTTCAGAGTTTTAGTGGGGGTTTGCCTTTGGGGAAATGAGTAGCTGGGGGATGATTTTCCTCTAAGTTTTAAATTTGTATGCATAGAACTGAAGGTCTTTGTGGAACAGCCCTTCCATATGGGCTCCATCCAGTCCCCCCAGCATGGCTAAGGCAAGCCCTATTCCCAGCCCTCTGTGTGCAAATCACAAAATCACAGAAGCAGAGACTGGGTTGGGCTGGAAGGGACATTAAAGCTCATCTTGTTCCACCCTGTGCCATGGGCAGGGACACTTTCCATCGAAGCAGGTTGCTCCAAGCCCTATCCAGTCTGTCATGCACCCAGTGCAGGAGCCCAGACGACTGCAAACAGGCTCATCTTGTGCTCAAATGCTTTCAGTGCCAGGAAAAGGCATTTGTAGCAGCTGTGGCCATGGCTCAGAATCCATGCAATCCCCCTGGAGTCATGGGGCAAGAGCTGACAGTCCTGCCAGTCCTAGGGCTTCATCCACCTCTCTGGGGAGGGACCTGCTGCTTCCTACTGCCATGGGGAACTGGGGTCGCTTCTGTTGGATGATCTCATCAAACTTTGGTTATATTCTGCAATACAGATCCTAAACCCACTGTTTGTAGGCCCATAAAAGGCTTCCCTGTGGGGAGATAAGACTTGAAGACAACTGTCCTTAATGGTGTTGGAGAGATTTATGGGATCACCGTAGAAGAATTTGTTGGAGGGCTTTTTTAATGAGCAAATAATTAGTACATTTATCTGCTTTTAGCTGCCTTGCTGTTTTATGGCCTTAGTGAAATTGCTTTCTAGGGTTTTTAATAAATCCTGATTCTGCCCTGGTTCCCACGGCCCATCCCGGAGTTGTCTGCCCTGGGCATTGAGAGTGGAAGGCAGAACTGCTAGGGTCACCCTAATTTTTAAGGGACAAATCATTCAGAAAAGGAGCAGAAAAGGAGGAACAAGCCTGGCAAAAGGCAGGGCTCTGAGAAATTAATGTACAGCCCCAGCAAAGCCCAAAGTCCAGGAGGGATCACAGAGCAGCAACTCCCTGGGTCAGAGCCCTTTTCCAGGGAAAGCAGCTCATCTATTTCCACAGGGAGAACATCCCTGCCAGATGCTTTTTCCAAGAGATCTCCTTCCCCAGGCAGCTTCCAGCACTTCCCCACTTCCAGGACAACCCCTGAATCCCTTCCCAGGCCACGGCTCCCAGGGACCCCTCTGGTTTCTCTGGCAGCGGGGACTCCAGCACAGCCACAGCACCTGGGCGGGCACCAAGGGACTGAGCCCTGACCCCCTGCAGCCCCTGCACTCCCCAGGCCCTGCCCACGGCCAGGCTGGGCTGACCCAGGGGCTCAGCTCCTGGAGAGCCCCAGCACAGCCACATCACTGAGCTCAGCCAGGAGCTGTGTGGGGCCCAGCCTTGCAGCCCATTCCAAGGAAGGGGAGCTCCACACCTGGGACAGGAGTGGGGAATTGGCAGGGCCTGAGGCTGTTACACGGCAGTGGAGGAGAAGGAGCAGGAATTGCTCAGACCCAGCTGAGCAAAGGCTGTGCTGGAGCTGCACATGGAGACGCATCTGTCCCTCACATGGGAAGTGCCAACTGGGAACATCCCTGGGAAGGCTGGGGAGAGGGACATGCCCTGCCCAGGAGCAGCCCCAGGAAGAAGCAGTGGCACAAATCTATCAGCAGGGTCATTAATCACCCAGAAAGGGGCTATGGGGGATGCAAGTGCTTGTGGGAAAAGCAAAATCCCAAGCAGTTGTGTCAGGAGCTGGCCCCAGCCAGGTCACGCTGTGGCCCAGGTCCTGGCCCCAAGCGGGATGTTTGCTCATGGAGGCATCATCCCAACCCTGAACAGAGCCATGGTGACACTCCCAGGGAGAATTCTGGTATTTTCCTGAGGTCTGGGGCTCCCAGTGAGTCAGCAATGGTGCTGGGGCCCATTGCCAGTGAGAGGTGAGCAGCCAGGCACGTGCTGATCCAGGGGCTGGGGGTGGTACAGCCAAGATCCCACAAAACCAGCCCCTTACTCCTCATCTCAGCTGCTCAGTGAAGCAAAACCTCATTTCCAGGGCCAGGGTATCCTTTG